>NC_056741.1:1328348385-1329020885 GCF_019279795.1 Protopterus annectens | reverse complement strand
GACCTGGAGCCCGCTATTCTTACCATGTGAGTTCTGTCTGTAAGCCAGTTGGCAACCCACCTTGTGACGTAGGGGTTTATGTTCAGGCTGGTGAGTTTTTCTATAATTCCCGAGTGGGGAATGGTGTCAAAAACCTTGGCGAGGTCAAAGTAGGCTGTGTGAACTACCTTCACCTCATCTATGGCCTTGGTGACTGTCACACAGAAGTCAACCAGGTTTAGTAGGCATGATCTGCCCTTAACAAAGCCGAACTAGGTCGGGTCAAGTGTTTGGCGGTTCTCAATGTCTTTGTTAATGAGTTCCATGATGATGCGCTCCATAGCCTTGCAGACCAGGCTAGTCAGGCTTATGGGGTGATAGTTA
Organism: Protopterus annectens; assembly: GCF_019279795.1. NCBI lineage: Eukaryota > Metazoa > Chordata > Ceratodontiformes > Protopteridae > Protopterus > Protopterus annectens. Next base: position 1,329,020,522 of record NC_056741.1, on the reverse strand, counting down.
CCAGGGTCAGTTGTGGCCCCTCCTTTGTGGAGTGGAATAACCATTGCTGTGCACCATTCTATGGACATGTAGCCTGTGGAGAGACTGAGGTTGAACAGTGTGTTTAGGTGGGAGGTTAGTTCATTCTGTAGTTCGTGAAAGACGCAACCTGGGACACCATCTGGCCCCACTGATGCTGTGCTTTTGGCTTTTGAAAAGGCTGTTTTCATCTGTGCTTTCCGGGACACTACACTTTTCCGGTATTATTGTGGGCCCTTTTGGGGGTGAGAGGGGTGTGACATTTGCACTGAATCTATCTGCCAGGATGTTGGCAATATCAGTGGGTTCAGTATATTTTGTACTATTTTGCACTAGCTCAGAGCATATCTGCGAGTTGCCACTTAGATTCTTGACATAGCTAAAGAATGCTTTGTGGATAGCTTTCAAATCCTTGGCTATTTTTCTTTCGAAGTTAACCTTGGAGGATTTTATGAGGGACCTTAGTTTCTTACTGATACTGATCAGGGGTGTCTTTCCTTCTTGGGATTTGCTTTTTTTCTGAACTAGTTTCCTCCTTTTGTTGTATAACTTGTTTATGGCAGGGGTCCGCCAGACTGGTTTCCTTCTCTTAGGGGAGTGAGTCTTGGTTTTGCTAGGGATGGCACGATCCATGCATCCTTGTAGGTGCTCATAGAGTGCATTTGTAAAGGTTCCTGTATCTTGGACACTGTTATCCTTTAGCCTGGGGGCTGTGAAACTTACCACCTCTGTCTTAAGTAAGGTGAAGTTTGCTATAGAAAAGTTTTTCACTGTGGTTTTCTTGGTTGGAGGTGGTGGTGTGGTGTGGACATCCAGAGTGATTAGTTTATGGTCTGATCTAACAAGTGACGGGTTGACCTCTGGTGTGGAACACCTGTCGCTCATGTTGGTGATGACCAGGTCCAATATGTTTTCACCTCTGGTAGGGGAGTTTACCATCCGATCCAGGACGTTTGAGTTGATGAATTTCAGGAAGCTCTAGGCCTGGGAATTTGTGCTAGAGTAGTTTTCCCAGTGAATGGTAGGGTAATTGAAATCGCCCAATATCAGGGTGTTTGGTAGGGCCTTCATGTTTTCCAGTGTCTCCAGAAAGGTGGAGTGGTGGTCCTGGGTCATGGAGGGTGATCTGTAGCAGGCCACAATTTGCACTGCAGATTTGCCCGATGTTAGTTGCATATGGATGATCACAGAGGTATCATGCTGCTCCACTAACCTGGAGGTGTAGGTATCCTTGATGAATATGGATACACCCCCTCCTTTTGTGTTTTGGTCCATGTTCTGTGGCCGAAATGTGTGGTATGAGTTGTAGCCCGGTAGTGCTGGGATGCTCTGTGGAGCCTTGAACCAGGTTTCAGTTACTGCACAGATGTCGACGTTCTCCATACTGAGGAGTGCTTTGAGTGCGTGCATTTTGAGATTTAAACTCCTGGCGTTGAGAAGCACAACCCTCATTTTTTGTTTGTGCTGTTTACGGAGGTGGGTTTGACTTTTGAGCCTTGCCTAAAAAAGGCACTATGGGGGCAGCAAAAGCCTTGGCCAGTATTCGAAAGCCTAGGGGTGACAGGTGCAAGCCATCTCTTGTGAAGCAACGAGGCCTGTCGAGCATGTCGTCCCAGGCTGACAGACATTGGATCCCCTTTGAATGACACCAGAAGCTTAGCCAATTGTTGAAATTGATCACTTTTTCTTTATACTGCGGTATCATTCTTGGTGAGAGCAGGATGCTACTCAGGGTCAGGGTCATACCTGCCTGGGCTACATAATCAGAGAGCTTTTCCACGTCCCTTTTCATGTAATCCAGGGAGGTACGTCTAAGGTCATTCACACCAACATGAACAATGACAGAGTCATATTTGTACTTGTTCTGGAGTGACCTGAGTGCTTGTGTTACGTGGCGGATTCTGGCTCCCGACAGGTAGCTAACAGTAACCTTCACCTTGTCCAGCCTAGTGAGTGGGACGTCAGTGTGCCTGACTATAGAGTCGCCTATTACCAGTGTGTTAGGTATGTTATTTCGCCTTAAGGGCTGTGATTGTGCGGCACACTGATTTTGTGTTTTATGTGTTGTCTTGTTTGTGACGGGAGGTGCAGGTTTTCTGGGTGTCTGCTTTGGAGGTCTGTGATGCTTTTGCAGGTTTTTATTTAGAGCCTCTGAGTATGATTTCGTGTATTTATGTGTATTTTTTGCCAGTGCTGGTTTAGTATGTCTATGTGAGGCTGGAGGTGTGGTGCAAGTGTTAACCTTCTCCTCATGACTGCCTGTTCCAGTCTTGGGTGGAGAGAGCTTAGCCTCCAATTTAGCTATATAATTGCATCTCTCGCATATGTTAATGTTTTGTGGTAGGAGGAGAGGGTTGTCTGTGTACATGAGGCAGTTGTAACATTGCCTCAGGATACCCACGTTCACCAGCTGGACTGGAGAGTATACCTGAAATTGCCCTTTGGTCATGCCTGAATAGTAGGGTGAGCTGCTTAGTCGCTTGGTAGGTGAGGGGTGAATAATGAGCCTTGCCCTGCAGGGCAATCAAGTGTCGGGGTATATTAGTGCTTGCTATTAGGTCTGAGCAAGTTCTGAAGTGTAGGATGCTTTTTAAGTGCTTAGTTGAGAGTTAGACTACTTTCAAGGGAAAAACTGAAGAGGAGACTTGGTGGAGCTGGGATAAATTTAGCACTAGCTAACCGATGCTGCCCGGATATGCAAAACCGTGCAAACGCGGTTTTTACAGCAAGGAAATGAAAGCGTTAGAAATTAGCCCAAAATGGCCTATAAACTACTAACTTCTGGGCTGGAACCACTCCTCCAGGGACAGATGGCTGCTCAAAGCTCCCTCTCTCACAGGTGAACAGAGAAACCTCCCTCTATCCAAGTAAGGTATGGGCAACTCAGAAAATTGTAACACATCCCTGAATTCAGCACTAGCCTGAAAACTGGACTATACTAGCTTAGAAAGGTGGGAAACAAGGAAAAATGTTTTTTTTTTTTAAAGATAAGGAATAAACAGTAAAAAATAACGACTACAAACAGTAAAAAATACACTTAAAACAGCTTTAGATGACTACAAGCAATCAGAAAAGGCTTTTAAACAAATTACCCAATTAACCAGTAAAATAAATCTCAAAACTGAGCCCTGTTACGGTAGTCTTCAATCAGACAAGTTCTAACTGCACACTCCTGCCACTGGGGTGCAGGGGAAACTTTTCCAAAAAAGAAGGGCTGGATTAGTGCTCAAGTTATACAAAACAAAGCTAGATTCAGCAGGCCTGGATCTAGTCTATATTGCAGCAAACAAGGCGCACCAATTTCAATTAAAAACAGTTCAAATATGCAGGCACTATAAGCCTTTAACCAGAAATTCCCAGTTCTGAAGGGCAGAGTCCAGCCTCTCCTCCCACAAGAGTGCAGACCACGAACCTTCTTAATGTAAAATAACTGGCCTGAAGCCCAAGTGCTTAAACCAGAACTAATACACTTTTAGAATAACAGATACTGAGCCTTCAATCAGCAGTTCCCAACTTAGAAGAATGTAAGCTACCTGTCCTGCCACAACAGTGCAGACCACAAACCTTCTTAATGTAAAACAACTGGTCTGAAGCCCAAGTGCTTAAACCAAAAGGCTTAGAATGATAACTACATTTTAATCAGGTTACTACCAAGCAGTAATAAATACAACTGAATAATTTTAAGAAGGTCTGGATTAGTGCTCAAGTTATGCAAACAAAGCTAGATTCAGCAGGCCTGGATCTAGTCTATGCTACAGCAAACAAGGCGCACCAATTTCAGTAAGAAACAGTTCAAATATGCAGGCACTACAAGCCCTTAACCAGAAATTCCCAGCTCAGAAGGGCAGAGTCCAGCCTCTCCTCCCACAAGAGTGCAAACACAAACCTTCTTAATGTAAAATAACTGGCCTGAAGCCCAAGTGCTTAAACCAGAACTAATACACTTTTAGAATAACAGACACTGAGCCTTCAATCAGCAGTTCCCAACTTAGAAGGATGTAAGCTACCTGTCCTGCCACAACAGTGCAGACCACAAACCTTCTTAATGTAAAACAACTGGTCTGAAGCCCAAGTGAGTACTTTTAAGATGATGCAAAAGCAACATAAAGTAGGAAGAAACACAAATACAGTAAAAGCAGATGAAAAATGTGCAAGTTTTTTTTTTTTTTTTTGAGTGAACAAATGAGATGGGCTCAACAAGAGTATCCAAATGCAAATTTACAAGAGGGGTGGGCAGTTTCAAGGCCACCAAGAATAACACCAAAACAAAAACAGGAAGGGTGGGTGAGGAACTGACTTCAGCTCCCATACACTGCAGGGGAGCTTACACATGTTTGTTCTTTGATAAATGTAGTCATTATCAGGCTGCTTTTGTTTGTGAAGTTCTCATACACAAGAAGGAGAAATTCGCCTGAATAATGCTAGTAGGAGACAGCATTACTAGTAATATACTGCTCTGCCCCTTCTGTCTAGTAAAGAAGTTTCAGCACTACATGGAATTCCATATCCTAGTATAGCATTGGGAGACAATATTGATACAGGTAAAATGACGACATGCTAAATTGTGATTTCCTTGGTGGTCAAGAGAAGTGATTATGTGATTAATTCTTCTATGACCAATTAGATCTAAAGGGGAAAAGGGGAAAAAGGCATTTAATCACCTTTAAACACAAATTACATGCACAATAGGAAGAACTAATATTGCAGCTTTATAAGTTCTCTGTATTTTAGCACATAATCAATGTGATGCAAACAGGGGGTGTACAACCGTTATGGTAACTTCTTCATTCAGCTTTAGTGATGATGCTTTCCCAGAAATTTATCTCGCCACAGATTCATAACTGCAGTCAGTAACCCTGATACAACTGCAAGCCACAGTAAAAAATAACCTAAAGTGACCTTCAGTACAGGAAATAGTTTCATTTTTCTTTCTTTCCTGCTTTATTTACTTTTCTCTTCTTTCTTTACTTGGGCAGCTACACCATACAAAATTAAAGAAAAAGAGTTAACTTCACGGGGAAAGAGATAGTGGCATTCAATATGTAAAACATATGGGAAGGAAACTGCTAAAAGGATGACACCAGTGAAACTGGTTGTATAACTCAGCAGTTATATGCATTAATTAATTTTACCCCAAAAGTTACAATTCTAATATAACCTCTAAACAGAGTCAAGACTTCAGAACTTCTATCTCTCTCTATCCCTCTCTTTTTTAACTCTGTCTCCATTATATACACGTTACCAGCAGATTTATTCCCTGTCAGCCTTTAGTTGGGTTGGCTTTAATTTAAACCTGAGTCTTGGCATCAGGGCTTCAGTCATCTGACTATATCATCTTGCAAGGCTGAAAAACGTACAACCTCAGCATGCCCTTAGTAAAGGCATGTGTCCTAGCCTGGCTCCCACTGCATAATCCTCTAACACTTTGTCATGTAATACATTTTGGAGATTCTGTTAGATGGTACCAGTAAGTCTTTCACTTAGTGACATCTCTAACACTCCTCCTTTAGAAATCTACACCAAATGAGTCCTCCGTTACTAACTAAATAATAGACATGGTACTCTGACGTTCACAAAAATAAAATAATTTTTCAACTTTTTAAACAGTCAGCACACAAATAGTTTCATTGTTAGAGTTAGTGGCAGAGCAAGATTAAATGAGTGTAAAAATGTCAGAGGCAAAATATTTGCTTCAGTGTTTTTAATATTAGCTAGTCTGTATACACTCAATATGTTTCAGACCAAATTACAAAACATTTTATTTTATTCCCAGATACATATGAAACACAGAAACAGAAATATTGATGCCACACAAGAATAATTTGATCCGCCTACTCTGCCTGTGTCCCTACCTAATCGATACACTGGAGGGTCTACTTAGGTTCATAGCTGAATACTAGGCTAACTGTCTGAAGGGACCTTTTAGGCCTAGCAAATAACCCGAGTTCAGAATCTGCCTTTGTGTCTATGATGTAAAAACCTTAACAAATGAACAGTTATTATTTATTTCTTATTCACTCCTAATAAGATCATCCTTATTATTTGTTCCACTTATTCTTTAATTATCTTACTGTCTTTAACTCTATCACTTCTGCAGGTAGGTTGTTCCAATCATGCACCACCCTTTTCATAAAATAATGCATGCTTATGTCTTCCATCAACTGTCCACTTTGTAGAGTCAAAATGCATCATCTTTATTGTCTGTACCTCTTTTAAAGGATAGTGGCACCTTGGATTTTACTGCTAACCCTAAGGTACTTAAAATATGTTATAGGCTTACTTCTCTACCTTCTTTTCTTTGAACTTTACATGGTAAACATTTTGTTTCTTTAAATGCCTTCAGGTGCAGACTCTGTAGAACTTTGTTGTCTTTTTTGGCTCTGACATAATATAGTATGTATGGGCATGACTCATAGTACTATATTTTCTTGTAGAAATCAGTAAAACCCCTTATTTAGTACTCACTGCAGTATGACAGGGCAATTCAAAATTATCACACTAACAATATTATAGCACAGTCCAGCTTAAAATATTTACTTACATTTTCCTTTATAAAAGGCAATATAGCATAGATGTAGCAGGATGCAAATTAACATCTAGCTGTGCTATACATCCTTCAGACCCTAACTCTTGGTTAGAGAGGCCATCTTGTGCTAGAGCTGGCTGGATGTTACAATACTTTGAAGCCTTTCACAGTGAATTTACTGAGATTAATCATCTATTTCTAGTGGTGCACAAAGGAGGCCCAGCATTTTTATTGGTGTTTCCTCTGTTTCTGGTTCATAGGTTCATAGGTGTGTACTAGGCTAATGGCCCTGGAGCCTTTACAAGCCTAGCCCATAGAAATGCCCTGGCATTGTGCCACCCGACGTTAGCTCCCAGTGCCTCTATCAAGCAGAGCCACTGTAGCGATCCCCAGGGTGAACCTTCTACTACCCATCCACTCATCAAGATTTCTCTTGAAGAGGGACAGCGAGGTGCTCTGCTTGACATGTATGGGAAGTCTATTCCAGAGCATGGGCAGTCTCTGGGTTATGAACCTGTGCCTCCAGCATGTTCTGTTGATTGTGGTAATGAGGTTGAGGTCTCTGGAACATGTGGTGTGGAGGGACTGGGATTTTTTTAGATGTAGCATTTCTAACAGAGCTGGGTCAGACATGGCTTTGTAAGTCAAGCAGAGATCGCCTCTAAGTAGGCGATATGAGACAGAGAATAGTTGGAGTGTTTTGAGTCTGTCCATATAGGACATGTGTTTAATGCCAACTGTTGCAGGTGTCCAGTGAGGTACATGCCAAATGGGGCATTAAACTCGATGACTGGTCTAATGAGGGAAGAGTAGAGAGAAACGATGACCTCTTTCTTCCTGGATGCAAAACCCTTGGTAATGAGATGTGCCACACAGAAGGACTTTCTGACCACAGTGGCAATGTAGTGGTCGTAGGAGAGGTTGCTGTCAACCTGTGTCCCCAGATCTCTTATAATGCCTTTAATGTTCAGTGGGCTCCCATTGATGTGGTATTTAGTGGGAACTGAGTTTTTACCAAAGGGGATGATGATGTATTTTTTGGCATTAAGCTTAAGGCCATGGTTTCGACACCAGTCATTGGTCTCAGTGAGGCCTTTCTGTGGGATGTCTGCATCACTTGAGGAGTTAATAATGGCTCCCAGCTTGCAGTCATCTGCGAACTTGTTCAGCTAGAATCCCTTTGTGTTGGCCTGGACTTCTGAGAAGTAGATGCCGAACAGGAGAGGACCCAGGACCGATCCCTGTGGGACTCCACTCGTGACTGGTCAGCAGTCTGATTTGGAGCTTGCTACTTTCACACTCTGTTCCATCTGTGAGCCAATTTGAAACCCACCTACTGATATAGGGGTTGATGCCTAGCTTGGTGAGTTTATCAATAATTCCTGAGTGAGGAATGGTATCAAAGGCCTTGGCCATATCGAGGTAGGCTGTATGCACTGCCTTACCTTCATCCACAGCCCTGGTGACTGACTCAAAAAAGTCAACCAGGTTGAGCAAGAATGATCTCCCTTTCACAAAGTCAAATTGCATGGGGTCCAGAGTTTGGAGATTTCCTACATCTTTGTTAATCAGGTCCATGATGATGCGCTCCATAGCTTTACACATCAGACTCGTTAGACTAATGTGTCTGTAGTCGCTCCCCCTTTATGGAGTGGGATGACTGTAGCAGTGCGCCATTTGGTAGGGACAAAGCCTGAGGTGAGGCTGTGACTGAAGAGGGCACAAAGATGTGGTGCCAGTTCACTTTGTAGTTCATCTAGAACACAGTCAGGGGTATTATCGGGTTCCATGGAAGCTGTATTCTTGGCCTTGGATAATGCAGCTTTAACCTGGGCTGCAGTAATGTTGGGTGCCTGGCATTCTTCCGGTATTGTGATTGGTCCTTTGTGGGGGAGGGGTAAAGTTGGCACTGAATCTGTCAGCCAATATGATGGCAATATCTGTTGGCTCACTATAGGAGGTACCATTGTGCAGGAACTCAGAGCACATCTGGGTATTGCCGTGGTGGTTCTTGACAGAACTATAAAAGGCTTTGTGATTGTGTTTAGTGTCTGCCGCAATTCTACCTTCATAACTGGCTTTAGAAGATTTGATGAGGGATCTCAACTTTTTGTTGAGGCTAATAAGGGGGTTTTTCCAGTCTTGGGGACTTCACCTTTTTCTGCAACAGTTTCTTCCCTCAGTTGTAGAGTTTATTAATGGCAAGGGACCACCAATCTGTCTTCCTTTTTTTGGAAGACAAAATCTTGGTTCTGTTGGGTATGGATAGTTTCATGCATTTATGTACATGTTCGTACAGTGCATTGGTGTATGATTTGGCAGTCATGCAGGTATTTTCCTTTGGCATGTGAAGTTAGCCACCTCTGTTTTTAGGAGTCCAAAGTGAGCTTTGGAGAAGTTTTTCAAGGTGGTTACCTTTGCAGGGGTGGGGGTGGGAGTGGATTTCCATGGTAAATAGTTTATGATCGGATCTGACCAGGGAGGGATTGACTTTTGGTGTAGTGCAACAGCTGCCCATGTTAGTAATAACCAGGTCAAGGATGCTGCTTCCTCCAGGGGGGGGTCAGAATGAGCTGGTCGAGGGCATTGGAATTAATGAATTCCAGGAAGTGTTGGGCCAGTGTATTGGTGCTTGAGTAGTTTTCCCAGTTGATGGAGGGGTAGTTGATGTCTCCTAGTATGAGAGTGTTGGGCTGGACCTTGACAGAGTCCAGAGTGCTTAGGAACATGGAGTGAGAGTCTAGGGACATGGTTGGGGACCTATAGCAGGCTATGACCTGGACCGCAGTCTTACCCAATGTTAGTTGTACCTAAAGTATCTCAGATGCATTATACTGGGCTACTAGTCTGGAGGTGTGCATATCCTATATGAACATGGAGCACCACCGCCTTTGGAGCTTTGGTCCATATTTCAGGGCTGAAAGGTATGGAATGAGTTATAGCCTGGTAGCACAGGGGTGATTTCTGCCACTTTAAACCAGGTCTCCGTTACAGCACAAATATCGATGTTCTCCAATTTGAGGAGTACTTCAAGCGAGTGCACCTTGAGATTTAGACTTCTAGCCTTGAGCAGCATGACCCTCAGATTGCATTTATTTATAACTGTTACAGTGGTAATTTGTTCTTTGGAACACCGCCTAAAAAAGACACTATAGGGGTGGCAAGAGCCTTAGCCAATACCCAGAAACCCAGGGGTGACAGATGCAGACCATCTCTGGCAAAGCATCAAGGTCTGTCAATCATGTCATCCAAGCAGACAGATACTGGATCCCCTTAGAATGACATCAGAAACTTAGCCAATTGTTGAAGTCAATCATTTTTTGTTTGTAGTGTGGTATCATTCTGGGTGACGGTAGCATACTGCTCAGGGCTAGTGTCATACCTGCCTGGGCCACATATTCCTTTCCATGCTGCATAGTCTTCCACCATTCCTTGCAGAATACTGGATTGCAACAGGTATATTGGTTACATGGCAACCCAGCACCAAGCAAAATTACATACAGATGGTATATGTAAGTCAGATATATTAGATCAACGTACATACAATCAAAGGAAACTCATCAGATCAACTTAGATGTAAAGAAAGAAAACTCATAAATCTAAAAACATTGACAAGCAACTGCACATACTCTGGGACATAATCCTGGAACATGCAAACTATAATCATTTTACAGGGCACTGCACCCCCCACCTCCTACTAGTAATATATACTAATTTCAAGATTGCACAATACCAGGGAACGGGTCTAAACCACAATCCTAGCAGTATGTCGATCTCAGACTACTGTCTGTCAGCTTTTTTGTTGACAAAACATAACACCTATGAAAGCTGTCAATGAGCTTGAGTGAACCCATGCAGAAAAACTGCTAATGAAGCAAATTCTAGAGTATCTCTGTAGTGAATCATGTGTAGACATGGTATATGCCATGTAATGTGTCACAACACAATCTGTGCTATGCAGTGAGGATGGACGAGTTCCCTTGGACAACATGTGTAGACATGATATATGGCATGTAATGTAGCACAGCACAAGCAGTCTTATGCAGTGAGGATGGACGGGTTCTCTTGGACAACATGTTAGACATGGTAAATGACATGCAATATAGCACAGCATAATTGGTGCTATGCAGTGAGGATGGACGAGTTGCCTTGGACAACATGCATAGATATGGTATATGACATATAATATAGCACAGCACAATCAATGCTATGCAGTGAGGATGGAGGAGTTTCCTTGGACAACATGCATAAACATGGTATATGACATGTAATATAGCACAGCACAACCAGTGCTATGCAGTGAGGATGGACGAGTTCCCTTGGACAACATGTGTAGACATGGTATACAGCATGTATTATAGCACAGCACAATCGGTGCTATGCAGTGAGGATGGACAAGTTCTCTTGGACAACATGTGTAAACATGGTATATGACATGCAATACAGCACAGCACAATCAGTGCTATGCAGTGAGGATGGACGGGTTCCCTTGGACAACATGTGTAGACATGGTATATGGCATGTAATGTAGCACAGCACAATCAGTGCTATGCAGTGAGGATGGACGAGTTCCCTTGGACAACATGTTAGACATGGTATATGACATGAATGTAGCACAGCACAATCAGTACTATGCAGTGAGGATGGACGGGTTCCCTTGGACAACATGTGTAGACATGGTATATGACATGTAATATAGCACAGCACAATCAGTGCTATGCAGTGAGGATGGACGAGTTCCCTTGGACAACATGTTAGACAGTGTATATGACATGAATGTAGCACAGCACAATCAGTGCTATGCAGTGAGGATGGACGAGTTCCCTTGGACAACATGTGTAGACATGGTATATGACATGTAATATAGCACAGCACAATCAGTGCTATGCAGTGAGGATGGACGAGTTCTCTTCAACAACATGTTAGACAGTGTATATGACATGAATGTAGCACAGCACAATAAGTGCTATGCAGTGAGGATGAACGAGTTCCCTTGGACAACATGTAGACATGGTATATGACATGAATGTAGCACAGCACAATCAGTACTATGCAGTGAGGATGGACGAGTTCCCTTGGACAACATGTAGACATGGTATATGACATGTAATATAGCACAGCACAATCAGTGCTATGCAGTGAGGATGGACGAGTTCCCTTGGACAACAAGCATCATAACATAAATGTGGGAGTTTAGTTGTACAGTTAGCAAATGAATGGTATTTGCAGAAAAAGAAACTGACTTCCTACACAAAAGGTGAGTCTGCCAGTATTAGCAGAGGTTGGAGAGAGGTTTTCCTTGGATACTCATCAAGTCAACCAACACAGGGGAAATGTGGGATATATTCAAGGATGTGCTGGAGCTGTACAGATCTAAGCTTAACTCTGCTGTCCTATAATGTGAAATTAATGTAAAATTGATAAATAGTAAACTTCAGGTTCTTTGGACTGTTAGGAAGGCTTATAGTTAAGCACAGGTGCTAACAGAGTTCAACTTCACCTCACATTTTGGGGTAATTAATAAATAAATTGCAAAAGTCTTACAGGGAGAAGCTCTGCAAATGGTAGGAATCCCTCAGCACAGTATCTGTCCTGGGTGCTGTGGTACAAGTTAAAGACAGCATTCAGGGCCTCTAGCTTCTGACTATTCTAATTCAACAGGTCTTGTGAGACACCTTGGTTTTAAGGGAATCCAGTGAGAAAGAAAAAGGTCTATCTCATGGAGTTATCAGAATGTACAGCATGAGGAAATACAATCCTTGGGTCTCACTCCCACAATATCAAAACACACAGAGCTACAGACTGCACATTGATTTGAATTTAAATTGGATGACTTGGAAAACCACAGTCAGAAGATAGCCTCCAAATTACTGAAATTTCAGAAAGAAAAGACATGCGACCCACTGGCAATTATCCAGTGGGAATTAACCTGTGTCTTCTGGCAGGGCAGCCCTCCCACAATAGAAAAGGCTTATATGGTGTCATCAAGAAATCATATAAGTAAACAGCTCAGACACTTTCGCATTAGTCTGCTAGACTTCGGCATCCAAATATGTGAAAAAAAAAAAAGGAAAAAGGCAACAATATTCAGCTGGAATGGGCTACTGTCAGGTTTACTCCTGACTACAGTAACAATCTTTTCATGAAAAGAAAGACTTTGGTGCCTGCTCTAAGGAAAATGTGGGAACTGCATATACAATATTAGCTGCACTCTCTACTATATTATGTGTGAAAGTTCAGCAAACCTCTTTTGAACTCCTAAGTCATGCAAGAGAGTCATGCAACATTTTATATAATAAGAAATGAACAAGCATAGGAATCTGTCTAGTTCCAACCTTACCACCACGAGTGTTGAGGGAAAAAAACAGAAAAACTAGTGGTCTTAAAACTTCATTGATGAGCTCAGTCACAATAATTCCCAAAAAGCATGAAAACCAGGTAATGTTTTCCTTAAGTACGATTTAGTTTGACTTAATCAGTAGCAGTATGTGGGGGTGGGTACTTGCAGTTCTAACATGCACTTTTTACAGCCATTTATATTGTCTGCCTTGAACAGGCTGGTTTAAAATTAAACAATACGTATATTTTCCACATCTACTGTGGAGTCTGTATGTCCTCCCCACGGTCGAGTGGCCTCCGAAAGACATGCATGAATGGGTGTGCCTTCGCTGAAGGTTGGGCGTCGGGCTGGCAACTCGGCACCATAAAAATCTACTGCCACTCATTAGCAGACCGGAGTTCCGCGGTGGCGACCCCGAACCGGGAAAAGCCAAAAAGGCAAACAAACTTCTAAGTATATAAAAGCTGATATGTTTAACATTGTAAAATATTTCTGATTTTTGTTACTGAGGATCACTTGTCTAGGATGAATAAAAACTTACTGCTTTGGAATACTACCTGGTTTTCATGATTTTTGGGAATTATGGTGACTGAGCTCATCAACAAAGTTTCAAGAGCACTAGTTTCTCTGTTTTTTTTTTTTTATAATAAGAGGATACAGCAACAGACACAGAATGTATTGTACAACGAGGAACTTCATAACTTATTGCAAGTAATAAGTAAGCAGAGCTAGCAGTCCCAAGCCTCCTGGAAAGCTGAATAAGGAAAAGAGACTGAGGAGTTGTTATGTGTAGGCCATTAATTACTGCCCAAACCAGCAGGTCTCAGGGTGCAGCAAAGGCTTTTACTACTGATATGACTTTTAATACATGATTCACTGTACTGTTAGGGAAAGAAGAAAAGAAAGAGGAGAAACAACAGTATATGATGCACCAGATCCTACTCCAGCACATTAGCTTTGTTTGGTTAAAGCCCAGATTACTAATGAAGCACAGCATGCTTCACTAAGAATGTGATGCTCACAATAGTTGGCAGCAAGTAGATAGTGTCAAAAAAGAGAGTAGTTTAATAAAAACTACCCCAACAACATAATGGCATCCAAAAACAAACCGGTTTCGGCAGTGGTTAAAAACCTAGCCTTCTTCAGTGTACAACAAGGAGCCAAGACAGAAATGCTGTATTTAAACAGATAAAGCCATGCTGATTGGTTACAAAATAGTGAGCATATGCTGATTATCAAACAGCATAAAATAGCAAAAAGTTTTTTGTATGATTGTAAATACATTCAAAAATAGATCATTTAAAGGGACTTGAGTACATACATATCATGATTGGCTATTTTTATGTATATATTAATTAAAACATATACATAATTCAATATACCAAATATAAAACACCAATTATACATGATCCAATGTTGAACAAAATATGCATATATGCAAAATGCATAACAAATCAGAGTACATACTACAATATTGGCATTAACTAATCCAATATAAATATAAAATTATATATGTGTATTCTGAATATTGGAACACCATATGTTCAACAAGCATGTATAATATATTCAATTTATAAACAATCATTTAACCCAGGGCTAAATAATGCTCCTAGTTTCGTAATCCATTTCTTTTCTTTAAGATTGAGTTTATTGTGCCAACCACTCTTGATGGTTCTGTCACCAATGATTTTATCAATAATAGTAAAATGAAATTTAGCAGTACTGTGCATAAGAGTGTGTTTATATAATGCATTGGTAGTCTTATGGCATCTAATATCACTGAGATGCTCAGAGATACGTAATTTAACTGGTCTTGACGTCTGTCCTACATAAAATGAGTGGCAGGTACAACATGCCAAATAAACGGCCCAATCTGTGTTACAGTTGGCAAAAAATCTAATGTCAAAAACAGTATTGGTATTCCTACTGGTAAACTCCTTAGTTTTCAACATATGCTTACAATTGACACAGTGGCCACATGGAAATGAACCAATAAGCCTATCACCCAAAATTGTAGTTTGATATACTTGTGGTAAGGTGGACTCATAGTGATGTTTGTAGTGATTAAAGTGACCAGCCAAATTCTTTCCCTTACGAAAAGAAAAGAGGCACTTATCAGGAACAATGTTTTTAATTCTGACATCAGCCTCCAGAATGTTCCAGTTGTCCCTGATAATCTTAATAAAATTGTTGGTATTTCTACCAAATGTTGTAGTGAGTCTGAGTTTGTTTGTCTTAGTATGTTTCTTTTTGTATGTTAGTAAATTTGGTCTATGTAGACCCAATGCATAATTCTGAGCCATGGTCACATATCCTGAACAATAGCCACGCTCAATGAATCTGTTATACAAATCCTGAGCATGATTGACATAAGTATTATTCTCAGAACAATTTCGCCTAATCCTAATAAATTGCGATTTAGGGATGTTCTTTGCAATATGTTTTGGATGAAAGCTGGATGCGTGGAGAATCGTATTATATTGGGGGAATTTTCTATGGGTTTCAGTTGTCAAGGTGTTATCATTGTTCCTAGTTACCAAGACATCCAAAAATGTAATGGATTCCCGATCATAGGTAATAGTGAATTGTATTCCCCATATATTATCATTCAGGTATTCCATAAATTCCCGAAGATATGAAATATCCGATCTCCACACCATCCAGCAATCATCCAAATATCTGCGCCAGATATCAATTTCTGGCAAAAACAAATTATGAGTATCGTCATAGATCATAATTTGTTCTATATAGGCCATAAACAGATCAGCATAAATAGGGGCAAAAGATGCCCCCATAGCTGTACCTCTGATCTGTAGGTAACATTCCTGGTTGTAGAAAAAAACATTCTTAGTCAAAACATGCTCGGCCTTCCAGGTGGATGTGAAAGATAAACATAAACAACTTAATGATGCCAAATATTATACCAAAATGCCACTGGACCCCACCTTGGTTTTCAAAAAGGATATTGATGACTTTTTGAACTCTGCTGTTGATAATGGTATTATTGACAAGAAAACACTTTATCATTTAACTATTACTGATCCTACTAGACAACATATTTACTTTCTACCAAAAATACATAAGGATCTTTCACATCCACCTGGAAGGCCGATTGTATCAGGTATGGGGTCGATAACTGAACCTCTTTCTGAATTCCTAACTATGCATCTAAAGCCATTGTTACTATATGTAAGATCACGAATACAGGACACTACTCAATTTTTGAGTATTGTAAATGATATGCAGTTGGACACAGATTGGTTACTATGTACCTTGGACGTAAGTTCACTTTACACCAATATTCCACATTGGGGTGGACTTGATGCTATTGAATTTTGGCTCAATGAATCTAAATTATATCAACCTGGTTTTAATACTCTCCTGTTGAATCTAACTGAGCATGTTTTGACTAAGAATGTTTTTTTCTACAACCAGGAATGTTACCTACAGATCAGAGGTACAGCTATGGGGGCATCTTTTGCCCCTATTTATGCTGATCTGTTTATGGCCTATATAGAACAAATTATGATCTATGACGATACTCATAATTTGTTTTTGCCAGAAATTGATATCTGGCGCAGATATTTGGATGATTGCTGGATGGTGTGGAGATCGGATATTTCATATCTTCGGGAATTTATGGAATACCTGAATGATAATATATGGGGAATACAATTCACTATTACCTATGATCGGGAATCCATTACATTTTTGGATGTCTTGGTAACTAGGAACAATGATAACACCTTGACAACTGAAACCCATAGAAAATTCCCCCAATATAATACGATTCTCCACGCATCCAGCTTTCATCCAAAACATATTGCAAAGAACATCCCTAAATCGCAATTTATTAGGATTAGGCGAAATTGTTCTGAGAATAATACTTATGTCAATCATGCTCAGGATTTGTATAACAGATTCATTGAGCGTGGCTATTGTTCAGGATATGTGACCATGGC
Organism: Protopterus annectens; assembly: GCF_019279795.1. Taxonomy (NCBI): domain Eukaryota; kingdom Metazoa; phylum Chordata; order Ceratodontiformes; family Protopteridae; genus Protopterus; species Protopterus annectens. The sequence continues at coordinate 1,329,003,676 of NC_056741.1, read as the reverse complement.
TCAGAATTATGCATTGGGTCTACATAGACCAAATTTACTAACATACAAAAAGAAACATACTAAGACAAACAAACTCAGACTCACTACAACATTTGGTAGAAATACCAACAATTTTATTAAGATTATCAGGGACAACTGGAACATTCTGGAGGCTGATGTCAGAATTAAAAACATTGTTCCTGATAAGTGCCTCTTTTCTTTTCGTAAGGGAAAGAATTTGGCTGGTCACTTTAATCACTACAAACATCACTATGAGTCCACCTTACCACAAGTATATCAAACTACAATTTTGGGTGATAGGCTTATTGGTTCATTTCCATGTGGCCACTGTGTCAATTGTAAGCATATGTTGAAAACTAAGGAGTTTACCAGTAGGAATACCAATACTGTTTTTGACATTAGATTTTTTGCCAACTGTAACACAGATTGGGCCGTTTATTTGGCATGTTGTACCTGCCACTCATTTTATGTAGGACAGACGCCAAGACCAGTTAAATTACGATCTCTGAGCATCTCAGTGATATTAGATGCCATAAGACTACCAATGCATTATATAAACACACTCTTATGCACAGTACTGCTAAATTTCATTTTACTATTATTGATAAAATCATTGGTGACAGAACCATCAAGAGTGGTTGGCACAATAAACTCAATCTTAAAGAAAAGAAATGGATTACTTAAACTAGGAGCATTATTTAGCCCTGGGTTAAATGATTGTTTATAAATTGAATATATTATACATGCTTGTTGAACATATGGTGTTCCAATATTCAGAATACACATATATAATTTTATATTTATATTGGATTAGTTAATGCCAATATTGTAGTATGTACTCTGATTTGTTATGCATTTTGCATATATGCATATTTTGTTCAACATTGGATCATGTATAATTGGTGTTTTATATTTGGTATATTGAATTATGTATATGTTTTAATTAATATATACATAAAAATAGCCAATCATGATATGTATGTACTCAAGTCCCTTTAAATGATCTATTTTTGAATGTATTTACAATCATACAAAAAACTTTTTGCTATTTTATGCTGTTTGATAATCAGCATATGCTCACTATTTTGTAACCAATCAGCATGGCTTTATCTGTTTAAATACAGCATTTCTGTCTTGGCTCCTTGTTGTACACTGAAGAAGGCTAGGTTTTTAACCACTGCCGAAACCGGTTTGTTTTTGGATGCCATTATGTTGTTGGGGTAGTTTTTATTAAACTACTCTCTTTTTTGACACTATCTACTTGCTGCTGGCTCATTTCTTGTTTTTGGAGTTATTCACTGAGAGCCGTGCAGTTCCTGACGTGCAGGGGAATATTTTGTTTGATGCTCACAATAGTGCCATTTCTGGGAGGGAAGACACTTACCACCACTCCAAAAATGGTCTGATCAGTGATTCAGGTATGGATGAGCTATAGCAGTATTTGGGATCGCATTATAAATGTACTATTTGGTGTTCACTGTCATGATGCCTAATTTGTTTGTTATTGTTGAAAACATTTGCTGTTTGTGTTTAACTTGAGAGGATTAAAGTGGGTAAAGGGATGTGATACGTTCGACAAATATCCACTTGTCTGTGTCTGGTTTGTAAGGTATAGCTTGACATCTTGCGAGCAGCAATGGGGAGTTACTCACAGAGGTTCGTCAGCACAATTAGCTTGACAGTGTAAATGCAAGACTGTTTGAGCACATTAGAATTTTTATGGGTCCAGTGTCATGGGTGAAACATTTGTGTTTTGTACACTGGCAGAAGGAAAGCGAGCTTATTGGTCTCACTGATGCAGCCACACATTAAGCTGCATGACTGGTGCCTTTTATATTTTGATAATAAACACTGGTATCATTGGCATCAGGACACAGGCGGAGCTATATGGTTTACACTAACAAAGACAGAGTCAGGTTACAATAATAAGCAGAATCACATGGGCAAATGTCATTAACTCTTTGAGTGGGGGGCACAAGATTACAGAGGTATTTACCTCTTAAGCAGATTTTCTATGGTAAAATACTTCCTGGTACTTAAGTGTTAAGAACTAAGACCTGGTTAAAGTATGTTATTCCCAATGGGACTAGTGCATGTGTTGGCTAACTTCAAGGTTTTAGGTTAGCTCTTGTCTCAGTTCCTGTCCTTCACAAGAGTTTGAATACTGAGACTTGCACTTACTGACAGAACTTGTATAAATATTTTATTTTTTTTATATTGTATCACAGTGACTTTGAAGCAATGTGCACGACCTGGGAAATGTAGACATACCCAAATAACTGCTCTTCCAGCGATGACATTAATGGAGGAGGAGGTAATGTTACTCAAAATAGCAAATATGCTTGGCCTAAGTGCCACAGTTAATGGGCTTGCATGGAATGTGTGATGACTGCCTACATTTGCTAAAACAAATGTACTGCATGAGGTATCTAAAGAAAGCAGGGATGGATGTAATTATATAACAAGAACCTAAACTTAAAAAGCACAAGGTGGGAACAGTTTCATGCATTGGAGGATTTGTAGGATGTCATGTTGCCACAGAAGAACAAAGAGGGAACTCTTAATATTGGTGAGAAGAAAGCTTAACTGGATCCCATTAGAGCAGTCTGTCAACAGACAGGGCAAGTGAGCAGTAGTTAGTAAGAAAGAAGATGACAAGTATTCCTGCTGGGGACCTTTTATGATCCAAATGGATGAGTAGGAATTTAAAACTAAAATTATGGAGAATATTAATGTTGTGCTGGAACCAGCTGTGGACAGATATCCCCTGTGGTGACCATGGTGGTCCAAAGTCAGTGTAGGAATTTTTGGAATAATATCACTGGGTAGATGCCTGGAAAGCGCTGCATCCTATGAATAGGGATTTTACTTATACAGACTTGGCATTAGGAATTGCCAGGCAATTAGACTACCTATTTATTTGCAGAAATACATTTCACATGGTACACACCATGGAGATGGTTCTGGTATTTCTGTCACATTGCTCCGGCATTAAGATAACTATGCAAAACTATGGCATTAATTTTTGCTGCCCCTTGGAAAAAAAATAAGTTTAGTACATAAGGATGAATGAGCTCTTTGCTGACTTTTGGGAGGGCTTTGACAGTAATAGTAAAAACCAACAAGAACAAATCCAATTATATTATAGGACTCTACGTTCCCCCATGTGATAATGCAGCCACACTCAAAGATATCCTATGTTTGGATAAAAAGCAAAATAGCACAGAAAACCATAATAATAATAATGGGAAATAAAAAAACATTGACTGGAAACAAAATGACCTAACATCACCCAGCATAAACTTATTTGGCTTCTCACATTTGATAAACACCATCACCCAAGTACACAAAAAAACAAAGAGACAAACCACACTTGACTGGATTCTCACAAATAAACCAGATGTCATAACCTCCAAGGGTCCCTTGCCAGACACTATTAGTGACCACTTTCCAACTTATATAATAAGACAGAAACAAAATGTACCTAAACAAGTAATCTAGAAACAAGATTGCAACAAAAAACAATTAAACATAGAACAATTTAACTAAATCCTCTATCAATACAAGTGGAGCCTAGTAAAAACTCAACCCCCTAGACAAAGCAGTCAACCATTTTAGCCTAATATTTCTAAAAGTGTTAAATGAACAGATTAACCTCCACCTCATTAAGTCAGTCCTAGCAATCACTAAACAAAACTCCAAGCTACCATGCACCATCCCATAAACCCATAATACTGAACATCAATTCATGCCCATACCTATCCCTACTGTAGGAATAAAAAAATGCTAAAATTAAAGCTGACACGCCTGCCAACTGATGACCTACCAACAGAATAGCTAAAAACTGCAGCCACATCTACAGCTTGCACTTAATCATAATGAAAAGATCCATTCATGAAAACTATGCCCCATCAATCTGGAAAAAATCATTCATAATCTCCCACCATAAAGGTGGCAACTTAACAGACTTGACTAATTACCAGCCTATAGCGATTCTGTCACCCAAATCCAAAATTGGAGAAAGGTGTATACACTCCCAACTAATTAAATTCCTCAATTACCATGGTTTTTTTTCTCCCACACAGCATGGATTCTGGCCAAATCATAGCACCACAACTGCCCTCCTCAGATTTACCAGCACTGTCAATCAACACAGAAACAATAGGAACTTAGTCTCATCTATTTTTTTTTTTGACCTGTTAAAAGCCTTTAACATAGTATCCCATCAAAAAGTGTTAAATGAACTAGCATCTCTTGGTCTAACAAGATCAGCTCTAACCTAGTTACACAGTTATCTGTCAAACAGGCAATGATAAGTTAAATGGAAACAAGACCTCTCAACAGTCGTGTCAGTTACAGTTTGGGTTTGGCACCTGTTATGACCTTTGTTATTTGCACTGACCATAGAAATACTGGTATGTAAACATGGCCAGCAAGCATTTATACAGGGGCTGGAGTGTCAGCAACAAAAACCCATTACATTCTAATGGTTTTCAGATAATGGGAGGCATGGATAATTAACCTGGCTTTGCATATATGTGGGTTATTGGAAATCCTGGACCAGTTTGGAAAACTATCAGGACTTCAGATTAATGGACAGAACTCCATACTTTTTCCACTTAATGATTTTGGTAAGCACCAACTGGTAGGACTTCAAAGGCTGGGAATCAGAGGTTAACAAACAAACAACGCATGCAGTCCTAAAACTGCTGAGGAAATTTCCATAGCTTGCAGATGATAATGTTAAGCTGTTTTTGTCAGGCCTGAAATTCTTGATACAAAAAGATAGATGTTACAACTCCTCCTTTTTAGCAAAAATAATGCACTTAAAATGTGCTGCCTCTCCAGTTTACTTTTTTTTGGTTAGATCTTTCCAGCATCTGTGCCATAGGTTTTATAGGTAAGTACTAGGTTACCTGCCTCTCTGGACCATTTTAAATCTTGCCAATTTCCCCTTAGTGAGAATCAAACCCAGTACCATTTGTCTGTGTGGTGAACACCTTAACCATTATACCAACCCCTACCAGCTTAATAGAAAGGATTTATACAGACTTTATATGGAGATGGGCTTAAGCTCTTAGAATCACAAGGAAGACATTAGTGTCCCCTAAGAGAAGGGTGGCTTCATTCTGCACATATTAAACTGTACACTTATGCTTCTCCCCACCACCTCTTCTTACCAATACATGCTACCCCTAACACAGACCCTGACCTTGACCCTAACCCTACACATTAACTTTTGAAACTCCCTTTACCAAACAGTACCACCACACAAGACATTCAGACACAAACATGAGCAATATTATCATCTTACTTAACCCTAACTCTACCCCTAACCTGCAAACACTTGCACACACACATCACCAAACATGAACAATAAATCTGTACCCTTACAAAGCCCTTGCTATAACCTTAACCCCCCCACACACACTTTCACACACACTAGCGCACATGCCAACACTAAATTTATCCTCTTGCATACCCCTTACTCTAAACTTAAATCACGAACACTCACACTTTCACAAACACATTATCAAACATGTACAACACTAAATCTATCTCATTACTTAATGATAACTCTACCACTAACTCACAAACACTCTCACCGACACTTTCACTCACACACCACAAAACATGCACAACACTAAAGCTATCCTCTTACTTAACCTTAACTCTACCCATAACTCACAATCATTCACTTGCCTATTTTCTTCCATATATCACTAAACATGCACAACACTAAATCTATCCACTTACTTAGCCCCTTCTCTAAAGCTAACCCACAAACACTCTGCCAAATACACTTTCATCTTCACTTACCTCTACCACATGGACATGTTAAACATTGCTGTTTTGATAACTTCTACATCAAATCACTAATGATAGCAATCATCTGTGACAAAAAATGGCTATGTATACATATGTGTGCACACAGGCACACACATATAATACACAGCCAGATATATACTAGATTAGGGTCTATTTCAAACCACAACAGGTGCAACATTGAAACAATAAATCTAGAGCACTGAGTAGTGACATTCAGAAACATTCAGACACTAATACCACATTTTAGACATTTTTATTTACAGACACACATTTTTTTTCTTGCTTAATAACTTTGTAAAGGGAGGCGGCATTTGTTCTCCTAAAATACAAGTTATAATATCTTCATATTTTCACATGAGTTAAGAAACAGAGAAGATAAAAAGCTGTCTTGTGATTTGCCTCAAAATATATCATAATTTTAATAAGGAGAGTACAAGGCCTTTAAATTAAGTAGCTATAAACCAGATACATTCACAGTTTTGCAATTTTAATTAGTTCACGCAACTCATGGTGAAGGGGAAGAAATATTTGCTTTCAACAGAAATCAAAGTAATTCTTATTACAGGGTTCTTCACAAAGAATACTTTAGCAGCTTATGAGGTTTGTGAAAGCAGTCTCTGAGCAGAGGGTATGAGGCTTGCTTCCCTACAAAAGTATAAGTATTTAGTAGTATATATTATTTTCAGTAACATACATTTTGTGTATTAACAATATCAAGTAGACCTTTTCCAGGAAGTCCAGATGCAAGTTGCTGGTCATCTGCAACGCAGAGCATCTTGAAAACATTGCATTTAGCAAAATTCAAAGACATAGCAAAGAAATATTTAGCTGATGTTAACAATGCACAGAGCAAGGGTATGTAAGATTTTACTTTAAAGGTGGACCATACTTGAAATGACCCCCTCAGATCTCTTGCACTACCAGAATTCTAAATAGTTCAGCGTTTCCACTTTTTCACAATATTTTTAGCTTTCTGTATTTGTCAAGCCACTTCTCTGAAATTTTGACCTATTTGTTTTTGATTGCCTCACTGTAGCTATCTAACTGGCTTGATGAGAGTCTGGCTGAGGTGAACTGCCATTTTCCACCATTTTTTATTTTTCCTCTATGTCCTAATGTCCCCCATCTGCAGTTTGATGTGCTCTTGCTAAGTTTGATATACTTGTACTTTCACATGTATGCCACTTCCAGGTTAAAGCACTATGTGCTGCTTGCCAAGACATTGTGCCTGTCACTTCCCCCATGCCTATTGAGACATCTACCCTCCACTAGGTGTCAGCAGTGCCCCTGAAACTCAGTTGCCCTCTCTCCCACCACACAAGATAGAAAAGCTGATATGAACCACTCAGTCCATCTCCCCTAACCAGTTCCTAGATACCTGACTGGTAAATGAGTTGGCATTATGTGAGACACAGTCAGGGAGGTATCCCTGTAACACACAGCCAGAGAAACAGGTTTTACACAAACAACTTATTAAAGAAAAAACAGTGAAACACACTTCTGTGAACACAACTCATAGGCAGAATACTAAATATACTGAAGTCTCATCACTACAGTATAAAATTAACTACTGAATATACAACAAAATTAGTCGCACTACTGATTCCACCAAGTGTTTTCAAAAGAAGACAGTTTAAAGCAAGTAAAACTAGCCTAATTCCTTGTGTGTGTGTGTGTGTGTGTGTGTGTGTGTGTGTGTGTGTGTGTGTCTGTGATTTACTTCCTATTTCAGACAGCTACGCAGATACAAAATAAATAAATAAATAAACATGTACATGGTAGGCTTTACTCCCATACCATCCTTCTTTACATATACTAACTCCACAGTCACACACATTGAAGTGTTAAAGCCAACAATATGAGTCGACTAAAGCACAAATCAACTGCTTCATCAGTCAGTGAGGCAGTCACTCTGACTGTTCAAAAAAGATAAACAAAGAGAAAACAACGAGAGAGAAAAAAACAATAGTAATGTTCATACACACACACACACACACACACACACACACACACACACACACACACACACACACACACACACACACACACACACACACAATATGAAGACAGGAGAAATGTCCCATACTAAGTGAATCACTGCCCAGGTACATTATAGCAGCACACCAGGATTAACTACTTCTACTTGCCAATAATGCCAGACAGTAAAAGAATCGTCCCAATCAGATTGATAGAGCAAAGGAACACCAGACTCTCACTCAAGCAGAACAACTGTTCAACATCTGTAATAGTGAGATATTCACCTGATAAACACTTCCTTTCAATATAAAACTCTTACCCTGTCAATATTCAATCAAGAGACAGACAGACTGAGAAAGAGAGAGGCATTCTCTATTTTAGTTTTTTCAGGAAATCAGTCACTATCTTTTAAGGTAACCTAACCATTCCTGAACTTTCTGAGTACATTTATGTTTTTTAATTAACATTAAAAATGCAACCATGAAAAGTGCTATTATAGATTTAGAATAATCAGCTTCTACACTGCCCAAAAGTGGCTGAATTTAAAGTGGACCACTGTTTTCTCAGAAAAGTTGGAGTTGCATTTCATAAAGGATGGGGAATATTACCAAAAACTGCTATGTGGTAACAACAGTGCAACTCTTTTGCTCCTCAAAAAATGTTGATAAATATATATCACTTCTTTCTTTTATTTATTTTTTTATTCTTTGCCACTGTTAAAGTTACTGCCTCCAACTTTGCCAAATTTTATATGTACCGTTTGGTCATTTCAGTTACAACAATGACATCCACAAAGTTCCCAAAACACACATGTACCCTTTAATGTTAATATTATTCTTAATTCACAAAGGCCTGTAATTTCAAATTCACCTGCAATCACACTTGAGAGTCTGCAGTTACGCCAAGCCTGAAAAGGTGCGCCTAACAGTACAAAAATAGACTCGCTGCATCTATCGCTACTACCTGCTGAAAGGAAAACTGCAGTCCCAGCTTTTTTCCCCCTCCCAATACATCAGTTATAGAGGAATGATGTGAAAGCACAAGAAAAGATGACATACAAAAAGGTTTTCTAGCTTTTTAAGCATATGACCAACTTCTAAAGTGCATACCACAAGTTACATTGTTTCACAAAGGGCAAGAACTTTCCTGTGCTTTTCAATGTACCAACAATCTTACCCAGGAATATGCACTTAGCAGCAGTGAAGGTGAATAAATAAACTGTCACTCCCACAATTAGTGCCCCGCTGACTGCCTCAAAGCATGAGGATAGTAATACAGGAATGTCACAGTGAGAACTCTGTCAGTTACAGGTATTCATTCAAACGTACAACTTCTCTTTTTGCCATCTAAACTTATTTAGAAGAATCTTAATGTCTGCTTGTAGTGTAATTACTGAAAACACACACACACACACACACACACACACACACACACACACACACACACACACACACACACACACACAAAACACTGGTATCTCAGTATCAATGCAAGTATGTTCTATATAGTATACAATGCATATGACTGCATTTACATTGCCACATACGCCTGCCGACAACTGAGCTACGGAGCTTCTCCAGAACAGTACTCTAAAACTCAACTGGAAAACATTTTCGCATTGTTGGTAGGGCAGAAATTTCAATAGGGGATATGAATCATGTTTATCAATGTATGGTTCTGAATAACCAGTTTAAGAAATATTTGACAATAAATACTCAAAACAAAAGTTTCTATATGACTATTTACATTTTACAGGTGTAGTCTAACTGTCAGATTTCTAAGGACTATAGGCAGTTTGCTACAAGGAGAGCCACATGTCATTTCTGAGGACTATAGGTAGTTTGCTATAAGGAGTGCCATGTGCAATTTCTGAGGACTATAGGTAGTTTGCTATAAGGAGTGCCATGTGTAATTTCTGAGGACTATAGGTAGTTTGCTACAAGTAGTGCCACATGTAATTTATCTGCATAATAGCAGAGTACAGCCACAACAAAGGAACATTTGTAGACCCCAGAGAAAGTGTTGAGAAGACTTGGAAGGTGCAGGTCTGTATCCTAACAGAAACAAATATGCAGCCCTGTGGCATGGGGAGATAATGGCCCATGTTCGATGCACTGAAATGGCCATAATGGGAGGGTGACAGTAAGAGGCCAATGCCAGCTCACCCACCCTGGGAGGCAGGCAACTGAACTTATTGCAGAGCTTTACCCTATAGGGGAGTAAGGGAATGTCAGTAGCAGCTAATGGAGTCTCAGTGGCTCTACAATTCAGGTAAGCCAAGAGCTGTGCAGTCACCTGTGGAAGCATGTGAGGATTCTCCTCTGTAGAAGCAAATGTGTAACCACCAGCTGCCATGGGGGTGTAGGCTGGGGATAGGGTCTGCATGACTGACAGAACAGCCTGCACCATCACACTTGACCCTCCCTTCCATTGAAACTACTGGGCTGATAAGGAACAAATGGCATGTAGGCCCTCAGAAAATGAGGGAATAAGTGGAGCAGTCTGTCTCACCTAAAAGACGAATGAACAAGCAGATGAGGTGCAGACAGGGAAGCTACCATGGATTTTACACTGAAGCCAGTGGCATTTATTGCCAGTTAGAGACTGTAGGTATAGATCTTCACCTTAGTCTGTTTACTTTTTCTTTTTCTAGGATGACATAATCAACATGTATATTTATTTTTAGAAGATATGGATATCTTTTCCCTAATACTTATGTTTTGTCTTTGTCTGACTTGATTGAAAAGCAGTTTGTCATCTTCCTTCATTGAATTTCCTTTTAATCAAGTGGGATGTTTTAATAATTTTTCCTGCATCTAAGTATTTGTTGGTGCTTTTCTCGCTGGGCTTCCACTGAAAATGGGCTCTTTTAGCCCCAGTGGACTTTCCGGGTAAACAAATGCAATAAAATAAAATAAATGTTTCTAATTTTACTGTGTTTCAAGCCAAGATGGAGGAATAGTGGGTAAAGAAAGCTGGCCCATTTCCCCATTCTTGTGCAGTCTCCAAGTTGCCATATTTAAGCAGCAGGAGGTATGATACTGTACCCATACTAAACTCCGCAATATCATATCCTTTACTTCCCCCTTGCAGGACCCATGTTAGCACTTGTTTTTGTGTAGACACGGGTAGGGTGTTATGTGACTCTTTACAATTTACATTAACAGCGTTGTCATTTACTGGTTGGGCATTGTATTTTATTGTCGGAGACGTAAACATCGCATAGCTGTCATGTCGATGATTTGAACGGTCGATGCTTTTGTTTCGTGTACATACACACACACACACACACACACACACACACACTAAATGAATCACAACAAAAACTTCTGACCAAACCCCAACAAAACTCAGAAATGGGAGAGTGAAGGACTTGTCCCCTTTTTAGACTTGTGTTAAAGCCCATCTTCAAGCTGGAGTTAGAGAGTGGAGAACTGCAGGAGCCATGGTAAAGCTTATTCACACCTCTTGTTGGGATGGGTTCAATCAACTGTTTTCACTGAGACATATTTTGCTTAATCACAGTTTATATGTTATGTATATAGAATATATATGGATCTAGTTGCATTTGTTGAATCAATGTTATATCGATGTAACTAACTTCAACACACTAACATCAAATCACAAAGATGCATGGGCTGAGGTTACTCCTCGGAATATGCAGAGTTAAAAAAACAATGTTGTTTGTAGGGGGGTTACCACCCTGTCCCCCCCCCACATCCCCTGCTAATTATATATACTAACTCTGAGACTGTACAATCCCAAGGGGAAAGGCATATTCCCGAACCCAAGGAATTATCTGTTTCACAGATGTTGACTGTCTGCATTGTTGACCAAAGTGTGTTGATAATACACAGATCAATTTTACCTACACTCTAGCAGTAGTAGGTAAATCATATGCATTATATGCTTATGCATACATATACACCTATCTGTTAAACATCTGCCTAATATATATACATAAGTATGAGTGTGTGTGTGTGTGTGTGTGTGTGTGTGTGTGTGTGTGTGTGTGTGTGTGTGTGTGTGTGTGTGTGTGTGTGTGTACACATATGCAGGGTATGTGTCACTAAATATAAACAGAAGTCCCACTATAGCTGTCACATAAATAAAAGCCCATAGAATTAAACAGCACAATTTACATTATTTACAACATTAAAACATCAAATTCAAAACAGTTTTCTATATTAATTGCAGCAAGTCCTCCAACTCCCTATACCTCTGAAATTATTTATCTCCAACTGTTTTTTTTTACAAGACACATCACAATCCATAAATCCTAATGTAAATAAATTTGTAGATCAGTCCACTCTCTGAAGCTCCATAATTTCACCATAAAATGTACAACTACTCAGACTATTCCTTTCTCCATCTGCTCCATCTTTTTCCCTGTTAGAGTACCACGGTATCAAACCTATGTATGCACAAAATATGTATTTAACTAATCTCTTCTTCTGCCTCTTCTAAGTATACAAGTGCATCTATCACCTCCTCTACTGAACTGGCAGTTGACATCCCATGCTGTCCACTGTTTCTTCTCCTTTGTTTAAATACTTATTACTCACTTGCCTTACTTTTACTTTCACACTGTACTACAGTACTTGATATAAAAACACTGCTTTACCCAACACTCTCATACTAAGTACCCCTCCATCAACTGGGAAAATTACTCGTGCACCAATACACTGGCCCAACGCTTCCTGGAATTCATCAATTCCAATCCCCTGGACCAGCTCATTCTTACCCCCATTAGAGGAAGCAACATCCTTGACCTGGTTATTACTACCATGGGCAACCACTGCTCTACACCAATAGTCAATTCCTCCCTGGTTAGATCCGACCACAAACTAATAACCATGGAAATCCACATCTCACCCACACCCCACAAAGGTAACCACCATGAAAAAACTTATCCAAAGCTGACTTTGGGCTCCTAAAAGCAGAGGTGGCTAACTTCACTGTACCCATGTCAATGGAAAATAGATGCATGACTTCCGAATCATACACCAATGTACTGTACGAACATGTTCATAAATGCATGGAACTAGCCATACCCAATAGAACCAAGACGCTCTCCTCCAAAAAAGGAAGCCAATCTGGTGGTCCCCTGCCATTAATAAACTCTACAACAGAAGGAGGAAACTGTTGCAGAAATAGGTGAAGTCCCAAGACTGGAAAAACTCCCTTATTAGCCTCAACAAAAAGTTGAGATCCCTCATCAAAACCTCTAAAGCCAGCTATGAAGGCAGAATTGCGCAGACACTAAAAACAACCACAAAGCCTTTTATAGTTATACAAAAAATCTCCACGGCAATACTCAGTTTTGCTCTGAGTTACTGCACAATGGTACCTCCTATACTGAGCCAACAGCTATTGCAAACATACTGGCCGACAGATTCAGTGCCAACTTTACCTATCCCTCCCCCAAAGGACCAATCACAATACCGGAGGAAGCCCAGACACCCAGCATTACTGCAGCACAGGTTAAAGCTGCATTGTCCAAGGCCAAGAATACAGCTTCCATGGGACCCAACAATATCCCTGGATCTGAAGAAGGCAGTTTGCCAAAAGCACTTGTCCTCTAACAGCTATTTTGTGATTTTAATCTGTTTATTAAACGTTTTTGCCAGAGATTTTAACTTGGAAGCTTCTCCTATCTCCGTGGCAGAACAGTGATTGTATCATTACTCGTTTACCTTGTTTATCATCTGTTCTCTTGGTGAGCTGACATTTTTGTTTCTTTGCTTTGAACTACAAAGTGAACTCGCACCACATCTGTGTGCCATGTTCAATCACAGCCTCACCTCAGGCTTTGTCCCTACTGAATGGCGCACTGTTACAGTCATCCCTCTCCATAAAGGGGGACCAACTACAGACCCTGGGAATTATCGCCCTATTAGCCTGATGAGTCTGATATGTAAGGCTATGGACCGCATCATCACGGACCTAATTAACAAGGATATAGGGAATCTCTAAACTCTAGTTCCCATGCAATTTGGTTTTGTGAATGGTAGATCATGCTTGCTCAACCTGGTGGACTTCTTTGAGTCAGTCACCAGAGATGTGGATGAGGGCAAGGCAGTTCATACAACCTTCCTCGATCTGGCCAAGGCCTCTGATACCATTCCCCACTCAGGAATTATTGATAAACTCACCAAACTAGGCATCAACCCCTATATCACTAAGTGGGTTGCAAATTGCCTCACAAATAGAATCCACAGTGTGAAAGTAGCAGACTCCAAGTCAGACTGATGACCAGTCACGAGTGGAGTCCCACAGGGACCGGTCCTGGGTCCTCTCCTGTTTGGCATCTACTTCTCAGAAGTCCAGGCCAACACGGAGGGACTCTAGCTGAACAAGTTTGCAGACGACTGCAAGCTGGGAGCTATTATTAACTTCCCGAGTGATGTAGACATCCTACAGAAAGGCCTCACTGAGACCAATGACTGGTGTCGGAACCATGGCCTTAAGCTTAATGCCAAAAAATGCATCGTCATCCCCTTTGGGAAAAACTCATTTCCCACTAATTACCACATTGATGGGAGCCCACTGAACACTGAAGGTGTTATAAGAGATCTGGGAACACAGGTTGACAGCAACCTCTCCTTCGACCACCACATTGCCACTGTGGTCAGAAAGTCCTTCTATGTGGCACACCTCATTACTAAGGGTTTTGCATCCAGGAAGAAAGAGGTCATCATCTCTCTCTACTCTTCCCTCATTAGGCCAATCATCGGGTATAATGCCACATTTGGCATGTACCTCACCAGACACATGCAACAGCCGGAAAGGCCACAAAAGTACCTCATGAAGAGGATCCTAGGCCTTAAACACATGTCCTACATGGGCAGACTAAAAATCTCCAGCTATTCTCTGTCTCATATCGTCTGCTAAGAGGCGATCTCTGCTTGACTTACAAAGCCATGTCTGACCCAGCTCTGGTAGAAATGCTACATCTAAAGAAATCCCAATCCCTCCACACCACACACTCCAGAGATCTCAACCTCATTACCACAATCAACAGAACATGGTGGAGGGACAGGTCCATAACCAACAGACTGCCCATGGTCTGAAACAGACTTTCCATACATGTCAAGCAGAGCACCTCACTGGCCCTCTTGAAGAGAAATCTTGATGAGTGGATGGGAAACAGAAAGTTCACCCCGGCGATCACTGCAGTGGATCTACTTGATAGAGGCACTGGGAGCTAACGTTGGGCAGCACGATGCCAGAGCACTTCTATGGGTTAGGCTTGTAAAGGCTCCAGGGCCATTAGCCTAGTAGACATCCATGATCCTTTTAACCTATGAACCTCCACTTTGCCATACTTTTCACTTTTCCCTATCACTACCTCCTTCAGATAAAAGTACACTATTGCAATACACATGACTTATGTACTGTTTAGCTTCTACTACAATTACATCTTACTCACATTTGTGTTTCAGCTTAATGTAAACAGTGTAAAACAGTCTGTTGTTATTGTGTTTCTGCTGTAACTATTCACTGCATTCCAACTTACTGTTCACTTGCTTTTTTGGTCACAGTCATGCCTTTAAAGGATATTCAGATGACACCACCTACCCAGTTAATAAATATATGGATAAGGAAATAAATAAATAAACCAGAAAGGTACACTAAACACTTAAAAACAGGACAGCTCTACACCTCCCTACCCAATAACATTATGAAAGAAAATAAACACACTCAGCAATTACAACATTCAGTAATATGGATGTATGATGGATCATTTTCTGTATATGGGAATACAGTTAGAAGTATAACTGTCTGACTACCTGCTCCTTATAAATAAATATATCTATAGATCTATCTAAATATCTATATCTATATATCTATATCTAATATATATATATATATATATATATATATATATATATATATATATATATATATACACACATACAGACACGCACATATAGATAAATACACAGATGTATAGATTACATATATTTAAATATACAGACATATAAAAAAGAAGTTATGTACTCACCATAATGTTCCATGTATGTAGCCCATCTCGCCGAACATTATTACGTGTGGGTTCGGAGCTGATCCTCGGCTCCGTCTCGGCTGCTTTTAGAAAGCCTGAAAACTTCTGATTGGCTCGTGGCTAGGAGGTATCCCATGGTGCATGAGCACATTCCCCAGATCTTGTTTGCTACTAGTCTATCAGGATAAGACAGGAAAAGGACAAAGGTCCGGAAGAATAAACTGTAATAAAGGTGCCCTTTATGGTATAAACCACTGTAGAAAAAGAAAAAACTGTTTCCAGATCCTCCAGGAAGGGGGCTGGTGGGTGGGTCTGTAATAATGTTCGGGGAGATGGACTATATACATGGAACGTTATGGTGAGTACATAACTTCTTTATGTTATGTAGTCCTATTTCGCCTCCATTACGTGTGGGACAGCGTCCCTAGCATCTTGAATGGGTGGCTCACTGGAAAATACTCCTGAGTACCGTGGAACCAAACGAGGCTCTACTCCTGGAAGTTAAATCCAATTTATAATGGGAAATGAAGGTATGAGGGGTAGCCCATGTTGCTGCTGCACATTTATTATCAATAGGCGTCCTGGCTTGGAAGGCAGCAGAAGTAGAAAAGGACCTGGTAGAATGCGCTTTAACTTTAAAGGGTAACTCCTTTCCCTGAGAAGTGTAAATAAAAGAAATACAACTTTGTTGATAGTGTGACCTTAGAAACTGGCAAGCCCATTCTCACCTCAGCAAAAGAAACGTACAGCTGTTCTGATTTTCTAAATCCTTTGGTCCTGTGGATATAGAAATGCAGTTGCCTATGCACATCCAATTGATGGAGTCTATACTCTGCTTTATTGGTGTGATTAGGGAAGATCACTGGCAATTCAATTGTTTGGTTTAAGTGAAAATGAGAACAGACTTTAGGAATAAAAGGATTGATCCGGAGAGAAACCCTGTCTTTGTGAAAAATTAAATATGGAGGTTTAACTGATAGGGCTTGTAGTTCAGAAACTCATCTGGCCGAGGTTATTGCCACCAGAAAAAGAATCTTCCAAGACAGGAATTTCAACTGACAACTATGGGCTGGTTCAAAGGTTGGCAAAGTAAGTCTAGACAGGACTAGATTCCGATCCCAGGGAGGAATGGGGTCTTGAACAGGAGGTCTTGACATCATGGAACCCTTAAGAAAAGATCTGCACAGTTTGTGAGACATAAGACTGGAATCATTAATCCCCATATGAAAACTGGATATTGCTGCTAGCTGAACTCGGAGTGTAGCAGCTGCTGAACCCTGGTGAAAAAGTTCGGAAAGGAACTCTAAAACAATAGTAATAGGTGCTGTAAATGGATCAACTTCTCTGTTATGTGCCCATATAGAAAATCTCTTCCATTTAGTGTGATACAATTTTCTAGTCGAAGGCTTGTGAGAAGAGGTAATAATATAGGTTACAGCTGGAGACAGATCAAGAAGCCTGACTAGTGACGGAACTGGAGCAGCCATGCTGTCAGTTTGAGAGTGGGGAGACTGGGGTGAAGAGAACCTGACGTGTGTCAAGAGGTCTGGCACTGGGTCCACAGTCCATGGATAGTCTAACAGGTAAGGCTCGAGAAAAGGGAACCAAATCTGACGAGGCCAGTAAGGAGTTATGAGGATCATTTTGCTTCCCAACAACATTGCTTTCTGTATGACCTTGGGAATGAGTGGAAAAGGAGGAAAAGCATAAAGGAGTCCCGGGGGCCAATCGTGGACGAGTGCATCTCTTGGAGACTCTCCCAGAGGGGGGATGAGGGAGAAATAGGTGCTGCATTTGGTGTTGATAGGGCTGGCAAAGAGATCGCAGCAGGGCTGTCCCCACTTGTGCAAGATCAGATGGGCTACCTTCTGGTTCAAGGACCATTCGTGAGGTAACAATATTACCCTGCTTAGCTTGTCCGCTATTACGCTGGAAGTCCCCGGGATGTGTGTTGCAATGAGAACGCATCGGGAAGAAATCGCCAAGTTCCAAACTCACAGGGCCTCTCAACATAAAGGGTATGATCTGGTTACCCCATGTTTGTTTAGATACCAAACCACCAACATGTTGTCTGTCTGGATAGCTATCATCCCTAGAGCGAGAAAGTCGTGAAGTGTTTGCAACGCTAGAAGCACTGCACTCATCTCTAGGACACTGATATGCAGATGGGCCTCCTGATCTTGCCATGTGCCTTGGACAGTCCTGCCTAGATAATGCCCCCCCCCCCACCCTATCTGGGAGGCATCCGTGGTCACAGTGGCAACGGGTTGGTGTGGTACAAAGGGAGTCCCTGTGGTAAGATGACCTGGCTGAATCCACCAGCATAGATCCTTTATGCATGAATCTGTGATCAGTATCTGGTGATGCAGAGACAATTGCTGAAAGGACCACTGGGATGACAGGAGCCATTGGAGTATCCTCATATGTAGTCTTTCTAAAGGTACCAAGGTTATGGTCGATGCCATAGTTCCAAGAAGCTGCAACACCACCTTCGCTTTGACTCTTCAAAGGGGAAGTATCCTGTAAATTTGCTGTGCAAGATTCTGTATTCTGTCTGTAGGTAGTCTGGCTATCATAGAAACCGTGTCTATGTTTGCTCCTATAAATGTTACAGATTGAGTGGGCAAAGTTGAGGATTTTTCCCAGTTTATAGAGATTCCCAACTGGGAACAGAGCTTGATTGTGGAATCTCTCAACTGAACTAGACGATGCCTGGTGGTGGCAGTCAGGAGCCAATCGTCCAGATATGGAAAGACTTGGATTCCCTGATGCCTCAAATGAGCTGTCACTACTGCCATGCATTTGGTGAACACCCAGGGGGCTATGGTGAGACCAAAGGGCAGCACCCGAAATCGCTAATGATTGGCTCCCAGCCGGAAGCGTAGGTAACTCCTTGATGCTTTGTCCATCATTATGTGGTAGTAGGCATCCTGGAGATCTATTGAGCACATCCAGCTGTCTTTCCCTAACAGAGGGAGTATGGACTGTAGAGTGACCATTCGGAACTTGGACTTCTTTACATACTCATTTAACCTGCTGAGGTCTAAGATGGGTCTCCAGTCTCCTGTTCTTTTTGGAACTAAAAAGAACCTGGAATATGTTCCGAATCCTGTCTGGTCTACTGGGACCTTTTGGATGACTGTTTTTAATAGTAGCTTTTCTATCTCTATAGCCGCTTGATCCCTGTGATTGGGTGGTACATCTGGGATCCTTTTGGTAGGGTGTGGTGGAAGGGAAAAAGGTATAGAGTAACCTCTGGTGATAACGTCTTGTACCCACTTGTCTCTACTGAGATTTAGCCAGGCTTCTGGGTACAAGGACAGGCAACCCCCAACCGGCTCCAGAGATGCACAGTTGGGTTTCACATCAGGAACGCTGATAGGGACGGTCACGAAAGGAATTGCAACCTCCCTGATTTTGTGGGCCTCCCCTGCCTCTAGGGCGATGTCTACAATTATTTCCTCCTCCCCTGCCTCTGAAGGAGGAATCACCCTGTGTATCCTGTAAAGGTCTCTGTGATTTCTTGAACCACATTTTACCTCTCTTCTGACCTTTAGGGTAAGGTCTAGAAGGAACGGTAAAACAGACTCCCATGGCAGAGAGAGTCTTTCCTTCCTGTTCACACCTGGTGAGGGTATCTTTCACCTTAGGTCCAAAAAGAGAGGATCCGTCCACGGGGGCATTGGTGAATGTAGACTTGAAAGGCTCAGCAAAGTTGCATAGATGCATCCAGGAATGTCTCCTTAAGGAGAGTCCTGAACCTGCCTCCCTACTCGCACCATCAGCTGCGTACGAGATCAGCCACATGGAGGAGTTAACAATGAATGTGAGAGTAGCCAACTGAGCAGACACTGTAGATGGGACTAATTCAGTAGAGGTACCCTGAAGAGTATCTCCTAACTCCTTTAGGAAAGCTCTCTGAAGTCTCATAAAATGTGACAGATAGTTCAGCGATCGGAGTGTAAAAGCCACTGAAGAGAAGATATGCTTCCTGTACCTATCCATCATTCGGGATTCCTTATTGGGCAGATGGACAGAAAAAGAAGTCTCTGCTAGCTCCTTAGTGGCCACCACCACCACCATGGCATCAACAGGTAAGCCCTTAGATAAAAATTCTTTGTCTTTAGGGGTGGAAAGAAATTTATTCGGCCTCTTGGGGACCAGTTCCACAGCATCAGGAGTCTGCCATGCTTTCTGTCTTACAAGATCCAGTAATTCATCAAATGGAGGAGACACCCATGAAGCTGAGGGTTGAGACCCAAAAGCCTTCAGGTACACTGACTCCTCATCAGACGGGGTAATGGTGGGCCAGCCGCCTCTCTACCTGAGGATCTCCAAAATGTCTGCAAAGGAGACCTCTTCAGAGGACGACTTAGGGGACCCCTCCGACTCATCGAGGTCAGTGTCAGATGTGACAGACTCATCAGGGGAGTCTACATGCTTCCTCTTACATGATCTCTTCCGAGGGGGCTCCTCAGTGAGGTCCTCTGGGGAGGTCTCAGAAGATCGAGGGCCACCCAAATGGGGGTCCTGAGGCTGTGGGTCTCTGCCATCCCGGGGGAGAGAGGATGCTGAGACTGTAGCCAGTGCTTGAGGGAGTATAGCATCGGTGCTTCTACTTGGAGCAGATGAACTATCCAACATGCTCCTCATCCTCATGAAGACCAATTCCTCTGGCTCCGAACGATGCCCCAGCTCTGAAGAGAGTGTAGGTGCCAATGGCTCCAAAAGGATTGGCTCCGAGAATGATGTGGGGTCAGAGCTCACTCGGGCTGAAGCACCAAGAGGGAGACTTGGTACCAACGAAGATCAGTTCCAAGTGTCCCCCTCAGGGCCGACCGAAGAGCTTCAGACCCTAGACACTTTGGACGGCGCCGAGAGTGTTGGAGTGGAACTTGGCTCAGAGACAACCACACGGGGTGCTGGAGCCAAGGACACCACCATAGTCGGTACTGGCAATATCGGCTCCAAAGGCCCAATCTGGGTTGGAGGAGGAAAGAGAGCAGGATCGGTAGCAGGAGTCGGCTCTGAGACCGAATGGGTCAGAGCCGATAAAAATTTTTGCAAGGCCAACGACTTGAGGAGTCTGAGCACCACTCTCTCGATGTCTTCTTCAGATAAGCTCCTGGAGGATCTGGAGGACAGTGTGGGAGACCTTGTTCTCTGCAATATAGGCAATTTTAGAGTAGGGGAGACCGGTGGAATGTCCGTTGACCGACACCAAAGAGGACTGCTAGTGATCTGCGCTGAAACTGTAGGGTCCATGTCCAAAATCTCAATCGGCCCCAAAGACTGTGGAGCCGAAGAGACAGAGACCAACTCCAATTTTGGTAACTTCTTTGGAGGTTCAGAGACAGAAGTTGAGACTGGAGAAGGCCGTTTAGAGGTCTTTCCCTTATCCTTTCTAGAAGAATGCGACCTAGCAGAAGAGGAAGAACTGGCTAGGTCTTCCTTGAAGAAAGATTTTAACATGCCTTTTAAAATCAGCTTATTCTTCCATTCCTGGAGTACTCTAGGGCTAAAAGAATGACAAAAGAGACAAGTTTCTTGTAGATGTATGGCACCTAGGCAGTACACACGGATGCTATGTCCATCGGTGATGGACACTTTTTGCGAACATTTAGTACACTTTTTAAAGCCTGACTGTTTGTGTTCTTTATGTTCCTTGGACATAATGGCAGTAGAGAAAAAAAACAACACACTCACACAACAAGAGAGGAACTAGATCCTCTAACTTAAGCAGATCTAGCCCTAACACCCACAAAAATAAAAAGGGTTTACTAGGTTCTTTAACTTAAATGAACCTAGTGCAAGAAAGAAACAGGGACAAAACTAGCACCTCTAAGTTAAACGGTCTAGTCAAAAAACACACACTCATGGGATACCACACACATACAGCCAACAGGCCCAAGTAAATTTTAAACGGCAATAAAGTCAAATCCGGTTAAAGACTACAAATCTGTAATCACAATAAGACTGTCAGCAATAGACTAAGACAGAAAAAACTTCACAAGAAGCAAAAACTCCTAATAAGCAGTAATAATAATAAAAAGGAATCACTTAGCCACGGCCAACCAAAAGAAGCTTCCGACTGAAGACGCGGCAAACAAGATCTGGGGAATGTGCTCATGCACCTTGAGATACCTCCTAGCCACGAGCCAATCAGACGTTTTCAGGCTTTCTAAAAGCGGCTGAGTCGGAGCCGAGGATCCGCTCCGAACCCACACGTAATAATGGAGGCGAAAAAGGACTACATAACATTGTTCGTGCAGCTCACTGATATGCAGGAATATACATATGCATGTGTGTGCACACACATGGGCACATATACCCACGCGCACACAAGCATGCACATACATGTGTGTATCTACAAATAAGAGAAAGAGAGATGTTCAGTGAATCTCAGTCCATGATTTATTTTTTTAAAGTTTGTGGATTCTAAGGAATATCTGTATAATATTTAACTAGTATACTTTTACATGTTTTGCATCTCTTCTCACATCATGGCTGAAAATTGTCCAAGTGAGGCATGAGTGATCAAGAAGAGAAGGAATTCTGAGTGCTACCATCTTGTGATGGTGCAGCTTGTGGTTGTTAGATACATTAAGTAGCACGTAAATGAATTATCCCTCTGTTTGAGCCAAGTGTGTCTGCCAGCAGTCCTTTCATCAGTCCATTATGTGTAAGTAGGCCAGTAGTTCAGTAGGTCATACATGGCTAATTATCTAAATTTGTTTGTGTCTTTCAGCTTTTCCCGGTTAGGGGTCGCCACAGCAGAACTCCGGTCCGCTAATGATTGGCAGTATATTTTTACGTGCTGAGTTGCCATCCCTGACGCACAACTTTCAATGAAGGTACGCCCATTCACACATGTCTCCACACAGAAGACGCGCTAGCTGAGAATCGAACAGGACAACGTCTAGCTGTGAGGTGATAATGCTAAAATAAATATCCATAATTACCCCTTTATCCTCACTCCTTGAACAGCAGGAATCCCAGTCAATGTTTCAAGCTGAAATTTTTTAGTGCTCCACCAATTCTCAAATAATAATTTCAGTACTGTGGACCATGCAGGAAATGCAGGTCTGGGTATCATTGACAAGCCTAGCATTCAGTTCCTGTTCTCTGTCTTTTCTTCTCAAAAAAAACAAAACTAAACTGTATGACCAAACAATTAAACCATATCACAGTGAAGTATACTGCCACCTGTTTACACTCCATTTGTATCAGCCTGAATATCCTAATCACAGACTCTGTATGACTCAGGTATGCCACCCCCACTTAATTTTACTTTGCACTCCCTGGATTTTCATCTGTGTCCTCCTGTACAAATACATACTTTATGTATTTGTATGTTTTTATATATTTATGAACATAGATGCTTAAGAAACCAGATCCAGTTTTCTGTTGAGTGTGTCAGAGTGATACAGCTAGCACCCATAATTCCACAATTCATATTCATGCCGAAAACTTCTCCTTTCTCTGTATTAGACAGCTTTGAAGTCTTTTGGTATCATACCATTAACTCAATGAATACATCATATAATCCTACCACTCTCTGTAAATTAGTACTTTCAAAAGGCTAATCTGAAACATCTCCTCCTTCCAAATGCTACCCATTTCCTCCTCTCCTCTGCCTGTCCTCCCCTTTACTGCCATCCTAACCTCTTGTCCCCAAATAATGCAGTCTGCATTGAAATCATAACTTTTTTCTCCTAATGTTTACAGATCCATCTTTTTAAGTCTGTCCTTGTACCCAGACTC
Organism: Protopterus annectens; assembly: GCF_019279795.1. Lineage (NCBI taxonomy): Eukaryota > Metazoa > Chordata > Ceratodontiformes > Protopteridae > Protopterus > Protopterus annectens. Next base: position 1,328,980,098 of record NC_056741.1, on the reverse strand, counting down.
TACATATTCTTTACCGTTCTGGTAACACTATGTTACATGCTTCCTACCAGCTCACTTTCCTTTATTTGTAGGGCCTCCAGAACTGGACATGGTGCTCCCAATGCTGCCTTACCACTGTGCTGTACCAAAGCAAGATGACTTGTGGAGTTCACTTCTTGTTCTACACATCCAAGAATCTTATTGACCTTTACCACTGCCCTTTTACATGGCATAGCATGATTTTGGTTAGGAATGATAACAGATACTAAATACATTTTCTTCCTCTGCTCCACCTAAGGTCACTATACAATGACTGCATGTTTTCACTGGGATCCCTCCATCAAGTGCATAACCTTGCACTTTTATAATATTAATTCCTAATTGTCAGCAACAATCCACAGTGCCAGCCACCCCAGCATACATCTCAACTGTCCAGATTTTCACAGAATGTCCAGATTTTTGCCTCATATTATTGGTCTGTTCCTCACAAAACTTGTGGTTTTCTGTCAGATCACTGATGCTTCAAGCCACTAAATTACTGAATACATTTGAATTTCAGACTTCACATCATTTAGAAAATACATCCTAACACAAATTGTGTAATAGTTTTAGCATTTTTGTGACAGTAATATTTAAAAATATGTCCCTATTTGGGGGCCTTTATCTCCTTTGCCCCCCCCCCATTATTTTAGGCCTTATCCAGATTTCGTGTACTAAGAGATTGAGAGGTATGTACACCAAGTATTTCTGGAGACAGCCCCTGACACCCATGACTGTTAAACCAGCCTTTGTAAAATCAGTATACAGATTCATCTTGATCTCTAAACCCACTGTGCTATTTGATAACTAGATCAAATACAATTGATAATTGTATCACTCTTATAGTCTACTGTTTATTGATTTCCTACTGATTGTTCTCTTTCTAACAGCCCTCCTTATACTTCCAGTCAAGACTACCAGTTTCTAGTGTGCTCTGCCATTTTGAGCCTAATTTCCCTATCCTTTTCACACAAATGCTCTGTGAGAATCTGTGCAGAATTACAGTGCTTCATCTGCTTAATTCATTGCTGACAGAGTTATAAAATTGCATCAGGTTCTGCAATATGAAGGCATTATGTCTACCATCAGGCAAACAATAAGCATTCACGAACTTCAGCAAACAGCTTATTAAAATCCAGCATTTTCCCTAGAATGGAAGTGACAGTAAAAGATCTGTAATTACCTGAACTCTACCTAAACTTACCTGTATGTAACAAAAACACTGCTGCCAACCTCCACTCAAGTGACCCTCCACTGATACCTAAGGACAGACCATAAAAGTTTGCCACTGATTCACCAAAGATCCACTGCACTCTCCCAGCATCCTGGGAGGCAGCTTCCCAGTACCTTGTACATTTGATCCTTAAAAGACTTCTGAATTCCTTTTCTGCTTCCTCATTGTTTACTTTTTCATCTGTCCATTTGACCTCATCTATATCTGCTGTGTTTCCACATGTTGGCAATGCACCTTCTTACTTCTGCATAAATACCGAAGCAAAGAATTGATTCAGTAACTTTCATCTAAGCTATTTCATTAAAACAGTCTTCTGCTAATATACTCAAATCTGTCTGAAATGTTTCTTTTGCCCATGCATTACTCCTGTGTTATTTCCATGTACAGAAACAGAGGATGAATGACCAGTCAGACTACCTGCATACCTCAGCCACAACTACTGGTCTACATTCCAAGCTCTCCATCAGTCAGTAGCATCTTCCCCTTGTGTTGGCTCAATTCATGCTTTGTTACTATACTAAATCATACCCTACAGTGTATAAGCTATTCAGCATATTTAGCTACAACCAATTACCTTAATCGCCTCCCCCCAAAAAACTGTTGCACGGTGGTGATAAATTAATATGTTCATAACTTCACTGGCTTCTTTCTAAATCGGTAACACACTGACAAGTTACTTTACACATCCTAATGGCATTGCCCATTGGGAAAAAATACCCATCATCCTCTTTTCCACTGCATTCTTGGAAAAGAGTACCAAAATGTAATCTCTATTCATTGCACATTTTGTATTTATGTTTTACTACAAGCAGTCACTCCATAACACCCTAAACTGTTTACCTTAAAACAAAAACACATACTGTAAAGTCGCAAAGTTTTAAGTTCGTACCAACAGCAGTTATGCAGAAGAAAATGTTGCAAATGCAGCATAGTAAAGAAAGATTTTGTGTAACTCTGCACGAGTGTGTGTTATATATATATATATATATATATATATATATATATATATATATATATATATACACACATACACGCACACACATAAATAAGATACACACATACACACACACACACACACACACACACACACACACACACACACACACACACACACACACACACACAAGCATAATTTCTTGTCATTCCATTTATAAACTATTAACAAAAATTACATTTCTTTAACCATTTTCATCTACCAAAAACCCTCATGTGTGATTTTTTTTTTTTTTTGTATCTTCTTAGCTCATTCCAAACTTTAGACGACTGCATTTCAGGTTAATTAAACATTCCTTAAGATATGCACAAATAAGCACTTATGGTCATCAGTCACCGTATCAACACATGCCTGCCTCCCTAAGACATCTGCTTAACAATAAAATGACAGAATTCTTTTTCATACCTTTTCATCGTACTTTCAAGAATACATAGACAATCCTTTTTTTATTTTTTTTTTCTAATGACTCAAAAATAATCTTGCAGACTAGCTGTAGTGTCCCAGTAAGCAGCAATGACACTGCACACAGTAACACAGTATTTTCCAGATGTTAACCATTCCATCTGTACGTAAGCGATGGTTTGTCTGAAAAAGAAGGGACGGTGCTCTGCAGGATGAACCAAATGACATAAAACACTATATACAGTAATGTATTCATTTGTAACCACTATGTGAACTACTATGTTTTAGGATTTAGACTCACCTGATGTGAGAAACAGAAAGCACCCCAAAAGAGTAAAGTACCATGGCGGAATCCAGGCTTCAACACTCATTATTTACTTAAAAAAGAAAACAATTTTCTATAAAAATAAATAGCACTGATTTGTGAAATATACTGAATATAATATTTGGCAGCTGTATCAGCAGAACCTTAAAATGGCGGGGCTGTGGGATGGGGAGGAGAAGGGCTGGTTGTTTTTATGGTTCTGAATCTGAAAGAATCAGTGGGTGGTAGGGCAGGAAAAAAAACAGTATAAATCACAGTAGCATCTTTCTAACAGCTTTGCTATCTAGTTGTAGAAATATCCTTAATGACTAACAAAACTATCAGAAATGCATGTTGATTTATGCTGTCATCATTTTGTCATGTTTACTGGTTTATTTACTTAAGTAATCAGTTTTAAAATCACAGCCTCCTGGATAGAGGAGAATTTGTGCTAGGTCTGAAGAAAGTGAAAAGAAAAGAAAGCCAATGCAGTTTTACTTATATCACATCCTAGTATAGTGTAGGTGGCTTAAAATAAATATTATCAAGAACTTCATTAAAGGTAATTAAGATAATATAAGTTAAAAGTTGAAAAGAACATCTCAGTGTCTTTTCTCCACTTTCTCAAACCCATGTTGTATGAATAATTAGGGTTCCTATATTTAATTAATGATGCCGCTAGTTTAGTCCATATTGTCAAAGGCAGGAGCCCCAATGGCAAATTATATGCACTGATGCTTTGCTTTGTTTGTTTCAACCTTAGCCAGTTCATCCCGTTAAATACAGTCATGGATATGTCTTCCAGTGGGGGAGGGTTGTACTGCAGTGTTTTATTTTCTGTAAAATCAGAAGATGGTCTGGCTCACACTACCAGCTATGCACAATAGGCTGAATGTGGCAAAATGTATATTTTTCGTTAAACAGAAGTACTCTATGAGACTAATGAATGTTATTAGAGCCACTCTTTACAATAAAACCTTGTTTTCTATGTGTTATTTAAAAAAAGTAACATTTTTATCTTTCCTAGAAAGCTTGTTTTAAATAGGTTAAGTATGCGATATGCTCCCTAGGGAGTCTATGAGATTCTAATGCTGGCAAAAGTACAGTGATGCTAGGGACAATGAGAAAACAGAGAGATGGATATGTAACCCACACTAGTCCTATGCAGGGCACTTTGTTCTTATGAGAAAGTCACAAGAAAGGAATAAAGAAAACTGGCATTATATGCAGCAATGCCACTTAAATGTTTCTGCAGCCAGCAAAAGGATACCTATCTAATGTAATACATATTCCTTTTAGTAATACAAATGTCTAGCTTTAAACTGGAGATGGACCAGGGTTTGAATTAGGTTACATAAGTCAGGCTGTTTATATATAAGTGATATTACAAACACAGTAAAAGTGCTTATATCCTACAGATAGTGCTGGTATTACAGTGACCTGACCATCTAGAGATCAAAATCGCTGCCAAATTCCATGCCTAATCATCACATGTGCAGGAAGATTGGGGTGGTATGTGTAGGGGTTGAAGAGAGGGGAGCATTTCTACTATTTATTTCTGTTGAACAAGAACTAACCAGCTTCACCAGTCTGTTCTATAGCTTTGTAAAATGCAAGGTCAAATGACCTGATTAGTCTTCAGTCCTGCATTTCCTTAAACAGCAGCTCTCCAGGTTCTATGCCAAACTTCTATAAGCGACTCTTACAAAAATAACTGGGTGCAGGTATTCTGAAAAAATATGCCCTTAATCAGGCTTAATGAGGAAGTAAATGAATGGAACTATTTAAATACATGTTAGCCTTATTAACCATTGCATCTTGTAGAGCGTTCACAAGTATACCTTTATGCTTAGCGGCTTTTCTGTTGGGATTTACTCTGTAAATGGGCTTTGAGTGGGGCCAACTTGGTTATCAATAAGTACATAAGGAGAAAATAAATACACATATATTCTCAACAGAGCTGAACTGTATGAATCGTATTTTTCTCTTACAGGACCCCAAATCTATTCTATGCAGAGTATGGCAGTACAGTTTGGGACTGTGAAGACATCTACTCCCTGATATTTCTTCATTCAGTAGCTTTGTGGAGCAAAGCCACAACAGCACTTATCTTCACAACTAATTGAAAAAAATAGAAATATTAGCTTGTTTCTAAAAGGTATATACGAGTCTGTACTGGGAATTATAATAACTGCCACTGAATGCATTCAGTCACTTCACCTCCCTCCATCCTAAGCATTTTGTGTGGGGAATACTTCATGATTTGCTGTGTTACAATGCTGTAAGGGAAGCTGTGGGAAATGTGGGATCTAATGGAAGATACATTAGCATACAGAAAAAAAGCTATTTTCATTCAGGACAGATGTTTCAAGTGTGATTTGATGCAACATTTTTTTTTCACAGCAATGGCTGTTGAAGCATGGAATAGCCTTTCTGATGAACCTGTGGAATCACAAATTGCAGTATAATGTGAGACTTCAAGGGGCACACATAAAACACTTCTACTGGAATGTAAGAAGAAGAATATGATTAATAAATCACTATAATGATATATAATGGCAACTTATGTATTAGGCAGGACCCCAGGACAGCATGGTAATCCATACAGTTCTTAAGTCATTTTCTTTTTTGTTTGTTTAAGCTAGGACTGTACAAACAAGTAGTCAATGTGAAATGTTTGTTGGTGATGACCTATACCAGTATGGTAAGACTGTGAGAGAGAGAGGGGGTCAGAGGCAGAGACTACTTTTAGTGCACTGTCCACTGTAAAAGCATAATATACTCTGATTTGTAGGTTATGTTCTAATAACATATTCAGGTATGAAAGCCATGCAATAAATATGGTTCCCACTGCAGTATGCAATATCATGAAAGTTTAATAGTTAGTAATCTACACCATTACGTTATTGCTATACTGGAAACAACTTTATGTACTGTGCAATGGTTGACAGACTGTGTAAAGAATTATCTATTCTAGATTATAAAAATTTCACATGTAATGTGCTGAAAATAGTCATGTAGATTTCAAATTAGTTGTACCAAAGTTTACTTTTAGATCTGGAGTTTAAATATTGAGTTCAGAACTACACAATTATTTTGTGATTTTATCATCACAGAGAAAAACTGCGGCTTTATCACCTTAGTATATGCTGGCATATATTTCATGGCAACATATTAACCAGACTTCAACAAAAGTGTGGCGCAAACCAATAAATTCTGAGCCACAATAAAGTCCTGAACAGCAAAACCAAATCTGTTTCAGGAAACAGAAGAAACATTTATCAACAAACTATAAAAGCAGTAAAGGAATGCTGATGAGATGAGGAGATTGTTGTTTCTGTGCTCATTTATTGGATTCAGGAAGGAAAGAAGAGCGGTGTCAGTACTTTGAGAGGACCAGGAAACAACGTTAAGATGTTGTAGGGATATTTTGGTTGAAAAGAAATATTAGCAGTTGAGACTGGATACACTTCTGTAGGATTTTTGAGAAGGGAGATAGTATCACTACAAGTTTGAAGTTAGTAATGTCAGAGAAGGGGCAGTTTTTGTGAAGGGGCAAGATGAAAGATTGTTTCCATGGCTATAAAAAATATGATTTTTGGATAGACCTGTTATCAGGATAGAAATAGGGTAGCTCTGTGTGTCAGCTGCTAGCTTTAGGTATAACATGGCTAAGTTGTCTGCAACACTGGTAGTGACTTTTAGTTTCCTGAAGTATTGTTTGATGATTTTGGTGAATACAGACTGGAAGGCTAGAGAGTTGGCATTAACTCATTCCCTCCAGTAGAGCACTTTTGAGTGTATACCTTTAACTCCCAGTGGGTGTTGCTTCAGCCTTAAAAAATGAATTTATCACCTTAACATTTTTACAAATACTCATTGACAGAGGTCAAATATCAATACAATTGTGTTTTGCTATCATGTATGCTTCAAGATAAAATATTCTGATACCTTGTATGCAGCATGGTTTTGGAATTATGAATGCAAATATGAACTTGACGCCTACAGGAGCAGTAGAAGGTAACTGCAGAAATGCCTAGAGGCGTCACTCGGCTGTAATGAGTTAAGAGACGAGAGAGCAGAAGGGTTTTTTTAATGGGGTTGGTTTTTGATAGAAAGGTGGCAGCATTAATAAAATGAGAGTTGAATATGCACACTGAAGTCAGATTCTGCAGGAAAGGTTCTGTATTGGGATGGTTTGCCTGGATTAAGGCAATTAGAAATGGTGGATCATATTAGTTTGTGGGATTTGGAGGTGGAGGTGTTATTCTGTTCTTAGATGAAGCATGCCTTTTTGTCAGAGTATACTTGCAATTTTGTTTTGTTGTGGAGGAAGCGGTTTTACTGGTAATTGTATGAGGACCTTTTTTTCTTCCATGTGACCCATACTTTGCCTCTTTGGTATATTAATTGCTAAGGGGGCAAAGTGAGACAAGGGGGTAGGGAGGCTTTGACTGTTTTATGCCTAAGTGGGGCCTGGGAGTTAAGAATGTTTAAGAAAACATTATTGAAGAGAAGATTTAGAATGTGCCAGTTGTAAGTCTGAACAAAAAAGAGGAAGGAGTCTCTGTTAAAGTTAGAAAGATTCCTGACAAATTTGTAGACAGCAGGCTTACTGTGTTTGTGTAGGGAACAGAGGGCAAATGTTGGATTGGGATCACAAAGAGAAACTGGTAGAATACCAGTGTAACTTGTATTACTGGGATAAGAAGTTAGGATCCAGCCTAGTGTGAATGCTGAGCCTGTGGATTTCTTGTGTCTGGTGGCAGTGTTAATTAACTGAATAAGGTTATAAATATTTATAAATTGATGTTTTAGGGAGTGACGTAGTGGGTCAGTTGATGTTCACTTTGTTTAGATGATGATTTCAAGTAGTATGCTGAAGGGACCTAACAGAGAATATTTTCCTACATGCCATAGCTGGAACCACTAGTAGGAGGAATATAGAGGGCTACTATGCAGGTGGACTTGGCTTTGTTAATGTTAAGATGGGATAACAGAATTTTGGTTTTGAAAAAGGTTGGGATTGAGTTTTGATTTAAAAAAAATCTTGGTAGAGCAGAGCTATACCTTCATTTTCTTTGTTTGACATTCAAGGTGTAATACACTGTAGCAAAGTAATATTACTTCTTCAGAGGTTGTAGCAGGCTTAAGCCATGACTCAGTCAGTGTTTGTATATCAGGTGAGTGTGTTTCAATTCAAGAGTGCAGGGTGGGCATTTTAGGCAGATGCCCTGAGCATTAAAATGGAAAAGTTTTAGAGCATTTGTGTCTGTTAATATATTGTCAGTGGAGATCCCTGCTGTGTGTACTGTTACTAGGTTGGGGTGAATGTCTCCAAAAAGTAGAGGAGTATAGCAATATGGACAGAAAATACCTTTAAGACATGTTTGCAATTTTTCAGCTGAATAGATGAGATGTAGCTTGGGGTGGTGAGATGATGGTGGAAAATAGCAAGGTTTTATTAGGTGATAAAAAGTAGTGCAAAAGAAGTGAGGAGAAATGGAGTATGATATGATGAGGAAGTTGGAAAGTGTGAATGTAGTTTTTGTATGTGATCCTTAAGAATAAAGGGTACACTGATAGTTGGTAACCAGGTTAAAGGTGAGAAGAATGATTATGGAAAAAGTTGGGATCATCATCTTAATGTGTAGTGTGGTTTGATATCAGTGGGAAGTGGTTAAGGCTGGGGGATGGAGACCAGGAGATTAAAGATTATAATGTGTAACAAATGAAGTGAATGGGAGTGGGAGAGAGGGAGAACTGAGCTAATGAGTTATAGTGGAGCAGAGGAAGTGATGTTGGGAATGGGAAGGTAGTTATCTAGGTGGAAGACACTGACTTTTATTGGAGGGGTTCAGTCAGTGAATTGTGACTAGATTGAGTACGGACAAGGGAGTGGTGAGGTTAGTTTAAGTGTGGTGCAAGGGAGGGGTGGGAATTGGAGGTAGGGTAGGCTAGGGGAGTGGTACCAATGTGTGCATAGCATGACTGAGCAGGTTACACCAGCCCAGGAGTAAAGGACTTCCACCAACAGATCTGTAACGTCCTAAAATTGTTTAGACTTTCAGTTACTCACTACTGTACGAATTTCTATGAAAATAAGTGTATCTGCATGACTTATCAACTAAAGCATTGCAGAGTAAAGATGGAACTTGAGGAAAATTTGCTTGCAGAAGTTATTAAAAAGAGCATGGCTACAGTATAGTTTAGTGATCACCTTTGCCTGTACACACCAGAGGTTACGTTACTTTATAATTATCCATCACTTTAATATGTTGCACAGGACACTTCTTTTCCCTGTAGTCCAGTCCATTTAAAGCTAACTATTGATAGCTGGCTATGGATTTTCCAGTGTAGTACTTCTTCATGTCTGGAGTGCCTGGTAAATGTACTTGAAGCAGGAAGCTGCATGGCATCAAGATGATAATAAAAACATGATTTTTAACTCAGGCGAGGTTACTGTTATTTATAAAAAGCTGCCACTACAACTAACTATTTATAGCAGGGTTGCATTTTTATCTTTAGATATAGTTGTTCAGCAAGTAGCTGGAAAAGTAGTGTAAGGTGAGGGAAAAGAGATATATATTAGTGATGGTGGTCTAGAGGGAGAGTTAAGGCATGGAGGAGTGATAGATTGGAAAGAAAACAAAACCTCAAGGCTGTGAGTAAACAGGAATACATAAGATGAAAGTACTCTGATGGGGACTGTCATGGAGGATGACAATAAGGAGAAAGAAAAGTACAGTTGTGAAAGTAAACTTATAACAATAGATGTTGAAATGATCACTGTTGCAGTAGTCTTAGCTACATGGGTTACATCCTGCCAAGGATATAACAGCAGACCAGTTTCCAAAAGTTAAAGGCACCTTCCATGCACCCAAACTGATGACAGCTCAAGAACAGCTGGAGAAAATCAGTGGTGTGGATACCAAATCCTTCAGAACTTTCATGCCAATTGAAAAAGGATTATGCTAGATAAATAAAAATCATTGTTCACACCATGGCAACAGATATCACACACACAAAAAATAAAGGGAGATGGAGGGAGGGAGTGGTTACTGCAACACCAGTTACCAAAATATCTATTGTTATGGTAAATTTACTTAGATAACTGTACTATGTTCATTATCTGATCACTGATGCAGCAGCCTTAGTTGTATGGCTAAAATATCATAGCTTAAAATGTTTGGGAGGAGGAAGGATGAGGGTTCAGGAGTCTCTGGAGAATGGTCATAGCAAAGCTGCTCAAAATCTGGAAAAGGGATCTAATTTGTTGTGCTTTGTAAAGGTATGTACAATGGACCAAGCAGTTGCCACTACAGTACTTTTAGAGTTTACTTCTTTCTCAAAAAAAAAAAAGCCACTGAAGAAGTCAAGGCCCTAGCAGAATGTGCATTCATCCAGTCTGGAACTGACTTGTTACAGTTGGAATGACAAAAGGAAAAACATGGGACAGCCATTTGGAAATTGTCTGCTTTGACACAGGTTGATCTTTTTAATTACTTTCATGAGAAATTAATAGTTGATGAGAATTGCTGAAGGCTTTTAGTCTTTTTAGTCTTATCACAATAGTATCTGACTGTGGACATCCAGAGTATGAAGACTTATTTCCCTCACTTTTAATTTCTGGAAAGAAGACAAGGGGTAGATAGCTTGGCTCAAAGCAAACTTGGATGCCACTTTAGGCATAAATGAAGGATAAGTTCTCAAAGGAACCCTATCTTTATGGAAAATGAAATAAGGCTGACCCACCACAAGAGCTTGCAACTCAGTCACTCTTCTTGTAGATGCAATGAGTACCACTGTGGTCCATGTTAAGAATCTCAGATCAGCCTGATAAGCTGGTTCCAATGGAGCCATAGTTCATTTTTCCAAAACAAATTTAATATTCCAAGGAAGACCCATTTATTTTCTAGGTGGATAGGTATGCAAAATCTCTTTCAAAATCATTTTGACATAGGAATGCACTGAAAGAGAGGGATCCATGGGCAGTTATGCTGACATGGCTGATAAATTAACCTTGACAGAGAAGTAAGAAAGGCCAGAGGATAATAGCTCACAAAAATATTGCAGACCCAGAGAAATACATGTCTTAAAAGTGCCCAGGTTCTTAGTATGGTAACAACTAGAAAATATTTCCATTTACCAACATATGATTTCCTAGTAGCAGGCTTCTTTTCCTCCTTTAATATCTATTGCACTTCCTCAGAAAATAGGTGCCCAAAAGGTATTAGCACTTTATCATCCAAGCCGTTAGTTGAAGGTTTTTCAAGCTGGGGTGTATCAACCAACTTGTGTGACTAGGTCCAGTCTATGAGTACATTTGTGGTAACTGTCATTGGCCATTTCCAAAAGAAGGGAGGACCAATGTTGCCTGAGCCAGAAGGGGGTTACCACAATGATGTTTGGAGAGTTCTTCTGAATCTTCAGAATGACCATGGATTTCACTGGAAAGGGTGGGAAGGCATACAGGGCCATTCCCATCCAAGGAAAAGAAAATAGATCAGTTTTCCAGGCCTGCTTGCAAGGAGTCCTTCAGCAGACTTTTGCTGTGAACAGAGACACACAGATCTACTGAGGCATTCCCCACAACTGGATCAAATCATGGAAGATCCCCTGATTCAGTTTCCATTCATGAGGGTCTGTCTTGGTCCTACTCAGCTTGTCTGCCAAAATGTTTTGCTCTAACAGAATATAAGACACATGTAGAGTAAGATTGCACTGAACAGCTATATACCAGGCTACCATGGCTAGTCTGCATATAGGGTAAGATCTGGAACCCTCCTGTTTATATATGTACTGCATCAATGTGACGTTTTCTGTAAAAACATCTAGTGATCCTGGAGACCACAAATAATTGAGAGAGTTGAGTGCATCTATAACTGCCAACATCTCTTAAGTTTGTGTCTTTTTGGCCTGTCCTTTTTGTTCCCAAGACCCTGTTCTTTTACTCCCAAGAAGACAGCACCCCAAGCAAAGTCTGTGGCATCTGTATGGAAGACCTGAATTCAGATAAAACTGGTCTCTCCACCAAAGAGTTTGTTTTATACAAATCTTGAAACTGGAATTTAAAACACCAGGGCTGTTGATGTTGGGACCATACAGATTTTAAGTACTGATGAATCATTCTCATGTGGAGCCTGGCTAAAGAAATCATAAATATCAAAAAATGACAAGAATCCTAGTATTACCTACTAGAAACATTTCTGAATAACGCCCTTTCTCTGCCAAGGAAACATGAGCAGGTTTTATTATCCCTTGAGTCAGCAAATGGATGAGGAGGAATCCCCTGAAAAACAGAATTGACTCTCGCTGTCATCTTTACCCCTGCCAGATCACTCTCAGAACCAATTTTGCCAAAAAGAGAAATGAACAGCCAGATATTGGAGAAGACTTAAAGGATTGTCAGAGTGGGAAATGGCGGTTGGAGTTAAAATTTGTAGATAGTCATTCAGACTTCTTGGTCTATTCTGGTTTCTGGGAAGCTCTCCTCTTCTTCTTGAAGCTTCTTTGCCATTGTTTTTCAAACTTCTGCTATCTGGTAGTTTGCTATGTCTGCTTATTTTTCTTTTTTTAACACCTTTATTAAATAATCACTTAAGACAAATGCAGACACACATTAATACGAAAGAAAACAAACCATAATAACGTTTCCATTTACATACATTATACATCACATGCATTCTTTTTTATAACTATCATTGATCGAACACTGCATAAATTGTTCAATTCCTGCCTTCCCTTAAACCTTACTACACTTCCAGAGCAGTATTCTTTGTGCATCGTTCACACAATTTCTATTTATTTCTATGTAATTTGCTACTTCCCTTTTCTAAAGGTCCCACTTGCAGTTTTTTTATCTCTATTACAATATTCAATATTTCAAATACAATTGCTTTTGACTTTGATTTCTATTTTGTAGTAATTGCTTTTTTGGCAATCACCAGAATTAAACTTAAGAAGCCCTATGTCTAAGCAATTTGGATCTTCTGTCCTAGCTCAAAATAATAATTTTTTTAGTAACACCCATTTGCTCACCCAATATTTCTGACGAGTACTCTGAAGGGAAAGTTTAAAATCTGCCAACTCATTGCACACCCAAAACACATGTTCCCAGTTACCTCTTTCTTCCCATCACACCTCCTACATTTGCAATCTACCATAGGAAAAATGTCTGGAGTCTGTTTGGACTACACATATACCTATGCAAACACTTCAAAGCAAAAATTCCTAAACCTTCTGGACTTTGTTTCATACTTGGGAGCTCTACATATGTCCTCCTATTGTTCCATTTTAAATTGCATATCCAATCGCTCTTCCCAATCTTTTCTAATCTCCACTGATTGATTCTTATAGTTAAGGTGCAATATACTATATGTCCTACTAATTATCCATTTTTTAACAGCAGCTTATGTTTTAGATTCAAGTCAAATCATTACCAGAGCAGGTCTTTCACTTAGGACTCCCCTATCCCTTTACCTTTATCTATACTCTGATATCAATCCCTGGTACACAAAGCAGTCTCTAGCCTGCAGTCCAAATGTCTTCTTGGCCTCATCCCATTCTATTACCTTTCCCTCATTAGTTATTTGCTCCCAATTCCTTGATTCCTTTGCTTGTTTTCTCCAGTAAATCCCAACCCCCTTTTGCCTACTGTCAGCAAAATCTACTTTCTCCATTCTCATGTTGGCTTAGTTCTTAGAAATACTTTCTGCTACTTTACGAATATAATGATCTGTATTGCTGGTGTTATTCACCTTAAGGATCTGCATCCAAAATCCCACTCTGTACTTCTTTCTTGAACCCCCCCCCCACTACATCATCATCCCTTTCCACTTTAAATTATAACTTTATGAATATGAGCCTTAATTGTGCAACTCTAAAATATCCCTTCAAATCAGGTAATCCTAAACCACCTTGTTCTGTTGGAAGGATCAACTTAACCCACCTAACTCTTGCCCTCTTCCCTTGCCAGATAAATTCCTTCAGCTCATTATTAATTATTGTCCACAATTTCTCCCTTGGTTATATAAATATGCCTGACCTGTGTATAAAACTAAAGGGACTAAAAACATTCTCACTGCTTGTATCTTACTATCCATATCTATAAACAAGAGTTTCTAGTTTCTCAGTTTATGTATTATCTTTTGTTTAGCCTCTTCCCTCATATCATTAGCTGCTATAACCAGAAGCCTTTTTAACCCATACTCCTAAATATTTCATATGATCAAATCCCCATAAATATGAGTATTGCTGAACCAATTCCTGTGTGGGTGCATAATGTAAGGCCTTTGTTTTATCTTCATTAATTTTATAACAAAAAAAGACTTGAAATTGTCTCATAATGTGTTCCATAGCACACTGAGATATTCTATTCTGGATTTATCGGGGACAAAATAATATGCCTGCAAATAAAGCTAACTTTTCTTGATTACTAAACCAATTATATTATTGAATTTCTGAGTACCTCATTTTCATTGCCAGTGGCTCTAAATATAAAGCAAATAACAAGGGGGAAAGAGGACACTCCTGCCTGGTTCCTCTGTTCAGACACAACTTATCAGAGCAGAAACCTCCTACTTTAATTCTTACCTCCAAGCCTTCAAATATACTCCTAAGTGACCTTATTATAGTATCAGAGAATGCAAATGCCTCCATTGTCCTACTCATAAAATCCCAGCTTACTCCGTCAAGTGCTTTCTCTGTGTCGAGACCCACCAACAAAGGTATTTTGTTTTTTATTTTCCTTCTGGATCATCATTGTTCTTCTAATGTTATCAAATGTTTGCTTTCCATCCATAAAACCATAATTATCCATATCTATCAATTTTGGCAACACCTTTGCCATTCTTTTAGTCATTATAGACAAACATTAAATTGAAATGGGTCTATATGAAGTTGGATAGGATGCCTCTTTACAGTCTTTAGGTATTACAACTACCACAGCTTTCTTCCAAGATGCTGGTGCTTCCCCACCTTTTAAAAACACTGTTAAACAAAACCTTTCAGATCTTTATCACTTTCTTCCCACCTTACTTCCAAACTTCCACAGGAATGCCATCTGTTCTTGGAGACTTTCCTGCAGATTGATTATGCATCACTGTTTTTATCTCATCTCTTCCTATCTTAACTGTTAATTGTTGAGCCTCATTGACTTGTAACCTTGGTATACTTAAGTATTTTATAAATATTTCCATGTGTGCTCTTTCTTAATTTCCACCTTCTCTGCTTTATACAAATTTTCATAAAATTTCGAAAATATCTATAATACCTTTACTTGGTTATTTTTCTAGTTATAAGCTGTATAAGTTTGGTGACAATCTTTTCTACTTTCTCTTGCCTAAATTGTTGTGCTGAAAGCTTGTGTGCTCTGGAGTTATTATCAAAAAACAGTTGCATAACAACAATCTTTCTAAACTCATGCATATTATTCACATAATCCCTTATTTTCTCTTTAGCACTCTACAGTTGCACCTCTTGTTCTGTAAGATTCCCATAATTCTGCAATATTTTAACCTTTGTCAGCCCCTCTAAATAATTCCTATTATTTCTTAACCATGTATATTTTTCTTTTATGTCTACCCTATTTTTAAACTCCATTTTCATTTCAACCCACTCACTAGCTATAACTTCTGAAGACAGCTCTATCTTCCCTAATAACTCTTGAATAATTTCTACTACCCATTCCTAAAATTCCTCTCTTTTTAACAGGTACATGGAAAAGCATCAGTGTCTCATTTTTACTTCATTACCCTGCATTTTAGCTTAGTTTTTATTGGTGCATGATCTGAAATAGCAATTGGATGTGTGACAAAGCTTTCAATTAAATGCACATATTCCTGTGAAATATAATTTTTATCCAGTCTAGCCTAGTTATTGTATCTTGGGGAATAATATGTAATTTTTCTCCAAGTTCCTACTACTGTACTCACGTCTTCCATACAAAACATTTTCATATATTTTTCTTCAGAAATCTACCCTATTTTATTATATTTTCCTTTCTAAGTCCCCGATTACATCCTCACTATGGCAGATCAAGTTCCAGTCCAACCTATAAGTAATATTCCCTGCTGAAAGCTTATTATTTCTCCCAATTTTTCTTAAGCTCCATAATAGCAATTTTTGGTAGAATATAAATATATGCCAGCATAATCTCCTCTCATGCTAGAAGCCTCTTACTACTACATATCTATCATTATCTTTTTTCACCTCTTCTATTATTACTGGAGCTCCTCTAGCAAGTAGTATAATTAGTCCTCTTTGCCTTTGTCCCTGATATTCTGCTGAATATCCATCCTGAAATCCTTTCTTTATTAAATGTAATGCTCATTTCTTTCCAAATATGTCTCCTGCAGCATTGCTATTTGTACTCTGCATTTCTTAATATAATTCAATGCTCTTAACTTTTCATCTATACCCATAAGGCCATTTACATTCCAAAATAATATGGATTATGGATATCATAGCTATTATGATAAGAAGTTACTGTTCCCACCTATTATACATGACAGCTTTTTTTTTAATTTGTATTTACAATTTTTGTATTACATACACACAGTAATGTTTGGCAGGATGATCTTTTATACGGTTGTCTCGTGTCATCTCCATTTGAACCTATGTGACATTTTCAAGACTTTTTGTTTTAATGAAAAGCATCAAAAAATTTAAACACATTTTCAGAACACCCCCATAACCCGTCAACAAACATACAAAACTATGAACATCTTCAAAAACTGAAATATAGCCCTCCAGATTGGAACAATTGTTACAGATTGACAGCTGTACCTACAGGCATTTCCTAACCTAAAATTAAGGTTATCTATGCTAATGTGCATTCTACAGTCTCTGTTCCTACTTACACTGATTGCTGTCTGTTCTTTTATCTCTGTTCCGCTCCCAAATGTGAAAAATAGCTCATATGCTTTCAGAAAACATTAATGTTTAAACTTACGAAAAAAATGCAATGGCTATATTTAAATAAAACTAAATTATAGACTGCTTAGTTATGTATTAAGGCTGACAAGGAAACTGCTATCACTTTGAATAATTTCAAACTTTATTTTTTACTGAATTGCTTGCTGTTGCACCTTTAAATTTTTGCATATCCCTCAGCAAGCAATGCTAGAACTCTCAAGATTAATTGCTTGCACCTGCAAACATCTTATTTCCACGAAAACTGCACAACGGAATCCCTGTCAATTTCACTCAAACCAGAGCAGAATGCATTCAACTACAGATTTCTTGACTCCCACTGAACATTTGTTATAGAAAAAAATAAGGTAATATAATTGCATATGCAATAAATGTAGCACTTCTCGTGACATTCATCCTTTTGTCTTAGTTTTCAAACCTACTTGCCTACAAAAACACCTGTTTTACATTAAGCCAAGGGCATTAATCTACACATTCACCTATGGAAACATAAAACATCTCAACTCTACCTATGACATATTCAGTGCACTTTTACATCTACCCAGCAGCCCAAGATTATGGCATATTAGCTTAAACTTGCTTTTGTCTGGTCTTTCTTCTATTTTTAGATTGTAAAGCCTACATTTCTTAAAACTAAGAAGGGTACTTGTTTTGCTTTGATATCTTTATCACGTACAACAATCACTGAAAGAACTCACCCTCACCACCACATTTAAAATATCCCTGACTACACATTACACAAAACTGCTTTACCATATAACATGCAGTTTATATCATGAAACATTTTATACAAATACAGTTAAGAACAAAATTTGTTTTACTTACAGTTACTTTTTCCCTTTTAGTGTCCTTCTAAATGTTAATGATATAAAGTGGGGTATATGCTTTATAGTCCACCCACAAGTTTAACAAAGTCAACAAAAGACAAATCTTTCTAAGCCATTTTTTCTTGCAAAATTATACCTCACAAATTTGATGGATACTTCATAGTCTCACATTTATTCTCTAATTTCAGTGCTGCTGGTCTTCTTCCTGTTCACCTCCATCTCCCAACACAAGACTCTGGCTTGAGTCAAAAGTACATTCTTTTAATCGACTCCTGTGCTTTTTTCTGTCTCTCAAGCATTTTCTTTTGGCCCACTTGAAAAGGTTTCATTGGCAAAGTCTCTCTATGAGTTATACTGTCAGAGGAATGAGAGGCAGAGTTCCCTTCTGTTTGCTGGTTCACTTTTTGTTGGATAAACTCTTGCATTTTATCCTTAGCCTGTTCTGCATAAAAACATGTCTTTAATCACCCAGGAAAAAATATTCTGAAGACAGTTGGATGCAGAAGCTTGAATCTTGCTCCTGCATTTCAACATTCCCTGACTGCTAGGATAAATTTGCTTCTCTTTTGCCTGGTGTGCAGTAAATATTCATTTCTCACAAATACTTTGTGCTGTCTTCAGTTTTTAGTACTCTTCCCTTCTACCAAACTTTTGTCAGGATCAGCTCTCTCTGCTGGCATGTTTGCATCTTTATTAATACAGGTCTTGGTTGCTTTCTTATGGCCAGGTTTGCAGCATATACTTGATGCGCCCTTTCACATTTTGCTGTGGAATACCAGTCCAGTTGCTTATTTGAGCTTTCATAAAATTAATACAGTCTGTTCCTTCCAGTTTCTCTGGTACAGCAGAAAATCTAAGATTTTCTCTGTGTCCTCTGTCTTTTAATTCTACCATCTGTTTTTTTTTTTTTTTTGCAGTTGTATCAGTTCATCTGAATATCTAGTTAAAGCTCCTTCTATTTTTTTTCAGACTCTTATTATGTGAGTTGACATATCCCTTCAATGTTTCATTTATTTTACTCAGCCCTAAGTATATTTGATTTATTTTTTTCCTCTAAATTTCTGGAAGTTATCTGTTGTACCAAGGCTGAAGCTTGAACTGCTTTTGGCTGATCAGATGCAGGATTCTTCTCAGTCAGTGTTTTCTCTTCACCTTTTCTAGCTGATTTTCTTTCGGTTTCTCTACATTTCGTCTTTGCTGGCATCCAGGCAGTGTACTTACTGGCCAGTAACTGAATTTTACTCAAGCTGTCAGAACTACTAGCTCTTATTTCTCAGTTTCTTTCAACTGGGAGAGATGAAATAAAGTTGTTGATCACTGTGCACCCATCTTGGAAGTACCTACTTATTTTTGATTTTTATAAAAGGATCCAAAGTAAGGGATGACATTTTTAATAGAGAATGAAAGCTTAAAAAAACCTAAGTCTTCCCTTAAATCAGTTTCCCTCTGTCATCACACTTTTTCAAGAACTCACCAGCAAATGGTCCAAATACAACCTTCCTTTCAAGGGAATAATTCAAATTTTCAGCCTTAACATCATCGGATAAATTTTTATAACTTAACCAAGCAAACCTTCTCATAACAGATCCAATAGCTGCTAATCTGGAAACGGCATCAGCTGAGTCATAAGCACACTTTACTAAGAAACAGAAGCAATAAGAGTATTCAGAGAAGATTTGCCCCAGACCATGGAAATATGGCAATAATGTTCCTCGTATTCTCAATAGAAGCAAGCAACAACTTTAACATATGAGCTTGACAATTAAGAATCCTGCAAATGAGAGTAGTAGAGGAATACACTCTTTTTCCCCAATCCATCAACTGCTTCCCCATCCTTGTCAGAGGGGGAGGGATTAGCATTTCCTAAATGTCTATCTGCATTTCCTAAATGTCTATCTGCAGAACGATTTATCAAGAAAATCACTATAGGATCATATCTGGTATTAGAAAATAAGATTTGTACAACTGAGGAACTTTATACAATCTATCTGCCTTCTTAGGGGCTACAGGCTAGCTGTCAGATGTTGTAGGCTGTAATAAAAACATCCTCCAAGGCTGGAAGAACAGAAGGCACAAAATTAGGGTGAGGAAATTTCATCTGTAATTAATCATGTGTTTTTTTTTCCATCAAAGAAACTGGACTGTCATTATGTCCCCGCTGAAACAATTGGCTAATCTAGAAATAGAATAAGGGATAATCAGAATAAATACTCCTCTCCTCAGAATCAATCTCCAGAGGAGAAAAAAAAACAGCACAATCATTTCCCTGTTCGTCACACTGAGAAACTTCATAAAAGGAAGAGTTCCTTTCTTGTTTTACCAGTAAATCCAGAATGAGAAGGGTTACGAGCCTGCATTATACCCTTAGTTAAATTTAATAAATCATCCCTGTCTAAATGACCAGATACAGGAGAAGATGCATTTCTGCTACTTTCTGACAGAAATCTCCATATAAGCAGACCAACTTCTGTCAGGGTCACCACCCAGAGAACATGCATCCCAGTCCAGTTAGGTGAGAAGACCTCCTTGAATCTTTCTCCAAGACCTAGAAGAGCGGTTTTCTCATGACCATCAAAGACACCTCAGCAACTGCAGAGGACATGTCTAACTCCCAGTTCATGGTGACAGAAGGGACTACACCAGAGGAAACCAAGAATGATGAGTGGTCTGAGGCACCAGAATTAGCCACTGCAGAGTCATCCATCTGTGGTTGAGACAAAGTAGTGGTCTGCTGAAGGGGCAAAGGCCGTCTACTAAGTTTCTTCTTTCTGTGGCCGGAGGAAAGAAAACTGAGAAACTGGTAAGTTGCTCCATTGTAAAGCTGAAAAGGAAGTCTGAAACCCAGTTAAAAATGACAGCAGCAACTGGTAAAAAGTAAGTATATAAAAAGTAGTGTGTTCACCTTAACGATACAGTAAAAAGCACAACATAGACTTGCCCCAGCCCCTAAACACAATTTATAAAACTTTTTTCCATAAAAGTTTGAGTAATCATAAGAAAAATAAAATGTATACTAAAAGCAATAAAAGAACCAACATCTTTCAACTGATAGAAAAAGTTATGTGTCAGTGTAAAAAAACAATAAAATCCCAGCATAAAACAAACAGATTCAGTTAAAAGAGTACTGTTTCAGTCACAAAAGTGATTGTGGAAGGCTTTTCCCTAATAAAAACGTATCTGTCCAGCAATGGAGAAATGCTAGCGGACAGCTGATCCTCAAAAGCTTGCAACAGGAGTACTCTTCAGCAGCAGGAAATCTCTGAAAGGCCTGATGCCCAGACCACTTGTTTTCTCCAGCTCTGCTTCAGCTGTCAATCTCCTAGGTGTGTGAAAGTTGCCTTTATGCTTAGAAAACTGTCTGTGTGTTATAACCTTGGCGGGATGTAACCTATACAGCTAAGGCTACTGTAGCAGTGGTCAAATGATGAACATCAGTGGTAACAAACAGGGTAGGACAAACACAAAAAGTAATCAGAAGGAAGATGCTAAAGAATGGAAGGAAAGAGTGAAAACAAACCGGGTAGAGTAACAGCAAATACTCAGCTGCAGCTAACCATTAAAGACGCTTATAAAGGGAGTGCAGTAATACTAAAAGGTGTCCAGAATATAAACATGAAACAGCAAGGGTCAATGGGTAAAGTAAGTGGAGAGAGTGGGGTTAATTGGTCAAGGTAATGGGAGAAAGATAAAGACCCTTTAAGGTTACTCCTGCAAAAGACAGCATAAGTTTACAGGGACCACATACCTTCTTCGTTTCATTAGACTTAGTAGTGTGTACATTGGGTTGACAGAGCTAGAGTGGAGAAATATTTCCACTGTTGGGTAAGGTACATAAAGACTTCAGAAGAATTCAGTCTGCTCATTAAAGGAGAGAGAAGCAAGAGTGAAACAGAAATGCTACCAGAATACGGTGACTGAGACAGGTTTTACTTTACTAGACTGTATATTAATGGGTTTAACATAGCGAGACAGCTTTAAAATAAGTAACGGAGATCTCCATTGCTTATTTTAAAGCTGTCTCGCTATGTTAAACCCATTTAACATAGCGAAACAGTAAAAAGCAATGGAGATCTTGCGTTCTCCGTTGCTTTTGCCCACAGCTCTGATGTACTGCGTAGGCATGCGCAGTACATCAGAACTGCCATGAATACCAAACAGCTGCGGAAGGGCAGCAAGAGGCGATATACAATGCCATTATTTAAGAAAAGTAATTATTTCTTTTCTTAAATAATGTCATTAATATAATACAATAACCCACTTCTGGGTGTGGGTAATGCAGGATTTAACCACGGTTGTCTTTGTTTGGTCCCTTGGGCTTCGCCCTCTGGACCAAACCACGCCAACCGTGGTTAAATCCTGCATTACCCACACCCAGGCGTGGGTTATTGCTATATTGAACACTTCATTCCAACTAGTCCAGTTTTTTTACAGCACAATATTCTTATCTTGCTAGGGATTTTCCAGTATTGTACTTTTGCTTTATGTTTGGAGTGCCTAGCAGATGTATTGGGAACAGGAAGATGGCACACAGCAGTGTGCTGCATAGGAGACTTCCTCTCCTGTAGTCCAGTCCTTTTAGGGCTAACTATTAGGTTACATTCTAAATATGCAGATATAAGTGAAATTAGCATCTGACCTACAGGATTTGTACAATTTCATGAGGACCACTCCTGCTCGTCCTAAATAAATGGCTTTGATGGTGCAAACCACTGACTCTCATATCACTATACGTATATTCCAGAGGTACAGCAACCTTAGAGATATGGGCAGAAACTTTAAAATATAAATAAAGTATGTTTAATTTGTCATGAAGTTAAGCACAACCCAAACCTGTCAGCAGCACAATAGCTACTTATTACTAATTTTAATTTTTTTTCTAACCCCAAATGCTCTCAGTGGGACAGACATCCTGATGTGATCTTGTTTTCCTGAAAAATACTTTTTCCCATAATGCAATGTAAGGGCATATATGACAAGATAATACCCTACTCTCTCCTGCCAGATCATATTTCCATTCAATTAGTGTAAAAAACTGTTAAATTTAAAGGGACAATGACTGATTTGCAGTGACTTGTATATATTTGCATCCCACATAATGTATTACATAGTCTGTGAAAAGTGTTTGTAAAAGTATAACGAAATAGATCCAAAAATATAGCTTTTGTAAGTGGCATTCAGCGAGCATTCTCCTTTCTTCCTCATACCTTCCTTGAGTCAGAGTATTATATTTCCTGCTTGCAAAACTCATCTAATTAGTAAAGTGCTGTAAGTGGTTATCAGGTTTATTGACCTTCAGAGCTATGACGTCCCAAAGGCTTAAAAGGTTTATGGCCCTGAGGATGGAAGAATGCAAATGTAAATAACAATGTACAGTTAAGGGGCTATGAACTGTGTGCTAATGGTATGAAAAAAACAAAAAACAATTACCTTGTTGGGTGTTTTCCAAAATCAAGAAACTCACATGATAAGTGAAATGATGTAAAAAAAAACAAAGAAGACAAATTACTAAATAAAGTGTCATGAGATTTCATCCAGCCCCAGCATGGTATGGCCCATAGCAGTTGACAATGACAGACATGTTACAAAGTGTAAGAAACAAAATTATATTTTAGGGAGGAAAGTACATTCAGAGGAAGGAATGTTTGCATTTAGGAGATCTCCCTCACCCTGCATAGGAGGTGTGGAGGCAAATCCACCCTATAGAAAAAATGTTTTATGGCTTTGAAAATTCACATGAATATCCTTCAGGCAATTTATTTAATAGATTTTGACATTGAAAAGCTTGTCTGTACAAGACCAATCTATACATCTGACCTATTCATCCATTAGTAGGATCCTAACTAGTTGCCAAAATATTCAAAACCACACCTGCTAGAATCCATGAAGCCATTAGGAAAATTAAAGAAGAGTGTCTTAATTATTCAGTGAGACACATCAGCCATTCCATTATACAGTGTGGTTTTACAGTATTATACATCTGATATTTATTGCATGTATACATACATCTCAGAGATCTTTAAAACCATTACAATAAAGGTCACCCAAGATTCAGTTCATACTCAACAAGCAAGAACTGTGCCATTTTGACTACATATGCTGTCTTGCAAACAGACATTGTTACATACTGAACAGGAAAATGAAAATCAAATTCACTTTATAGTCATATAACACATATCAAAGTAATTGTAGCCATATGAATCCTTGGCATCGCATTAAAAAGTGCTAGGGAAAATTAAATATCTACTGACATTAATATAATAAGCAGTGCCATGCACATACAGCACATACTTACTGCCACCCCACAACTTTGTTTCAGCACAAAATGTTTATGTACCCTGTACTCTCTTTGGCTTGGTTTTGTTTTTTCAGTCATTCTCTACATGTTTAAGGAGATATGCAAACACATTGCTCTAAATAAACGTCCTTCCTAGTAACACATGCTGCAGATGTGCTGACAATAAACACAAAGCAGTGAGAATATTTTAAAGTCAGCAAAAGAAGGACTATCAACTAAACAGTCAGTAAATGGCAGTGAAGCTTACAAAATTACAAACAATCTCCATTTCTAGCAAGTCAGCAGTACATGAGTGATTGTAAAGCTGGTAGAAGTACTGCTGATTAAATAATGGTAGGGCCTTCTTGACTACTTGCTGGACAAGAAATGAGTTTAACAGATTACAGCACAAGCAAGAGAATAAATGGTGTGATGAACAAGAAACTTACAATAATACATAATGGACCAGAAACATACACACACATATTACTCACATGGCACAATTATCCATGCACCTTCAATGTATAGGGACACACATTATATCACATTTTTCAGTATTAATCTATTACAAGGTAATGAGCTCCAGTCAGGTAATGGGGTATCAGTGTAAAAGCCTGGTATAACATCATCACCAGTTCAGGGTTCAAGAGCAAGCAGCAAGCTCCAGGAATTCATTGTAAACGTTACAAAGCAAACTGTACAAGTAATAGTATTTTTAAAATGCACATCACAGACAGATGTGTGTTTCATGAGGGCAGTCACCACCACGAGTGGTACTCATCCTTCTCCTATCATAACATCCTTTTAATCAGGTGTCAAGTATGGCAGTATTGGCACAGTTTCCTGTGATTAACAGCTGACACTTCAAAGGCCTGCTAAGGTATCTTCAAACCACCTATATTATTCCAGTCTGTTTAACAATTAAAAGGATAACATAAATACTTCACTGGTCAAAATAAAAGTACCTATCATTTTATTTATATAGCACTGCAGTAAAACTATTACAATTCAAATAAGGATTTCTCTAATAACTTATTATTTGGAAAAGGGTCTTGCTTTACTGACCTCAAAAAGGCACAGTAAAATCAGGAGTTATACCTTAACAGTGAAAATGATTCAAATTGTGTTGTCTTTTCTGTGAATTACAAGTTGAGATACATTCCTTACAGAAATATGAGACCTGAATAAAAAAAAAAAAAAAGATAATTGGACTTTCTTGATCTGCAGCATAAAAAAAAGAATGGAAGATGTTGAAAGGTGCTGGATGATTTCTGATCAGTGAACTACATCTATCTGTTATTACTGGGAGACAAATAACCCTACAAGGAGGTTAACTACAATGTAGAGTATAGTTACAGTTTCCTTCTGTGCAGTGCCTGCTTGGATTGCCTGGAAACAGCAACTCTGTCTGGTAATCCAGCTTTAATGGTGTTATTCCATTAATTCCATGCCTGCCAAGTATTCTGAAATTAAAAGACAGCTATGGGATAATGGCACTGTTTGTCCTCTCCAATGGGTTTTTTCCCCTACTTGTCGATTCCATCACTCAAAACTATGATCCTGGCAGGGTGAAGCATTTATTTTATTGTTTTTGCCGATTCCCATTGTTGCACTGCTGTTAGAGCTAGCCATATTTACTTAAAGTCACCCATCAAATTTTGATCAGTGCAGCCTAAGGCACACCCTCCTTGGTTAACTTCATCCGGGAATGCACTTTTTTAAAGTATGCACACATCCCTGCCATTCATTCTGCTTACTAGAATGTTTAAAATGCCCTTGTTCAGGTCCTGGACGTTTTTATTTTTTGATGGAGCAGTCAGCAATCCCACCTAAAAGCAAGAGTCAGCATCTGTTTTTAATTAGGGTCAGCTTTCATTTTTTTTTTTTTGTAGCCACTGAATTTCAGCTTCTCTTGCACATATAATACAAGTTGACTGGGCACTATCTTTTGCTTTCGCCTTGTTTCTTTGCTGATTTTTTACTGTTACTGATTGCAAATGCAGCACCATATTACTGTGCATCATTTACTAGTAAAAGGTAGCTTCATTTGCATTAGTACATTACAATCTTTTCTTTATATTAGTTTAAATGTGATTTCACCTTCACATCAGTGGGTGAGGAACAGCAAGTCCAGTGCAAGTCCATTGAAGAGGAAGAGGATATCAGCTTATTAGTAAGTCTACCAGTTATTGTCTGGTGCCAACAAGACAGTCTGGCACATTGTGAGAACCCATGGAGCTACTGTGCTTAGCATTGGAGAGAGCACTCAGGACACTTTTGTAGGTGATCATGGGGGGGGGGGGTGATGTGGGTGTGCTAAGAAGCTGGAGAAAGTTATGGGGAGCTGGGGAGTAAAGTAAGAGCTGCATTTGTCTAGTAATATGTTGGCTATGTCTTCCAAGGACACGTAAATGTTGCTGTGTATTAGCTTTGAGCATTGCTGGGCATTACTTCTAAGTTTTTTGACATGGTTGAAGAAGTCTCTGTGGTTGTCCTTGGCAAAGGTAGTAAATGTCATTTAATACTGTTGGAGGATTAGATTTTTTGTCTGAGTTCCTTGTTTATCTGTTTGAGACAATTTCTAGATGGGGTATTAAGTCTGTTTTTATTTATTTATTGACATTTGTTTACCAGGGAAGTCTAAATGGGTCACAGGAGCCCACTTTCAGTCAAGTCCTAGGAAGAAAAGTATTACTTTACAAAACATCTTGGTAAGATACATAATCAGTTTTGTACAGTGTTATACACACCAAAGATACCAAGTATTCACAGTGTTGTAGACAGACAGAAAAATACTATATTAGTGTGAGAAGAAGGAAAAAAATATAAAACACAATTTACAATTTTAGTTTGAGGTATAATATTTACAGTTCTTTCTAGGTATAATTAAACGAGAAGAATAGAGGTTGAGCAAAGAGCAGTTAACGAGGTTAGTGAATCATAGTGGTGATAAGGAATGGGTGCATTTCATCCAGGAGTGGAGCAGGAACACAGCAAAGAGTTTGATACGTGGTCTTTTAGAAGGTGTTTAAAGGAAGGATAACTTTACTAATCAAATAGCCTATGGAAGAGAATTACATTTTTGATGACAGGCCTAATTATGGATTTCTTCTTCTAATAACAGCACCCATTTGTTAACCAGATAGGCAGACTGGAGACATAGTCTCTTTTCAAGGGCAAGTTGGGAGCAACATCTGGTTAAGTGACTTGCTCAAGGTCAAACAGTAGGTAAATGAGGGAATCAAACCTTGTAGCACCGGGACTATGGTTCGCAGCTTTAACCCGCTGCTCCAACTGCATCTTATTCCATACCTTTGCTTTTACTGGGTTTCTACCACAAGACATTGTATTTATGTCTTATGGGGAGAGATGCCTTGATGCATGCTTTTAGGTGGGTATAAATATCACCTGCAAATGTGTCAGCATGCAAGATGGAGGCATTGAAGTCTGGAAGGCAGTTAAATTTCATCAGTTCACCTGTTAGCTGGATTAGATTTGCCTTGGAGTAGCACAACATATGACAAGTCATCAGACAGCACAGACTGTGTTTCATTTTGTTTGTCTGTAACTATTTAAATCTGTGTGCATCTGCATTTTAAATATGCAGTGTTCAGTGTATATGACTGACTAAAATTCAGCATTTCAGTATAATTAAATTTCTGCACATTGGCCAGGTGGGAAGATTTCTCTGTGTATATCTTTGTGTGCGCATGTGCACACACACACACATGTGTGTGTGTGTGTGTGTGTGTGTGTGTGTGTGTGTGTGTGTGTGTGTGTGTGTGTGTGTGTGTGTGTGTGTGTGTGTGTGTGTGCCTTTTTTTAATAGCCAAAGTTGAGGAAAATTAGTTGAGGGCTGACATAATGGTTAAAATGTTTATCTCAGACAAAAGATACAGGGTTTGATTTTCTCTTTGGTCACTGTCTGATTATTGACTAGGTGTTTAACAGTCTGCAGACTGGTTGCCTATGAACATTTCCTCTCTTTTACATGACCCACCAGGTTTACGCTCTTTCCTTTGAAATAGCATATATGAGGAGTCCTCTCATAAAACAGTTAGGATTCCTGTAGGGGGTCGTGGCCATCTGTGGTATAACTGCCAGCCCATTACTTTTTTACATACCTCGCTTTCCATTGCCTTTTGCTCAAAACTCATGCACACCAATTTACTTAGGAGTCCTGAGGTCAGCAGTCTCCTTTCAGATGGTATGCTGACATTTCCTTCATTGCCATGCCCTTCCTATTGGAAACACTCAAGTTCATTGTTATTCAACTACCCTGACACCATAGGCTTTCTGTAATCCTTCAGAGGTAGGCATTTTGTGTTATCCTCTGAACTAATGATGTGTCAATCCTGAACTTCAGGTAAGTGGTGCAGTGTTCTCCTGTAATCTGATTTGTATCAAATGCTTTCACAGACAAAGTGTCTGGCATTCAGTTTGATGCTTTTGTGTCTTTCATCTCAATTTAAATGCCAACAGCACATCTGTTTTCATTTATTCTTGACACCTTCCCAGGGGGCTTTCCCTCTGTACTTGACCACTGCCTTCTGATACACACATGCTTATTCCAAGGCAACGTCCTCTCATGACTTGTTACTTGCACTTGTGCATTTTTGATGAATATGTTATGGCCGTACACAGTACATAATTATATGTTGTGCGTCACACAGTGCAGGAGTTTTATTTACTCCTTGTTAACCTGGACACAAAACTGATCTATAGTAGCAGTTGGGCACATCAGATAGAATACACACACCAGACTACAAATTAAACAGAATACTAAGTAAAAATATAGATCAGTTCTTCAAAGAGCTTACATCTGTGTGTTAGCACTAGTCTGTCATAGACAATGAGTACAATAGCAAGATAAATTACCATTTGCATTTTTATAACGGAGCAACCTATTAGAAAAAGAACACAGGTGTGAAGAAGGGGACAATGAAGGGAACATGGGGGGGATACAAGGTGCAATAAAACAGTACATGTACATGTGACCAAGTAAACAGTTTTAACCAAGTACACCAATTTACTTAGGAGTCCTGATGTCTGCAGTCTTCATTCAAATGATATAACTAGCATGTCCTTCAGTGCCACTTACTTTCTATTGGAAGTGTCAATGGTACTGACATAGTATTATCTTGCGTAATACGTGCCCATATATGTATATCCATATAAAATTTGTTTGTTATACAGGTATGTGTGTGTGTAATGAATATATACATACACATACACACACACACACACACACACACACACACACACACACACACACACACCTTTAGTGTTGTAACATTAGAAGGCTTTGGATTCTATTACACTACTCCAGGTGATGGGATTAATTACTGAATTGATGACACTGCAGCTTAGCATTCAGAGTTACTGCATTCCTTAGCATGGCATCCTTCAGATAACACCTTGAACTAGGGCCCCATCATCTTCAGTTGGTGGTATTTCAAGGGGAAACTGAAAAAAGAGGAGTCAAAATTCCTCAATGCCTGGGCCAAATTTCCCCTATTAGGTAATTAATTCCTTGGTTCTCTTCTTGTAAAGAGATCATTATTCTATTAGGACTAACATGGTCAGTAAAAGATAAGTCAGTAAATAAGTCTGCATGTGTGTGTGTGTGTGTGTGTGTGTGTGTGTGTGTGTGTGTGTGTGTGTGTGTGTGTGTGTGTGTGTGTACACATATATCTATGAAAACTATATCTACGTACCCATATATGTATGCACTTGATATTCTGGAATGTGTGTGTGTGTGTGTGTGTGTGTGTGTGTGTGTGTGTGTGTGTGTGTGTGTGTGTGTGTGTGTGTGTGTGTGTGTATATATACACATATATCTATGAAAACTATATCTACGTACCCATATATGTATGTCCTTGATATTCTGGAATGTGTGTGTGTGTGTGTGTGTGTGTGTGTGTGTGTGTGCACATATATCTATGAAAACTATATCTACGTACCCATATATGTATGTACTTGATATTCTGGAATGTGGAATGTGTGTGTGTGTGTGTGTGTGTGTGTGTGTGTGTGTGTGTGTGTGTGTGTGTGTATACACATATATCTATGAAAACTATATCTACGTACCCATATATGTATGTACTTGATATTCTGGAATGTGTGTGTGTGTGTGTGTGTGTGTGTGTGTGTGTGTGTGTGTGTGTGTGTGTGTGTGTGTGTGTGTGTGTGTGTGTGTGTGTGTGTGTGTGTACTCATGCACACATACAGGGTGTACATGATGCAGCAGAGAACTGGTGAGCCAAGATGGAATGACACCTGCTAGCTGCCTTCTACAAGTAGGGTTGTGTCCATGCAGTTGGATTGCTGCAGTAGGTGGAGTATACTGAGCTGACATCATCTGTGACTTGTGTTCCCATAGACATTGCAACTCTGCTTTGTGGACAGGCGGACAAAGCACCTGTCTTTACTAGTACGTGGTATGTGTGTTTGCGTTTGTGTGTGCATGTGGTGTAACGGAGAACTGTGAAGCAAACCTTGACTGACACTTCGTTGCTGCCTGTTGTGGGTTGTGTTAGTGCACAGGGGCGTTATGAGCTGAGTGTCAGTAGCTCTGAACCACCATTGTTACTGCAGTAGTATTCTGTGAAGAAGTGGGTAATGCAACATGCTTCACTAGTACATGTGTATATGTGGGCAGGGGGTGCTTTGACTTTAGAGGATGGCAGTGAATGTGTGTGTGCGTGTGTGTGTGTGGGGGGGGATTTATTATAGTGTAATGAATAACCGTTTTGCAACTGTAGATTGACAGACCTCTGGGCAGGAGATGGATGTTTCAGGATATTGGGTTTAAAGTCATGGGTAGGGGAAAATAGCAGTCACTTTGGCCCCTTTAGCCATGCAACAGTGTTTTGTAAAGAACTGGCCACTGTCTCATGTATATCCAACATATTCTGCATCTGTATTGCAAAGCTGGACTAGCACCTGCTTGTTGCTGTACTTGTGGGATAATGTTGTTAGTGCATTGGACTTGCTGCAACATCTGTGGGGTGTTCCAAGTTGAAAAAGCCAGAAGTTTCTCTACCTCTTAGGTATTACAATAGTCTTTTGTGGAGAGGGGTGAAACCCACACTGTTTTACAACAGTGTGTGTGTGTGTGTGTGTGTGTGTGTGTGGTGGGTGTGTAGGCATCTGCTGGTTGCAGTGTAATGGACAGCAAGTTTTGCAAGTGTAGACTGACCTTAGACTTCTGAGAAGGTGATGAGCAACAGGTATTATAAGTTTTACAGACAAGTGTAGCTACATTGACAAAACAGCTTTGCCATGTTAACCATGCATCATTGTTTTAAGAAGAACTGGTCACTACATCATGGTTATCCAGTACAGTGTGTGTGTATATGTTGTAACAGAACTGTGGAACAAAGCTGTATTGACATCTGCTTACTGCCCTGTTGTGGGAGACACTTGTGTAAGTGCATTTGTCTAGATGCAATAGCCGGACTGGGTGTCCACAGCTCATATCCATCAATCACTTTGGTCTTCCATAGCCATTACAACAGCATTCTGCAGAGAAGTGGGACAAGCCTAGTGGTTCACTGGTATGCTGTGAGGGTGTGCATGGGAGGGTGGTTCTGCGTCTGTAGGGAGTGGAGGTGTGCCACTGCAAGTGTATTGTGAATGTCATGCATGGTGAAACTGAGAGATTAAGAGTAAAACTGTGCTCAGTACAGTCCCTGGCGATTTCATCATTGCTTGGTCAGGACATATACATTGCCCTGTGTTTGCCAGTACATTATCAGTGAGTGCATTGTTTGGAGTATGGTGTCACTGCTGTGTTTTCTGATACAGTTGCTGGTACATATGTGCCGTAAAGTATATAATGGTCTGTGTGATTTGGGGTAGTTGCAATGGAGGACAGAAGAGTTGGGATTCTGAGTTGTTTATCAACGGAACTCTCAAGTGTCCCTAACTTTGGCTACTTCTTTTGCTCTGACATCCTATGATTCATATATATTTTTTAAAAGGTGTTGGATTATCACCAGCAAATACAATGAAAGTCTTCTGTTTTCTTCAGAAAATGGGTGCTAATTCATATACTCTTAGTTTGTAAGAACAGTAAATCAGTAATATTGCTGTCTGAAAAGTGTCTGATTTGGAACCTTCTCTGTTATTTTTGGCTGACAGGATGAGAGGTATACTTAAAAGAAGTGTACAGATAAAATGAGCAACATAAAGCAATAGTAATAGAAAGTAGTGGGTTACATCAATGGCTTCGGAGGTAATTAAAAAGAAACACAGAGAGCTAGTAAATTATTATGCAAAGTTCGGCATTAAATAACATAGTTATGGTTATGCTATAACAGATTTACTATGCAAAGATATAATGTGAGCAGCTAGAATTGTATATTTTACTGTGCACATTTTAAGCAATGGTTAGTCTAGCCTAAACTCTTGATTGATGAACGTCCTTTTTTACAATTATTTTCTGGGAAAGTGATATACAGAAGCCAGGAGTAAAGAGCCATATAAGGGAGCAGTTTGAATAGCACACCATGCTAAGTGATTTGTTTGATGTCTCTTGCCATGTATAGTTGACTAATTAGCCGAACCTAGCAAAGCTGGAAATGTGAGAAGAAGGGGAGATTGGAGGAGTAACTTGGCCAAGAACTAAATCTTACAAAACTGCTCTCTGTAAAAAGTCTTTTTTTGTTTTCTCAGCAATTTCTTGACACTTTTGCAAGCTTCTTTCAGAGACGGTATATCAGTATGAAAAACTCAGTGCAGGGGAGTCAGTAACACTTGATTTGCAGACCCTCAAACTTGTTTTTTCAGGTCTTCCATTCTAAGGGAATGGAAGTGTAATCTGACAACCTACGTTAAGGTAAATTAATCACACAAGCTATGCTTTAATAGTATATTGTGGAACAGATTTAGCTTTCCAAAGGTAAAAATATCTCAGCAGGATGTCTGCCCCCATGAAGGTATTCAGGGATAAAAAAATAATAATATTTGGAATGAGTACTTATTTTGCTGCAAGCAGCCTTGGAAAGTGCAGTAATGCATACAGAGAAAAAAATATATGTTTTTTTCATCTTTTGTACATACTTGATCCTTTAACATTTCCATTTTGTCCATTCTCAAAGCAGGCAAGAAGCACAGCCATGCTGATATATCATCCCAATCAATCATAGTCCCTTAATTTTGCTAAAGCCAACTGGCTATTAAGATTGGAGGAGGGAGCTAGAAAAGATTAGAGCTCAGTATACATATAAATGAACAGAGCCAGAGTGGTGAGATTTTCAAGACAAGCACTCCAGAAGCGTAGAAAGAATGGGGTGAAAGTAGCAATCACCCTGGCCACTGTTTTGGAAAGGGAGCAATTTGCACTAAATAAAAAACATATGTATTATTTTTAATATATCTTTTTCCCCTTTAAACAAAACAGGAGAAATTGCAAAAAAGGTTCTACAAAGACATCCCAGACTTCAGGCTACTTCAAGCCCCCTTTCCATGTCATCTTGCTTGGACATCTATTTATCCATACATTTTACATACGGAATGGGCCACTGGCACTGCTCTAAAGACTTATGATTGGCTGAGCAGGTGGAGGGGAGGTACACAGAAGGCAGTTAGAGGGCTTAGTTTTTGGTACCTGCAGCAAGTGAATTACCCAAAACAAATAACAGGTAGTTTGCTCACTGTGGGCACACTAGCCTAGCAGCATTTAATTTAAAAATGTAATTTCTGAATCTTGAGGGAGCTATGGATGTGTGTGTGTTTGTGTGTGTGTGTGTGTGTGTGTGTGTGTGTGTGTGTGTGTGTGTGTGTGTGTGTGTGTGTGTGTGTGTGTGTGTGTGTGTGTGTGTTCATCATTCTTTTGTAGGATTAAAGCCAAATCTTTGTAATAGAGACTAAAAGCAAACTATAATGGAAATTAGGTTGGCTTCTCCAGTACTTCATCAGTGACTGGGACAATGCAGAATAAAGCTTAAACTTGGCAAGAGCTGTGGTGCACAAGTCAAGTTTTGGAAGAAAGACAAGATCACCAAAGCCAGAAGTTAAGATTACTGTCTTTAAACAATGATTCTTTAAATATAAATTAAATGTAGTTAACTTCATAGATTATTCACCTCATATACAGCATGCTAACTGAATTCTTGTAAATGTGTTTCAATTATCTAAAAAAAGTATTCTTTAGGGTTAAAGTATGTATACAGCAAATGTGTGTTTTTGCAAATTAAAGTTAAAGCAAGTATGCAGAAGTGTATTCAGACAAGTATTTCAAGATGAAGTTTCAATTTCAAGTTATGTTTTCAGATTTCAGTTTATGCTTTTGTCTGTGTTCAGATTTTCACAGCTCATCCAGTCTCCCACTAGAATCGACAAATCAACCAAGAGACATTCAATACTTGACTGGATCCTGACAAACAGACCATCTCTTATCTGTCAATCTGGATGTCTCCCTGACAGCGTGAGTGACCATTTATCTACTTATGTAATAATACATCACACATATCAGGAGAAGCCCAACAATTACCAAACAATCAGAAACAAAAAGAAACAAAAAAATTAAATCCATCTGACTTTATTAATACTCTCAAAGCCTGTAACTAGATTCCTCTCAAAAACCTGAACCTTGATGCAACTGTTCAATATTTTAACTCTGCCATCCTAGATATCTTAAACTCTCATGCCCCTCCCAGAACTATAAGAATCAAATCCAACTATGCTCCCTGGATGAGCAAAGGCACTAGATCTCTGCCAGAGATAAAGCCTGGGCCCACTGGCACAGAACTGGATCCCATACAGACAAACAGGCATTTCTTGAACTCTGTAACAAGGCAAATAAATGTGTCAAAACAGACAAAACTAGCTACTACCACATGATACAAACCAGATATCAAAATAACACTCCAAAATTCTGGTCAGCCATTAACAACATTCTCCTCCCTGGTAAAGCTAGTACTCCTCCCAACAATAACAGATACCTCACTCAGTGCTGCCACTCATTTCAACAAATTCTTCACTGAATCCATT
The DNA here is from genome assembly GCF_019279795.1 of Protopterus annectens. Lineage (NCBI taxonomy): Eukaryota > Metazoa > Chordata > Ceratodontiformes > Protopteridae > Protopterus > Protopterus annectens. The sequence goes on along the minus strand of NC_056741.1, from coordinate 1,328,945,112 downwards.
CTGGCACTTGCTAACACTCAAAGCTGCCCATCCTCCAACCAACCATTCAATTTCAATAATAACAAAAATGGATTTACCTTCCATTCCGTCTCTACTGGTTTATTTAAAAAACTCCTTAAGAAACTAAAACCTACCACCTTAGCTGCTGATAAACTCCCAGCTGAATTTCTGAAAATAGTTGCCGACGCCATTGCATACCCTGTATCCATTCTTATCAACTGTTCAATATCCAAAAATCTAGTCCCTGAGATCTGGAAAATTTCACACATTATTCCACTCAACAAAGGGGGTAACTCAGAAGAGTTAACCAACCATCAGCCTATAGCAATACTATCACCTCTCTCCAGAATACTGGAGAGGTGGATACACATTCAAGTTATGGACTACCTCATGACCCACAACCTTCTCACAAACACCCAGCATGGCTTCAGGGCCTACCACAGCTCCACAACAGCCCTTATGTCATTCACCCATACAGTCAACAACCACAGAAATAATAGCAACTATGTCCCTGCTATCTTCCTTGACCTCTCCAATGCATTTGATATGGTTAACCTCAACAAGCTCATTCAATCATTCTCAGAACTAAATCTTAGCAAACTCACCTTAACCTAGTTTAAAAGTTATTTAACAAATAGACAGCAAGCGGTACAGTGGAGGCAAGAACTCACTCCATTATTACCAGTCACACTGGGTGTTCCCCAAGGCTCCATCCTTTGTCCTTTATTCACTAACAACCTCCATACCTCTACTCTACATGCCTCAGTCATTCGATATGCTGATGACTCAACATTAATCTGTTCCTCTCCTTCCCTCCAAGAACTTCAATTAAAAACTCAGGCCTCTTTCCTTTCCATAGAAGAATGGCTTACCAACTCTCAACTAATACTAAACCCCAAAACCAAACTTCTCGTATTCCAGCCAACTACTCGCACCACCCCCATACCCACATTCACTATCATTTCTAACAAAGAAACTACTATCTCTCCTGTCATTCACACCAACTTCTAGGAGTTGAGATAGACTGCAACTTGAAATTTGACACTCGCATTTCACTCACCATAAAGAAAGTACATAAAAAGCTAGGGGATTATATAGAAACAAACAATTCCTCACAGATAGCATCAGATCTAAAAAAGCACAAACGCATCTCATATCTACACTTCTATATGCCTCCCCAATCCTCACCAATATTAGAAAATCAGATCTAACTAAACTTGATGCAGCAAGGATCCTGCATGGACGGCAAGTGCAAAGGCTCATTAATCAAACCAGTCCATAGAGAATAGCCAGCAGTCACTGGATGGATTCAATATATTTTTATTATTAAATCAACCCACAGTCACAGACCGGTTTCGGCCCACAGGCCTTTCTCAATGTATTTTGTAAACTGCAGTAAACCACAATATATACCAGAACAAACCAATTAACATAATTAATTATATTAACCTCACAAATGATCATTCAAACTAGGTGGAAATAATCCACCTAGTCTCACAATCCATGATTTCCCCTTCCTGATGAGAATATTATGCCAACCTGCTTTAAAGCATCTATTGCCCACAATTTTATCAATAATGATACATTTAAAGCTAGCTGAAGTGTGAACAGCCATATGCTTGTATAGTGCATTTGTAGAATATTTATTTTTAATATTACTAAGATGTTCAGAAATCCAAGCTCTGATGGGTCTTGATGTTTGACCAATGTAGAAAGCCAAACAGCTGCATATTTCAAGATAGATGATCCAGTCACTGCTACAATTAGATACAATATTTATGGAAAAAAAAAACATGATGTATTTTTACTGGTGATTTCCTTGGTCTGATGACTATATTTGCAAAAAGAGCAGTGGCCACAAGGTTAGCAGGCAACTGCCTAGTACCATCCCATGTGACTTGTGTTCTACACTCAGATGGTTTGTTGCATTTATAGTGACTGAAATGACTACCCAATGACCTTCCTCTATGAAATGAAAATGAACATCTGTCCCCAAAAAGATCATGTAACCTATCATCAGCCAAAAGGATGTCCCAATGATGACCCATCAGAGCTGAGAAAGTTGCCAAGAAGGTGGTGGAAGGATGGGGTGTAAAATACACCCCTTTGTTAGGGGACACTCAGCACAACCTCGAGAGGCAGCTCACCACTGGATAAAGTTATGGCAGGGCACTAGTGATTCAATACAACGGTAGTTCAAAAGAAATAAAAAGTATAGTGGAGAGCAACTGGAAAATGCTGAAATTTAATCAAGAGATAGTACATAAGTTGGGTGAGGCCCCTCAATTTGTCTTTAAAACAGAAATTAACTTAAAGAAACTTTTTGAGAGGAATAAAAACAACATGGGTAATCAGGGGACCACAGGAACAAAAAGGTGTGGAAGATGTGGATACTGTAGGTACATTATAGACAAGGACCAAATAGTTTTGAACAATGGTCTAAATAGTACTAGCCAATTTAGGAAAGGAAATTGTATGACAAAAGGTATAGTTTATCTGGCAGTGTGTAGAGATTGTCCCAGTTTCTAAGCAGGTAAGTCAGAGAGGACATTAAGCAAACGCATATACGAACACACTTATAATATCAGGAAGAAACATTTAAACAATGCATTATACAGACATCTTCATGTTGAACCTGGTCATGCAGGGTTTGTGTTTGGAATTTTGGAACATGTGTTAATGGACCCGGGGGGGGGGGGGGGATTGGGAGAATTGGTTGAGTTGTAGGGAGACTTACTGGCAGTTGAAACTAAATGCAATCAACCCCCGGGTCTTAATGAACACATATCAATAAAACTTTATTTGGTGAAAAAGGCAAAGAAATTATAGTTCTGTTTTAGGTTTACATGCATTGCACAATAAAATACAATCATAATATATTTTGGATAAACACACAAAATAGATTATGTAAAATAAAATGTACTTGATTGTAATATGCACTGTTAAACTAAGGGGTAGGATATGTCTCTATAAACACTTTGGTTTTAAAACTGTGTTCCTTTAAAAAATTGGCACCTTTTTAGAAGGGTATTTAAATGGAAGAATTCTAGTTGTGTTTTTAATACTTGAAAAAGCCTTGCATTTGGGCAGGGTGAAAGCGCTTGTATATTAAATTTTACATTAAATCTATTTCTAGCCGTCTTCAGTGTGCCTGGACCATTTGTTTTTAGTTTGTAACCCATACAATTCATTACAACCCCAAGAAACCCCATGCATTGCAAAACCTAATACAAGCCTACTCCACTACTAAGGTCCTACACTCCAATAACAAATTTTTCCTTCAAGTCACTAAAGCCAACAACTCTGTGGGTGTCTCCCTTTACTCAAACTCTATAGCCAAAAAACAGAGCACTCTGCCCACTCATACATCAGCCACTACATCCTTAACTCAGTTTAAAAAATCCCTAAAAACACACCTTCAAGATAATTGGATTTGTATCTGTGTCACCCCTGGCTAGTCCAATTCCAACGTCTGCTTGCTCACCTAAGGTAGTTCTCCTCCTTTATTACAAGCAGTAGGCCTTACTTTATCCTGCAAGCAACACTCTTCTTACATCTCTCTTCCTCTCAAAAGTTTCTCCTATTCTAACTATAGTCACTTGTAGTAAACTTCATCTTACTGGTGTTATTCGATTGTACAGTTTAAGGTGTTTCAACTTTTCTACCTGTATAGTGTTCTTAATTCAGCCTAACAATATTTGGTGTACATGTTTAAAGCATTTTTATCCTAATGTGATTAGAAATAAAATGTTATAGTGGCATAATTCTTAACTCATCCTAACAATAGTTGTACATGTTTGAAGCATTTTTATCCTAATGTGACTGGATGCAAAATCTTATAATGCTATGATTTTGTATCTGTGAAACTGTACTTTATTGATGTGTTACATGTGGAGCTTTTCTCCCCAGGCCTCTGCTGAAAAAGGACTGTGTTCAATTAGAGACTTTCCTGGTAAACAAATATAAAATAAATAAATAAAATAAATAAATATGATGCTGACAGAAAAAGGTATCCCTGTAGTGATTAGTTTTGTTAGTTTCCAGAATGCAACATGTACTAGATTTCAGTCTATGTTTTAATTTGTGTTCAGATGATACCGGCAGGAAAGGTATTCTTTAGTGTTAGTTAAGTTATTCTCCAAAATACAACATTTATACACAGTTAATTCAGATGTTCAGTTTAAATAGGTATCAATTTCTGTCAATGTTTAAATATGACACCTTTTACCGCATACATAAATAGTATGCATATATAATCAGAACAGACATTGCAGAACTACATCACACCTAACATTATGCATTCATTAGTTTTAAGGATAAAGTGACAGAATTATCTGTAACAGGCTTATCAAGATAAGTTACCTACAAATAAGTAGTAATAGTTATTTAATATACTCAAGGCATGACAGGTCAGGCTTAATTTGTTAAGCTGTTATAGAATACAGTGCACATTACATAATGATTATTGTAGATTAAACAAAGTTAAAAAAAAACAGGGTAGGCAAAGGTATAGATCTGAAATGCAGAAATCATAGACTTAAGTAAATGTACTTCTACTATTACAGTTCATAGATATTTACAGAGAGATACAAATTTAAAATGTAGGTATCTATCACAGCACATAAAGATTGCAAAGGTAAATGTACACTTTAACAAATCTAACTGGAGATTTACAGAAACTAGTTAAAGTATATGGCAATTATGCTTCAAGATACATACAGGTATAAAAAGAGTTTATATGGATCTTGTTCATAAAATATTCAATACCAGTTATGATACATGTTAAAGAACTGTCCAGTTATAATTAAATATTTAAGTTAGAGACTTCAATCCAAAAGATTTTCAGACAATTAACAGACTATGAATGCTCAACTGATACCTGTTGGCCAAAATTAAAACTGCAAGTTATTATTTTTTTTTACCAGAAAAAAGGTAAATTCTTTTATAGCTGTTATATTAGTTCTAGTGATCTTTATAGCATCCTTTGCAGACTGTATTGATAGATTAAAAAGGTAATTAGAAAAGCACACCCCAGTTCAGTGATTTTAAAGACAACTGTTAGGCCAGATATATTTTTGCCCTACTAAATCTTACATAAATGCATTTAGTAAAACAGACCTTACATAGGCATGAAAATGTACCCATGTTAAAGTCAGGCCTGTATCCTCATTTTATATTTCATATTTGAAAGTAACTGCAGAAATAGATACCTGTTCAGGTATCTCAGGAGGAGCTATAAGATCAGGTTTCACTCAAATGTAGTTTGTTTGACATATTCAGTATTCTCTTTGCATAGGCCTAGAAATGCAACCATATTAAAGCAGGCCTTTATCTTCATTTTATATTTTACATGTAGTTTCAATGAATGCAATTTCAAATGAAAGGAATGTTTCAGTGAAGGATACAAATGAATAACCTTCAGTCAAGAATACTGATAAGAATAAAATGTGCTAACAGAATGCGGAGTACATTGAGTACAAACAGATCTTGTTTAGATGGTTTGAGGCTTGGAAACCAAGGTTAAAGAGGCATGTAAGATGTGTACGAAATTTACAGGGTTTTGTTTTTTTAGGAGAGATACTACAGACACAGAAGTCAGTACGTTAGTTCGGACTAATATACAGAAAGTAATTGCAGTGCAGTCCACAGAAGACTGGTACAAACACTGGAAAGTGAGTGCAGAAGTCAGGTCAAATATCCAGCATTCCAGAATATTAATTCTGCCATTCAGGAAGAGAGGAATAATTCTCAGTACAGAATTTATAGATAGTATAATGAGTGCAAAAGCTAAGGACATTGTAATTCAGTCTATTTCAGTTTATCAGCACTGTTATTTGAGACAATAATATTTGACTCTGATATTGCTGGCATCTACCTCCAATGTATGTTGCTACTACATAATAAAACACATTTATCAGATCTTATTTATAAATAGGATAGTCAGACACCTTCATAAGGGATGCCAGCAACAACCTGTTCACCAGTCCACAGGACATCAAAGGCAGATAGAAGGAGTATTTCCAACAGCTTCTGACTGAAGAAAACCCCACAGAAGCTGTACTACCCCAGAAACAGCCTACTACGAGAGAAGAAGAGGAGCCCATCCTAGAAGAAGTAAGAACAGCTCTAAGGAAAATGAAGTCAGGGAAAGCAGCAGGCTCAGATGAGATCACAGCAGATATGATAAAGATGATGGGTGAGATGGGGAGAAATGGCTCCTGAGGGTAATAATAGCAGTGTGGAGAGAATGGTGTATCCCAGATAAGTGGAGAATAACCATGCTCATGCCAATGTACAAGAACAAAGGGGACATCCACAACTGTAGGCAGTACAGAGGCATCAAACTCCTATCACATTGCATGAAGGTTATGGAGAGGGTGACTGATAAATGGATATGCAGAGTAGTAGAATGTAAGATGGGAGATGAGCAGTTCAGATTCAGAACAGGATGCAGCACAACTGACCCAATGTTTGCAGTGAGACAGATACTTAAGAAGAAGCTAGAGATGAGGAGAGAGTCCAACTGGGCAATCCTAGACTTGGAGAAAGCATATGACAAGTTGCCAAAAAAGTTGATCTGAGCAGTACCAGGGTTCAGCTCTGAGCCCACTGATGTTCATACTGGTGATGGACTGCATTAGCAAACAGGTTGAAGGGGGCAGATCGACAAAGTCACTGTATGCAGACGATGTGGCATTACAGGCTGACTCTGAGCTAGAATTTCAGCAAAGGATAGGAGAATGGAATGCACAACTGAAAGCAAATGGGATGAAACTAAGCACAGATAAGATGGTGGTAATGGCAGCAAATTGGGGAAATCAGAAGAAGCTGAGAATAGAGATAGAAGGGAAGACAGTGGAATGGGTAAACAGCTTCAAGTATCTGGGAGGGGTGGCTGAGGAGAAGGGAAGTCTGAATGAAGAGGTCGAAGCTAGAATGAGAGGGGCTGCAGCTAATTGGCATAGACTGTCAGGTGTAGTCTATAACAGAAGAATGCCAAAGAAGCTGAAATGTAAGGTGTACAAGTCAGTGGTGTGACCAGTACTACTGTATGGTACAGAAACCTGGGCAGTAAAGGCAGAACAGTTAAAGAAGCTAAATGTGATGGAAATGAAGTGCCTGAGAAGGGTGGTAGGATGCACACTGTGGGACAGACGAAAAAATGAGGACATAAGAGCAGAAGCCAAAGTAGCTCCAATTGCAGAAAAGATCAAAGAGAACAGATTATGGTTGTTTGGACAAGTGCAGAAATGCAGAAGACAATCTGGTGAGGAAGATTTGGGACAGACAGGAAGAAGGTAAGAGGAAGCGAGGACGTCCAGCAAAGAGGTGTCTGGATTGTGTGAAAGAAGATCTGCAACAGTCAGGCATGAGTATTGAAGAAGGCAGGAGTGTGGCATTGAATCGAGAGAGTTGGAGACAGTTAACATGATACCCCGTCCCCATGTAGAAAAAATGGGAAAAAAGAGGACTGATGATGATTTAGCAGATCTTATGTGCAGACTTTTATTCTAAAAGGTACAAGAAGAATTGGAACATAAAACAGTCTGGCGCCTGTTCAGCACAGTTCTGGGTAATTAAAAGAAGATACTCATTCCATTTCTTCCAGTCATTCGAGCTTCATTACAGCATCAATACAGTTTAATACAGTCCTATCAATTCTTACATATAACAAAAAAGAAACACGAATAAGTATGCGATTTTACAACATACTCTCCCTTTTTTATCAAACAAAATTGATTACTCAATGTACTTTTTTTTCTCTGAGCACATTATTGTGTTTATGTTAGGGATACTGTATGTTTGTTCTCAGATAATGTGAAGTAAAATGTTACTAAACTAGTAAACATATTAGGTCAGATGAATAGTAAGCTCAAGCATTTTTTTTTTAGATTTAGCACTTTCTTCTCAATAACTTTAACTGAGACTTCTTCAAAACAATGACATTGAGAATCATACTGATTAAATTCCCCAGATACAACTCCTATGATACAAGTAAACTACTAATATCATTACAACAAATCTTAACTTAAAAAGCATCATTCCAAGTAATAAATATAACATCTTAAAACAACTTGCAGAGCCATAAAATTCAGCAACACTGATGAAGTGATAACAACTGTCTTTCGGCTTTTCCCAGTTAGGGGTCGCCACAGATGAACTCCAGTCTGCTAATGATTGGCAGTAAATTTTTATAGTGTCGAGTTGCTAGCCCGGCCCCCAACCTTCAAAGAAGGCACACCCACACATGTTTGCACCTACTTGCATGTCTTTAAATTCACTCAACCGCAGGGAGGACATGCAGACTCTGCACAGAAGGTGCTCCAGCCGAGAATTGAACTGGAGAACCTCTTGCTGTAAGGCGACAATGCTAACCGCTGCACCACAATAGCTCAAGACTGATGAAGTGATAAAGTAATGAAAACTAGCAAAACAGGCAGATGCATGATACATGGAATAAAAAAAGGATAAAAACAGAATATTTTATATAACCAAAAGTAGTGGATGTAATTTGACAACACTTTTAATATTAATATTAATGTAGTCATTAAGACCAGGATGGCAACTTGCATTTAAAAACTAACTGCCATTTAGGTTCCTATGCCAAGCTGTATAATAGTCACCAGTAACACAAAAAAAAAAAACTTGTTATAAATGCTACAACTAGTGGTGTGCTTGCATAAAGAATTATTCATGTTCTGTGATCTAACTGTATACTAATGTTTATATGTGAATCATGTTGTATGTCTGACTATCCCAGAGAGTCAGAGTAAAGAATATATATTTCTAATCAAATGCTCCAGACTAGAAACTGGATTCAACCTGTTAGAACAAGAGCTCTGGACAAATTCAAAAATAATGGTGGGACAAAAGCCCAAAAATAGGAACAAATTTTAAATATTGCTTTTATAACCCTAGAACATTGCTAGAATAGTAGGAATTGTGGTAGCATGCATTTTTTGAAGGCTGGGAAGTCTGAAACTCAAATATATGTCATTATTTAGTAGCCTCATTCACCAATGCTTTGCCAGAAAACCACAAATGTTATTAGAAATGACCAAAAATCTGAGAAAAAACTCTGGACTTTTTGCAAAAATCTGGACAGTTGAGACAGGACTGATGGATGTGTCAATTTAAAATTAAGTGCCAATGCATAAATGTAGTTTGGCTTAATGACTTTTTTTACACAATTACCTTTTTTGAAGAAATAGGTGGTGAATTGCACTTAATATATAAAGACAATGATTAGAAAGAAATTAAGAATTATAATATAGACTTCTTTACTTCACAAAAATGAATATTACTTCGCATTCTCTTATTCTGTCAATTATTCAAGTTCATAGGTTCATAGGTAAGTAGTAGGCTATCTGCCCAAGGGCATTTATAAGCCTAGCCAGAATGTGTTGGCTTTCGCCATCCCCTTAGATTAGTTCCCTGTGCCTCTGTCCAGCAGAGCCATCAGTTCCCTGCGCCACTGTCCAGCAGAGCCACATTATTAATATTTTAAGTGTCCCCGGTTTCCATGAAGAGGTAACTGATTTGTAAAGAATGGCACAAAGGCAAAATTGTGGGGTATCTTCCGGCCACTGCTTCTATTGCTATTGCTATATAGGGCAGATAGGGCATTTGTTGGCTGTTTTAGGAGAGGAAAGATATGAGATCTTCCTTCATTAAGGCTGTTTTTATCTATTATTGCTTGATTATAGGTTCATAGATTCATAGGTTCATACTAGGCTATCTGCCCTAGGGCATTTATAAGCCTAGCCAGAGTGTGTGTGGCTTTCACCACCCCTTAGGATGAGAATACTATACCCATTAGTTTGCTGTGCCTCTGTCCAGCAGTGATACAGAGATGATTCCCGGGGTAAACCTACGATCTCCCATCCACTCGTCAAGATTTCTCTTGAACAGAGTTAGTGAGGGGCTCTGCCTCACATGGACTGGGATTCTGTTCCATAGTGTAGGGAGTCTCTGGGTGATGAATCTGTCCCTCCAGAACGTCCTATTTATATCCATGTTGAGGTTTAAGTCTCTTGCTCTCGTGGCTCTGGTGGATTTGGATTTTTTGAGGTGGAGCATGTCCATTAATTCCGGGTTGGACATGGCCTTGTATGTCAGGCACAGATCACCTCTGAGCAGACGGTATGCGACTGAATAGAGCTGGAGTTTCTTCAGTCGGGCATCATATGACATATGTTTGAGCCCCTTTATCCTTTTGGTGAGGAACTTTTGGGGTCTTTCCAACTGCTGCAGGTGTCAAGTAAGGTACATTCCGAATGGGGCGTTGTACTCAATCATTGGTCTGATAAGTGAAGAGTACAGGGGTACAATGACCTTTCCTGATCTGGATGTGAATCCCTTCATGATCAGGTGGGCAATGTAGAAGGTCTTCCTAACCACTTTGGCAATGTGAGTGTCAAAAGAGAGGTTACTGTCAACTTGGGTCCCCAGGTCCCTGATAACTTCTTCCGTGTTTAATGGATTACCACCTATGTGGTAATTAGGGGTTACCTTGTTTTTCCCAAAGGGTATGACTATACATTTTTTGCATTTAGCTTAAGGCCATGGCTCTGGCACCAGTTATCCATTTCTATGAGACCTTTCTGGAGGATGTCTGTGTCTGATGGAGTGTCAATTATGGTGCCCAGTTTGCAGTCATCTGCAAAGTTTGTCAGCCACAATCCCCCTATGTTTGCCTGCACTTCAGAAAAATAAATGCCGAACAAGAGGGTGCCCAGGACTGAGCCCTGTGGGACACCGCTCGTGACCGGCTTAGAGTCTGACATGGCACCAGCAACTCTAACCCTGTGTGTTCTGTCCTTGAGCCAGTTTGCAACCCATCTTGTGACATATGGGTTTACATCTAAGCTGGTGAGCTTTTCTATGATGCCCGAGTGGGGTATTGTGTCGAACACTTTTGTTAGGTCAAGGTAGGCTGTGTGAACTGCCTTACCCTCATCAATGGCCTTAGTGACAGTTGTGAAAAAGTCGACCAAGTTCAAGAGGCAGGATCTGCTCTTGACAAAGCCAAATTGGGTAGGATCCAGTGTCTGTAGGTCCCCAATGTCTTTATTTATGAGTTCCATTATGATCCTCTCCATAGCTTTGCAGACAAGGCTCGTCAAGCTTATGGGGCGGTAATTTCAGGGTCCGTAGAAGCACCGCCTTTGTGGAGTGGGACCACAGTTACCGTCGCCATTCTTTGGGTACGTATCCTGTAGTAAGGCTAAGATTAAACAGCAGCCTTATGTGTGGGTTTAGTTCCTCATTGAGTTCGTGTAGCACACAGCCGGGGACACCGTCCGGTCCCATTGATGCTGTGTTTTTTGCTTTAGAGAGAGCAGCTCTCACCTGGGCATCTGAGATGTTTGGGAGGCTAGACTCTGGTGGGATAGATATTTCTCCTTTTGGGGGGAGGGAGGGGAGAAATTTGCACTGAACCTGTCTGCCAGTATGTTGGCAATGTCTGTGGGTTCAGTGATTTTTTTATCATTTTGGACTAATTCTGAGCATATCTGGGAGTTTCCACCCAGGTTTCTAACATAGCTAAAGAATTATGTCTACTGACTGGACTTTCAATGAAGGCTACACTGTTTTATGTGGAGGGTACTGGAGGAAAAAAGAGATAGGAGTTCTTGAATCATCAAGGCTGTTTTTATCTGTTATTAGTTGATTATTATTTTTACTGTTGGACTTTCAATGAATGCTACACTGTTTAATGGGGGGAGGAGAAAGAGATAAGAGTTCTTAATTCCTCAAGGCTGCTTTTATCTATTAGTTGATTAATTTTATAGATTGGACTTTCAATAAATGCTATACTGTTTTATTAATGGGAGTAGATGCGTTCTTAATTCATCAAGGCTGTTTTTGCTTATTATTACTTAATTATATTTACTGATTTGGACTTTCATAGGTTCGTTGGTAAGTACTAGGGAACTAGGCTATCTGCCCTTGCAGGCCATTTTACACTTTGCCAATCTCTCTATTTGTGCTCAAGTCCCATTTGGTTAGAGGTTGACCTTACTCAAAATATGATTAATAATTATATACTATTACTAATGAGAATAACTGGGATCGTATCGTAGATAATTTAAAGGACCCATGCATGGGATAAACCAGTTAACAGCTGCATCTGTCCATTGGTAGTACAGGAGGCAGTCCTGAGGTAAATCTTCTGTTTCCCATCCATAGATTCAAGCTGCGACTGAATATGAATAGAGCTGAAGTTTGTTTTATATGGATGGGGAGTCTATTCCTGAGCAGCGGCATCCTCTGTGAGATATACCTGTCCATCCAAATCTTTCTGTTGATTTTACAGAACAAGTTTATATCCTTAGACTGAGTATTTCTGATGCCATTTGACTTTCTGATGTGCAGTAAATTCATCAGTAGTGGGTTGGAGGATACCCTGTATGCCAAATACAGGTCACCTCTTAGCAGTCTGTAGGATAGTATAATGACACAACTTTCAATGACTGCTATTTCCTTAAGGATTTACTGAGAATGGGTTAGGTTGCAAGATCACTGTATTTTGCTTTGCTCTAATGTACATCAACTTTACTGCTATTCTCCATTTGCATTGGTTCCCTCCTGGATGCAATCTGTACTATATAGTTTTTCCTCTGATGTATACTTGTTGACTTATTGTACATACTGTAGTGGATCACAGGGAGGGGAGAAGGTGGATTCAGAATAAGAATACCACAAATTTTCTTCACATGGAAGGAGGAACTTCTGTGGAATTCCACACATGCATAACATGCTCATTCATTGCTCATTATGTTAGCAGCAATCAAAGAAATTGCATCTAGCTGTCTGGTACAGTCCAGAGCCTGACTTCCGAGATGGTTCTTTTTGTGTGTGAATATATCTTACTTACTTTTACCTAGCTGAGAAATGAAAAATGTGAACTCTTGAACTTGAATACAATGTTGACACAGCAACGTCATTTTTTCTTGCCCTTCTATTTTGGATGCCCAACTAGTGTCATACTGCTGTTGTCATTGCACCCCCCCATTCATTTTTTTTTTGTTTTGTTTTTGGTCTTCAGGCAGGGGGCACCAAATGAGGGTCTTGCCCTTCGCTCCAAATGGCCTAGCTACTCTTTTGTCAAGCAGCATTTTTAAACAGTTCCTAAATGGCTGTAGTTTTTTTTTTTTCACATTTTAGTTCCACACAGACATGTTTGATTGAGATGGCTTTGGGTAAAAATGAGAATCAGGACACAATTTGGGAGGAAAGTAAAAAGTAAACTTAGAAATATGACTTTAATAAAACGGTTGAATAGGGGTATGTTCCCCAAAACACGTGCTTTGAAGCTTTGGGAGAGAAAATAAAATGTATCTGATTTTAAGTCAACACAAAGTTCTTGCTACCAGTAGCAGACCTTAATCTGAACGGTCTCTTCTAATGCAAGGGTAATGAAAGAATCCTTCTTTTTCTAGTGCTGGTACTGTACAGAGATATGCTTTAGTTAGGACACATAGAGTGGCATAGATCACTTAAAATATCTGGAGATTAAATCCTTTTTTGCATGAAGTGAAAGCCAAAAATGCAAAACTGGGATGTATGTCTTAACAGGCTGGTTGTACTCATGCTAAAATGTGTGGGGGTAGACAAAACTTGTTTGATAACAAGTTATATATTTACTTATTTAACACATTAAAATCTTACGCAACTAATTATTGTACAGAAGAAAAAGAATATCATTACCATGTACAGATGGGATTTAAAATATGGTTAACATAATAGAATAACTGTTAAATACATTTCTAAAACTGAAAATTGCTCCCTGCATAGGACTTAAATGGATGGCATTTCAATCAGCTCCTGAAAATGACTTCTGAGTCACATGTCCAATCAGGGAAAGCATTTGATTCCAAAGGACTGGGGATCATTGGCAAAGGATATCATGTCTAAGTTTTCTAAATTGCTCTTAGAAACGGCCAGCAACCGCTCATCTGACAACCTAAGGGACCTAGCTAGGACATAGGACATAAACAGAACCCAGAGTGCATGGGACCTGACAAGTTAAAATAAGATTCTTAAATACAGAACCTGGGAACAACTGGCAGCCTTCACCTTACAGCAGAGGACAGATGTGACAAAATTAGGAATTCCTTACCAATAATGTCACAGCAGCTTTACATACCCTTCACAGCAACACCAAGTCCTCATCACACATCCCAAAGTAAAGGACATTGCGGTGCTTCAGATAAGGAAGATACCAGTGCGTGAATCTTTGTGACTAGGTCTGATGATGGGTTAAGATTCCTTATGCAACAATATGTATTCCCTGACTTGTGTATTGAAAACAGTACTACTGGCAGATTCCTGTTAAAATTCCAAGGACATTATTGCAACCCTTAGAAAAGTAAGACTGAAAATGTAATTCTGTGTAATATATATATATATATATATATATATATATATATATATATATATATATATATATATATATATATATATATATACACACACACACACACATACACACTACATCTGAATTAGGTGCAAATGACAGGCACAGATTTTTTTTTTTTGTAGCTGTGGTCCGTAGTTACGGATCTCTCACAGACAACAGGGAGCCACTGCAGGGGTGCTCTAGTTATTCAAATTCAGTTGTGAAAAAAAATATCTCCCTATCTTGGAGTTTACTTACTCACTTACTCACAGCCATTCATTAAAAAACATAAGGGCTCCCTATTTAAATATTGATACTCAAAATGTTGAATGCCGAAAAGCAAAATAAATAAATAAATAAAGGCCAAAAACATTGAAAAGCGAATCTCAAAAATAGCTCTTCTCCTTAAAACTTCTGTCGCCCCCAAAGTTATATATACCAACTCCAAGATTGCCATATTTATTTTTATTTATTTAACATCTGTTAACTGGGATAGTCTGACTGGGTGAAAAGCCCATTTTCACCAGAGACCCAGGGAGAAAATCTCCACAGACAATTTTACATGTTTTGGAGAAGAAAAACAAAAATTATGAACATCATAAGAACTCTTTACATCGTAAGAGGAAACATATTATAAACATCATGAGAATTATAAACATCATAGCTACATTACTAAGCACAGTGAAGAATTAAATTAAATTAAATTACAATGTTATATAGATTAAGTAGAATTAGGTAGGATAAGTAAGTACACAAAGATAAAGGAGCAAAGAGAAAGTTATGTACAGTATGGATGAAAGGAAGAAGAATATGGCAACAGAAAATAGAGAGAGGAGGTAAAAGACTTGACAGTAGCCAAGAAAGGGGGGGTACAGTCTAGAAGGGGGAAGAGGTGAATAGACAGGAAAGATAAAGAAAGATGAAGACAGAAGGACAGGTAAGGTAGGGGAGAAATGTTAGGTAGGAAAAAGAAATGTAGAGAAATAGGGCAGAGATAAGATAAAATGTAAGCGTACGAGAATATAAAGGTGACATTTAGAAGGAGAGGAGAAGAAATGAGTAAGTAAGTGGGCTGGATACACAGGACGTAGAATGCTAAACAGAGGTACGAAGAGGTTAGCTAGGTCCAGTACATGGGCAGAGCCAACTGTTCCTTAGGAAGACTCTTAGTTGTTTTCTGAAGCGTGTTGGGTCAGTAGTAATTAATATGCTCTGGGAATAGAATTCCATAATTTGGAGATGTAGATGGAGAAAAGAGAGTCCCCAGCTTTGTTACTGGATTTAGAGACTTGTAATAAGGATCTGTTGGAGGACTGAAGAGTACAAGCGTTAGTGTAAGGTAAAAGCATAGTACGAAGGGCATTTTTTTTTTTCAGGTTGATGAACAAGTCTGTGTGCAATTGTGAGTTGAGTGAAAGTTAAATAGTGGGATAGTTCAAGCCAGTTTAGTTGATGTAAGAACAGCAGTGTTGAGAACTGTGTGAGGAGTTAGTGGCAAATTTGGCTATTTTATTATAGCAGGTTTAAACCTTAGTGAGGATAGTTTTACTAATGTTAGTAAAGACCTACGGTAGCATTGTCACCTCACAGTAAGACGTTGTCCTGTTCAATTCTCAGCTAGAGCGTCTTCTGTGTGGAGACATGCGTGAATAGGCGTACCTTCATTGAAGGTTGTGTGTCAGAGCTGGCAACTCGGCACGTAAAAATCTACTGCCAATCATTAGCGGACCGGAGTTCCACTGTGGCGACCCCTAACTGGGAAAAGCTGAAAGACGCAACAGTAAAAATAGGAGAGTCATATAGTACAGTGGGGGAGAAGAGTTCTAACTATAGCTTGTCTTGAGCTGTTAGTCAGGAAAGGTTTGATTCTATATAATGAGTCAAGTTTCATAAGAGTCTTCTCGATGGACTGGGATAGATGGATGTCAAAAGACAAGTTATTGTCTGTTAGAATGCCTAATAATTTAGTTTCAGTTACAGCTGTTATTATTGTGTTGTTTGAGAAATAGATTCTTAAACACAGACCTGGGAACAGGAGTGAAAAGGGAATATTCCAAGAAATGGCCTCTTGGACTTAATGTATGTAAGTCTGATCTTTCAGCCATTCAGTCTCTTGTTTCGGAACTCGGTCTAGTGGGTCCCAAATAAACTTTTTTAAATCAAATAGCACAGGGGTCAAAATGTTGGGAAACATTTACACAGACGCAAGTTTTATCAGACAGGAAAGTTATTTTTGTTGAACATTGCCATGTAGCCTTTGCTATAAATCCACGTGCTTTTCTTTATTCTCCCCTTATTGCCAGGAACTTGATAACGCAGAAGACACGGTATATACAGGAAAGGTAGAAATATTGTTTAAAATATTTGTAGATGTTTTTTAATGCATTAACATTTTCTAAATGTTTGCATTTTGTCTATTTCACTGTTGAGACTGCTTTTCTAATGAAAGCACTTAACAGGCTTCCCTTTCTGCAAGACATTTTCTGATATGTTAACCCTGATTTGCTTTTCTTTTGCTTCCCACAGTGTCATATCTGATCGAAAAAGTACCTTTTGGAATTGTATCATGGCAATCCAGGACAGGTACGTATTTTACTTCTCTGGCTACCATTAATGTACATATAATACCCTGAAATGAGGAGTTTTTAGTACTGTGTGTAGCTGAACAAGACAGAAGTACATTGGTCTTTACTCGGGTGGACCACTTCAAATATTGAAGTAGCAATGCATGGATAGGAACTGAGGAGAGACAAGGAGACATCAAGTAAGTTGCAGCAAGAAAATAAAAAGCATCTTGTTAAAACTGCTGAATGGTTTGGTCATGGTGGCACAGGTGGAATCCTCATCCACTGGTAGTATAATAAAAAGCATCTTGTTAATCCTGCTGAGTGGTGTGGTCATGATAGTACAGGTGGAATCCTCATCCACTGGTAGTACAAGACAAAGCATCTTGTTAAACCTACTGAGTGGCCATGGTGGCACAGGTGGAATCCTCGTACTCTGGTAATACAATAAAAATCATCTTATTAAAACTGCTGAGTGGTCATTGTGGCACAGATGGAATCCTTGTACACTAGTCGCACAATTAAAAGCATCATGTTAAACCTGCTGAGTGGTCATTGTGGCATAGGTAGAATCTTCATCAACTGGTAGTACAATAAAAAGCATTTTGTTAAACCTGCTGAGTGATCTGGTCATGGTGGCACAGGTGCAATCATTGTCTACTGGGAGTACAATAAACAGCATCTTGTTAAACCTGCTGAGTGGTGTGGTCATGGTGGCACAGGTGGAATCCTTGTCTACTGGGAGTACGATAAAAACATCTCGTTAAGCCTGCTGAATCATGTGGTCATGGTGGCACAGGTGGAATGCTTGTCTACTGGTAGTACAATAAACAGCATCTTGTTAAATCTGCTGAGTGGTGTGGTCACGGTGGCACAGGTGGAATCCTTGTACACTGGCAGTACAATAAAAAGCATCTTGTTAACCTGCTGAGTGGTGTGGTCATGGTGGTACAGGTGGAATCCTCATCCACTAGAAGTACAATAAAAAGCATCTTGTTAAACCTGCTGAGTGGTGTGGTCATGGTGGTACAGGTGGAATCCTCATCCACTGGTAGTACAATAAAAAGCATCTTGTTAAACCTGCTGAGTGGTGTGGTCATGGTGGTACAGGTGGAATCTTTGTCCACTAGTAGTACAATAAAAAGCATCATGTTAAAACTTGCTGTGTGGTGTGGTCATGGTGGCACAGGTGGAATCCTCATACACCGGTAGTACACAAGCTCTAATGACAAGCTTCACAATTTAAGATTTGTGCCCTGTTCTGTGAGTCATGCCTCAAGTTCAGCAGAAATTATAAACTCAAGTGACGTATGTACAAGGAATGGTGTGAAACAACTTCTAGATAAAAGATGTGAATTCTGACTCATTTTCCAGTATTTAAATAGTGTTAAAGGAAAGCCAACCCAACAGAGGCATATTCACTGCATTGCAGAGCAATAAGGTATACATATATAAAACAGACTTTTTAAGCTAGGTCTCAAGCACTGCATTTGCCTAGCAATATCATATTTAACAATTTAGTTTAAAATTAAATAAATATGCTGAATGCATCTAAAACTGCAGTGTGATATTGCCAGTGATTTATTACAATCTGAAATGCTTCTAGAAACTAACTTTCTGTAGCTTACAGAAATGTTTGAGCTTTAACAGATTGACTGACATCATCACACTGCAGTTATAGGTGCATTCATTTTGTACACTATACTTAAGCTTTTTTTTTTTATTTTTGACTCATTTTGCATGACCATCAGTTCCTTTCTAGGGTTGCTCTTATAGCTTAAGTTATTCATTATATTGTCCCTAGGACTTCCCGCTGCCATGGGGACTACCCCACTGTCAGGTTAGGAGGGGGAGATGGCTCAGAATACAGCAGCCAGCAGAGTCACACATGCTATTTTTCATTACAGGTTTTTGTGTATGCCATAATTGACAAAGGTACTTAAGTCACACACATGGCACATACTGTCAGACAGCTTCAACTCCCCACCACTACTGCCTATGCCCAATTTTTATAACAATCTTCCTGGAAATGGAGAGAGCAAAAAGGCATTCCTTTTTTTCTCCTCCATTCTGAAAGCTTTAACTATGATTACTCAGTATGGTATGTGCATATAGGCTGTTATACGTGAATGGGGAGATGACCTTCTGCAACAGGATCAGAATTACAATGCATCCAAGCTGTGGCCTTTTGTCAAATATTAGTACAATGCAGAGGAAGTAACCCTAAGGTGGAGTTGTCTTTTTAGATTCAGAAGATACAAATAAAGTAGAGCTGGGGTTGTGGTTGCAATAATGGCTAATGCTTACCTGATAGGCACAAGGTACAAGGTTTGATTCTCACCTTGGGAAAACATGGCCAGGCTTGAAAAGAACCGCTAGGATTGTTAATCCAGTAATTACATATGAACCTATAATAAAATGGCTGCCTGGCTGTCAGTCCATTTACAATCTGAACTGTCAAACTTCTTAAGAAACAAGCCCATCAAAACTAAAGTTGATAAGTTGATATTAAGCATTGTATGCAAACAGGCAATTCCCCACAACCTGCTTCAACCCTTAACTTCACAGTCATGCAGCCATGAGGAAGAGAAACACCCTGTAAAGGTGAAAAAATGGTTCATAGAACTGTAATTTCATAGTAGGGCCATCAATCATAAACATGTTTTGGGACTTACAAGTTCAAAGAGCTAGGACTGGGGAGATGGCATTCTTCCGATTAAGATTCAACATCAAGTAGTACATTTCACGTTTGAAAGTGCATACAGTTTACAGTTTCAGAATCTAGCTATGTCTAGGCTAGGAGAATAAGTGTGCAGCAAAACTGATTCCAGAAACAATAAGAAAAGCAAATGGGATTCCCCCATCCAACATAGGGGGTTTCAGTTCTCTGGTAGATGTGTGCTGAATTACAGTAGCTCAATCAGAACAGTAAATACAGCTAAAAATATACAGTGCCTTCTGCTGGCACTGTCAGCCACGAAGAAAACAATAGGAAGTAGAAATGAACAGACTAATCCCATCATATACTCAAACAATGTACTGCCAAGATCTACAGAATACCACCGTAGCACTGCTGTTGAAGGGGAGACTGACGATGCAGAATATGCATGATTATCTGGTAGAAAAATACCTTACACAAAACAGCATGCAGGGATGCTTATATGAACATATGCAAGGATTTTTCAGCCATCCTGTAGAGCAGCTGCATGTGATATTGGCATACTCAACAAAGGGGAGAGATGCAAGGGAGACTGATGTTATTCTTACTCCAATATTGCCCCTAATATGAGTAAGGCACTCAGAATCATATGCAGGTCAGCGATCCAGGCACAGATGTCTGCTACACTCACCACAGTGGAGCTGGTAACTGTGATCTGTGACATGTAAGGACATGTGGCAATTGCACAGTGACCTGGAGTAGTCACGTAATGAGGTGTTAGTGCTACAAAGGTCTCTGGCAACAAATGTAACATCAATTGATACATCTATGTGACACATATTAAGACTGTCTTCCAGTTTGCCTCTGCTGGCTATAAGCTCTGTAGCTGTGACAGGGTCAAGACATGAGGTAGACATGCACAAGGTGTCCCACTTAACAGGACAAAGATCTTTGCAAATGCACCAACAGTGTCCCATACATATGGTGTGGTTGCCCTGGTCATGTGTAATGTGTCTTAGCCTCTACACATGGGGCACCTCCCTCAGTGTGGTCCAGAAAAGTCCTGTATTTCCACCCCATCCCTGCTGTAGGACACATCCCGCCCCAACACAGGTATATGGCTCAGCTGACACTAACAATAGTCATAAATTGACACCCCAACCCTGCTGCTGCTGGAAAATGTGATTCTCAACACCCAGTAACCACCCAGAGAGAGTGAGGCTATCAATTTCACATCCCATGCTTCTATTCCATATTTTAATGCTGCAGTAAACTGTCAGTGTTCTCCCACTTGTGGAAGTGATGATAACTGTGTCCTACCCACCCCTCCAATGGTAGAGTGGTGTCTGATGCACAATGTTGCCAGACCACACATTGTGCTACATAATCTGAGTGCTACAGCATGCACCCTATTAGTCTGTGTTGTCTGCATCATGGCCCACAGTTGTGGAGAAGGCAGTATTGCAATGCATGGCACCTTTTGCTGCTTTGGCTGTAGCTCCACTGCAGCATTGTCTACCCCTGTATCATCTCCCTGCTCTGCTACTGCCTGCTGAATTTTGTGAGGCATGTGGTGTTATCTGGCTGCAGTAGCTGTTTCTGCAAGACCATTCTCAGCAGCAAGGCACACACTACAAATATTCTGTTACTTGTGTTACATATGTGAGGGCTGTAGAGTAATGCCACACCAGCAGTGTGTAAACAATGGAATCTACCCTTTGAAAATTCAAATACAGGTTTCACAATGTTACTGGTTTTCGCTTGGGCCATGTTGTATATAATTTGCTCCATGGTCTGTGAGTTGCGAGTTGATGTCCTCATCCATGTCTCAAAGGAATGTCTGAGATCACCTAGATTTTTGAGGGCCTGCTCTCAGCATTCATGGTAGTTTATACAGACCATTCTGTCTGAATGTGAGTATCAATTAGGTGACCATGTGGGAATTCCCCTCAAGCAAATCTTTTCTGTAGGTTAGTTGTGTTCTAAATGTGTGAATCATGTGAACTGACCAAAAGGTATACAGTCACATTATAGATAATGCCCTTGCCATTACACACCACCTGGCAATGCAAGGAATGGTAGCTCTTCTTATTTATTTACCTACATAAGTCCGGATCACGTGGTCCTTAACAGCAACATGGTGCAATCTATGGGGGCCAAGACTTCAAGGAAACATGTAATCTCAAAGAATTCATGTATGCCATTGGTTTTAGTCCTTAGGAACCAGATATGCTCCTCCATATGTTATAACATAATAGTAAGGAACTAGTTAACCATTTGCTATATAGAAGCCTGTAATAAACTTACTGTGCCCACCACAGATTAATAGAAGGTCCCTGTAACTAGGATGGTCACTGCTACACATACCTTTGTATCCATGGGACTGGACATACAGTGCTTACCCACTGATTCTGCTTATACTAGGTCCCATAGTGTATCCTTGTCTACACTGAACCATCAGTAATCTGCTGAAGTGTCAGATGTTAATATGTGAGTTACTGCCCTATTTGGCCTGGGTGGCTGAGACGTGTAGCATTGCCAGCACTGGATTCAATAGCAGCTACCAACTCATTTTGTTGTTCTAATAGGTCTGCAGTGCCTAGCATGGTTCAGTCATGTATTCTGTATATCATGATGTTCAAAATTGGTGAGTGCAGAGATATAGTGCTGCCACTTTATATATCTCCAAATAAGTCTGCCATTTTGGCCTCTTGCATTTGCATATTCTGTGTTGCTCATTTGTAGGGGCTTTCTAATTTACATGTCATTATGTACTCATTCGTATGCACTACAAACCACAAGCTATCATTATTTGCAATACAGTGCTACTTTCCTTAAGTGGATCTTTGGATTATTTCAGACTGTATGTAATCAAACATTGATGTGTCTGATATTTCTAATTAACTAGAACTAACAGATAAAATAAACATTATTTTTTCCTCTAGTACAAGTTCTTAAGTCTACTAATCAGGCCAAGTAGTGGTACTGGTTCTACAGCACACATAAGTGATCAAGAGAATATAGAAGTATTCATCAGCACTTATTCTGCCAAAGCCATTCAGATGAATCCAGGAGACCAAGTGAACAACCTTTCAAGAGTTTTTCTTATGTGAAAAGCAGCCCCCAAAGCCACCATTCATGAGGCTATAACCAAGAAGCCCCTAAGTAGTATATCTTAATCTGACTTCATCAAGCCTTGGAATAAGTTATGTTAATACTGCACAGTTGTCAGTTCAGTCTCCAGGGCTTAAATGAAAGGGCTTTGATGAAACCGGGGACAATTAATTCAGTGATACCCATGTCAAGCAAAGAATGGTGAACACTTTCATCAAGTGTTTCACTTTGTGAATCTTCCAGAGGATTTCAGACTCTGTTCTGTAGTCCAGTCCAAACCCTGCAGTTTGCTAAGCTCTTTAAGACTCACTCATCAGCTTCCCACCCCCACTCCCATGATATACATACAAGAAACTGATGTTATCTAATACAGGCTGTTCTATTTATTTGTCTTTATGCAAGTTCCTAAGTACAGATACATCCCCACATCAGGCCAAAGTATGACTCTTCCTCTTCTGATCTTCCCAATGAGTCTTGTGGATCTGGTAACAGACTTTTAACTAACAACACTTCCTCTTCTGATCTTCTCAATGAGTCTTGTGGATCTGGTAACAGACTGTTAACTAACTACACTGTCTAGTACAATTTGATTGTAGGTAGGGACTGTTGCAGGCCTCAAACAAAAGAAACAATCCAGACAAGCGATACTGGCAGAGATATCTGGTGACATAAATGTGGGCAAACAACATGGTGTAGTTTCTGGAGTACCAGTACCTGTTAGACAATGTGGATAAATATTAATGGGAGGAGACATGGATGAAGTCTGCACTAAGCTGCCTCATACAGTTTTAGAAACCTATGTTTACAACAACATACCTACACCCTGATAAGCATACATTTGCTTAGCAGATTTTCTTTAATTCATTTAATCCCAGTTTGTTGAAAGCAAACATACATATATTTGTTTTGAAACAATGAAAAGAAAAATGTTGTAATGCACAACAGTGAACGCACTATAGAATTTGCTGTTGTGAATTTCAACATTTTAATGCAGATCGCACTATACTGGGGATCGGGAAATGTACCCTTTCCTCACTGGAGTGCGATGTCAGAGTTTGTATATATAAGTAACAGGGGGGTTGGGGGTGCAGGGGGGGCTTGCCCCCCTGCAAAAACATTATTTTCTAGAAAAGGGGCTTATCTCCCTTCAAAAAATATGTATGCATATATCTGCTTTTGGGCACTTTTAAATTATGCTTCACAAGATAGGAAATCTGCCAAATAGTGACTGTTTTAGATGACTGGACTAAATACAGAGAAAACATTTATAACAATGTTAACATAGCAGATGGAGTTCAGCTAAAGTCAGAAAAGTTATGACAACTAGAGCCACAATTTATATCAGAATATTATGGGACTTTAATGTATGCACAATGGACATACAATGAGACCTAAAACAAAGGTAGTAACATTTGCAAACCAATGCTGAACAGAAGAAGATCACAATGTAAGGGCACATAGACAATGAGGGTAGCCAGAGAAAACATTTCTTCAAATTAAGGACTACTGGGATAAGGAAATTAGCTTTCTTCTGTTATTGGTCTAAGTGCAGAACTGTGGAAACATGCAAAAGGTGGCACAGCACTACTAACAGGAGAAAGGAAACAGATTCTGAAGGGAGCGCTGAGAATGCGCAAACTGGATGACTGACGGTCTTGTTCCATCAATGTTTCTTGCACTCCTTATTTAAATAGTGTCCACAGCAGCCACTTTGCATTATGTTTGTTTACTGGTCTGCTGCTGATGCCTCTGAAAGATATACCCTGGGACTCATCAATGCCTACAATAATTGTACACCATTCTGAGTGACTAGACAATACAAGCATAACTCGCACCTTCTTCCTCCTAATTTTAGTTTTCCTACTGATTTTCTTGCAGCCTTAAATACCAAGGGGAATTCATAAAGGTTACCACAAAGTGCAGACATATACACTTAGTGAAATATTTCTGAGTGACTAGAAAGCACAACAAAATGTGGTAGGGATGTTCTTAAATACACCATGTATATTTGGTGTGGGTGTTAATGAATCCAGCCTATAGTTATGAGAATTTTTGTATATGTCAAAACTTGGCATTTACAGGGTACAACAGACCGAGCCTTGCATGGATGGTACCCTGATAGGTCATGCTTAAAGCCATGCATAACTCCACTTTTTTGAATGGAATAAAAGACTGTTCGATGGATAATGAACCTATAACCTCAGCACTGAAATAAATAGGACATGCTGGAGGGACAGATTCATAACCCAGAGGCTCCCTTCACTCTGGAATAAAATCCCAGTCCAGGTTAGGCAGAGTCCCTCATTGACTCTCTTCAAGAGGAATCTTGATGAGTGGATGGGAGATCGTACGTTTACCCTGGGTATCACTTCTGAGTCACTGTTAGACAGAGGCACAGTATACTAACCTCAAAAAAGGGCATAGCAAAATTCATTTAAAATGGGTGGCGAAAGCCAAACACACTCTGGCTAGGCTTATAAATGCCCTAGGGCAGATAGCCTAGTATGAACCTATGAACCTATAAGGAGACCCAGCACTAAATATAAGAAATTATTTTCTAAGGAACATTTGATGGGTTCTAATGAAGTATATCACCGAGAATAGTAATGCACTTTGAAACAAAACTATGGTATAGAACCAGAACAAATACATAACATGTATTCCATACATATATATCATGTCTTAATGACACATTTATTACCTTTGCTGCCTAATAGCTACTGGTTTTCCAATTCAGTTCTCACATAAAGTGCCTTCTGTATGGAGTCTGCACATTTCCCCTATGACTGTATGGTGATTTGCTTTCTGGTCTGGTTTCCACCCACATCCCAAAGACATAATTTAAGTGAAACAGTGATCCATCAAACTGGAAGTAAGAGTATTTGACAGTTTGCACTGTTGCAATGAGCACTGCCTAAGAGATTAGTTTCTCTTCCTTGTACCCACGTAATGCTGGGATAGTCTCTGGATGGTCTTTTTTTGCACAAATGTCAGACCCAATCCCATTATGGTATAGCTATTTTATTTATATATTGCTGCAGAGCTGTACATTATGAAGTACTGTCAGAGAAGTCTACAAAATATCACTGAGAAACAACTAGCATTGCTGCATTATCTATTTACCATCTGTTAGCCACATAAGTGGGCTGGACCATGGACCATCTTCACCCATGTCATGTGCCACAAGAGCAACAGTCCATCCTTCAGATGAAATATTAAATTGTGACTCCATATGCGTGCGTCAGTAGCTCAGGTGCTATAAAACATCCCATAGTACTAAACTGAAACATTGAGCCCTTTA
This sequence comes from Protopterus annectens, assembly GCF_019279795.1. Classification (NCBI taxonomy): domain Eukaryota; kingdom Metazoa; phylum Chordata; order Ceratodontiformes; family Protopteridae; genus Protopterus; species Protopterus annectens. Next base: position 1,328,919,070 of record NC_056741.1, on the reverse strand, counting down.
AAATCAATTTCATCAATCAAACAACAATATTTACAATAAAACTGGAAATTGTTTTTATGTTTACATTATATCCAAAAATATTGTTCTAAAAAATCGAAAAAGCATTTTCCAAATTGTATTACCCTACACATTTTTTATTCTACAACTAATACTTTGATTTCACATCCATCTGCATTGTCCCATCTATCCTAACTATCTTATTTGTCTATTCATAATACACATTTTTATAATAACTGTGTCTGTGCTACAGATTGTTTAATGAAATCTTGGAATATCAGAGGATGCCTGAGTGGAGAAAAAGTGTTTTGGTATTGATTTTTAAGAATAAGGGTGATGTGCAGAGCTGTAGTAACTACAGAGGGATAAAACTGATCAGTCGCAGCATGAAATTATGGGAAAGAGTAGTGGAAGTTAGATTAAGAAGGGAGGTGATGATTAGTGATCAGCATTATGGTTTCTTGCCAGGAAAGAGCAGTACAGATTCAATGTTTGCTCTGAGGGTGTTGATGGAGAAGTATAGAGAAGGTCAGAAGGAGCTGCATTGTGTCTTTGTGGACTTAGAGAAAGCATATGACAGGGTGTCAAGAAAGGAGTTGTGGTATTGTATGAGGAAGTTGGGAGTGGCAGAGACAAAGCCAGAGAGGCGAGATTGCATTGGTTTGGACATGTGCTGAGGAGGGATGCTGGGTATATTGGGAAAATGATGCTAAGGATAGAACTGCCAGGTAACAGGAAAAGAGGAAGGCCTAAGATAAGGTTTATGGATGTGGTGAGAGAGGACATGCAGGTGGTTGGTGTGATACAGCAAGATGCAGAGGACAGGAAGAAATGGAAACAGATGATCCGCTGTGGCGACCCCTAGCGGGAACAGCCGAAAGAAAAAGAAGACTATATAATGCCCATATCAATTGTGATGGACTTTTTTTCTTAATAACCAGAACCCTTCTCCTTTTACAATGTATAAATATATGTTCCATGGTCATCTCTCTAAATAATCATTTACACATGCACAATATTTGTTTCATTTTTCCCTTTATAAATAATTATAAATATAAATAAATAATTTTGCTAACTGCAGTTTCCATATGAAGTTTTTCTATTCCTGAATATTTTTATTTTACTCCTGTTATAAATATTCCTTTTTCTTATATTCAATATGTTGCGAAATATCTACACAATAATAATAATAATGTTAAATAACCTCTTGATATTTAACTCTAAGTTCATTCATCATTTTGTTATTTTACTTCCATACTCAAGGCAATAATCATCATTTTAACATAATTTCATTTTCCTTTTACAGTGCTTCCCCTTTATATTGTCTTTCATTATTTTGCTTAATTAGAGCTTGTTATTGAACTTTATCTTCCCTAATAAGTAATATAAGTATAGTGAAACAAACATAAAAAAAAGCATTATTTATGAACGCCAGAGCTCTGTCTTAAAATTATCTATCTATCTATCTATCTATCTATCTATCTATCTATCTATCTATCTATCTATCTAGTCAGCTATCTAACTTTTGTTGACCAGGTTAGTTGCCCACTGGGCCAGTATTTACACTACTGGGGGAATTTTTTCCAGGGCATCGAGGAACTTTCCCTATGCTTTTTGATAAGTGTCATGGGATCTTTTACATCCCGCTGATCTATAACCAACTCAGACAGATGGGGGCCTTGGTTTAATGTCATATTCAAAGGACAGAATACTATATATAATTCCCTTTTAAACTGAGTCTAATCAAGAGCACCAAAGAGAAAAAATATTCCAACATACACTTTTCAAGTTGAAGTGGAAGGCTGCATACCCCAGCCCAATAATTAAACAAACTTAAAGTCACTGTTAAGCGACTACACCTTTTATTAACAAATGAAACTTTAAAAGTGCTACACATCTTCATGATTTCCCTGTTTTTTTTTTTTTTAATTATCTCCTTCCAGCTTTTTACAATACAATCTTTACTAATTCCACAGTCACACAATGTTGGAGAAAAAATAAATCATTCAGTAAGGGTGAAAACTGGAGTCAGATTCCAAAAGACTTGCTCTCACTGTAATTGACTTACTCTGGTGTAACCCTGCCCCAATTCCGAAAGGCTTGCTCTCACTGTAATTGACTTACTCTGGTGTAACCCTGCCCCAATTCCGAAAGGCATGCTCTCACTGTAATTGACTTACTCTGGTGTAAGCCTGCCCTGATTCCAAAATACTTGCTGTGAGCAAGACTTACTTCTGTGTAAGGTCTGTCTATAAAGAGACTTACACTGACTGCCAGATTCCAAAAGAAACGATCTTATATGTTCACAGGCATATACTAGGCTAATGACCACTAGGGCCTTTATAAGCCTAGCTGTGCAACCCAAGCCAATTGTGTCCCTATGTATCATGGACATTTATTAGGAGGGGGTAGGTTAGGAAGCTTCTAGAGGTTATGGGGGGATGTTAGTTTGGACATTATTGTCTGCCTCTGTCTATCAGAGACACGGGGTCCAGATCCAGGGTGAATTTTCAATTTCCCATCCGTTGGTCAAGGTTATGCTTAAATAGGGTTAGAAATGGCCTCTGCTTCATATGGATGGGCAGCCTGTTCCACAGCAGGGGGATCGTCTGAAATGCATATCTAGCTTGCCAACATGTCTTATTTATGTCACAAGCAAAATTTAAATCCTTGGATCTACTGGTTCTAATGCTGTTCATTTTGTGGATGTGCAAAAGGTCCATCAGACCTGGTTTCAAGGATGCCCTGTATGACAGGCATAGATCACCTCTCAATATCCTGTAGGAGGCAGAGTATACCGACAGAGCTTTAAGGTGATCCACATAGGACAATGTGTTTATACCCTGGATTCTCCTGGTAAGGAACATTTGTGGGCATTCCATCTGTTGCATATGTCTGGTCAGCTACATGCCAAAGAAGGCAATATACTCAGTGATGGGTCTGATAAGCAATGAGTGAAGTGGTACTAATGCTACCTTTAACCTGGATGCCATACCCTTACTTACTCACAGGTTGGGTGACATAGAATGATTTTCTTACTACTTTGGCCACATGTTGGTCACCCAGATTATTGTTTACATATATTCCCAGATCCCACACTGAACTTCGATGGCATAAACAGCCTGGGTGGCAGTTTTCCCAAAAGGCACTGTAATACATGTCTTGGCATTGAGTTTTAATCCGTAACTTTGGCACCAGTCATTTGTTTGAGTTAGACCCCTTGCAAGATATTTGTGTCATGGGGGGAATATATGATAACTCCCAATTTGCAGTCATCTGTGAACTTGGTCAGCCAAAGGCCCTTGACATTACCTTTTACCTCAGAGAAGTAGATGCCAAAAAGAAGCAGTCCCAGAAAGGAGCCCTGAGTTACCCAACTGGTGACCGATTTCTTAGTGGAGGTGATCCCACCAATCCTGACTTCCTGGGTCCTGTATGTGAGCTAGCTAGAAATCCAGTGAGTTATGTAGGGGCTTATGCCCAGTTCGGTGAGTCTGTCAAGTATACCCATGTGAGGTATTGTATCAAATGCAATCAGTAAAACAAAGGCCAGCACACAAAAGTATAAGGTGTCTATAGTATATATATATATATATATATATATATATATATATATATATATATATGTATATATACATATATATATATATATTTTTTTTTTTTAATTTTAGCATCAATTAGGCAAAACAGACCGGTTTTGGCCCAAAGTTACTAAGCCATCCTCAGTGTTCTGGTTTTACTGATTGCATTTATGGATTTTTGGGGCCGTGCACTTGCCATACTTGCAGGAACTTTTCATTGTAGTGTATCGAATGCCTTAGCCATGTCCAGTTAGGTGGTATGCACTGTTTTCCCCATCATCCATTGCCTTGTGACCTTCTCAAAGAAGTCCACCAGGTTTAGTAGGCATGATTTTCCCCTGACAAAGCCAAACTGGGTTGGGTCTAGTGTATGAAGGATGCCTTTGTCTTTGTTGATCATTTCCATGAAAATTATTTCTATGGCTTTGCATATTAGACTAGTCAGACTAAGAGTTCTGTAGTTTCTGGGGTCAACTGATGGCCCATCCTTGTGAAGTGGGATAACCTTTGCAGTCTTCCATTCTCATGGTACAACACTTCCTTTGAGACTGTAGTTGAAAAGGGACTCAAATGGTCATAATAGTTCATGTTTCAAGCTATTTAGAAAGCATCCTGGGATACTGTCGAGGCCCATTGAGGCTGTGCTTTTGGACTTCGCAAATGCCACCAGGACCTCCTCACTGTTAATAGTTGGGGGGGTTATGCTAGTAGGTATTGGGGGGGCTATACTAGTAGGTATTTCATGGGGGAAGTGGGGGTTGAAGTTTGAGCTGAGTTTGTCAGCCAGCAAATTCGCTATGTCCCTTTGGTCAGTGAAGATGCCACCACTGCCCACCAGTTTAGCATACTTTTTTTCCTTTGCTTATATACCCTATTAAGGTTAGGATTCCAGCAGTGTACTTTGTTTTTAGAGTTTGTTTTGGGTTTATTTTAGTAAGTACAGCAGCCTCTATACAGCCATTTACATGGTTGTACAAGGTCTGTGTGAATAATTCCACATAGGCAGTAGTGAACTGATGGTTGGGAGAGGCAATGAATTTTGACAATCTATCACTTAATAAGATTTAGTTTGCTGTGGAATAGTTTCTAACTGTTACAGAGCTTGCTGGGGTTACAGAGTTGATTTTTATTTTGAAGGAGACCGCTTTGTGGTCTGAACTCATCAGTGAGGGGTGCAGCGCTCTCCCCTGTTGATGAGTACAAGGTCCAGTATGTTTGAACCTGTGGTGGGTGTGACACTATTTGGTCAAGGGACCTTTTGTTAATAAAGTACAGGAATCATTGGCCCTGCAAGTATGAGGCAATGTATGTTTCCCAGTTAAAGTCTCCCATGAACAGAGTATTTGGTTTAATGGTGAGTGTCTCCAGTAAGTCTATGTATGAGTTATGGAATTCTAGGAACATACAGGGTGACCTATACAGTAGCTTGCTAGGATATGGTATGGGACTTTGTCTGTGGTGATTTGCACGTGGATAAATCTTGGGTATCATCTTCTTTAACTAAATTAGAGTTCTGCTTGTTGCTAATACAGATTGAGACTCCTCTGACTTTTGTCCTTGTCTGTGCAGCTGATAGTCTAATTTGTAGAAGGCCCTAAGCCTTGCACTGCCAGAGCACTTTCTGCAGATTTAAACCCTGTCTCAATAATGGCAAAGATGTCTGTATTCTCCAGTGTGAGGAGAGCATGTAGGGTGCAGAGTTTCTTGTTTAGGCTCCTAGCATTGAGCAGTAACACCTTTAGGTTTCTTTGGGTTTTATTTGCTATATTGGTAGGTTTGTCAATTTGGCACTGCCTAAAAAAGCCTCGGGGGGGGGGGGGGTAAAGTTTTAGCCAATATTCAGAAGCCTAGGGTTGACAGGTGTAACCATCCTTTGCAAAGCAACATGGTTTGTCAACCATGTCCTCCCATGCTGACAAATATTGAATCCCACTGGAAAGACACCAGAAGCTAATCCAATTATTGACATCAGTCATCTTTGTTTCTACTGTGACATCATCCTTGGTGAGGGTAGAATGCTGTTCGATGCATGTACCTACCTTAGACACGTATTCAGAAAGATCAACGATGTCTCTCTTCATATAGTCCAGTGTGGTACATCTCAAGTCATTGTCACTATTATGGACTATGACAGAATCATACTAGTACCTGTGGTGTAGTGACCTGAGTGCATGCGTAACTTGGCAGATCCTGGCTCCAAATAAGCAACTAACCGTTATCTTCTCCTTCCTTGTCCAGTCTGGTGAGTGGTGCAACTGTGTGTCATACAATGGAGTCCCCTGTGACAAGAGTCATGGGTAAAGTGTTTACTTGCCTGATGGGTTTTGCTATTTGGGCTCCACTGAGTGTAGGCACATGTGACGTGCTTGGTGTTGCTTTTGGTGAGTGCTTTAGAGATTGCAAAGGATAGGCATTGTTGTTTATAGGCTTAGGAGGTCTTTGAAGTTTGGGAAGATTGCTTTTAGTACCTCAGCATAAATTGGCTTATGTGTGTGGTGGCAACTGTGTGGTGGATAGGGTATATATTAGAACAGCGAAGTGACTAAACAGCGAACGCTCTTTCGTCGACATGCAAAACCTGAGGTCTGAAAACAGCAAAGTCACAGAACAGCAGCTTTTTTCCCAGGGGAAAAAAAACTCTGTTCCGTAACGTCACTGTTTTCAGACATTGGATTTTACGTGTCAACGAAAGAGTTTTATTCTTCTAATATGACCCTGATGGATATAGTGTTCATGTTCTTGACAACCTTGTTTGTATGCAATATTTTTGTCTCCAGTGAAATTGTGTATGTGCATCTCTTGCATACTGTGTTTCTTTAAGGATTAAATGGTTGTCTGTAAACATAAAACAAGTAATCTCCATTATCCCCGAAGTCTCAAAACAACCCACTAAAGTGTAGTGGGTCCAAAAACAAAACAGTGTAAGAAACTTCTCTATGTGGAAGATTTTCAGTCCACATATTTCTAGTTAATCACTGTATATTAATCAGATCAGACAATAGTAGTAGAAGTAGCAAACGTAAACTCGTCTTAAGTCAAAACAAAACAAAATAAAAAGTAATAATACAAAATATATACTTGTACAGCATTATTATGTATTAGAAAGTAATCCAAGCAAGGCAGGCAGTCTGTTTCCAGTCGAAAATCCTTTATTAAGTACACAGACAAGCGATCCAAGTAAAACAAAAACAGAGTAATAATTTCCTCACAAGCTTTCTAAATATATATATACTTTTATCAGGCATGGGAGTGGTTTATTGTGCTGTAAAACAAAGTGTTATTGGTACACATGTTAAATTCACATCCCTTCCCCCATCAGTGTGACATTTAGTAGCTGTCATAATAATATATAACCCTTATGTACTTTAAATGAAATTATTTAATGATGTGGTGCCTCTTATTTAACCAAATTATTAAGTAGATTATTAAGTCTGTGATTTTATCCAAGACAATATACTACATGGCTGGAAATATATCAACCTTAGTTCATTTGGCAATCAAAAAATATATATAAATATGTACATTTTGCATGTAAAAATCAATTTCTATTTTCATAACCTAATGTTAACAAAGATCACTTTCGTCCTTCTAGACTTCTTCAGGTCTGTGTACAAGAACCCTAAAAACCTATATAATTGTATAATTAGTTAGTATTGTTATTACACATCATTTTGAATAAACTGGAAAAAAGAAGAGAACCAAAAAAAAAAAATAAAAATAAGAAAAAATGTATGTATGATGATGGAACCAAAATATACACTTAAATTTCAACTGATTTAAATTGGTATTTAAAACCAATTTGTAGAATAAAATAAAATACAATTAGTCATGTAAACAATGTGGCAATTTTATAAGTTCCAGTGCACTTTTAAATTGAACAGTAGTAGTTTAGTCCAGGCTTACTAAAAGAGTTCAGCTTTAATTGCCACATAAGTTCATGTTTCTCCAGAATATTCGGGATGTCTCCTTCAAGATCACCCATGTCTATGCGATTCAGGATCTGGAACTTAAAACATGTGTGTCTTTTATGAAGAGAAAGGTGTTTGGCTAGTACATTATTTTTACATCCAGAGCGGATTTCTGACAGATGACATGAAATCCTACGCTTGAGTTTATTTACAGTCTTGCCCACATAGAATGCATCACATTCATTGCACTGTGCCCTGTAAATTACTTTTTTAGTGTTACAGTCACCCCCTGTACTGGTTTTAATGATCTTCTTTAAATAAGGGCAATAAAAACTATCACCTTGCTGTATAAATATACAAAATGTACAATTAGTTTCACATCTTTTAGTGCTTTTCTCACATGGTCTAGGTTTAAATTCAACAAAACTTCTAATGTTCCTGGCCTTCCTATAAACAAATGATGGGGCTTCACCTAAGATGTTAATCAGAAAAGGGTTTCCTGTGACAATGTCCCAGTTTTCTTCAATAATATTTTTGATACTGTGATAATCCGAAGTGTATGTCAGGATGCAGCTATTTTTGCATTTGTTATTCTCTGTGGAATTACTTAACATTTTTTTACTGGGGAGGTTGAGTGAAGGTGCTTCAGTCCTTTTCAGTTCTATAATGGGTTCCAGGATGTTTTTTAACATCTGACTTTCATAGCCTCTCACTAGAAAATCATTCTCTAAATTGTTCAGGTTTCTGAAAAATGGTTCCATCTCTGTGGTAATTCGAGCTAATCTATAGCCTTGGGACTTCAATGAGACAATTGCTACATTGTCTCAGGATACACGTACCTACCGAGCTGGCTACACAGACACATGGAAATTGCATATCTTTATTGTCCAAACCTGTATTTGGATGGGCTGCTGTAGGTTGTGGTCTGGGTTATACAGAGGCCTCTGAGGTTTGGCACTAGACTAGATTAGATTTTGCTAAGATTTGATAGCAGTGCTGTTTAATGTGTAAAATAGATTATCTAAGCTTGTGTCCACACAATGGCTTTATTTTATCCACACTAAGTTACAGATTTCAGTTCTAAGGGTAGTTTTATAGATAAAATTTGCTTTCTGGGTATTTGTGTCTATACAGGTCACTGCTAACCTCTTGATATAAAAGCAAGAAGAAAGATTGCTTGCAAGTATAATGCTCCAACAAAACAACTTAAACAGACTACCGTCACAAAGCTATTTCAGTTATAATGTAATGGCCCTATAGAATGATTTAAAGGCAAAATCAACAAATAAAGCAAAAGTAAAGCAGTAGTATTCTTAACAGTTCACTCAAGTGCAAAACAGTAAAAAAATCTCTTATTTGCCAGGGATGGAGCAGGATTAACTTAGGACCCCCCTCAGAGTGTGGCAAGAGTGTCAAGCAGATGGAAGCTCTGGCAAAATGAGCAGGAGACAATTTGTAGTAAGGGAGGTGTACTCAAGTGCAATACTGGTTTGATAAGAAGGTGCTTAGTTTTGTGGACATATGGAAAACAATGGGAGGGAAAGTACATAAATAGGTTACACAACAGACAATAGCAGTGAAAAAGGAGAGGGAGGGACTCTGGAAATCAGATTACCATAATGGGCAGGAGTCAGAGACACAGCCTCAAAGAACAGAGGAAAAAAGTAGCAAGGTAAACAGAAAGGCATTGAAATGCAGCTTTAAGCAGTTATATGCAGTTATAAAAAGAACTGAAGCACAAAGCCGGGAGCAGAATTCACAACACTGCTACTTCTGCAACTCCACCACGGATTAATGCACCAAACAATGCAGAAATTTACCAGTAATGTTGTAATAAATGACTAAATGAGGCTCAAATCTGACAGTAGATCACAGTTCTGCCACAACTATAAATAAAGCTACAAGACTGGTGCCCAAGACAGGGATGAAAATACAAAAAAAGCTACCTTTTATATGTAATCATACTTATGGAAATAGAAGTGCAGTGTAATGTGTAAACCGTGCTAAAATCTTGCATAAGTACACAATCTTCCCAAAACTGCAAATGAAGCTACAAGAATAAAATCCCAGAACAAACTAAAATAAAAAATGGAAAAAAGGAGTTATGTTCTCACCATAACGTTCCATCTGAGTAGTTGGACTTCATTTGTCATCAACCTGTGGGTATTCGGATCCAGATCAGATCCATGAGGGCAGCTTCACCAGCATCTGATCCGAGCTCCAAGCTCCTCCCCTTTCCCATAATACCCCTCCATCTCCTTCCTTGCCTCAGATCAAGTTTGCTACACCATACACATAAACCTGATCTGATATACCTTACTAAAAATGCAGAACAGGAGAGCTGCATAGGCACTCTCTCCTGCCTATCAAAATAAGAACATAATGAGAAGGTCAGGGGCAAGGAGGGAGGGAACGGTTGATGACAAATGAAGTCCAACTACTCAGATGGAACATTATGGTGAGTACATAAGTTCTTTATCTGAAATAGTTGACTTCATTTCATCATCAACCTGTGAGACAGAGTCCCCAGCTACCAAACTCTTGGGTGGCCCTCATGGAAGGATATTCCGGAGCACTGTGGAGCCAAAGGATGCTCTCCCCCTGGATATCATGTCCAATTTATAGTGAGAAATGAAAGTGTGAGATGAGGACCAAGTAGCCACTGAACAAATATCATCCAAAGACATCCTAGACCAAAAAGCCGCTGATGTTGCCATGGACCTAGTAGAATGATCCTTTATCTGTCCTGGAGGTGACATGCCTCTGTTTTTGGAAACCTGAAGGATGCAAAGGGAAATCCATTTGGCAATGGTTACCTTAGAGATTGGCTTGCCCAGGAAGAGTGTAGAAAAGGACACAAACAACTGGTCAGACCTGCGAAAGGTCTTAGTCCTATGTAAATAGAAACGTAGCTGTCTATGTACATCTAATAAAGGCAATTTATATTCATTCCTGTTCTGAAAATTTGGAAAGAAAACTGGTAAATTGATTGTCTGATTGATACTTGTTTCAGAGGTCAGTTTAGGAAGTAAAGAGGGATTAGTATGAAGTGAAACCATGTACTTATGAAAAATCATATCTGGAGGTTTGACAGATAATGCTTGGAGTTCTGACACCCTCCTAGCCGAGGTGATGGCCACTAGGAAGGCTATCTTCCACAATAAAAAATTTAGATCCACAGAAGCAGCTGGTTCAAAAGGTGGAGCTACTAAAGCTTGTAAAACTAGCATAAGATCCTAAGGAGGAGAAGGATCTTTAACCGGGGGACTTAACAGAAAGGTACCTTTAATAAAGGTTTTACAAAGTCTGGAGGAAGCTAATGGAGCCAAGTTCTCACCTACATGAAAGTTGGAAATAGCAGCCAGTTGAACTTTTACTGGAGATGAGCTAGCACCCTGCTGGAACATGTGCGCCAAGAACTCAAGGACCACTGGGACAGGAGCTGTGAAAGGATACAGATCCCTTTGAGAAGCCCAGATGGAAAAATGCTTCCATTTGCTATGGTGTGATTTTCTGGGGGAAGATTTATGAGCTGCCACAAGAATAGTCTTGACCGGAGAAGACAGACCGGGAGTCCTAGCAATCAATGGAACTGGAGCAGCCAAGACATAAGCTTCAGACTGACCAGGTCTGTGTGAGGGACCCTCGAAGGATGTGAGATCAGATCTGGTACCAGATCCAAGATCCATGGAGGAACTATCAGATGAGACCAAGGAAGGAAAACCAGACTTGGCGAGGCCAGAATGAGACAATAAGGATTATTTTGCTCCCCAACCTGCAAGCCTTCTGGAGGAATTTTGGTATGAGAGGTAGTGGGGGGTAAGCATAAAGAACACCGGGAGGTTAAGCATGGACCAGACCGTCCCTGGGGGATTCCCCCTGTGGGGAGATCAGAGCAAAGGACTTGCTGCACTTTGCGTTGCAAGGAAATGCGAAGAGATCGCAGCAAGGCTGACCCCCACTCAAGGAAAATCTGCTCCGCTACAGAAGGATTCAGGGACCACTCGTAAGGCATCAGAATAGTCCTGTTCAGTTTGTCCACCAGTATGTTGGATTGACCCGGAATGTGCGTTGCTACCAGAACTCGGCTGGTGGAGATCGCCCATTCCCACACTCTCATGCTCTCGCGACAAAGGGGGTAAGATCTGGTTCCTCCCTGCCTGTTGATGCACCAGACCACTGAGATGTTCTCTGTCTGAATTGCATGAAGGGCCTGCAATGCTAACAGGATTGTCCTCATCTCTAGAACATTGATATGCAACTTGGTCTCATTCAGGGACCATGTGCCTTGGACTGTCCTGCCTGAGCAATGCCCCCCCCCCCCCCAGTTGGGAGGCGTCCTCCGTGGTCACCATGGCTTGGGGAGGGGCTGCAATAAATGTTCACCCCTCGACTAGTTCCGAGGAGTGTATTCACCAGAGGTGGAACTTCCTGAAAGCGTTGCTGATATGAATAGGATGCGTCAACGGCAGATGTAATAATGACCAATGGATGGCTAGTGTCCACTGTAGTACCTGCATATGCAGACGAACACAGGGAAGAACAGTAATGGTGGCTGTCATGGAACCTAGGGCTTGTAATACCGCCTCAGCTAAAGGAAGTTGAGACTGAAGGATCACGGACACATGGAGTCTTAAGTTGTGAACTCTCTCTGGAGTTAGAAAAACCTTGGTTTGCAACCTATATATCCTTGCTCCAATGTAGTCTAAGACCTGGACTGGGTTTAGAGAAGACTTGGATATGCTGATCGTAATTCTCAGAAAGTATGACAGTTTCAAGAAATAGTCTCTGGCCTGACAAAGTAGATGCTTGGTGGGAGCAGCAAGGAACCAATCGTCCAGGTACGGAAAGACCTGTATCCTCTGAAGCCTCAGGTGAGCCGCTACTACTGCCATGACCTTGGTGAACACCCTGGGGGCTGTGGTGAGACCGAAGGGTAGAGCTCATGACTGATATTGATTGGCCCCTAGCCAAAAGTGGATGAACCTCCTGGAGCATATGTGGATCATTATACGGTAGTACGCATCCTGAAGATCTAATGAGCACATCCAGTCATTCTCCTGCAGGTAAGACAGGATAGATTGTAAAGTGACCATCCGGAACTTCTCTTTGGCTACTGACAGGTTTAGGGTGGAAAAATCCAGAATAGGCCTTAGGTCCCTCATCTTTTTTGACACACAAAAAAAAAACCTGGATTAGATGCCCGATCAAGACTGATCTCAGGGGATGGGGTGGATCACTTGTTTGCTTAGCAGCTTTTCTATTTGGAGCACTGCTGTCTCCCTTTGCTCGGGTGATACATCCAGGAAGTGTTTTGGGAGAATGGAAGGAACCACAAAGGGGATGGTATAACCTCTGGATATGATGGGAAGCACCCAACTGTCTGTTGACACGGACTCCCATGCAGTCGGGTGCAGCAAAAGATGACCCCTGACTGCCTTCTGAGCAGAGCAGTCGGGAAATCCCTCAGGACTGCTGCACGGGCCTAACCAAGAATGGTTCTCAAGACCCGAAATTTCTAAGCCCTCCCCCCCCTCGCCTCTGGGCCAGCATTTGTCTGGTCCCCCTCGCCTCTGGGGGAAGGTGTGTCCTTAGTGTCCCAGGAATACTGAGACTTCTGGAACCATATCCTCTTTTGCCCTCACTGATTCCTGGAAAAGGATCATTGAGGGTTAGAGAAGCAGATCCTGATGGCTGAGAGTGTCTTCCCATCCTTTTTACTCTGGACCAACATCTCAGGAGCAGTCTTCCCAAACAAGGAAGAACCATCATAAGGGGCATTCGCGAAAGATGCCTTAAAGGGTTCCGTGAAATGACATAGCCTGAGCCAGGCGTGTCACCTCATGTCAACACCAGACCTGGCCGCCTTTGCCGCTCCTTTGGCGGCATGCGAAAGGAGGTGCATGGATGTATTAGAAACTGCTTTGAGAGTGGCCATTCATGTGGAGAATATACGCCTATCCTCCAGTGACATGGACTTCAGGGGCAACTCAGTTAGCTCCTTGACAAGGATGTGCTGCAGTTGAGTGACATGGGCCAAATAATTCAGCGCCCTTATGGAAAAGGTGGCTGAAGCATACGCCTGCTTTCCTTGATGATCCATCATCCTGGACTCTTGGTCGGGCGGATGGACCATAGAACTTTCCTGAGCTAGTTCTTCCTTGGTGGCTGCCATTACCACCATATAGTCTACTAGGGACCCCTTGTTCCAACTAGGTCTGTCTGCAGGAGTACTCAGAATCTTGTTGGTACGCTCTGGGATTGGCTCCACGGTGTCTGGTTCCTTCCATGCTTGGGTGGTAATAAGGTCCCCCAAGCGATCCGTGGGGGAGGGCACCTAGGAGGTAGACGGGCCCGTGCCGAAGGCCTCCAGAAATACTGACTCATCCAAGAAAGGTTTGGGGGCGGACAAACCCCCTGTTGGCGCAGGAGTTCCATGATGTCTCCAAAGGAGACATGGCCGGGGGGTGATCTGGGGGGAACCTTCCCCTTCCTTCAAATCAGTGTCCTCAGTGAGGGACTCTGGGGAGGAGTCCAGGTGCCTCCTTTTGCACATTCGTTTGCGAGGCACCTTTTCGGTGGGGCTCTCCAGAGAGGACTCACAAACCATCTGTAGTTCCATGAGGGGAACATTCTGTGGCACATCGTGCATGAGGTGTCTTTGAATGGGCAAAATGGCAGAAGTCACACCCAGAGCCAAGGGAGTGAGGGCGGTATCCAAGGAGATGGTCTGTGGCCTTGATCCACTGGAGAGAACCCTTTCCACCATGTTGAAAGCTGAGGGTGAGCGAGCCTCCTGGGAGACTAGTAAGGAAGCTGCTCTACCCGGATCCGATGAGGGGATTGGAGCCGAGCCCAACGGAGCTGAGATACCAAAGGGGAGGCGGCTGTGACCCGACAAAGTTGGTGCCAACGGAGAAAATCCCCTGACCACCAGGCTTCAGCTCCAAGAGCCGCTCAGATCCGAACTAGTTGGATCCGATATGCTCAAGGTAATGTCCGGCGTCTAGGTACCCAGTACCATAAGGGCCGACCCCATGACTCCAGGACCCCTTGGATCCAGAAACACCGGTACTGGGGGTCGGATCTGAGAAGGAGTTATCGAGGTGAAAAAGGGAAGCGAGCTTCCCCCTACAGAGGAACAGGGGGCTGGCAAGACCCCCATCTGAATCTGGGTGCGAATAAACTTTTGCATCATTTTGTCCATATCTGCTCCAGACGAGCTTCTGGTGGAACGTGATGAGGCCACTAACGCCGACGGAGAGAGTCGATGTGCAAAGACCCTAGAAGAAGGTCTAGGCTCCTTCTGCTCTGGCAAGAATCTGGGCAAGCAGAGCCGGGGAGTACTAGGCCTGGACATTACCTGTTGCTTTTGAGGAGGACCCACCAGATCCAACCAATACGGAGATCTCTTCCGCCCTTTGTCCTTATCTTTCCTGTACTCCCTTTCTACAGACCACTTGGCAGGAGGTTAAGTCCCGGCCTGGGAGGAAAAGAAACAGTAGCAGAAGATGATGCTGTCACAGCCGTAACAGTAGTCAAAGCAGAGAGAGCCACCTCCATAGCAGGGAGAAGACCCTTCAAAACTAATTTAGCCCTACGGTATTTCAGGGCCCTGGGGTTCATAGTTAAGTACTAGGCTATCTGCCCGAGGACATCTATTAGCCTAGCCAAAATGTTTTGCCTTTCGCCACCCCCTTAGATTAGTTCCCTGTGCCTCCATCCAGCAGAGCCATTAGTTCCCTGTGCCTCTGTCCAGCAGAGCCACTGCAGTGATCCCCAGGGTAAATTTTCTGTTTCCCATTCACTCGTCAAGGTTTCTCTTGAAGAGTGTTAGTGAGGGGCTCTGCTTAATGTAGATTGGAATCCTGTTCCAAAGCATGGGGAGTCTCTGGGACATGAATCTATCCCTCCAGCATGTCCTATTTATCGTTGTGGTGAGGTTTAGATCTCTAGAGCGTGTAGCTCTTAGGGATTTGATTTTTTGTAGGTGGAGCATGTCCATCAATTCTGGGTTGGACATGGCTTTGTATGTCAGGCAGGGATCACCTCTGAGTAAGCGGTATGCAACCGAGTACAGCTGGAGTTTCTTCCATCGGGCTGCATAGGGCATCTGTTTGAGGCCAGTAATCCTCTTGGTGAGGTACTTCTGTGGTCTTTCCAGCTATTGCAGGTGTCTTGTAAGGTACATCCCAAATGGGGCGTTGTACTCTATGATGGGTCTGATGAGTGATGAGTAGAGGGGCACAATAACCTCTTTTGTTCTAGATGCGAACCCTTTTGTGATTAGGTGGGCCACATAGAAGGATTTTCTAACCACCTTGGCAATATGATTATCAAAGGAGAGATTACTATCTACTTGGGTCCCCAGATCCCTTATTACATTTTCTGTATTTAGAGGACTACCACTTATGTGGTAGTTCGCGGGTACTTTGTTTTTTCCAAAGGGGATGACTATGCACTTTTTGGCATTTAGCTTGAGGCCATGATTTTGACACCAGGTATCCGTCTCAGTGAGTCCCTTCTGGAGGATGTCTGTATCAGCTGGAGAGTCAATTATGGCCTCCAGTTTGCAGTCGCCTGCGAACTTGGTCAGCCATAGTCCTCCTGTGCTTACCTGTACCTCTGAGAAGTATATACTGAACAGGAGGGGTCCCAGGACTGAGCCCTGGGGGACGCCACTTGTAACTGGTTTAGAGTCGGACCTAGAGCCTGCAACTCTCATCGTGTGGGTTCTATCCATGAGCCAATTGGCAACCCATCTCATGATGTAGGGGTTTATGTTTAGGCTGGTGAGCTTGTCTATAATACCAGAATGGGGAATGATGTCAAAAGCCTTTGTGAGGTCTAGGTATGCTGTGTGGACCTCCTTTCCCTCGTCTAAAGCCTTGGTAACTGTCTCAAAGAAGTCCACCAGGTTTAGGAGGCATGATCTGCCCTTAACAAAGCCAAACTGGGTAGGGTCCAATATTTGAAGGTTGCCAATGTCTCTGCTAATGAATTCCATGATGCACTCCATAGCCTTGCAGACAAGGCTAGCCTGGCTTATAGGGAGATAGTTCCCAGGGTCCGTTGTGGCTCCACCTTTGTGGAGCAAGATAATTGTTGCTGTGCGCCACTCTATGGGTAAGTAGCCTGTAGAGAGACAGAGTTTGAACAGTGTGTTTAGGTGAGGGGTTAGTTCATTTTGGAGCTCATGTAAGACACAGCCTGGGACACCGTCTGGTCCCATTAAAGCTGTACTTTTGACTTTGGATAGGGTTGTTTTAACCTGTGTCAGTGATTGCTGGGGCTCTACATTCTTCTGGTATGGTTATGGGCCCTTTACGGGGTGAGAGGGGGGATGAAGTTTGCACTAAACCTGTCTGCCAGAATGTTGGCAATATCAGTCAGTTCAGTGTATTTTCTGCCATTCTGCACTTACTCAGAGCAGATCTGAGAGTTTCCACTTAGGTTCTTGACATAGCTAAAGAACGCTTTGTAGTTATCTTTGGAGTCCTTGGCAATTTTCTTTCGAAGCTAGCCTTGGATGATTTTATGAGGGATCGTAGTTTCTTGCTGATACTGATCACGGATGTCTTTCCTTCTTGGGATTTTACTCTTTCTGTACTAGTTTCCTCCTTCTATTGTATAGCTTGTTTATGGCAGGGGTACACCAGACTGGTTTCCTTTTCTTGGAGGAGTGAGTCTTGGTTTTGCTTGGGATAGCACGAACCATGCATTCTTGCAGGTGCTCATAGAGTGCCTTTGCAAGGGATTCAGCAGCTTGGACAACACTGTCCTTTAGCATGGGGGCTATGAACCTTTCCTCCTCGGTCTTAAGTAACATGAAGTTTGCTTTTGAAAAGTTTTTCACAGTGGTTTCCTTGATTGGGGGTGGGGGCAGAATGGCAGAATATGGATATCCAGAGTGATTAGTCTATGGTCTGATCTAACCAGCGAGGGTTTGACCTCCGGTGAAGAACACCGGTCGCCCATGTTGGTGATGACCAGGTCCAATATGTTGTCACCTCTGGTGGGGGTGTTGACCAGTTGATCCAGGGCATTTGAGTTTATAAATTCTAGGAAGTGTTGGGCAAGGGAGTTAGTACTTGAGTAGTTCTCCCAGATAATGTTTGGGTAATTGAAATCACCCATTATTAGGGTGTTTGGTAGAATCTTCATATTTTCCAATGTCTCCAGAAAAATGGAATGGGGGACCTGGGTCATGGTGGGTGATCTGTAGCAAGCTACAATTTGAATTGCAGTTTTGCCCATTGTTAGTTGCACATGGATGATCTCTGAGGCATTGTGCTGTACCACTAACCTGGAGATGTGAGTATCCTTGATGAATATGGATACACCCCCACATTTTGTGTTTCGGTCCGGGTTCTGTGGCCGAAAAGTATGGTATGAGTTATAGCCTGGTAGTGCTGGGGTGCTCTCTGGAGCCTTAAACCAGGTTTCTGTTACTGCACAAATATCAATGTTCTCCATACTGAGGAGTGCCTCGAGTGCATGCATTTTGAGGTTTAGACTTCTGGTGTTGAGTAGCATTACCCTCAGTTTTTGGTTACTTGTGCTATTTATGGTGGTGGGTTTGTATTTTGAGCCTTGCCTAAAAAAGGCACTATGGGGGTGGCAAAAGCCTTGTCCAGTATTCGAAAGCCTAAGGGTGACAGGTGCAAGCCATCTCTTGTGAAGCAATGTGGCTTATTGAGCGTGTCATCCCAGGTGGACAGATACTGGATCCTCTTTGAATGACACCAGAAACTTAGCCAGTTGTTGAAATTGATCACTTTTTCTTTATACTATGGTATCATTCTTGGTGAGGGCAGGATGCTACTCAGGGTCAAGGTCATACCGGCCTGGGCTACGTGATCAGAGAGCTCTTCCATGTCTCTTTTCATGTAGTCCAGGTAGGTACATCTCAGGTCATTCACACCAACATGGATAATGATAGAGTCATATTTGTACTTGATCTGGAGCGACCTGAGTGCTTGTGTTATGTGGCGGATCCTGGCGCCCAGCAGGCAGTTATCTGTAACCTTCTCCTTGTCCAGCCTAGTTAGTGGGACATCATTGTGCCTGACTATAGAGTGGCCTATTACTAGTGTGTTGGGTATGTTATTTTGCCTTAAGGGCTGTGATTGTGTGGCACACTGATTATGTGAAGTATGTGTTTCATGGTTTGTGATGGGGTGTGGAGGTTGCTTGGGTGTCTGCTTTGGAGGTCTCTGTTGCTTTTGCAGATTTTTGTTTAGAGCCTCCATGTATGTTTTTGTGTATTTATGTGTGTTAATTTCTGGTGTTAGTTTAGTAGGTCTATGTGAGACTGGTGGTGTGTTGCAAGTATTTTCCTTCTCCTCTTGATTGCCAGTTCCAGTCTTGGGTTGTGAGAGCTTTGCCTCCAGTTTGTCTGTATAATTGCATCTGTCGCTTATATTAGTGTTTGGTGGTAGGAGGAGAGGGTTGTCGGTGTATATGAGGCAGTTGTAACATTGCCTCAAAATGCCCAGATTCACCAGTTGGACTGGAGTGTACACCTGAAACTGCCCTTTGGACATGCCTGAATAGGTAAAGTGAGCTGTTTTACTGATTGGCTGGTAGGGACAAATAGAGAGCCTTGTCTTTCTGAACAGTATAGGGTGTCTAGTGCTAGGGTCAATTAGTGCTTGCTATGAGTTTTGAGCAAGTGCTGGGCTGTGAAATTAATGGTTTGAGTGCTTAAGTTGAAAGTTTGTCTAGTTCCAAGGGAAAAATTGAAGAGTACACTTCGTGGAGCCGGGAATACTTTAACCCTAGCTACCCGGCATGCAAAACAGCGCAAATGCGGTTCTTATAGCAGGGAAATGAAAGAGATACAAATTAGCACAAAATTGCCAATAAGCTACTAACTTCTGGCCTACAGCAAACAAGGCACACAAATTTCAGAAAGAAACAGATCAAATAAGTAGGCATAATAAGCCTTTAACCAGAACTCAGAAGAGCAGAATCTAACCTCTCCTCCCACAAGAGTGCAGACTACAAACCTTCTTAATGTAGAATAACTGTCCTGAAGCCCAAGTGCTTAAACCAGAACTAATACACTTTTAGAATAACAGACACTGAGCCTTCAGTCAGCAATTCCCAACATAGAAGGATGTAAGCTATCTGTCCTGCCACAACAGTGAAGACCACAAACCTTCTTAATGTAAAACAACTGGTCTGGAGCCCAAGTGCAATAACCAAAAGACTTAGAATAACAGTTACAATTTAATCAGGCTACTACCAAGCAGTAATAAATGCAGCAGAATAAACACAATTGAGTACTTTTAAGAGGAGGGAAAAGCAAAATACGGTAATAAAGTAGGAAGCAACACAAATACAGTAAAAGCAAATAAAGTGCAAATTTTTTTTTATATAACAATAGAAAACAACCAAACTGATTTGAACAAATTACCCAATTAACAACACAAACTCCCAAAACTATCACTTGAAAACAACTCACCACACCTGGAGCTCTAAGACCATGATGCTCGGCAAGCCGCGGCAAATGAGATCTGAGAGAAGGAAGGAACGAAGGAGATGGAGGGGTATTATGGGTAAGGAGAGGAGTTTGGAGCTCGGATCAGATGCTGGTGAAGCTGCCGTCTCCGATCTGATCTGGATCCAAATACCAACAAGTTGATGATCAAATTATGTCAACTACTTCAGATCATAACCTTTTTTGGCCAAAACATGGGCAGAAAGCACAATAGTGCAAAAAAGTGTCACTACACAGGTCACTATAAGTGCAACATAAAATATTTAAGCAGAATTTAAATAACAGCTTTTTTTTCTTCTCTTTTGATAAAAAGTTTATTATCTCACACTTTGGGGCGTTCCACACCTCTCAGAGTAATACACAGGAGTAAGTCACTTACACTGTGAGCAAGTCTTTTGGAATCGGGCTCATGGCCTTGGACAATTGTAATCTTCCTATGTGCAAAAAACATTCTGGGAGCTGTCTTTCAGGGAGTTTGCCTCAATAAGAAATCCTGAGGTCAATTAGATTTTGACTTGAGTATAAATACTGACTCTCTCTACACACACACACACACACACATATATATATATATATATATATATATATATATATATATATATATGTATATATGTGTGTGTGTGTGTGTGTGTGTGTGTGTGTGTGTGTGTGTGTGTGTGTGTGTGTGTGTGTGTGTGTGTGTGTAGATTTATATTTATATAAAACACAGAGTATTTAATTCAGAATGCAGTGATTCTGTGTTTTCCAGCTTCAATTTTCTCCAAGATATTTTCATCTGTGGAGTCAGTATCTATAAATAATGGGGTGGAGGCTTACCCCTTGCAAAAACATTTTGTTATTATATGCATCCAGCTGAAGTTTCATCTGGATGGTGTTGCCTAAAGTTTCAGCAGGCATATCAGAAGTTAAATATATACATGTATGTGTGTATGTTTAGTGTAACTAATCAGCCAGAGCAGAATACCTGCAAAGAAAATCACACAGAAATGGGAAGAACATGCAAACTACAGAGACACTGGCTGGGAGTTAGAACTGAACCCTACACACTTGAGCTATGAGTTAAAGACCCTACCACTGGGCCACCAACAGTAATGCCTGAAAAAAGTAATTTATATAGCAGTACTGTTTTTTTCTTCATATCTAAAAATCCTGAATGTCCCGGGGATGGGTGTGAGGCATAATTCTAATTTTGTGAGCATATCTCTCAACTGTCAAGATTTTTGCAGCATATTTTTGGTCTGTTCTTCATTAAATGTGTAGCTTTCTGGAAATTCATTGAGGACTGAAGTCACTAAATTATGACATATGTTTGAGTTTCAGACTTCATATCCTTCAGAAAAATGCATGCTACTACAAAACCTGTTAATCTTGCAACTTTCCAAGCTTATAAGAGCAATATTTAAAATCTATCTCTGATTTTGAGCTTTTATCTCATCATTATTTTGGCTTTGTTCAGATTTCTTGTTCGTAGAGGATGAAAGTTATGTTTGAGAGTAAAAGTGATGTAGTGCATGGAGCGCAGTGATTATGCTCCAAAATCAGAAAAAAAGGTAAACCTGTTACACACCATTGTAGCTTGAGACCTGACTGCAACATCGCTTTCAAAAGCCCTAAGTGCCATGATGGTCAGGTCAGGTATAAGGGAAGGGATGTTCCTTTGGTCCCTGAGTATCTTTCCTCCTATGCCCACTGAAGTTTACAGACAATTAGACTGTGAGTAACTTATTTAAATTAGGATATTATTTAAAACTGTCCCTGACTTTTTTCTTATTAGTTAAGTGTTTTACTGGCTTTCAAAGCAATATAAAACATTGTGTTTTTTTTTTCTTTTGCAACTGATACGATAGGGCGGCCACGGTGGTGCAGCAGTTAGCGTTGCCGCCTCACAGCAAGAGGTTCGCTGGTTCAATTCTCAGCTGGGGTGCCTTCTGTGCGGAGTCTGCATGTCCTCCCTGTGGTCGCGTGGGTTTCCTCCGGGTGCTCCGGTTTCCTCCCACATCACAAAGACATGCAATAGGTGGATTGGACACTCTAAATTGGACCTAGGTGTGTGTGTGCATGTGTGTGCCTTCTGTGGAAGGTTGGGTGCCCGGCTGGCAACTCAACACTGTAAAACTCCACTGCCAATCATGAGCGGACATATGATTTGCTGTGGCGACCCCTAACCGGGAAAAAGCCGAAAGAAGAAGAAGACTACATGAAGTAGATAAGACTCCATGCACTACAAAAAGTTATGAATGTGTCTCACCAATCATAACCGGGCCATTCTGTGTTCTCGACATGGTTGCCAAGATTCATCTCTCAAGCTTCACTCTCGAGGTGAATTTTCTGGCATCCATGTCTTGAATATATAACAATGTGGCTATGATTAGAGGCCGAGTCATAACCCTCTGTGTTATTACATCTGGTTAGTAACAGAAATACAGTGTATCACACATTCTAAAAACATCACATTAGCCTAAGACATAACAGCACACATTATTTATTGACGCTGTTGAAATGTTTAGTTTATTACAGCTATGAGTTAAGATGCTTTTTAGGTCGATATCTTTCTAACAAAACAGCCTTATTCTCTTAAGCCTGGGCAGTTTTTTGATTTTCTTTATATTTAATGCGGTTGCTCCAGTTTCCTCCCACATTCCGAAGACATGCAGTAGGTGGATTGTGCACTCTGAATTGGCCATAGGTGTGAGTGCAAGTGTGAGTGTGGTAAGGAAGAACAACTGTGGCAAGGCTAGCCACTCGATGGTGTGAACCTTTGTTATACATGATTGTTATTGTTGAAGTGACACCCCGACCTCATGTGCAAAAATAGGAAAACAGTTGTGGATGCATGGATGGATGTATACAATGCAGAGTTTGTGGCTGAATGTCACCAAGTATTCATGCTTTAAGCACACTTTACTGGACACTTGGTTATCAGCGTTATCTTCCACAAGTAAGATGTAGTCACGTAAGTGACTAAGGAATGTCATTATGCAGAACCTTTACACTATTACTGCCCTTTTTACACAATAACAGAGAAGGGCAGAAGGAACCTCCTTCTTTCCCCACCAAGACATGACCCTGTGTAACACAGTCTTCAACTAGTACGACCTAGACTAGAAAGAAAAGGATGTTAGGGCAGCAAAGTGGCACGTCTTACTGCCTTGCAGTACCCAGGTCAGCTTCAGTCATGATCCTGGATTTCTTTCTGTGTAGACTTTGAATGTTATCCCCCAGTCTATGTTGTGCTCCTCTAATTTCTCCAGTTGTGTCACACTTCTGAACAAATGTGTCATATAGGTTGACTGACTTTTTTAAATTGTTCTGGAATTGTGTGCTTTTATTTGCTTAAGTGACTCCCTACAGCAGACTGCTGTCCCAGCCAAAGTTTTTATTGCTTTGCTTCTAGACCCTTTAGCAGAATCTAGTTCTGAGTGTCCCTAAATTGGTTGGTCACTGATAATGAATTAATATGTTAATAGATGGCTGGGTAAAGAATTGTCTGAAAAACCTGACCTGATTATCATAGAAAAAAAAAATTTTTAAACCCATGATTTGTAGAAAAGTAGAGGATTGAACCAAATTATTTGTTTGTATGGCATGCAGATGAGGGGATACCGTAACACCATCCTGTTAAAGCTACTGGCCCTACATGCAGTGTGGTATAATGGTTCTAATGATCATTTTCTGATTTCCTAGATCCTACTTTATCCTTCCCTCTTATCATAAACATCCCCATTGGTTTTTTTTTCACTTATCTCCAGCTGTCATATGATTATTTTCCTGTTTCCATATCTTTTACTGTCTCCTAGATTCAGACTGATCACAGGCACCTCATTCTGTTTTCTTTCATCTACTAGTTCTATGTCTTATGAACTCAATTTGAATAAGCCATTTTTGAACAAAAGCACTTATAGGCTGTAACAACTGATTTAAATAAAGGCTGCTGAGATCAAGGAAAAACAATGATTTTTTTTTTTTTTTTAATTTTAGCATTGCAGTTATGTCCTGTAGTATTCAGACGTGCATTTAGCACCGGTCATGATGTTACATCAAGGTTCATTAAATCAGTCCAGATTTACTTATGCTAGCTACATGTACACTCTTGTGCCAAATGCTGCATATTTCTCATTCCAGACTTTACCCCAGCTCCTATTTTGTTGGTCTGTTTCACGCACTCAACACCCTTTCTATACTGAAATACTTCCTAACATACCTCCTAAAGTTCTTCTACCAAGTTTCACAGTATGAAAATTTGTTTTCTCTCTGTCTGATGAATTATTCAAATTATTTCCATATAACAAACAACCCCCACAATATATTAAAACAGTTATTCCCTCTTTTAATACTTCGTTCTTCTGTGGATTGTATGATAAACTGTTATAGCCTTGCTTGGATAGATATGTCATGAGAACCTGTACAAAATAAATATCTGTAGTCAGCTCTGGTCATCTCATCAAATAAGTTGAGTAACTGTTCACTATTGTGATTTCATGGCCAAAGAGATCCAAAATCATCATTTTACTTTTAGTCTCAGAATGTTCTAAGGAGTATGCTGGAACCAGTACAAATGCTGCTTCCTTTAAGTTCTTTATCCAAGAACATCCTGGGTTTAAATAAAAAAAACTTTGGGGAATGTACTTTGTGCTTTGCTAATTCTTATACTCTGTTCCAAGAAAAGGGGCTTCAGTTTTTTTGTAAGATAACTGGGATTTTACTCTTTACCCTGTGCATTGAAAGATACATACTAAACACAAGTTACAAAAATAAAGAACTAGTCTATGTCATCTTTTCATGAAGTGTTACCTTGGTAGCTTTATAGATTGCTGTGTGTATATGAAATTACTGCATTTCAGTGGAAATGTTTGAAAAGTAAAAGGGTGGGTGAGAGATTTTTAACTTATCAGACTGATTTAAATAAATGACACTTGGGCAGGATAAAAAAAACAATGGTTTCAGGCAAAGGGGGGTACCATGTAAAGGATTATGGTGAGGCACTGCAAAACAACATGCTAAGAAGAGAATGAACCAGCAGCTTGATGTAACAGGGGTTGAACACTTCTGAAGACTGTATACTTTACATGTAATATAGTAGTCAGAAATTCTGTCTTTCTATTTATAGATTCCATATACTGTCATCTAGCTCTCAGTTTAAACATTTATATGCATTCTCAACAGTTGCTATACTCACCTCTTCCCTCAAAGGAAGCCAAAGCACCTGGCTGCTGCCACTATTAAAAACTGGCTACTCAAATCCAAAATGGGTTGAACAGAGAAAGATAACAAACACAGAATCCATCAATGTAGATGTGCACTGTTTTCATGTGCTGTACTTGCTTTAACAATCTAAACAATTGAAATAATAAAACAACACATAATTTAGAGTGGCTTTCAAATTACGGCATTTAAATGAGTGCAGTGAATATACCTGGATTTACCATGTGTACATGTATGAGACTAAGCACATAGGCAGCAGTGCTCCTGAAATAATCACTTTCATGTCAGCAAACAATGCCACTCCTGACAAGTAATAACTGTATCAATAATCTGCAATGTGCAGCAGATGCAAGTTAACCTCGACCCTCCCCCATGGTGACTACTGCAAAATTATATATATTCTGTGTGCAAGATAGAAATAGGCCATGCTGTTTAAATGTTCTGCAGAGCCGTACCAAAAGAAAGTAGTTGGGCGGCGCTGTTAAACAAAATATTGTACAAGCTAAGATTTAGTTTCTCTTGTGTAATTCATGCGTGTGTCCGGGGTATCATTTGCAGGTCCCACATCAAAAGTAGTGAAGGCATTTGCTCATCTAATATCACTGCATCAACAAATGTCAATTCCCTAAAATAGAAAGCAGCACACTTGGCACGGGTCTCGGTCTGATCAGAACCAAGAAGTTCCCTGCAGGTCTTCAATGGGTGACACAGGGAAATAAAAAACACAAACACTTTCTAAAACAGTGAGGTGGGGGAGGTGAGAGAAGTTTTTCTGCGGCAGTCTTTTCATGAATAAAAGATGAGCCCAAAGATCAATGAAACTAAGGTGGGATGACTTGGCAATTTCTTTATGCGGTTCCCTTGTACTATATTGATTCATCATCAGGCTTTTCCTACTTGAAATGCATCACTTAAAGAGGTGCTGTGACTTTTCCACTCTAGGGATAGAAAGGCTGCAGTGTTTGTTATTGTACACTACGCATATACACCTCCCTTCATGACCTTATAACAATAGGGTCCATCAGCTGCTATTAATGGCAGGCAGTACACATGCAACTGCATATAATAAGGGGTAAAGCTGTCCTTGCACATAACAGAAATTATATGCTGCCATTCACAGACTCGGAAAGAGGAAACTGAAACCCCACATTCTGAATGGCACAGTTCATGCTGGGTCCATCATGCTGGAGGGTTCAGACCAATGTCATCACTGCATCACTGGTGAAAAATGAATCATTTTACTTACCTGAAATACAAATGCCCAAGAATGAGATGCTCTAGTTCTGCAGTAGTGTCTGATGGGAATTATATGACATTCTAACAGGAAATGTTCACCACACTACCTGTATCTGCACAGTGTGATACACATTGCCAAGCTGTTTTGCTGGGACAGGGTGCTTGGTGTTGCTGCCATAGGAACAATTATAGCCATCAGACAGAGTCCTTCGTTGTATGGTACTGCATAGTGAGATGTGTACGAACTCTGGAGAAGAAGGTAGTGCTCTGTTACTATACTATTAGTCTCTGTAGGGTGAACTATGTTCGGACTCAAGGACAGACTGCAATGTTCCATTACTAGAATATGGATTACTACAGAGTAACATATGTAAAGACTTGGGGGAGACAGATATGTTTCATTACTGTAGTGCATGTCACCACAGGGTGATGTATATACTGGCTCGTGGGAGACTGCAGTGTTCCATAAGTACAGTGTGCATTACAACTAGGTGACCATATGCAGTGACTCAGAGGAGACGGCAATCTTTCATTACTATAGTGCGGGTTACTATAGGCTGAGACACTTACTGATTCATAGGTTGTCAGCAGTGTCACATTACTGCAGCATGGATTACTGCAGGGTGAGATATGCACTGACACATAAGAAGACAGCACTGCTTCATTACTATGGTGGGGGTATTGCAATGTAAAATATGCACAGAATCAGGGAGACACATGCATTCCATTACTACAGTACGCGTTACCACAGGGTGAAATATATACTGACTCAGGTGGAGACAGCACTGTTCCAGTACTACAGCGTGCATCACTGTAGAATGGGAAACAGCAGCATTCCATAACTACAGTGTGATTACAGTAGTTTGAGATGGATACAGACTCTGGGAAAATAGCAAGTGTGGATTACTGCATGGTGAAGTACATGATGACTCAAGGAATGACAGCAGTGTTTCATTACTGTGTGGGTTATTGCAAGACAGGATATTTACTGACTTGGGGGAAAAAGTTGTGTTTCATTACTATGGTGTGTGCCACTGCAGGGTGAGATATACATACACATATATATATATATATATATATATATATATATATATATATATATATATATATATATATTGACTCGTGTCTTCAGCAGTGTTCCATTACTATGGTGTGGATTACTGCAGGGTGAGGTACCTACTGACCTGGAGACAGCAGAATTCCATTACTACAGTGTGAGTTACTGCACGGTGTGATATGCACTGACTTAGAGACATCAGTGTTCTAGTAACAGTGTACGGATTACTGCAGGGTGAGAGATATGCTGACTCACAGTATGACAGCAGTTTTCCTTAACTACAGTACAGGTTCCTGCAAGGTGAGATATGCAATGACTCAGGGAAAGACAGCAGTATTACATTACTACAGGCTGAGTTATGTACTGATTTGGAAAGAACAATGCGCCATTACTACTGTATGGATAATTATATAATGTTGTTGATAACTCTCCTACAGAACATGGTGCTACACAGGGTGAGGGAAGTTTTCTAGTATTTCAGAACAGTTTAGTATACTGCAGTGCCAATAACACCTGACATGACAAATGTAATCTCTATCACTGCAAAGCATGGTAAACAATTAGAGAGAAGGTTTTTCAGTACCTGTCGGTAAAAGGCGCAGATAAAATATTGTATCTATAAAACTACCCTTATAACTGAAACTAAAACACAGCCATTGCACAGAGACAAGCTTACAGCAGCTAGTTTGCACATTAAACAGAACTACTATCAAATCTTAGCACAATCTAACCTAGTCTAGTGTGAAACCCCAGAGACTACCCAGATATGGGCATGTTGAGACAATAATCACATCGCCACAGTAGTCAGGACGTCCTTCTATGTGGCACACCTCATCACAAAAGGTTTCTCATCCAGGAAAAAAGAGGTCATTGTTCCCCTCTACTCGTCACTCATTAGACCCATTATAGAGTACAATGCCCCTTTTGGTATGTACCTCACAAGACATCTACAACAACTGGAAAGGCCGCAGAAATATCTCACAAAGAGGATTACTGGCCTCAAACAGATGCCCTATGCAGACCGTCTCAAAAAACCTCCAGCTTTACTCCATCGCATATCGCCTACTCAGAGGCGATCTCTGCCTAACATACAAAGCTATGTCCAACCCAGAGCTGTTGGACATGTTCCACTTAAAGAAATCCCAATCCCTCCGAGCTACATGCTCTGGGGACCTAAACCTTGTCACCACAATAAACAGAACATGCTGGAGGGATAGATTCCTGTCCCAGAGGCTTCCCATACTCTGGAACAAACTACCTATCTATATCAAACAAAACTCCTCATTAGCACTCCAAGAAAAATCTTGATGATTAGATGGGAGATAGGAAATTCACCCCGGGGATCACTTCTGTAGCTCTGCTAGACAGGGGCACAGGAAAATAATTTTCTTAGGTGGCGAAATCCAGGGTACCGTTTGGCTAGGCTTATATAGGCCCTAGGGCCAATAGCCTAGTACCTACCTATGAACCTATGTAGCAATTGGCTCATGTTCACAGACAACCATTTAATCCTTAAAGAAATAAACACAATATGCAAGAGATACACAGACACAACTTCACTGCAGGCAAAACTCTCTCATATAAACAAAGTTGTCAAGAACACACTACATTCACCGCACATACTGTCCACCACACACATAGACCAACTTATATTGAGGCACTACAAAGCAATCTTCCCAAACCTCAAAGACCACCTAAGCCTATAAATGGCAACGCCTATCCATAGCAATCTCTAAAGCACTCAACAAAAGCAACAACAAACACCATACATACCCCTACACCCAGTGAAGCCCCAGCAGCAAAACCCCTATGGCAAGCAAACACATTACCCAGGAATCTTGCAATAAGGGACACACAGATGCCGCACTCACCAGAGTAAACAAGGAGAAGATAACGGCTAGTTGCTTATTTGCAGCCAGGAATCAGGATCCACCGAGTTATGCACACACTCAAGTCACTACACCACAGGTACCAGTATGATTCTGTCACTGTCCATGTGGGTGGTTATGACCTGTACTATAAGAGAGACATTATTGCTCTCTCTAAATATGTGTCTCAGGCAGATATGTACCTTGCACCCAGCAGCATTCTACCTCATAAAGTATGCTGTCACAGTACTAACAAAAGATGATTGACTTCAATAATTGGCTTAGTTTCAGGTGTCTTTTAAGGGGGTTCCAATATTTTTCAGCGTGGGAGGTCATGAGTAACAAACCGCATTGTTTTACAAATGATGACCTGCATTTGTATCTCCCCCAGGCATCTGAATATTGGCTAAAACTTTACCCAACCCCTTAGTGCCTTTTCTAGCCAATGCCAAATTGACATACCTATCGACATAACAAATAAAACCCAAAGAACCTAAAGTTGTTACTGCTCAATGCTAGGAGCACAAACAAGAAACTCTACACTGTACAAGCTCTCCTCACTCTGGAGAATATAGACATCTGTGCTGTTACTAAGACACGGTTTAAATCCACAGAAAGTATTATGGTGATGCAAGGCTTCAGTGCCTTCCACACATTTAGACCATCAGCTGCACAGACAGGGACAAAGGTGTAAGAGTCTCAATCTGTATTAGGAACAAGCATAACAGTAGGTTGGTTAATAGGATGATGCCCTGGAATTTATCCATGTGCAAATCACCATAGACAAAGTTCAATACCATATCCTAGCAAGCTAAAGGTCACCCTATATGTCCTAAGAATCCCGCAGCTTGCACCCAGACCTACTGGAGGCTCTCACCATTAAACCAAATACCCTGTTCTTGGAAGACTTTAACTACCCCTACATACACTGCCTCAAGCTTGCAGGCACAATGATTCCCGGACTTTAGTAACTCAGATACCCTTGACTAGATAGTGTGCACACCCACAAGAGGTTCAAACACCCCACAGTATCATGTCCTTCCTAGTGAGGTCAGACCAAAAAGCTGTTTCCTCCGAAATAAAATCAGTTCAGTAACTCCAACAAATCCTGGAACAGTTAGGAACTATTCCAAAGCAAAGTACATCCTATTAAGTGATCGTTTGTCACAATTAAGTTTTCCTCCTCACCTCGAGTTCACAGCAGCCTATGCAGAATTATTCAGAGACCCTGGACAGCTATGTAAATGGCTGTATACAGCCTGCTGTACCTACTTGAAGTAAGCCCAAAAGAAATTCTAAACAAAAATCACACTGGTGGAATCCTAACTTAATAGAGTATATAACAAAAGGAAAAGCATCATAGCTAAAATTAGGAAGAGTTTAACTCCCATAATGATAACAGCTGTCTAATTAAACTGTGGTTTTCCTCTGAGTGCTCTGGTTTCCTCTCACGTTATAAAGACATTCATCTGGAGTGTTTCTCCCAGGGCCTCTGCTGAAAATTGGCTTCTTTCCAAGTCGGACTTTCCCGGTAAGCAAATGTAAATGTAAAATAAAGAAATAAACAGGAAACTAAGAGGACTACTTAAGTCCTACAAAGCCAATTAGGAGGTCAAGATAGTCTGATAGACTAAAGACAACCACAAGGCCTTCTACAGCTATATCAGTAACCTCAAAGGCGGCACATAGCAGTGGTGGTCAGTGGTGTCACCTGCACTGAGTAGAACATAGATAATCTGCTGCCGACAAATTCAGCTCAAACTCCCCCCCCCCCACTTCCCCCATGTAATACCTACTTGCATTAGCCCCCCCCCCCAACTATTAATAAAGAGAAGGTCTTGGTGGCACTCACTAAAGTTAAAAACACAGCCTCAGTGGGCCCTGACAATATCCCGGGGTGCCTCTTAAATATCTTGAAACAAGACCTATCCAAACCACTTGAGTCACTTGTCAACTATAACCTCAAAACAGGATTTGTACCATGAGAATGGAGGACTGCATTAGTTATACCACTTCACAAGGGTGGACCATCAACCGATCCTAGAAACTACAGACCAATTAGTCCAACTAGTCTAATATGCAAAACTATGGAATGAATTATCATGGAAATGGAAATGATCAACAAAGACATTCAGACACCAGATCCACCCCAGTTTGGCTTTGTCAAGGGAAAATCATAGGTTCATATGTTGGTACTAGGCTATCAGCCCTAGGGCCTATACAAGCCTAGCCATAACAATTCCCTGGCTATTTCTTCCCACATTATTTACTTTCCTGGACCCCTGTCTAGCAGGGCGACTGACGTGATCCCTGGGGTGAATTTCCTTTCTCCCATCCAATCGTCAAGGTTCCTCTTGAAGAGGTCCAAAGAGGCACTCTGTTTGACATGTATGGGCAATCTATTCCAGAGTCTGGGGAGTCTCTGGGTCAGGAACCTATCCCTCCAGCATGTTTTGTTTATTGTGATGACAAGGTTTAGATCCCTGGAGCGTGTAGCTCTGAGGGATTGGGATTTCTTTAAGTGTAGCATGTCCAACAGCTCTGGGTTTGACATGGCCTTGTATGTTAAGCAGAGATCGCCTCTGAATAGACGATATGCGACAGAGTATAGCTGGAGTTTTTTAAGGCGGTCAGCGTAGGGCATCTACTTTAGGCCTGTGATTCTTTTAGTGAGGTATTTCTGAGGCCTTTCCAGTTGTTGCAGATGTCTTGAGAGGCACATACCAAATGGGGCGTTGTATTCTATAATGGGTCTAATGAGGGATGAGTACAGTGGGACAATGACCTCCTTTTTTCTGGATGAAAAGCCCTTCGTGATGAGGTGTGCCACATAGAAGGATTTCCTGACTGTTGTGGCGATGTGGTTATCGAAGCTAAGACCACTGTCCACCTGTGTCCCTAAGTCTCTTATCACACTTTCTGTGTTTAGTGTACTGCCACCTATATGGTAATTCATGGATACATGTTTTTCCCAAAGGGGATAACAATACATTTCTTGGCATTGAGCTTGAGCCCATGGCTCTGGCACCAAGCATCTGTTTCTGTAAGGCCCTTTTGTAGAGTATCCACATCATTTGGGGATTCAGTAATGGCTCCCAGTTTGCAGTCATCTGCAAACTTTGTTAGCCAGAGTCCCTTAGTGTTGACCTGTACTTCAGAGAAGTAGATGCCAAACAAGAGTGGCCCCAGGACTGAACCCTGAGGTACTCCACTTGTCACTTGTCTGGAGCTGGATTTGGAGTCGGCTACTTTTACAGTGTGGGTTCTATCAGTAAGCCATTTAGCAACCCATTGGGTGACATAGGGATTAATGCCCAACTTAGTAAGTTTATCTATGATTCCAGAGTGGGGGATGTTGTCAAAGGCCTTGGCAAGGTCTAGATAGGCTGTGTGGACCACCTTACCCTTGTCCATGGCTCTGGAGACTGATTCAAAGAAGTCAATCAGGTTCAGGAGACAAGATCGGCCCTTCACAAACCCAAACTGCTTACTAAATCTGGTGGACTTCTTTGATAAGGTCACCAAAGTAATGGATGAGGGTAAAACTGTGCATATGCCTTACGTGGACCTGGCTAAGGCTTTCAATACAATTCCTCCTTGGGTATAGTTGACAAACTCACCGAATAGAGATAAACTCCTACATAACTCACTAAATTTCCAGATGACTCACAGACAGGACCCCAGAAGTCAGGACTTTTGAGACCACCTCCACCAGTGGGGTACCTCAGGGCTCCATGTTGAGACCATTCCTATTTGGCATCTACTTCTCAGAGATAAAGGCTAATGTCAAGGGCCTTTGGCTGACCAAGTTCATAGATGGCTACAAACTGGGCTCTATCATAGATTATTCCCATGATACAAATATCTTACAAGAGGCTCTAACACAGACAAATAACTGGTGACGTCATGGATTAAAACTCAATGCCAAGAAATGCATTATAGTATCTTTTTGTAAAATGGTCACCCAGGCTAATTACTCCATTGATAAGACACCCCTAGGAGCTGACCTGGTAGTCAGTAATCTGGGAGCATATATAGGCAGCAATCTAGCCTTTGACCAACATGTGGCTTAGGTAGTAAAAAAAAAAAAAAAAATCATCGTGAGTTACCTAACTTATAAGTAACAGCATGACATCTAGGATCAAGGTAGTCATAGCACCACTTTATTTGGGCCTTTTCAGACTCATCCATTGAGTAAAATGCCCCCTTCGGCATGTACTTGACCAGACATATGCAATAGTTGCAATGCCCACATGCTTACCAGAAGAATCCAGGGTAAAAACAAATTGTTCTGTATGGATCTCCTTAAAGCCCTACTTCTGTACTCTGTCTCCTACACATTACTGTGAGGCAGTCTATACCTGCCATACAAGGCATTCTTGGATCTAGCTCTGATGTACATTTTGAACATCTGTAAAATGAGCAGCATCAGAATCGCTAGATCCAAGGATTTAAATTTGACTTGCAACATAAATAGATGTGGAGTAGAGACAGATAAGTGTCTCAGAGGATCCCCGTGCTCTGAAACAGGCTCCCCATCCATGTAAAGCAGAGTCGATTCCTAACCGTATTTAAGCATAACCCTGACCAATGGATGGGAAATTGAAAATTCACCCCAGGTCTGTCCACCATGTCTCTGATAGGCAGAGTCAGGCAGTAACTATGCCTAAACTAATATCCCCCTCCCCACACACATATAACCTTTAGAAAATTCCTAACTATCATACCCCTTCCTAATAAATGGTCATGATACATGCAGACCCAACTGGGTTGGGTTACTCAGTTAGGTTTATAAAGACCCTGGCTTATGTTGTATAGTGGAAAAAAAGCATGTTTAATGTTAATATGCTGGGATTGTGGGTTGTGAATTGGGGTATATGTAGAATTGAGATATTTTCTCTTATTTTTACAAGGGTGAATGTCTAGATTAATGCCTTTGACTTAAGCTATAAACAAGTGGTTTTGTAAGCAAGTAGATTATAGAAATAAGGCAGAATGATTAAAGCCTTGAAAAAGCTACATTTCGTAAGCTACAAAGATATTAGCTTGTTTTCTTTCCATTAGCAAATATTCAGTGGGAGTCAAGAAATTTGCAGCTGAAGGCAGCTCTACATTCTGTTCTGAGTTAAATTTACAAAGATTCATTGCTGAGTACTTGTCCGTGGATATACGCTATCTGCAGGTGAAAAAATTTAATCTTGATAGTTCTGAGCATTCTTTGCTGAGGAAAATGCAAAATATAAATGTACAATGGCAAGCAGTTCAGTGAAAATTAAAATGTTGAAATCATGGTAAGTGAATAAGAGATTCTCCCAAGCAGCCGTAATACTTTAATTCATTTAATAGAACAGTGTACAATCTAGTTTTATTTAAAGACAGCCACTGCACTTTTTCTTATGGCTAAAAGTTTTCTGAAAGCATACAAGCTGTTTTACACATCTTGGAGGGGAACAGGGATGAGAAAAGAACAGACAGTAATCAATGCAAGTGTGAACACAGGGTGTAGCATGTGCCTTAACATGGGTAACCTTAATGTTGGGTTAGGTAATACCTGAGGGAGCAGTTGTCAATTTGGGGGCAACTGCACTTTTCTGGAGGGTTAAACTTTATTTTTAGAAGATGTACATTTTGTGTGTTTGTTTTAAGTAAATAGAGGTGGGGTGTTTTGAAAATGCATTTAGTTTTTTGTGCAGTGTTTTGATTAAAACAAAAAGTCTTGGAAAATGTGAAATAGGTTCAAATGTAGATAAGAAGAAATCACTGTACCAAAGATCAGCCTGCCAAACATTACTGCATGCATGTAACACAAAAGTTGGAAATACATATTTGAAAAAATGTCATGTAAAACGTGTGAGAATAATAATGAATGGATATTCAGCAGAATATCAGGGACAAAGTAAAATGGTATTAATTATACTACTTGCTAGAGGGATTCCAATAGCGACAGAAGAGGAAAAATGATAATAATGAAAGATTAGCGGTATTATGAGGCTATTGGCAAGGGAGGACGATTACACTGGCATGTATTTATATTCCACCAAAAACTGCTATTATGGAGCTTAAGAAAATTCTGGGAGAAATAATCAGCTTTCAGTAGGGAATATTAATTATAGGTGGGGAATGGAACTTGATTTGCAATAGTGAGGATGTAGCATGATGACCTAGAAGGGAAATATAACAAAAGAGGGTAGATTTCTGAAGAAATTTATGAAAATATTTTGTATGGAACATGTGAATTCAGCAGTAAGAACTCAGAAATAATTTACATACTATTCCCCAAGGTACAAAAACTAGACTAGACTAGATAGAAATTATATTTCGCAGGAACATTTTCATTTAATTGAATGCTTCAACACAACATCCAATAACTGTTTCAGATCATGTACCAATAAAACTTAAAATAAACATGCAGGGTAATAAAGTAAAAATGAGACACTGACACTTTCCCACCTACCTGTTAAAAACCGAGGAATTTAAGGAATGGGGAGTGGAAATTATTCAAACGTTATTAGAGAAGAATATATATTCAGAAGTTATAGCTAGTGCGTGGAATAAAATGAAAACGGACATTAAAAACGGGGTAGAAATAAAAGAGAAAAAGATATGGTTAACAAGTAATTTGAATTACTTAGAGGCGCTAACAAAGATTAAAGTACGGTAGAATAAGGGGAATCTTACAGAACGAGAACAGCCTCAAATGCAGAGTGATAAAGAGAACATAAGGGAGTATCTGGATAATATTCATGAGTTTAGAGAGACTGCTGTTAAGCAACTATTTTTTTTTATAATAATTCCAGGGCACAAACACTTTTAGCAAAACAACATTGGCAGCAGAACGTATAAAGGGTTACTGCCAAATTTAGGGAGCCTAAATCATGAGCAATAACCACACATCCTGCACAAATTTTAGAGATATTTCGGACATTTTATGAAAACGTGTATAAAGCAAAGAAATGTGGAAATCAAGAGACAGTAAAAATGGAAACATTCATGGAAGGCTTAATTATGCCTAGGTTAGAGAGAGATGAGGCTTAACAACTCAGTTAAAGGAAAACTCCGCCTTAGAACTAAAAAAAAATCTATTTTTTCACTCTATCTCTGTTTTATGAGTTATTTTAACATCTCGAAATCACTCTGACTGCTTCTTATAGAATTTTAATATGTTTTCTGCAAAATGGCTGTCAATGGGGCTTGACATATCAACGTAATCTTATTTTTCTTTAAGCCTTTCTATTTCCCATAATCCATTTCAAGTCTGCTTTATATAAGACATGCTAGACATAAGGAAGAAGTGGTGAATTCCCATTCCACTGACGTAATGGGATTAGTGTCAGTCACTGTCATCTTACGTACTGTCTATAACCGGACTGCTTCTTTTATTTCTTGAATGACCTTCATTTGTGTATGTCTCAGGGCTTGTTTTACAGTATACTAAGGAATTATACAGCTGCAAACAAACCAGCAGCTAGATTGCAGCCTTTGTTCAAAGTATCTTTTCACAGCCCAAGATGAATTTACGGCCCCTCCCTCTACACTTTGGAGAACGTGCTGATACTTTACAAGAATTACAAGAAAATATATTTTATGACTTTTCTCTAAATGTTACAGACATGTTTAATACTACATTTATGTCATCTTAATATGTAAAGTAGTATAAACAACAAACATTTAAAGTTTAAAGCTTGGCGTTACAATACTGTGATGCTGTTTATATAAAGTTGACAAAAGAGGTGACAACTGCCTTTGAACCATTGACATGCTTATTCTGCTTATTCTGGTAATTAAGGGATCTCCCCAATTGTCAGTGTAGTTCTATGAAATGCTTCTCTGGTAATTAAGGGATGTCCCAACTTGCCCTTTAGCACTATGACATGTTTATTCTGGTAACTGAGGGATGCCCCACTTGTCCCTGTAGCATTATGACATACTTATTCTAGTAATTAAGGGCTGGCACTACTTGTCCCTGTAGCACTATGACATGTTTATTCTGATAATTAAGGGATGCCCCACTTGTCCCTGTAGCACTATGATATACTTATTCTGGTAATTAAGAGATGCCGCCACTTGTCCCTGTAGCACTATGACATGTTTATTCTGGTAATTAAGGGATGCCCCACTTGTCCCTGTAGCACTATGACATACTTATTCTGGTAATTAAGGGCTGGCACCACTTGTCCCTGTAGCACTATGACACGTTTATTCTGGTAATTAAGGGATGCCACCACTTGCCCCTGTAGCAGTATGACATACTTATTCTGATAATTAAGGGATGTCTGCACTTGTCCCTGTAGAACTATGACATGCTTATTCGAGTAATTAAGGGATGTCCCCACTTGTCCCCTGTAGCACTATGTCATGCTTATTCTGGTCAATAAGGGATGCCCCCATATGTCCCTGTAGCACTATAACATCCTCATTCTGGTAATTAAGGAATGTCTTGTTCCTGTAGCACTATGACATACTTATTCTGGTAATTAAGGGATGCCCCCACGTGCCTCTGTAGTGTTATGACAAGCTTCTTCTGACAATGACGGGATATCACCACTTGTCCCTGTAGCACTATAACATACTTATTCATGTAATTAATAGCTGTCCCCACTTGTCCCTGTAGCACTATGACATCCCTATTCAGATAATTAAGGGATGTGTCCACTTGTCCCTGTAGCACTATAACATCCTTGTTTGTGTCTTTCGGCTTTTCCCAGTTAGGGGTCGCCACAGCGGAACTCCAGTCTGCTAATGATTAGCAGTAGATTTTTACGTGCTGGCTTGCCAGGCCTAACGCACAACCTTCAACGAAGGAACGCCCATTCACGCATGTCGCCACACAGAAGATGCTCTAACTGAGAATCGAACGGGCAACGTCTAACTGTGAGGCGACAACGCTACCGCAGCACCACCACCTAATTAAGGGATGTGCCCACATGTCTCTGTAGCACTATGACATGCTTATACGTGTAAATAAGGGATTCCCCTTGCATTATGACATGCTTCTTCTGGTAATTAAGGGCTGTCCCCACTTGTCTATGTAGCACTATGGCATGCTTATTCTGGTAATTAAATTATGCCCTCACTTGTCCCTGTAACATTATAACAAGCTTATTCTGGTAATTATGGGATGCCCCCCACTTATCCCTCTAGCACTATGACATGCTTATTCTGGCAATTTAGGGATGTCCCCACTTGTGCCTGTAGCACTGAGATATGCTTATTCTGGTAATTAAGGGATGGACAAGTGGGGACCACTCCCACACCCATCCACCAATTACACCACACCCTGTAACTTCCTCTCCCCATACTACCCCACCCACCAATCTACCACTTCTCTAGAACCAAACCAGTCATGCTAATAGTGAAGATGTCTCTACTCCTTACCTGTAAACTTCTTGCCTATATTACTTCATACCAAAACCCCACAATAATAACTCACCGCCACTTTCACTGCAAACTCTCATCAACTCCCATCAAACACTCATTCTATAACTTCACTGCCCCCTCCAACAAAAAAAACCTTATTACAGTTCACCTACCCAACTACCTTACTCCCACCACACTTAAACACATAATATCCCTAAAATACGACCGTTATTTTACTGCATCTACAAAACATATTCTTAACACTCTCCCTAAACTAGCCCTCAGTGGGGACATCCACCCTAACCCTGGTCCAATCATTACTACCCCCACCCCAAACCTTCTCCCAACAAACTCCCCCCTCTCTCAAATCACAACCAACAAAAAGCCAACTGACCTCCTCTTTATGTGTCTAAACATCAGCAGCATCTGTAACAAAACCCAAGACCTTCATGCCAATATAAACCTGTACTCCCCAGACATTCTCATCCTAACAGAAACCTGGCTCAAACCTCACATCAAAAGTGAGGAAATACTCCAACCTGGATATAACATCCTCCGCCAAGACAGACTATCCAGCAAAGGAGGTGTTGTAGCCCTGCTGTTCAAAGACCACTTCAATATACAGAATCTTAACAAATCAGCTCCCCAGTTTAGCAAGGAAGAAATCCTTTATGCCACTCTAAAATTAACCCAAA
This sequence comes from Protopterus annectens, assembly GCF_019279795.1. NCBI lineage: Eukaryota > Metazoa > Chordata > Ceratodontiformes > Protopteridae > Protopterus > Protopterus annectens. The sequence goes on along the minus strand of NC_056741.1, from coordinate 1,328,879,664 downwards.
GAAAACAATCAAAGGCTGCTATTTCCCACCAGGACAAAATATACCTCCCCTAGAAAACCTCCTAAGCTGGGCCAATCTCTCCCTACCCCAAGAAACTATAATCCTCGGTGACTTTAACATTAATTGGCTATCCTGTAATACTAACCACCCAGCCCTCCACCTAAATCTTCATGGGTTCTCACAATTAATACAATCCCCCACCTGGATCAATAAACATCCTAATAATCACACCACTCTTGACTGGATCCTAGTCAACAAAGATCTTCACACTTACCTAGCAGGCTGTCTACCTGACTGCTTCAGAGGCCATTCCCCAACCCTCCTACTAAGGCATCACATAAACAACATCAACCCTATTATCCACAGGCAAATTAAAAAAAAAATAACTTCAACCCCCACTCCTTTACCTCCTCCCTCCAAAAAATTAACTGGTCACCACTAAAATACCTCAACCTAGACGAAGTTGTCCATTTCTTTAACAGCACCTCCCTCAACATCCTCAACACCCATGCCCCCCTAAGAAACACCAAAGTCAGAACTAAAAGCTCCCCCGGCTACAAAAAAACACTAGGGACCTAATGAAAACCAGGGACAAAGCTTGGGAGAACTGGCATCTAACAAAAAAACCCTCAGATAGACAATCCTTTCTGGAACTACATAATAAGGTTAAAAAACAAATAAAAAATTGACAAAGCACTTTACTATCCGACCTCCCTAAACTCTTCCAACCATAACCCAAGGCAATTCTGGTCTACAATTAACTCTATCCTTAACCCGGGCAAAGTAACCCCCCCACCAGCTAACCCTCCCTCCTGCAGTATAGCTGAATCCTTCAACAAACATTTCACAGAAACCATTCTATCTCTTACCAAACAACACTTCCCTACATCAGCTCCCCCCATGCCAAACACCAATCCACCCCACCCTGCCTTTTCTTTCTCATCAGTACCCACCTCCTTCATAAAAAGACTTCTGACAAAACTCAACCCCACCAAACTAGTAGCTGACAACCTCCCCAATGAAGATCTAAAAATAGCTGCCGAAGTCCTAGCATACCCTGCTTCCATATTAATCAACCATTCCATATCAGAATCCCATGTACTATCTTTATGGAAAATATCCCACATCATTCCCCTCCATAAAGGTGGCCCCTCCAGTAACCTCTCTAATTATCGCCCCATCGCCATCCTCTCTCCCCTCTCCAAGATACTAGAAAAATGTGTCAACACTCAGGTCTCTAACTACCTCCTACCCAATAATCTCCTCTCTAATGCACAACATGGCTTCAGGCCATATCACAGTACAACCACTGCTCTGGTCTCCTTCACTAGCACTATCCTTCAATACAGAAACAATGGCCTCTTCTCCTCTGCTGTATTTCTAGATCTATCCAAGGCCTTTGACATTGTATCGCACAAACTACTACCTTCTGCTCTCTCCAACCTTTCATTCTCCAAACCAGCAACCAACTGGTTCCACAGCTACCTCCACAGCCGCCAGCAATCAGTTGTCTGGGAAAACAGCCTCTCCCCTCATCTTCCAGTTACCTTCGGTGTCCCCCAAGGCTCCATCCTCGGCCCCCTTCTATTCTCTCTGTTCACTAACAACCTGCACACTGCCACCAAAAAAGCATCTCTCATACAATACGCTGACAATTCCACCCTCATCTACTCTGCCTCCACTTTACCAGAACTCCAACAGATCACACAGGGATCATTCTCATCTGAAGAAAGCTGGCTATCTAACTCCCAGCTCCAACTTAACCCCAATAAGACCAAACTCCTCATCTTCCAATCATCCAAATCTACCCCAAACTCCCCTCATTTTAATATATCTACCAAAGACAATATCTTCATCTCTCCATCAGTTCACACCAAACTACTCACCGTGGAAATTGACAAAAATCTCATATTCGACACCCACATACCTCTTACAGTAAAATAAAGTTCACAAAAGACTTGGCGCCTTATATAGAAACAACCAGTCCCTCACCAAGACTGCTAAAATCTCTACTGCCAATTCCCAACTAATCACCACCTTAATCTATACATCTCACATACTTACTAATCTTAGACAATCAGACTTGGGAGACATGCTACAACAAAGCTGCAAAATTTGCCACTGGTACTCCCTACTGCAGCCATCACTGTGTCTCCCATACAGAACTAGAATGGCTCGAGCTACCACAACTCCTTCACCTAAATCAACACTCCTTTGCCCACAAAATAGTAAACAACCCACTCAAAATCCCATCACTTCAAACACTCCTCCAACCCTATCACTCCTCCAGACCCCTACGTTCCAGCAACAAAAATCTCCTCCAGATCAACAAAGCCAAAAACTCAGCAGGAGAAGCCCTATTTTCCCGTGCTATATCCAAGCTTTGGAACAACCTTCTCCCAACCGTCACTACCCTAACTTCCAGCAGTCACTTCAAAACTGTGGTTAAATCACACCTAAATACTCACTGGGTCTGTCCTTTCCCAAGCCCACACTAAATAGCCCCACCCCTCTGCTCTCTTTTCTCCCAACCCCCACTTCGGTCTAACTAACTTAATTACTATAAACTAGTTCTCTGCTTAGTTAGTATACATCAGCCTATTACTACTGTATACTGTGAGCTTTTAGCCTATTAGTACTCTGTAATGTTAAGCAGTTTTATTGCTTAAACTTATGGCAGTTTGTATTGTTTAAATGTATTGCTCTTGACTATAACTATAACTGTACCAAATGTTTTCTCCTGTACTATGTGTCACCATCCTTACTGCTGATTGTATATTACTTTTATAAAAATCTGTGGAGCTTTTCTCCCCGGGCCTCCACTGAAAAAGGACCTGTGTCCAGATGGAATTTATTGGTAAATAAATGTAAATAAATAAATAAATAATGCCTCCACTTGTTCCTGTAGCACAATGACATGTTTCTTCTGGTAATTAAGGCAACACCACTTGTCCCTGTAGCACTATGACATGCTTATTCTGGTAATTAAGGGATGCCCCCACTTGTCTCTACATACTTATTCTGGTAATTAAGGGATGCCCCCACTTGCCCCTGTAGCACTATGACATGCTTATTCTGGTAATTACGGGATGTCCCCAAATGTCCCTTTAGCACTATGACATGCTTATTCTGGTAATTAAGGGATGCCCCCATTTGTCTCTGTAGCACTAAGACATGCTTATTCTGGTAATTACGGGATGTCCCCACTTGTCCCTGTAGTGCTTTGACATGCTTATTCTGGTAATTAAGGCATGCCCACACTTGCCCATATACTGTTATGACATGCTTATTCTGGTAATTAAGGGATACCCCACTTGTCCCTGTAGCACTATGACATGCTTATTCTGGTAATTAAGGGATGCCCCCACTTGTCTCTGTAGCACTAAGACATGATTATTCTGGTAATTACGGGATTTCTCCACTTGTCCCTTTAGCAATATGACATGCTTATTCTGGTAATTAAGGGATGCCCTCACTTGTCTCTCTGTAGCACTAAGACATGCTTATTTTCGTAATTACGGGATGTCCCCACTTGTTCCTGTAGCACTGACATGCTTATTCTTGTAATTAAGGGATGCCCCCACCTGTCCCTGTAGCAGTAAGACATCCTAATTCTGGTAATTATGGGATGTCCCCACTTGCCCTGTAACACTATAACATGCATATCAGGGTAATTAAGGGATGCCCCACTTGTCCATGTAGCACTATGACATGCTTATTCTGGTAATTAAGGGATGTCCCCAATTGTCACTGTAGAGCTATGAAATAATTATTGAGGTAATTAAAGGATGTCCCAACTTGTCCCTTTAGCACTACGACATATTTATTCTGGTAATTAAGGGATGCCCCCACTTGCCCCTGTAGCACTATGACATACTTATTCTGGTAAATAAGGGATGCCTGCACTTATCCCTGTAGAACTATGACATGCTTATTCAGGTAATTAAGGGATGTCCCACTTGTTCCTGTAGCACTATGACATGTTTATTCTGGTAATTAAGGGATGCCCCACTTGTTCCTGTAGCACTATGACATACTAATTCTGGTAATTAAAGGATGCCCCACTTGCCCCTGTAGAACTATGACATGCTTATTCTGGTAATTAAGGGATGTCCCCAATTGTCACTGTAGCACTATGAAATAATTATTGAGGTAATTAAATGATGTTCCTACTTGTCCCTGTAGCACTATGACATGTTTATTCTGGTAATTAAGGGATGCCCCCACTTGCCCCTGTAGTACTATGACATACTCATTCTGGTAATTACGGGATGCCCACCTTGTTCCTGTAGCACTATGACATACTTATTCTGGTAATTAAGGGATGCCCCCACTTGCCCCTGTAGCACTATGACATACTTATTCTGGTAATTAAGGGATGCCTGCACTTATCCCTGTAGAACTATGACATACTTGTTCTGGTAATTAAGGGATGTCCCCAATTGTCACTGTATCACTATGAAATAATTATTGAGGTAATTAAAGGATGTCCCTACTTGTCCCTGTAGCATTATGATATGTTTATTCTGGTAATTAAGGGATGCCCCACTTGTTCCTGTAGCACTATGACATACTAATTCTGGTAATTAAAGGATGCCCCCACTTGCCCCTGTATTACTATGACATACCTGTTCTGGTAATTAAGGGATGCCCCCACTTGCCCCTGTAGCACTATGACATACCTATTCTGGTAATTAAGGGATGCCTGCACTTATCCCTGTAGAACTATGACATGCTTATTCAGGTAATTAAGGGATGTCCCACTTGTTCCTGTAGCACTATGACATGTTTATTCTGGTAATTAAGGGATGCCCCACTTGTTCCTGTAGCACTATGACATACTAATTCTGGTAATTAAAGGATGCCCCACTTGCCCCTGTAGAACTATGACATGCTTATTCTGGTAATTAAGGGATGTCCCCAATTGTCACTGTAGCACTATGAAATAATTATTGAGGTAATTAAATGATGTTCCTACTTGTCCCTGTAGCACTATGACATGTTTATTCTGGTAATTAAGGGATGCCCCCACTTGCCCCTGTAGTACTATGACATACTCATTCTGGTAATTACGGGATGCCCACCTTGTTCCTGTAGCACTATGACATACTTATTCTGGTAATTAAGGGATGCCCCCACTTGCCCCTGTAGCACTATGACATACTTATTCTGGTAATTAAGGGATGCCTGCACTTATCCCTGTAGAACTATGACATACTTGTTCTGGTAATTAAGGGATGTCCCCAATTGTCACTGTATCACTATGAAATAATTATTGAGGTAATTAAAGGATGTCCCTACTTGTCCCTGTAGCATTATGATATGTTTATTCTGGTAATTAAGGGATGCCCCACTTGTTCCTGTAGCACTATGACATACTAATTCTGGTAATTAAAGGATGCCCCCACTTGCCCCTGTATTACTATGACATACCTGTTCTGGTAATTAAGGGATGCCCCCACTTGCCCCTGTAGCACTATGACATACCTATTCTGGTAATTAAGGGATGCCTGCACTTATCCCTGTAGAACTATGACATGCTTATTCAGGTAATTAAGGGATGCCCCCACTTGCCCCTGTAGTACTATGACATACTCATTCTGGTAATTAAGGGATGCCCACATTGTCCCTGTAGCACTATGACATACTTATTCTGGTAATTAAGGGATGCCCCCACTTGCCCCTGTAGCACTATGACATACTTATTCTGGTAATTAAGGGATGCCTGCACTTATCCCTGTAGAACTATGACATACTTGTTCTGGTAATTAAGGGATGCCCCCACTTGCCCCTGTAGTACTATGACATACTTATTCTGGTAATTAAGGGATGCCCACCTTGTCTCTGTAGCACTATGACATACTTATTTTGGTAATTAAGAGATGCCCCCACTTGCCCCTGTAGCACTATGACATACTTATTCTAGTAATTAATGGATGCCCTACTTGTCCCTGTAGCACTATAACATGCTTATTCTGGCAATTAAGGGATGTCCCCAATTGTCACTGTAGCACTATGAAATAATTATTGAGGTAATTAAAGGATGTCCCTACTTGTCCCTGTAGCACTATGACATGTTTATTCTGGTAATTAAGGGATGCCCCACTTGTTCCTGTAGCACTATGACATACTAATTCTGGTAATTAAAGTATGCCCCACTTGCCCCTGTAGCACTATGACATGCTTATTCTGGTAATTAAGGGATGTCCCCAATTGTCACTGTAGCACTATGAAATAATTATTGAAGTAATTAAAGGATGTCCCCACTTGTCCCTGTAGCACTACTGATCTAATTGCTCTGTTTTGCTATAAAAGCCACGGCTACATTGTAACAGCTGTGAATTTATTTATTTAATTTATTTTTCATTTGTTGACCGGTGTGTCCGACTGAGCTATTGCCCTTTTTCAGCGGAGGCCCGAGGAGAAAAGCTCCAAAGTTAATACAATGCAATAAAATATAGCAATACTGATACATTTCAATAAAAGTTACAATAGAGACGTTTTGTAGTTAAAATACATACATTACATACGTGTGTATTATTGACAGATAACATAGAACTATAAACAAAAGGAGAATATTATAAAGTAGAATAAGTTGTAGAGAGTTTGCTACATTTAGGGTTTTGTAGGTTGAGTAGCAGAGACTTAAGAGGTTACTTAAGAATTTCAGGGAGAAGAGTATAGAAAAAGCTTTGGAGGAAGCAGTTAATGTTAAATGTTTTAATGCTAGGTTTTAGTAAATTAGTTTGATAGTACTATAAAGGTAATAATCAGGGAGGGTGAGTACAATGGCATGACCAGCGTTTTTTAAAGTGGTCTTTGGTTGCTAGTTTAAATTGTTTGGGGTGAGACAGGTCTTTATTTTGGGTCTACTTTAATTAAACGAAAGAGGAATCCATCGAATACGAATCCGTCGACACATAAACAGTGAAATGCAGAAATGTCGAACACACTAAATAGCAAAATCGGAAATGTCGAATTGTCATAGTTGGCCCATCTGCGGTATAGCTCTGTAAGGTAAGTATGCGATAGTTACGGACCTTAGGGTTAGGGTGCGGGTTGAGGTAAGTGCATAGATAGGTAATGTATGTAAGGTTTAGTGTAGGGTTTTGTTAAGTGTATGTGTATGGAATATTTACTTTGTGTGGGTATAGTTCTGTAGGGTAAGTGTGCGGTAGTTACGGACCTTAGGGATAGGGAAGAGTTAAGGGTAGTGCATAGATAGTTGTGTATGTGGGGTTTAGTATAGGGTTACAAGTGGGGTTTTGGTGCTTTAATTTAGGGTTAGTAGTAGGGTTTTGGTTAGTGTATGTATGTGTTTTTTGTTGTTGCGTTTGCGTAGGTAGTATGTTACGGGCATTGGGGTTGGCCGACTATTGCGGTTTCGATGTTTAAATTTCGCGGTTTTGCATGTTCGACGTTATCGCGTTTCTCTGTTTATGTGTCGATGGATTCGTATTCAACGGATTCCGCTTTCGTTTAATTAAAGTAGACCCCTTTATTTCTAGTGGTAGTTTGTTCCATTCAATAGAGGGATGGTAGCTATATACTGTAAGTTACACCCTGTGTTGGATTTGGGTTAATGGATTTTTAGTAGGTCATGTGTTGAACTTCAGGGGAGTCTGGTAGGGGAGTAGTAAGAGATGAGAGAAGATAGACTTGGGCAGAATTTAGGCTGATATAGGATGGAGTGTATAATTTGGAGTGGAGATTGTAGGAACAGGTGAGGCAGTTCAGGCCAGTTCAGGTATTTTAGGGAGAGACAGTGGTGAGATTTATATGTTTGTTGAGCTGCAAATCTAGCTATTTTATGGTAGGCTGATTCTAATTTGGTAAGTAGGGAGGAGTTCAGATTTTTGAATATTTGAGAACAATAGGTTAAGCATGGTAGAAGGTAGGCATGGACAAGAGAAATCCTAGCTTCAGTAGTTAGGAATGTATTGTTCCTGTACAGTAATCCTAACTTTAGGTGGGTTTTTTAATACAATTGTTAATGTGCAGATCAAATTTTTGTTGGTCATCAATGGTAATACCAAGCAATTTTGTGCTATTTTCAACTTCTATAGGAGTGTTGGTTAGGGACCTTATGGTGAAGGAAGGTTTAATATGGTTAGCAGATTTTGGCAGAAAGAGTAGTAATTTTGTTTCCTTAGGGTTTAGGATGAGCTGATTATTAGCGAGCCATGTCTCTACAGAGTTGAAAGATGTCTGGGTGTTTGTTAGGAGTTCTGAGGGGGAATAAGAGATAGTTATGACTGTAGAGTCATTTGTGTATTGGAGAATGTTAGGTTGAGGGCAAGAGGAGTGGAGTGAGTTGGTGAAGATGTTAAAGAGTAGAGGTCCAAGAATGGAACCTTGGGGAACACCAGTTCTTACTGAGAGAGGGGATAGATAGTGCTGAGTCCCATTTTACAGACTGCAGTCTATCAGAGAGGTAGTTAGAGAGCTAGAGAATCAGTGCTAAGTTCTCTTCCTCTGCAATAAAGACAACGAAAAACAGTTTCACACCTCTCTGCCTTTGTTTACAGCAAAAAATCCAAATAAGTCGAATCCGGACTGACGGATGAGAAAATATATTTAATAAATACGAATGCAAGCTAAAAACAAACTTGTTACACAAACTCCCAAAAGGTAAGCGCTTTTGTTTGTACTAATGACAAACTTCCTCTGACAAATATACATCATTTCCTTCCAGTTTAAAAACGTTAAATGAAGGTCAAATCGCACCTCTCATTTGCCCATCTACCTATGAGTCATAATGACATAACAACACACCCCCACATCACATAGACTGTATCAATACGTAGAAAAACTATAATAATAAATAAAAATGTATAAATATAAATACATGATAATAATATATAATATGTAAGATTAACATTTACTGTAACCATGAAAGATACACCTTAAAAACCATCCTGAACTTGATTAATATATACTTATAAACGTGCATAAAAAAATACTTACATAAAAAATGCACATTATAGCAAAATGCTAGACTTACCAATTAACGTTCTAAAGCCTTTAATTTCAGAACACTACCTAGAGATAAAATGCCATTTAACCCTGGCCAAGAATGTGCACATAAACAGATTTGCCATCTTAATTCCATTTTTTCAAGAATTAATTGACATGCACCTCCCCTACTATTACTTTCCAAAATATCTAATATTAAAAATCTAAAAGAATGTGTACCATTTAAAGAAATGTGCTTTGCCAATGCCTTTGTTTCTATGTTGTCCTTAATGGCTCTGGAATACTCACCAATTCATTCCTTTAACTTTTGTTCCGTTTTCCCAACATAGAAACAAGTGCAGTGGGTACATACAGCACAATAAACTACTTTTGCGGTATCACAATTAAATTTACCTACTATGTTTATACTGTAATTATTAATAAAAATAGAACCTGCTTCCAAGATAAATTTGCAGAACTTACATCTACCACATACCTTTTGGGATTTTGTGTAACAAGTTTGTTTTTAGCTTGCATTCATATTTATTAAATATATTTTCTCATCGGCCAGTCCGGATTCGACTTATTTGGATTTTTTGGTCTTTACGTGGCTTTCATTGCTAGGTTGGTCTTTGTTTACAGCAGCCTGAGTTCCTGACTACAAATTTCTCTGTGTCTGTGGTAGGTCATTCCAGGTGTAGACAATTTTCTTTGGGGCTTATGTGAGAAGTTAAGCTTTAAAAAGTGGGTGGTCTTTCCTTTCTTTTGATACCAAAGTGAGGAAATGAAAGTTTTATAAAGTACAAGCAGGTTTCAGGTACCTACACAATACTGGAATCATATTTTAGGGAGAAAATCAACCTAAGAGTTGAGTTAAACTGTAGGAGAAGGTGGAGTTTTTCTTTTAGATAAGAAGGGATGAGATAAAATGGTGATGTATAATCAACCTTCAGGAAAATCTTCAGGAACAGACGGCATTCATGAGGAAGTTTGGAAGTTAGGAGGAAAGACAGTGATAAAGATCTGAAAGATTTTATTTAACAGTATTTTAAAAGGAGAAGAAGCATAAATATATTCCAGGATAACTATAAGAATCAATCAAAGGAGGTAAGAAATATTGGGAAGACAGACTAGAAAAGCAATTTACAAGAGAACAATTGGAGAACATATGTATGGCTCTTAAGTATGAAACAAAGTCCAGAAATTTCAGGATCTTTGCTTGGAAGTGTTTGCATAGGTATTTTACTACTTCAAGCAGACTTCATAGAATTTTTCCTCAGGTAGATAGCAAATGTTGGAGGTGTAATGGGGAAATAATAGGTAATTGGGAACATGTGTTTTGGGAGTATAATGAGCTGGCAGATTTAGATTTAAAAAATTCCCTATAGAGTACTCTGTCAGAAATATTGGGTGAGCAGATGTTTGTAATGAAGTATATGATTTTTTTGAGCTGGGACACAGGATCTGAATTTCCTAGACATAGTAAGATTAAGTTTAATTTTGTTGTCTGCCAAAAAAGCAATTACTAGAAAATGGAAGCCTAAACCAACTGTATTTGAAGTACTGGATATTATAAAAGTGATAAATGAACCGGAAAAGGGATCTTTAGAAAAGGGAATAAGCAAATTACATAGAAATAAACGTAAATTATGGGAACAATACATGCAGAATAAACTTCAGGAAAAGTAGTGAGGTTTAAGGGAAGGCAGGAATTCAGCAGTTTATGTAATGTTAAGCTGCGGTGGTGCAGCAGTAGTGTTGCCACCTCACAGCAAGAGAATCTCCCTTTCGATTCTTGGCTGGAACGCCTTCTTTGTGGAGTCTGCATGTCCTCCCTGCAGTCGAGTGCATTCGAAAGACATGCGTGAATAAGCGTGCCTTCGTTGAAGGCTGGGCGTCGGGCTAGCACCTCGGCACCGTAAAAATCTACTGCCAATCATTAGTAGACAGGAGTTCCGCTGTGGCGACCCCTAACTGGGAAAAGCCGAAAGAAGAACATGTAATGTTAAGACCGATAATAATTACAAAAAAAAGGATATGTGTTGTATAATGTATGCAAATGAAAAAAAAAAACATTCATATGATTTGTTTTCTTTTCTGTTAATGTATGTATGCCTATGCCTTAAGTGGTAATGTAATAAAACTGTTTAAAAAAAAATGATATGCTCACATAATTTTACTGTCTCCTTCACTGATGTCACTGAAGGTATAGCATGGGGTTACTTCCAAAGACTTTAATGGATTATGCCCTGTGCATGCACTGTGTTGCAGCCAATAAAATCTATGGATGCACCTGTATACTTTCACTGTGTTGACATCACCAAGGGTAATGTAGTTAACATTTTGGTGAGATCATATAGGGAGAATTAATTTTTGCAAAGGATTTCATTTTTAAACATCATGCCTTAAAACAGGCACAAATGAGTAGAAATTGCAGCACGGCACTGAAGGTACCACATGCCAAGGTACATAAGGTAAACACAAAACTGCATTGGGGCACTCTGCTCCACTTATTTATTATATGTTAGCCAGGCTTCCACAGCAGCACTTCATTTAATATGACTGCCATTTTGTACAGTATTATTTTATAAAGCTTATCACTTCTGCTAGTTTTTTTTTTGTTTTTTTTGTGGCAAGCTGATAGGTGACAACACAAATAAATTGTAAATCGTACCTGTCAAGTATGTTGCCCTATTTGTAAAAGTTGTTAAACTACTCTGACAACTAGCAACATTAGGATGCTCTAAACATACCCTTACTTGGTTCGCTAACTACCTGAACAACAGACAACAATCCATCAGATGGCAAAACAATAAATCTGGTTATCTGGTTAATAAGACAGGAGTCCCCCAGGGGTCCATTCTTGGACCTTTACTCTTTAATGTATAAATAATCTTCAGTCTCCCTACAAAGTTCACTCATGCAATATGCTGATGATTCAACTATCATATCCTCCTCTAGTAACTTCCCAGATCTCCTAAAAATAACACAAAACGCCTTCTCAACCATAGAAACTTGGTTAAACGAAGCACATCTACTACAAAATTCCCCCCAAAAAATCTAAGCTACTACTATTCTCATCTAAACCAACTCCACAAGACTTTAAAATTTACTCCCAAAACAAGACTGAAACTGAAGTTGTGAAGACAGCAAAATTACTAGGCATTACTATAGATGATAAATTATCCTTTGAACAACATATTCTTAATACAATAAAAAAACACATTTTAAAGTACGCAAACTCTACATGGATAGACCCACAAAAATAAAACTGGTAAATAGCCTCCTACTCCCTTTCCTCCTCTATGGTTCCCCCATCTTTACCAACCTTCATGCATCTCTAAGTAACAAACGACAATCATGCTATTATAAAACTGGAAAATTTGACTCTGGTCTACCAAACCGTACACACCACTGCCAGGCCATTAAGAAATTGAAATGGTTTGAATCCCCCCACTACCTTCATTACACTCAACTAACTCTTGCTCATAAACTAATATACAACCCAAAAAACTATACTTCACTTTATTCTATCTTACATTCCCTCCTGGAATCTTCAGTATACTAATAAACAGCTTCTAAGTGTATCCAAACCCAAAAAGAGAGCAGGGCAAAGCTTGTGCTCCCACTCCATAACAGAATTATGGAATGCCCTACCCCCCTCCATTACACAACTTGATTCCATAAAAAACTTTAAATTCATCCTAAAAAGCCACTTTCTTAACAATCAAATCTGTCATTGTGCCCAAAACTACAGACCACCATAAACAATTTCTAAGATTCTGCTGACTAGTATGACTCTTCGATTTTAAGTAAAGATTTGTAAATTCACTGAACTTCATTGACTTTACAATCAGGCTAAATCCTAAACTTCCTCTGCAATGAAGTGAACAAATTAACTGATTACTGTGAATGTACCTGTCTTTTTCCCTCCATATAATGAATACCATTAAAAATACTGTATGTGTACTACTACCACCTAACCAGTGTGTAAAAACTGTCTACTCTGTGTATTACTAATCACTAGGAAATTTTATATAAAAAATATTTTTGTACACTGTTGTATTATTGTAAATATTATCTTGTTACAAAATTTTGACCTGTAACTGGAGCTTTTCTCCCTGGGCCTCCACCGAAAATGGGTTTCTGACCCAGTGGACTTTCCTGGTCAATAAATAAATAATAAAGTCCTTTGTGTACAAGATCTCTTTAATTTGTTCCTTTATCATCTTCCATTTTAAAGTCTTTAAAAATAAATAAGGACACAAGTTATGATGGAATAATCAACAGAGATCTAAAAATTCAGGTCACTGTAATATAAAAATGACTGGCTCTTTTATTTTAACTAGTTTTGAAGACAGTCATGTGCCTGATGACTGGAACAGGGACATTATAAAAACAGTAAAAACAATAGTGATAGATGTCATATTTTGAGTTTTTTAATCAATACGTTTTCAGTCCTGATGGGGTAACATTTATTATTTATTTACTTATTTATTGACATTTGATTACCAGGAAAGTCTGATTAGGTAGAAGCCCATTTTCAGTGGAGGCCTGGGGAAAAGCTCCAAATTATTACAAAACATTTTAAGAATAATAATTTTACAGCCTTCAAAAATAAAGCAAAAACATCTGCAGTTTAAATAATTATAACAAAGTAGACATGCTATAAAAACATTGGTTAACAATTGATTCAAGTTATATGACGATCATTTAATATTTAGAGAAATTTTAGAAAGTCTGTAGAGAATTTAAAGGTAAATTAGTCTAACAGAAACAGGAACTGCAATATGAAGTGAGGGAAAAACAGGCTTATGGTATATTTAGAGAAAAAGTAAGGGAGGAGAATTTGATAGCAGTAAGGAAGTACGTGAGGAAAGGAGAGAAGGAGTTATAAGGAATACAAATGTACTTCTTCACATTTAGGGATATAATTTATCCTGGGTTTGAGGAAGAACAGAACCAGATTTTAGCTAGGAAGTCTTTCAGAGTGGTTTTGAAAGATGGGAGGGAGGGTATTGACCTGATGGATACAGGTAGGGAGTTCCAGGTCTTAACAACCTTGTATGAGTACTGACAATGCCCAGTAGAGCTGATAGTTTTACAGACAAACAGGAGTTTTTGGTCACTAGAATGGGAATATAGTTGTGTAGAATGTTTTTTTTTAACTGCTGGACAGGCAGATGGATGCTGGATAATTTTATAGGTGGTAAGAAGATGTGTATGTTAGTTGATGAGGTAGGTCTAACCAATTTAGGCTTTTAGTGCTATACATTGGTGGGTTCTGAAAGGGGTATTTGCTGCAAATTTAGCAGCTTTGTTATAGCATTGTTCAAGTTTTATTTTTTGGGAAGGCTGGAGGTTAGTAAGGATGGCAGTGCCATAAAGAAGAGTGGGGGGAGATATATATTGTAGATAAATAAATCTTAAATAGATTACAAGAAGAAGTTATGGATAATACTGTAGTAAACAACTCACAACACTGTCCACAATCACATGCTTTCTATATTGACACAGTATTTTCTCTGGACCAGAAACTTCAAGTCAGTGTTTTGGCATTGCTTTCTCTCATACCCTCAAGGCCAGAAATCATACGGCCTTAATTAGTAATTTGGTTAACTAGGCCTAGTTGTACCTTTGATTTTGTGGATTTATAAATGGGTGCCTTACAGATATTGGGGCAGTTAATTTTGAAAGCTATTAATCAGAATGGTCCACCATAACCCAGGGTATGACACAGGGCTCCATATTGGAACCTTATTTATTTAACTTGTATCTTACTGATCTGACATTTCATGATAGTATTTTTTATAAACAAGCAAATGACACTGAATTAGGAAACACACTTAGCTAGTTCTTATGACATGACCTTCTTTCAAATTGAACTGTACAACTTAAACTATTGGGCAAAGGATATCAACATGCTTATCAATATCAATAAGTGTAAGGCAAAATATGTTTTTTGTAAACATAGGACAGATACCTACAACTTTATTGAAAATTAGAAACTTGAAAGTGTCAATGATTAACAAGTTAAGTGTGATTATAGACATACATCTTACTTTTTTAATCATGTAAATGACCTATGGAAGTAGGCCTCAGAAATTATCAGATGCATTAGACATTTTATTAACTCAAATGTGAGAAAGTCTTAACTCCACTATTTATCAGTATCATCAGAAATAAATTAAGAGTAGGGAAGCCCTAGTTGCTATCTTAGGATGAAATCTGTAATTAAGGGGCTGAAAAATTACAATCATAACAAGGAAAACAAATAATATTGTATTAGCAGTTTGCAATACTGTGAAAAACTGAAAATTTTTAATTTGCTTTCCTTAATGGGGAGAATGATCAGAGATGACTGTATTCTGATCTGGAAAGTGTGTCATGATATTTTTTCTTGTTTGAATGTTTAGGGTTTAGATATTCTAAGATTTGCGGAAATCAGAGACTCAATAAATTTTAGACATTGTCTGGTTACTATCAACTAGTCCTGAGATGAGTAGTTGCCTCCTAACATAAACTTGCAACTCACATCAAAACAGCGTTACAGTCAATGTATTTGACTAGACTAGATTGGGCAGGCTATTCTAGATTCATGTCCTTTCCTCATGTTTTTGATTTGTTTTAGTTTGATCAGTGGCCTGATTCTATCATTCAGTTGTGCTTACATAACTACCGTCCATATTCTCATCAGCCTATGAGGTTTCATGTCATCCAATGTTGCATTTTAGCCCATTTTCTTTATTCTTCCATTTTGTTATGTTGCTGCCTTGAACACCCGCCCCCACACATGAACTTATCTCAAAACCAATAGGCTGTGGCAAAACAAACAATGTGCACTGCATTCCACACATAACTAATAACATGCAAACCGAAGACAAGTTTCATGCTGTTTCTTGCTGCACAGATAAAGAGAACTGCATCCCTGCCAGGCACATGGTTCCACATAAATATATGTAGATAAAAACACAGTAGTGTCAACATACACTACAACATATATTCTAAAGCATGATTTGTTGAGGAAAAGCTACAGTCTGACTACCAAAATTTAGCTCAGCATAAACAACCTACAAACTGGCTACAAACATTTCCATAAAAGAACTGGCACGAATTTTACATCAGTACAGGTTTATTTGGAATCACAGTGTAAAAGATGAATATAGCTTTAAGCATGTTTTCCAGGAAAAACTCCAGTCCTTCATATCATGTACATCTCCCTCATGTTTTGCAGTTTGTGAATGACTCTGTCCCATCCTACTTTCTTTTGGTACTCCTCTATATTCCAAACCAATGAACAATCTTTCTTTGGGGAAGAAAGAAAGAAAGAAAGAACCAAACACACACATTCATCAATGTCGGATAGAGGCTTGCACCATGTGGTCAGCAAAATGAAAACATATCAGGCTGCTGGTAAGTAAGACAGCAATTCAGTGATATACAGAATGTAATGTTACACAGGGTTTATGGATTGTGGCCAATATCTGTCTCCTGTCTTGATTTAATTTTTCACATTCCTATTTATGTGAACTACTAACTGTGCTGCCAAGAAAAGCCATATACTGAACAGTGCATCATATTTCAGTTATAATTTTAGCTGCTACCCTGTTAAACTGATATTACTAAAAACATTGGTCAGCAGGTCTGGCCTTTGGCCAGTTGGTTTGGCCTAATAGGACCCCACTCTTACATGGGGGGGGTCCTCACTGGGCTCTGGCAGGATCATTATGTCTTATATGACCCACAAGACTTGCTTAAGAGTCGCTACAGCCAAGTTCAAGGCATTTTCACATCCACGGCCTTGCTTGTACAGCAGCTATGAATCTTGTTAGTGGAGCAGACAACATTTCTGGACATTCATTGCACTAGTGGCTCGTACAGTATTCTTAATACTGCAGTCTTGTGACACTTGTACGGCTCACTGTGTTAGCCATTTATTCTCCCATAGTAGTTGATTGCTGCAGCTGTGTGCTTAGCTGGGTCTTCAACCATCTGGTTTTGTGTATCATTCCTTTTAATGTTACAGAAGATAGGCCATGTTTAATATGAAGATTGAGAGTGATACTGTATTTTCTTTTACTTCTCTTGCTGACAGATGCATACAACTGTTTTTTAATGAATATAATTATAAAAAAACACTGTGGAATAGTCAGCATCAGGCAGTATGAAAACAAATGACAAACTAAAAAAACAAAATAAACAAATGAAAAAATACTGTGATGCACGGTAACTTTCACCAAAACCTATAACAGTATAACAGTAAGGAAGTGAAACACCTGCTGCAGATGCAGACAGGAGCAAAATAATCCAACAGAAGTGAAACACAAGGTTTATATTTTGAGTGGAGGGAGGCAGAGGTAAATAAAAAAATATTCCACTTTAAAGCAAGAAATCATTCACAGAAACAGTTTGTTTGACACATAACAGTACTGCAATGATACTGCAGTTTCAGAGTCACATGCAAAAAACAGATGGCAGACAAAAACTTAAAGGTGAAAAATATTTGGGCTGGGCAAAGTAAGAGTTTTAGGAGGAAGTGTGTTGCAGAAAGCAGAAAAAATGTGTGAGTTTTGCATGTTCTGTCTATATCCATGTGGATTTCCTTAAGGCATTCTTATTTCTTCCCACCTGCCAATAAATGCTGTTTATCGACAACCATAAAGTTTCTCTGCCTGTCATTTTTAGTTTTACCATTGTGGCCTGGTTATAGCAAGAAGTGATCTGCAAGCATTAGTCTACTTACCTGCTTTAGCAAATAATTAAGCTAATAAAAATAACCTTTAATAAATAGTTATAAATCTGATATAAGTGTGGAGGGAGGTGTGTGAGCAATGCCGTTTCTAAGGAGATACCTTAGATGATTCTGATTACTAGTATTATTATTATTATCATTAGCCACTCTGACGAAGTTCAACAATTTTATAAGTGCAACAATGTATGGGAATTAACTGGGCAAGGGACTTCAACAGCTTAGAGCAGGTGCAGGAGGTGATTGTAAACCTGTTCCTCTCCTACTTTGGACACAACAGAAGAGTCTTTGTGGGTTGTGTTCAAGCAGATTTATTATATACAAACACATCATGATATACGTTTACTGAACTTAAGTAGCTTATATAGAAACTAACTACTGCAATCATACATGCTCACTCTCTGAATACACTCTCAAAATGGCACTGGGAATAGCATGTGCCCGGTATTTATATGTGCACGTTCAGTCCTTGATATGCTTCTTAAAGACACAGCACATACACTCTGATCTCTAAATCCCATGAAGGAAGACAGGGATATATTTTAAGAGAAAGTATAAATGATTTTAGAGTAATTTCCATTGCCCTTTTTGTCTCCCCCATCTCCCACAACCATCAAGTCTATTCACTTGCTCAGTTGTTCCTGTCAAACCACCACATTGGGCACGGGACACAAGAGTTGGGGATTGTGATTAGTCAAAGCATTTACCAGGTTTCATGTTTCAAATGTGTTTAAACAAAATAAGATAATAAATAAAGATACTGTTTGTAATTCAAATTCTTGTTTTTTTTTATTATTAAGAAAGCACTGTAGTTGCTGCAATTGTGATAAGTGTTTGGACAGGTACAAATGAGATCCCTTCATTTACGAAATATGTAGAACTGTTCTGCCATCCTGACAAAAGAAGAATTTCCCTGTGTCAGGATAGCGGAATAAGACCATCCTCAGCTATGAACCATGTACCACCAAACCGCAACCCCATGGCAACTTACAGTAGCAGACATAACCCTTCCTAAATACATATTGCGAAGGGCACTGTTGGCAATTGCATCACAGGCCTGATAGGAGGTTATTTAATTTATTCACACCTGCTGGTTACCTTCAGCTAGTAACATTTTACTGAAGTACAGTACTGGTTACCTACAGCTAGTAGCATTTTACTACGGTACAGCAGCAATCTAACAAAGCCCTAACTTTTGCCTCTGCTTGTCACAGTACTGTCACACAACATAGTCCTATGACAGCTGGACACATTCATATTTCTAATAGTACTAGTTGTGATGCAGAGTATGCAGACTGCTACCATTATAGAACACCTTCACTGCTGCTCACAAATGCATATGGGCAGCACTGCGTACCGCTATTGGTGTGCAGTATATCATGTAGCACAAGTCATGAAAATATGGATTGTTCCACATATGGCAGACCATAGTGCAATGTTTCTTTATGAATCATGCACAGATCTCAGTGGGCAGCTCATATTTAAGTGACTGTACTCCACGTTTGTGAATTTTTCAGCCTGTTGCATTCTGGATGAACAACATTTTGACAGTTTCAGAGTATGCAATGACTGAAACATTACTGATGTGATTTGTAGTTCAAATGTTTTTTCATACAACTTGTATCGATTCTTAACCAATGTTTTTATATTATGTCTAATTTGTTATGATTATTTAAACTGCAGGTGTTTTTGTTTTATTTTTTATTTTTGAAGATTGTAAAATTATTGTTCTTAAAATGTTTTGTAATAATTTGGAGCTTTTCTCCCTGGATCTCTGCTGAAAATGGGCTTCTACCCACTTGGACTTTCCTAGTAATGAGATGTCAATAAATAAATAAATACATTTGGTTTGAGAATACTGTCTCATTGTTTTAGTTTGCTTTTACAAGTATTAGGAGTGTCTTGACCTGTAGAAAGGAATACTGCACCTCCTTTTACATTAGGAGAATGCCATTAGACAGAGAAATCATTTTACGTGAAATAATGATAAACTGCTTTTCTACATTAATAACTGAGAACTGAGTGCAGACTGATACTGGAATGAACCAATTATTTATACTCACAGTGGACTACAACAGTAAAAGTAACAGACAAAAATAAACATGAATATTTCTTTATTTTACATGATTACAAATATTACTTTGGGAACTGTTTGCACATGGGTGCAAGAGCAGAACTGCAAAGCTTTAAACACTATTGCAGCAGTCTCAGTTCACATGAGAGCCAAGATACGGTACTGGCAAATGTTTGATCCATTTGCAAAGCAAAAATCATATTATCTGTGGATGCTGGAGTGGTGGTACAGAGAGAATGTTTCTCTCAACATATACTTCCAAACAAATATCAAAATAAAGTCTGAGTACTGAAAGGCTGTCACTAACGGGAAATATTCAGTAGCGAAAAATCTGCTGTATCCTGCCAGGAAGAAGGAACATGGTATTAACTGCCATCACATGAAGTAGAGCAGTCCACTATTATTTATTTATGAATTTATTTTTATTCATTCCTTGTATTTTTCATGTGGCAACCATTCTCTCTGCCACTGCCAACACCCAAACCCATACATATCAATGATACCTTACCATCAATTGTAGTTCAGTAAGCCCAGTCCTAGGTATAACCTCCCATGTGTTGTATGCAATTCCCAGTATGGCTAGAGGAGCTAAGTAGCCCTATGTCAGGCATCCAGCAGAGGTCATTGTTGTAGCAGTTCAAGCCCACAGCCTTCATACAAAGGTAAAATGTGCACATCTAGCCATTCAAACTTTGGAACTCTCTGGATCTAGGCCATTGGATGAACTAAGGATATTGATAGCACAGTCAAACACCATGCCCTTACTCATGTGGTTTAACATGGTTTGGTGTCATATTATCATTGCCAGACACATGCAATTAAATATCAGGCATTGACAAATGCTTGTTTTGTTGCACTGTATACCTCTTTCCTCTCTTTGCCATTTTAGGACACCTTCCAGGTCTATAAAATGTATGCACCACATATTTATCACATGTTAATTGGATAACTGCTGCCATTGGGTAAGCTGTATTGTGAAGATAACGTGATTCGCCTGTTCACCTTTAGTACTTTTCTTTTATTAAAAAAGTATAGCTGTGTAGGTAAACTTACTATAACAACAGATGTTTGAATCAGCTCAACTATCTGACTGTTTGAGCACATGGAAGGTGCCCTGAAGAATTGGAAGCTGGCCAGGTGTTATATCCCTTGCAATATATAACTCATATAGCTAAAGCTACTGCAGCAATGATCAAATTGATGAATGTCTTTATTTAAAATAGTATCTGAGACAGGGATATTCTGATTTTTATATTTAATGCATTAATTGATTAATTAATAATATAATCCAGTGCTTCAAGCTGGAAGTGTGGCATGAATATTAACTTGTTTCTTTTTTTTTTAAATATTTTGTTTCACAGCTTCATCCAAAACACTTCTAGACTTCTTTTTTCACCCAGCAGCTATTATCTGGTTGAACCAGTCAGTGCTCCAACAGTTTTAACAGTCCTTC
This sequence comes from Protopterus annectens, assembly GCF_019279795.1. Lineage (NCBI taxonomy): Eukaryota > Metazoa > Chordata > Ceratodontiformes > Protopteridae > Protopterus > Protopterus annectens. Next base: position 1,328,858,433 of record NC_056741.1, on the reverse strand, counting down.
AACCGTTATACCACCTGTTGCAACTTTCCACAAAACTCTTACTTTAGCACCCACTTGCTGGTTCTCTACTTTTCATCTTCCCCCCACCAATAACTATTATTACTTTTACAACACAACAGAACCTGCAAAGCTGACTAACAATGGCAAACACTAAAGCTGAATACCACTTTCATTCCTTTATTATTTGGAGCTTCATCAGAATATTTCTAATAATATTGCATGTAATAAAAGGAACAAAAGCATTAAATCACTGAGTAGTGTCTCACAGTCTATTTCTCTTTTATTTAGTATTAACTATTAGTTTTTCCTTTACTGCCTAATTTCCTTTAGTATCTCAAACGATTATATTTAGTGTAGTAAAAGACCCTCTTCCTCTGAGCTGCCTTCCCCTCTGAATGATTTGTTTCATACATATTCCATAATCACTAAGTCTTATGACCACTCAAGCCTTGCCAGTACCCTCCCTCTTGCCACACCTCCTTTCTTCAAGTGGGCCATATCAGTGAATCCCACAGTAAATTTGTGAAAACCCATCTAGTCATCTAGGTTATGTTCAAAGACAGTATATTCCAGCGGTCAGGGAGGCATTGGGTTATAAACCTGTCCTTCCGCTGTGTCATATTTCTCTATTGCTGAAGATTTAGCTCCCCGGTTCTAGTACTGATAGTGCCATTAGACTTACAGAGATACAGGAGGCCTAGGACAACCAGATCTCTATTGGCACATTAAATGAGACAGAGATCTCCCTCTGAAAGTCTAGAAGAAACTGAATAAAAAAAAAACAGAGCTTCCAGCCTCTCTTGACAGCTCAAGGACTTTAGGATTGTAATGTTTCTGCTTAAGAACCTTCCGGGATATTCTAATTGTTTGATATATTAAGTGAGCTACATCTCAAAGGGGGTAATGTACTCAGTCTGGTCTGATTAACGCTCAGTATAAGAGAGTTATTACCTCTTTAGATTTTGATGATACTCCTTTCAAAATTAGATAGACCTCATAAGGGATTTTCTGACAACCACTGTCACATGATGATCAAAAAGATAGAGTTATTAACATAAGTTCCTAAGTCCCTAATTACATTTTCATTTTGCAATGGTGTGCTGTCTAAACAATATGATGAGGGTAGGGGTTGTCTACCAAAAGTGATGGCACTGAACTTTTTTATCATTTAATTTGTGTATATTTTAGCACAATGTGACAAAAGGAGATGCTGCCAACCCATTTTGTAAATAATTATATGTCACTGGTGAACACCGAAATTATTTGTGTAAGATGCTTGTGTTACAAATGTATTAGAACTGTTTATAACATATATCAAACTGCTTGTACAAACATGTGTGCTGAAAAGGGTATTTGCAAAAGGCTTGTGTTTAAAATGGATCCACGGTGTGGCCTACTGGAAAAGAACAGAAATGTACATGCACTGTTGTAACTGTTTAAATGTATATATTTTAACAGTGGAAACTGGCATACAGGAGGTTAACTTCAGTCTAGCAAATTTTAGAAAAATACCTGAAATTAAATTACTTTATCTCTAGGCCATAAAAAGATGGTATCTTACAGTTTTCAATACAGCAACAGACACGTCTGTACTAGGAAACTTTCTGTATTGTGTTTAGAGTGAATTATTTATTTATTATCATTTATTTATTTATTTTAGTTTGATGACCAGGGAAGTCCACTGGGCCTAAAAAGACCTGTTTTCAGTGGAGGCCTGGGGAGAAAAGCTCCAGTAACAATAACAAACATATTAGCATATACATATATGAAGCAAAGAAGTCACACAGCTTTATGCAGCATTCTAGAGTAAAACATTTCTGCATTCTACAATAATAAAATTTAGCAACTGTACAGTCTAAGAGTCATTAACAGTGAATTACAACTGGAATTTTACATTCCACAATGATAGTAGTAAAAATCTAGCAACAGAACAATCTAAGGGTCATTAACAGAGAATTACAATTGAGTACGAGAAAATGTTGGAAACAAACTATTAACAAAATTTGGAGATTAAGGAGGAGTAGGAGGGAAATGATGTGAGTGCAGAGATGATGCACTGAGTTAGAAGATGGGTTTTGATATAGGAGGGTCCTATGTGAGGAAGGAGCAAGGGCTTTCCCACTTTGAAGATAGGTGGGAATGGAGGAGGGATTTAAAGTTAGAGTGGTTATGAGTATTTCTAAAGGAGGGAGGAAGAGAGTTCTATAGTTTAGCTAAGGAGCAGGATAGCAGAGAGTGTCCAGGTGGCTGTAAACGTTTGTAGATTTTGAGCAGGTTCTGATTTTCTGACCTAAGTGAGCAATTAGAAATATAGCGGGTTAAGGAGGTGGAGAGAGAGGGGCAGGAGGATGGGTTAAATATGAGCTTAAGGGCAGTGGTGAGTTTAAGGAGGTTCAGATAGTTGGGAAGCTTGAGCTATTGCATTGAGTGGAGGGAAATGCAATGATGGGATGAGTTCCTAGAGTTGCTGGCGAATTTGCAGATTTTATTGTAGCAGGCTTCTAATTTAGTTTGAAGTCCGAGCTGAAGATGCAAGAAGAGAGGAGCGCCATACATTAGGGAGGGGAGAAGGTATGTGGAGACAAGGGTCTTTCTGGTGGAGGGGTTGAGATAACGGTTATGCCTATATAAGAGTCCTAATTTTTGGTGTTTTTTTTTTTTTTTTTAATGTTAGTTTGGATGTTAATATCGAATTTTAGATGTTCATCAATAATGACAACAAGCAGTTTGCTGTGAGGGACAATTTCAATGGGGGAGTTATTCTGGCTTATGATCTTGAAGGAGTTTTTATCAATGGTGGAGTGTTTAGACGGGGGGAAAAATTAATTTGGTTTTACTGGCGTTAAGGGCAAGGTAGTTGTTTTGCATCCATGTTTCAGTATTTGAGAAAGCTGACTGGGTTATCTGCAGAAGGTTGGAAGGGGTGTCAGCTGAGCAGATGATTGCTGAATCATCTGCAAGCTGGATTAGTGTAGAATTGGAGATGGAGTGGTGAAAGTTGTTGATGAATATACTGAAAAGTAAGGGGCCAAGGACAGAACCTTAGGGTACCCCAGTAAGGGTGTATAAAAAGGAAGAGGTGGAATGTTTCCATTTAACAGCATGTTGTCTTTTGGAGAGGCAGCTGGTGAACTAAGCTATGGTGGAAGAGGAAAGACTGAGGGAGGAGAGTTGTGATAGGAGTATAGGGTGGGAGACAGTATCAAAGTCTTTAGAAAGGTCTAAGAACATGGTTGATATGATTTTGCCAGAGTCACGAGCATGGTTAATGGACTCAAGGAAGGAGAGGAGTGCAGTGATGGTTCTGTGGACAAGACAGAATCCATTTTGGGTGGGAGTTGGGAGGTTGTTTTGTCTTAGATAAGGCATCAGTTGTGAGTGAATACATTTTTCCAGGACTTTTGAGAGTGGGGAAAGTATGGCAAAAGAACAGAAATTAGTAGTGTCAATGTTTTTACCACCTTTATGGAGTGGGATAATGAATGCGTGTCTCCAAAATGAGGGAACATAAGATTCTTGGATTCACCTATTTATTATGATGGAGATAGGGAAGGCTAGGCTGTTAGCAGATAGTTTGAGGAAGGATGCAGGTAAATTATCTGTTGTGTTGGAGCATGGTTTCAGTCAGAGGAGGAGTTTTTTTTTTTTCATGTGTGTGGGCACAGGGTTGAGGCTGAAGGAAGGGGTATGTGTTTTGAGATCAGTGGGGAAGGTATGGGGAAGGGGAGTATGGGAGGAGAAACTGGCAGTAAGTTTGGCTATACATTCCACAAAGAAGGTGTTAAATAGAGAGGCTGTTTCTTGGTTAGAGCAGTTAAGGTTTGGGCATGGGTTGTCTTTACTGCCAGGGTGAAGGAGGGAGGAGATAGTATTCCAGAATTTTTTAGGGTTATTAGTATGTTCAGATGGAAGCTCAGAGTAATATGTTTTGTGGTCTCTAGTTATTAGTTTTTTATGGAGTTGCGGAGTGGTTTAAATTCTAGTAGGTTTAATGCCCTGCTTATGTCTTTGGTATTGTTGCCACTTTTTGTCTCTTAGGAGCATGGTCTGTTTAGTTTCCTTAGATAGCCAGGAAGAAGTCATAGCTTTAACTCTTTTGGTCCTGAGAAGAGCAAGGTTATTGAGTAGGTACAGAAAAGTTTCATTAAAGTAGTTGATGGCATTGTCAAGGGGCAAAGCTCTTAAAGGTGTCCAGTCAGTTAGTTTTAGGCAGCCTGAAAATGTGTGTGGGTTGAAGTTGTACAGGTTTTGGGTTTGAATGTAATGATGTTGTTTATGAAAGGGGGAGGGGTACCGGTCAGTAAAGGCAGGTAGATGGTCACTGAGGGGGTCAGGGAGGATTCCTGAATTTGAGATTAGATTTGGATGAGGCACTAAGTTCCAGTCAATGATGGAGCTGGAGGTTCCATCTTTGTTTGGCCTGGTGGGGGAATTTATTAGCTGGGTGAAGTTAAAGAGGTTGATTGTTTGGGTAGGGGATTTTGAGTAATTACTTGTCTTGAAAGCATGAAGGAATGCAATTGTTTTAAGACTTCCAGTATCTGCCAGAGATCTGAGGAGAAGCCCTTGTCTGTATATTTTTACAGGTAGATGCTAAATACTGCCAGCTTCATCAATGGTTATTTAGCCTGGGAACTAGCAGTCAGATGACAAGAAATGATGTCATTCTGCAAGTTATCCTAGCAGTAATATTTGAGATATTAATGTGAAAAGTCTCTTAGTGAGACAGATCATTCTGTATTCTGTCTTGGACCTGACAACAACTAGAAGATCCATTCACCACATCTGCCTTACTCTAATGAAGTACGTTTTTAGGGTATAGTAATTCTCTTAGATACAGTCAGGAATATAGTGAAGTTAGTTTTAGATGTTTTTCTTTATTTATCTGAGACTGTCCTGCAATGTTGTTTTAAATATTTCCTGTGGTTTTGAACTCTGATGTCACTGTGAATACGTATTTAGTATTGTCTTGTTCTTTTATTATTTATTATTAAATATATTTAAACCTTTCATTGTGGTTGATTTGTGTAGAGAAATTAAAGTTTTGAGAGTACTTGCATATTTATTTGGTGACACTGTGTGGGCCACTCCTAATAGCCTTGCTCCTGGTCAAACTACCATTTGTATTAGTGTTAATATTGCACAGTAAAATTGGACACCCTTTGTTAAGGGCCTTAATTAGCTGATAAGGGGTGCTGGTGGAAGTGATAACTACCGTATAGTCTGGGCAGAAGGGGGCATAGCTAGTAAAACTGTGCCAGACTTTCCTAGGTGTGTGTGTGTGTGTGTGTGTGTGTGTGTGTGTGTGTGTGTGTGTGTGTGTGTGTGTGTGTGTGTGTGTGTGTGCGTGTGTGTGTGTGTGCGTGTGCATGCGTGTGTGTGTGTGTGTGTGTGTGTGTGTGTGTGTGTGTGTGTGTGTGTGTGTGTGTGTAGAGTGTGTTGGACAGAGAGAGTGTTGGAGGACTTGGTTTGGAACCCTGGCTAAGGACTGAACTCTATAGCTGTGCCAGTGGGGATTCTTACTGGGGATCTGGAGAAAAAGGAAGAAACCAGCCCCAGACTGACTGTGGTCTCTGTGTGCTCTTAAGGGAAATTGCAGTTGATGCAAAGAGCTGCATCTGGAAATACTGTGTGTGTACCTGTCATCCTCCCAGTGAGCATCCTCCACTGTTGCCAGCGTTGAGGATTGAGGCTCCTTGATTACTAATCCAGTGTTGGGTTGTCACATATGCTAAGAGTTTACTGGAGAGAGTTAATTCTGTATGGTTTGGGTTTCAGAGGGTGACTTAATAACAACCCACAGTTTGCAGTCTTCTGCAAGCTGTGTCAGCCAGACGTCTTGGTTCTATGCTTTGAGTTCTGAGAATTAAATACCCAAAAAAGAGGTCCAAGCACCAAGCTTTGAGGGACTCTGCAGTTTCATACTTTCTGATGAGGCACCTACAATTCAAATGGTGTGGGTTCTGTCTTTCAGACATTTTGCCATCCATTTTACCACATATGGGATGATTTTACAGCATTTAGGCTCTGTATGATGTCTGTATGAGGAATAGTGTCAAAGGCTTTTGCTAGACCAAGCTATACCATGTGTACTGCATGGCGACCAACTACAACCTGCATAACCCTTTCAAAGCAGTTTACCAGATTTAATAGACAGGCTCTACTCTTAATAAGGCCAGACTGTTAGGGGTCAGGTCTAAACAGATTCTTGATATTGTAGTTTATGAAGTCAGTTATAACACATTTCATGACTTTGCAGCAGAGGCTTGGAAGAGTGAGAAGTCTATATTTAACCAGGTCGGTTGTAAGGCCACCTTAAGGAGGGACATCACCGCTGCAGTGTACCACTCATCAAAGACAAAACCACTAGTTAAATGTAAATTAAGCAGTTCAAGGAGTGTGTCTGATGGGATATGTTTAACTCCATCAATTAAGCACATAGGTATATTGTCAGGTCTATGCAGGAAGTATTTTTAGTCTTGATTAGCACATTCAGTAAGTAATGTGCTATATTTAGAGGGAATGAGGGATTCAGATATTTCAGGGCTCTGGAGAGAAGTCCTGAGTGTCACATCTCCCAACATTCTCACGTCTTCATAAGCCTATAGTCTCACTTTCTAACTCAGCTCTTTGGTATCCCCCTCGCCTTGAACATCACAAATTTCCCTTGTGAATTCCCTGACTCACTCCCATGAATAACTCTCTCTTCCATATTTCTGTTAATCACATCATCTTTTTCTGCTCTTTCTCCTTAGCCATTTGGATGTTGTTAAGCCCACTGCACATGTATTAATTCTCCATGTCTGTTGCTGAAAATGTTTTGACTTGTAACAACTCCTTGCATTTGGCTCTGGATAACAAGTAATGAATCTAGAAATTAAAAGCACTGGGTAAGTTTAGAATGCTTATGGGCAAGGTTTAGAAATGGATATTGTTTGTTTTACATTTTAGAGAGCTGAGTTTATGAACTACTCCATAATCCTATTTAGTATCTTCCCTGTCTTTGGCAAATACTAGTAATGTGGTCTGCTGATGTATTTGTCTTGCATATTTATTGCATAAATGTCTAACGTATTGATTTTATGCACATGTTTATTTATACAACACACAATTTAAGTGTCCATCTTTTTCAGATAGGGACATATTGAAAATTAATACAACAATTAATACAAAGCTAGTGGAAGAAAATAAAATGCAGATGTGAACACAATGACATTTCTGGTAAATATAATGAATTATCTAAAGATAAAGTGTCTAAATATTTAATCAACTAAACATACAGGTACAAGTTAGCTAGGGAAAAGGAGTATGGAACTTACTGCACACTACAAGTGACTGTCAAAGTCCCTGTCAAAGTCCGTTTAGTGTGAAACCTTAAGCTAGAATTATCGACTACTGTACTGTCATTTTGTGCTAGAATTAAGTCTTAATAAATAGGCATTTTCTCTTTAAAATGTTCGTTTATATCGTTCAAAAAATTTGCGTCTGTGCCAGATACATTTTTCTTCAAGTTTATGTACTGAGATAACCCTGTTAATTTACATCTCCTTATGCTTGTCTTATTACTTTATTTTATTTTGATGGTAAGATTTGTGACAATTAGCATGTTTCATATAATAATCTGTCCAGTATTCAGTCAAGATTTTTGTTTACTAAGAATCTGTGTACTAACAGTTTAAACATGTTTAATATATGCCTTAAGGCAAGACATTTTCATGCTGCAATAATTCATACCTTTCACAGAATATTACAAGAAGTGGGGTGGAAGGAGGTTGGGGGGATCTGATGGCTGTGCAACTCTGGTGGAGAACAGGAGACTCACAGGTCATCCACTCACATAATAGGAAGCAACAATGACGTCTCTGATGCCACTGCACTAGCCACTCCCTATGGTAGTGACTTTGACCAGCAGCCATAAGAATGATGGCTCCTGGCTGCACTCATGCAATTCCACAAGGGTATCCCTCAATCCCAGAGTTTTCAAAATGAGTTACCACTGATTTCCATTGCCTAAGGAGTCAGGTGTCCACCCAGCATGACAGTTACACGAGGGTACCTGGACAGATCAATTGAGGGATCTGGAGGTTGGGTCACCATAGAAGCAAGTTAAAAAAATGAGTAGAACTTAACTTGAATCAAGATAGTTGTTTCACACAGCTCATTTGTGTTAGCTTAGCCTGGCAACAACACTGAACTATAAGAGAAATACCTTTCTCTGGACTAGAAAATTTAAATTTGATTAAATTTGACCTTAAGAACAAAATATTTCAAATAATCAGAGAAAATTACCTTCAACATTAAAATGCTTTCTCTTCTCTCAGCTTGCTGAGTAATCATATCCACAAGATTCCAACAGGAACTTTCAAGCAGTTGCTATTGCAAGACCTTGACCTAGGGGCTGTAGAACCTTGATTCTCCCTCAACATTTCAGATTTTCATTCAGGGAGTCAAGAATTTATCACTACAGGTGAATAACTGCACAGACTTTCTGGTTAAGGGGAATGTCTCCCATATAAGGCTTTATACTTTTTCAGAAGGGTATCCACATTTTGGTTTGAAAACTGATAAAGTAATTAAAAAGTTTTCATTTTTAAATCCTATCAATAAATTAATTATATATATATATATATATATATATATATATATATATATATATATATATATACATACCACACATCAACGCCTATTGTTGTATAATATAAAAATTATATAACAGAAACTGATGAGTAGTGACTCCTCACATTTGTATTTTTACAAATATCATCAAAAACTTGAAATAAATCAATTAGATAAAATACAATCACCTAAACTTGTTAATTCTACTAAAACACTTTGGGAATAAACAATCAATATTCTCCCAAAATGTGAGTGCCTTAAAAAATTAATAAACAACTAATGTGGAAGAATCTCATAAAAAATAAAACATTTACAATAGCAACACTGCACAAATTTATAGTCTGGTATCATTGTCATTTACTGAAAATCCTCCCTGTTCTATTAATGATTGAGCATCACTCTAACGGCAGTTTGAAGACTGTAAAATCTCTCCCACTCATACTAATAAATGTATTCCTATATCACATCTAAAAGGCATAAGAAACTTGATTCATCACCAGCTAGAATTCAATTATTTGTTTTATATATCTAAATTACAAGTAGTCTTTATCGATGAAGAAAGGTAACCATATAAAAGCATATTTATGACAAGAATTATTTTTCAAAATTCTATTTTACCTTCATTCAGCCTCACTTGTAATATCCACTAGTTTCCATGAAGTAGGTGTATCCTGAGATTCCTTTTTGATACCACACATCTCAATATCTAAGTGCAAGAAAACTGGACAAAGACAAAAATAATAGGAGAACTAAGACCCAAAATCAGCAACAGGTTTTAGATATTGCCATATAACATACTTTGCGTGAGCATGCATTTTTCTGAAGGACATGAAGTCTGAAACTTAAATGTAAGTCATTATTAAGTGACTTCAACACTCAACAATTTGCCAGAAAACCACACATTTTATGAGGAACAGACCAAAATATGAGGCACAAATCTGAACATTCTGTGAAATTCTGGGCTTCTGAAAGGTATGCTTCATACTGACAACCTTTTCTTTAGCTAATACCATTATTATGTGCACCAACTGCTCATTCTTTGTCAAATCCAAGGATTTAGCACACACTAAGAAAGTACACTTGCATAAACAAACTTACCATAACAGCAGTTGTTTGAATGATCACTGCTGCAGTAGTATTTGCTATATGGGCTATATCCTGTACAGGATACAATAAACAACCAGATGTCAAAGCTTTAGCTTGACTTGAGCTGACTAAAAGCAAGCTTGGGCACCAAGCCTTTCAGACCTTTTATGCCAAGAGAGAGAGAGGAAGGCTAAAGCCCAGAGAGGACAATGCTACGAATATAACTCTAAAAGTCCAAACCCTGGTATAAAAATATACACAAATATGGGGGTGGAGAGAGGGAGCAACTACTCCAGCAGTGATCATTCAAACACACAATCTTATGGTAAGTTTACTTACACAGCTGTACTATATTCTTCATTTGATAACTGCTGTAGTACCCTTAGCTATATTGGTAGACTACCACAATTTAAGCTGACTGGGAGGAGGAAGGACCAAGAGTCCACTGGTTCCTGGAGAATGTTTTTTAGAAAAGCCTGTCCGACACATGTAGAAGGACTATAGTTTGTAGTGCTTTGTAAAAGTGTGCACTGAGAACTAAGTCACTGCTTATAGAACATGTCTAGTATTCGACCCTTCCCAAAAAGCCACAGATGAAGCCACGGCCCTGGCAGAGTGAGCTTTGAGCATGCCTGGAATTGTTTTGTTGCTGTGGGATAACAAAAGGTAATAGCAAGAGACAAACATTTTGAAAAAGTCTGTTTTGACACAACTTGCTCTTTTTTCTTAACTTTCCAAAAAATAAACAGCTGATCAGAATTTCTGAAAGTTTTTATTCTGTCATGGCAGTACCTCAATTTTCTGTGGACATTCAATGTAAGGAGCATCCTTTCTCCCTCATTTTTACTCCCTGGAAAAGCTTGTCTCTAAAGGATCAGTTCTTAAAGAAACCCTAACTTTGTGGAAAATGAAATAAGGTTCACCCACCAAGAGAGCTTGCAACTTAGGTTCTCTTCTTTCAGAGGTCAAAGCAGTTTTCCATGTTAAGAATCTTAAGTTAGCCAGATGAGTTATTTCAAATGGAGCAACAGTTAGTTTTTCTAACACAAAATTAAGATCCCAGAGAACAGCTGCCTGTTTCATAGGAGGCTTTTTATGCAGCAACCCTTTCAAAACATTTTTCACATAAGGTTAGGATCCACGGGCATACAAGATGAAATGACAGATAAGTGAACCTTAACCAAGGAGTAAGAAAGGCCAAAAGATAGTAACTCACAAATAATGTAGAATCAGATAAACACTTGCCATGAATGGGTGCTGGTTTGTTTGTTGGCACCAAAAAGAAAACCTTCTCCACTGGCTAATATGATTTTCTAATAGTAGGCTTTTTTGCCTCCATTAATACCTGATGCACATTCTCAGAGAAAATGTGCCTAAAAGGTATCCAAGCAGTCAGATGTAGATGTTTGGGGTAGGGAAGTATCAAACACTATCAAACACCCTTATCTCGTGTGAGTAAGTCCAGCATGTGAGGAATCTTGTGGCAATTGTCCTTGACCATTTCAAAGCAAGCAAGAACCACTGCTGCCTGGGCCAGAAGGGAGACAACACAATTATCTTTGAGGAGTCCTTCTGAATGTTCAAAATGTATTTATTTATTGACATTTGTTAACCAGGAAAGTCCACTGAATCAGAAACCCATTTTTATTGGAGGCCTAGGGAGAAAAACTCCACAAATGAACATACAGAGCAAAAATGTTAACAAAAAATACATTAAATGAGTTAATTCATACAGCAACATATAGTTGATAAGTAGCTACAAACATGATAATATAAAAGTAGCTGTGGCATAGGAGTAGAGGCTGTGTTCAGCTCTTTTATTAGGTTTCCCAACTGTTACAAGTTGTTTGGTGGGAGATTGTGGATTTCGGAGTGGAGAGTATGGTTGTAAGATGGTCTGAAGGGTAGGGCAGTTATCTGGTGTGTAAATTAGTTTATGAGCTAGAGTTAGTTGGGTGGAATCTAGGTAATGTTGGAACTCTAACCAGCTAAGTTCCTTAAGAGCTAGACAGTGATGAGACCAATATGGTAGACCAGTTGCAAATTTTGCAATTTTGTCGTAGCATGCTTGGAGTTTGTTTTTGAAAGACTGGTGCAAGTTGGTAAAGATGGGGGTTCCAGAGAGGAGGGATGGGAGCAAGACGCTATTAGCAAGTGCCTTTTTAATGGGTTTATCCATGTACAGTTTGTCTATATAATCTGCCAAGTTTAAAGTGTGTTTTTTAATTGCACTGAGTATGTGTAGTCTGAAGGAGAGTCTGCTGTCTATGGCAATCCCTAGTAATTTAGCGTGAGTTACTATTTCTATTTTTGTCTTGTAGTTGGAGTATATAGTGAATTCTTGTGAGATTGGCTTGGTTGAGAATAGCATAAGCTTAGTTTTCTTTGCATTAAGTAGAAGTTGTGCTTTGGTTAACCAGGTTTTGATTGATGTAAAGGCATTTAGTGATAAGGTTTGTAGATTTTGGATATTGTTAGAGGATGTGATTATGGTGGAGTCTTCTGCCTACTGTATAAGTGTGCTTTGAAGAGAGGCAGTATGTAGTTCATTTATGAAAATGTTGAACAGCAGATGACCTAAAATGGACCCTTGTGGGGACTCCTGTTTTATTGACTAGGCATTCAGATATGCTACCTTGCCATCTAACACTTTGCTGGCCATCTGCGAAATAGCTTGAGAACCATTTAAGGGTGGGCTGACAGCATCCAATAGTTGCTAGCTGTAGAAGTAACTTGGGATGAGACACTGTGTCAAAAGCCTTTGATACATCTAACACAAGTATTGATGCTATCTGGCCAGAGTCAAGGGCTTTGTTCATAGTGTCCGTGAAGGAAAGTAGGGCAGTGGTGGCACTATGTGCTGGACGGAAGCTGTGCTGAATTGGTGTAAGGAGGTTATCAGTTAGATATTTCACAAGTTGTTTGTGAACAAATTTCTCTAAAAGTTTAGATAGAATAGTTATGGGTTGGTAGTTAGAATCTGTTAGTGTTACCAACTTTGTGCAGAGGAGTTATGATGGATTTCTTCCATAAGTTGGGAAAATTGGATTATTTGATAGCTCTATTAAAGAGGATACTAACAGGGTAAGATACTGTGTCAGCTGCAGGTTTTAGGTACTTTGAGAGAAGGTTGTTGGCAGATAGTTTGCAAGGTTTCAGCTTTTTAAGAAGTCTGTGCCCAAGTGAGGTGGGAACAGTATTAAGAGAGAAAGAACTGGTTGTGTGTGTGTGTGGAGGGGGGGGGTAGGTTGAGCTAAATCTAATGGGTGACAGAGTATTAGGCAGTGGCAGATTTATAAGGCTGAGTATACTATTAATAAAGTGGGAGTTGAAAAGATGGGCTATTTCGTCTGGATTTTTGTCTGGGACTGGAGAGAGGTTATGGGGAGTTCCAGGGTTAACGAGTGAGGAGACGGATTTGCAAAATTTCTGTAGGTTGTTTTTTTGTTTAAGTAATTGATGACAGAAGTATTTTTGTTATCTGCAATTACTTGTTTTTTAACTACATTTTGTAGTTGTTTGTATTTGAGATGAGTGGTTTCATTTCGATTTGTGTGCCAGTCTGTCTAGGAATGGTCTCTAGAAAGTAGTGGATGCTTGGCGGCTTTTGATAACCAGGGTGTCTGATTTTGCATAACTAACTTGATTCAGATGGGAGCTAGACTGTTAAGAGTATATAAGAAAACTCTGTCAAAGTGGCTCACAGCTTCTTCCAGAGGTAATGTTTTTGGAGGGGTCCAGTTGATAGATTTTAACATATCACTAAAAATATGTTGATTGAAATTAGCTAGATTTCTAGATGTTTTATAGGTGTGGGATTTTTTTATCACGGGTTTGGGCTCCATAGGTGTATACTGGTGAGTGATCATTTAGGATATTGGGCAGGGTACCAGTATCTTTGTATTTATGAGGGTCTGCGACTAGGATCCAGTCTAAGGTTGAGCTTTGCTGGTTATTGTGTGTTCTTGTGGGGCTGGTATTAAGTTCAGTTTACCCATGTAGGTTGATACTATGTAAGAGGGAATCAGTGATTAGGTCATTCCAGTTAATGTTAGTATCGCCTAGGATAATGGTTTCATAGGTTAGATTTTTGGCTAGTCCAAGCAAGAAGTTCTTCTAATATAGGGATGTTTTGCCCTGGTGGGATGTACAGCACTGCAATTGTTAGTTGTTTGCAGTTGTTTATTTGTACAGTTGATATAAGAAGTTCTGTGTACTGGAAAGTTGGAATACATTTTGAGATATGGGTTATTGTTAAGTGGTTATAGTAGAGTAAAGCTACTGAACACCTCCACCTTTTTTATGTGTTCTATCGGCTCTTAGAATGTTACAGCCTGGAGGAACAATTTCAGTATCTAAAATATGAGGTTTAAGCCAGGTTTTGGTTATAGTTACTATATCAGGAAAGTATTGCGACAGCTATGTGTGAAATTCAGTAATTTTGTTGCATATGTTAAGTGTGTTTAGTGTAATAAGTAGGAGATGTTTTGTTGAGGAAGACTGGAGAGAGATAACTAGGAGAACAGGTCCAGGATTAGGATGAATGTCTCCACATTTGGATAGTTTTAGCAGAAGACTTAAGAGCAGTGGAAGGTAGTTGAATTTGCTGGTATACCTAGGTGGTGAGTAAATTACTAGTTTCTGTTTGGTGAGGTACGGAAGGATTTGGATTTTTGTACAGTGTATATAAGTATGGTTGAAAAGGGAGGAGCATATGTTACAGTGGCGGCTCATGGTATTGGACTGCAGGACTGCAGCCCCCCCAGTTGTGTGAAGAAAAAAGAAAAGCACAACTTCTAAAATAAAATATTTTTTTTAATGAAGAAAACTAACTAGCTTGCTATAAAAACAAGTCAGACTGACTCACAAAGTCCCAGAACTGGAACTGTGCGTGCTCATTGCTCGATGAGTTCCGGGTTTTTTTTTTTTTTTTTTTTTTGCTTCCTGCTGGACTGTCTCAGACTGCTGTAAAGGCAGTCCAGACTATGGGGAGGTCTGCATCAGTGTGTGATGCCCAGAAATATGTGTGGTAACTGCACAGTAAAGTGGAAGGGGGGGTGAACTGCCACGTCCGCAGTCACACATGTGACGTGAATGGCAGAGTGACTAAAGTACAGTTTTGTACCTACCATAAATGTAGATGTCCGATAGGTATGCATCTGCAGTCCTGACATATGGGTTGTCCTGCCTCAGGCAGCCCTTCGGTCGCCGGATTCCAAAGTCTGGGTCTGGCCTCGGCTGATGTCGCACTTCACCCGACGTCATAGCTGCTGTTTATTGGGTATAAAGGCATCAGCCGACGCCATTTTCCTCAGTGTTTCTTGCCCCAGATGCCAGGTGCCCTCTAGGAAGGCTAAATTTGGATAAATGCAAATAATTCCAAACAGTAGAGAGCAAACAATATAAAAAAAAAATATATATATATATATATATATATATATATATATATATATATATATATATATATATATACAAACAAATACACCATAATAGATTCCCCCAGCTAGCTAAAAGAGGGGTAAATACCCTAGGAATACCACAGAGGGGAAGGAGGGTGGGTAACATTTATGGTAGGTACAAAACTGTACTATGTCCTTCAAGGATGCATCTGCAGTCCTGACATATGGGTAGAATACCATAGCCAAACTGGGGGAGGAGGTACTAAGATAAAGATGGTGTAGTTAAGATCCCTTGCAAAACAGCAGTTGCAAAACCTGCTCGGGATCTAGAGTATAAAGGAAGATTATAATGCTTGGCAAATGTATGCACGGAGCTCCAAGTAGCAGCTTCTAAAATGTCTTTGGTAGCCACTCCTCGTAGAAAAGCTGTAGTGGTGGCTGTAGCTCTTGTGGAATGAGGTCTGATATTATCAGGAGTTGTCTTTCCATGAAAGGAGTAGCAAAATCGAATGCAATTTCCTATCCATTTTGAGATTGTCTGTTTTGAAATTGCTTTTCCTTGCATTCCTGTTGCATATGCTACCAGAAGCTGGTCAGTTTTTCTGCTGGTCTTAGTTCTGTCCAGATAGTAGCGTAAATGTCTGTGCACATCCAAGGTATGTAGCAGTCTTTCCCCCCTGTTCTGTGGGTTGGGGAAGAATGTAGGTAAATTAATCGCTTGGTTCAATGATACTCTGGAGACCACTTTTGGCATAAAAGTAGGGTTAGTTCTCAGAGAGACTCTGTCCTGATGGAAGATAAGGAAGGGTTGTACTGCCATTAATGCCTGTAACTCAGATACCCTTCTTGCTGAAGTAATTGCTAGCAGGAAAGCAGTTTTCCAAGACAAGAATTGTAATTCTGCTGTTGCTGCTGGTTCAAAAGGGGAAGTGTTAACTTTTCCAGCACAAAGTTGAGATCCCATGTAGGTAAAGGTGGTTTCCTTGGAGGTTTTACATTTTTGATTCCTCTCAGGAACTGCCTGAGTAGAGGATGAGAGAAGACAGGAGGATCCATGTTGTATTCTGCTGAAATTGCTGATGCATGAATCTTAATGGAGGAGTAAGACAGGCCATTGTGGAACAGCTCTGCTAAATATTCCAGGATGTGTGCTATGTTTGCCAATGAGACATTTTCTCCCTTTGCTGCACTCCAAATGAGGTATCTTTTCCACTTGGCTGAATAAGTCTTCCTTGTGGAGGGTCTGCGTGCCTCCAGGATAATGTCCTTAACCCTCTGAGATAAACCTGGGTTATTTTGTTTTATGCAATATTCCAAGCAGCTAGCTGCAGTGTTTTCAAGTTTGGATGTAGGATTTTGTAGTTGTCCTGTGTTAGTAGTAAGGGACATAGAGGTAGAGGCCATGCGTGTGTCCGAGACATGCTTCTCAGTAGCGGGTACCAATGTTGCCTCGGCCAGTCTGGAGCTATCAGAATTACCCTTGGCTGATCCTCTCTGATCTTCAGTAGAACTTTGTACATCAAGGGAAGAGGTGGAAATGAATATGCTGTCAGGTTTTTCCAGCTGAAGGAAAGGGAGTCCACCCTCCAAGCAAGTGGGTGGTATGCTCTTGTGCAGAATTTCTTCAATTGGTGATTGTGTGGGGAGGCAAACAGGTCTATCTGTGGTAGTCCCCATTTCTTTGTTATGGCTTTGAAGATATCTGGATGCAGCATCCATTCGTGAGCATCCGTGGTAGTTCTGCTTAAGGTGTCTGCTAGAGAATTTTCTTTTCCTGGTACAAATCTGGCCTGAAGTTGAATGTTGAGATTCAGGGACACATTCCACAGGTCCATTGCCATCCGGCATAGAGGATATGAATGTGTACCTCCCTGTTTGTTGATGTACCACATGACTGTGGTATTGTCCGTCCTTATCAGCAGATGACCCTGTTGAAGGAGTGGTCTGAATGCCTGGATCGCATGTTTCACTGCCAGCATCTCCTTTAGATTTATGTGTAGATTCAGCTGGTCTTGGGTCCATAGGTCTTGTATACACTTGTCCACCATGTGTGCCCCCCATCCTAGGTCTGAGGCGTCCGTGGTGATGGTCTGGCTTGGATGAGGTTTGTGGAAAGGCAAGCCTCTGTTCAACTGACAGGCCTGAGCCCACCACAGGAATTCTTGCTTCAGGCATGGAATTATTGGAATCTGGGCTTCTAGACTGTGCTTGTGTTGAGACCATACATTCCTTAGGTACCACTGTAGCTTTCTCATATGCAGCCTGGCATGCAGAACCAATATTATGCAGGATGCCATGTAGCCCAGGGCTTGCAGGACTTTCCTTGCAGTAAACTGAGCTTGTGTTGTTAATGCCATGAAGTAGACTGGTAGTTGCTTTTGTTTTTCTTCTGTGAGAAAAGCCATCTGAGTTGATGTATCTAGTTCTGCACCCAAGAATGTTATCCTTTGGGATGGTACTAGTCTTGACTTTTGCATGTTGACTGTGTATCCCAAGGCTTGCAACAGTTGTATGACATTTTCCAAATCCTTTGTTAATTTTGCCTTGTTGTCCACTTGTATTAGGCAGTCGTCCAGGTATGGGTAAATTTGAATTCCCTGAAGTCTGCAATGAGCAATTACTGATGCCAGGCATTTCGTGAATACTCTGGGCGCAGTAGATAAGCCAAAAGGCAATGCTGAGAATTGATAATGCTCTGATCCTGCAAGAAATCTGAGGTGTCTTCTGCAATCTGGTCGTATAGGGACGTGCAGGTATGCCTCCTTGAGATCTAGAGTCACCAGCCAAGACTCCTTGCCCAGCATGGGAAGAAGCTGCTGGAGGGTCAGCATTTTGAATTTTGGAACAATGAGGTATGTGTTCAGTGCGGACAAGTCTAGAATAGGTCTCCATTGATTTTCTTTTCTTGGTACAATCCTTGGCCTTGTTCCATGGGTGGCACCTCTTCTATAGCTCTCATCCTTAGTAAGTTGTTGATTTGTCTTAGAGCGTCTGTTTTTTGGCTTGGTGGAAGGTTTGGCATTCCTCTCTTTTTTGGTAGAGTGTGGAAGTGAAACCTGTAGCCCTTGTCTATTGTTTGTAAAGTCCATTTGTCTCCTGTAATGTAATGCCAGTTGTCGGAGAATAAGGCTAGTTTTCCACCCAAGGGTGCTTCCAGTTGTTCCCTGGTAGGCGGAACTAGAGCCAAGTCATTGTGTCTGCCCTGTGGAAGTGGTTGTAGTTGATTCTGTGGCAGTACTTCTCTGGTTGGTAGGTTGCCACTGACGTCCCCTGTAGGCACCCCTAGATTGACCTCTGACTCTTGGGCATCTATTTCTGCCTCTCTCCGCTCTGGAGTTGTCTGGAAAGGACCAATTCTTCGAAGGCCAATTTCTGCTAAACCTTGGAGGTTGGACCTGTAAGAAATCCTTGACTGTTTGGACAGATTTTGCTTTTTCTTCCACCTTCTTTAGAACCTCCTGTGCAGGGGAGCCAAACAAACTTTGTTTCTCCATGGGAGCATCTAGGAGTTTTGACTTAACATGGTCTGGTAAGGATTGTTCTTTTAACCAGGCATGCCTTCGAATCACTGTTCCAGTCATAGCTGATCTAAAGGAAGCCTCCAGTGCATCATAGCCACATTTTAAGAAATGGTTACTGACTTGCTGAGAGTTATGTACCAAATCCTGAAGGGACTTGCGGTCTAAAGGTTCAGGAGAAGACAGTTTTTTATTTAGCTGGTCTAACAAAAATTCCTGGTACTGAATCATGTGAAATTGACAGTTCAAGGCCCTGGCCGAAAGAGTAGCAGAAGTATAAACCTTTTACCCCATCTCTCTAATGCTCTAGATTCCCTTTCAGAGGGAAGAGGGTTTTTGGCAGAGGCAGCTGCCACACCTTTAGGGCCCTGTGAAATGGTTTCAGGGTCTGCAACAGGAGCCTTATACAAATGGTAGTGTGTGTCCGGGACCCTGTAATATCTGTCTGGCTTGGCAGGGGCCGGAGGAAGAGAATCAGGAGCAGTACAGGCATCATTATATGCATCATCAACAACTGTTAGTACTGGCGGAATGGCTAGAGGCCTATGCTGAGGTAAGTGTAAAAAGGTCCTTAGCCTTTTCCTTGAATCTGAAAAATCCTGGCCCTGCCATTGGAAGTATTCCCTCATAGCATGCAAGGTTTCCCCAAAGGAAAATTCTTCAGGAGGAGAAGCAGAAGGAATGGAGTCTTCTGCATCAGAATCCTCATAAGGAGAATATGGGCCTTTGTGAGGGTCTGAAATGTCTGAGTCATCCGAGGAATAATCTGTACAGACAGGTTCCGGGGGTTCAGTCCTAGGCCTCTTGTCTGGAGGGGGCTGAGAGGCCCTGTCTAGGTGAGGTTGGGATCCTCTGATCAAAGAAATGAGATCCTCAGCCAGGCTGAGTATTTGGGAACTAGAGGTAGGCCTATGTGAAGGAGTTTTGGCAGGCAAGGCCTTAGAAGATTTAGCTGCTTTAGCCCTGGCAAAAGCCTTGATAAACATGGAAGCAGGGGGTCTAGCAGCCCCACGTGCAGGGGTAGATATGTCTAAAGGAATAGTGTCTGACAAATCCTGGGTGCCTGCTTCTGTAGCAGTAAATTCAGTAGCAGATTCAGCCATGCTCTGTGAGGCCTCGGCTATCGGAGGCATGCTTTCGGCCGAAGGAAGAACCGGGGGGTCGGTTTCAGCCGAAACCGAGACATTCGCGGTTGGCCTAACCGTGGTTTCAGCCGAAACCGCGGGCCGCGAATGTCGGTCCTTTTCCTTGCGCTTTTTAGCTAATTGAGTAGTCGGAGTCCCCGACGGCATTTTGTACGCAAAAGCGGGACCAAAAAACTCCTCTGCAAACTCCGACCGACGTCTAAGTGTCCGTCGGTTGAAGGAAGCACAGGCTAGACAAGCTGATACGTCGTGGTCTGGGCCTAAGCAAGGAAGGCAGTAAGAGTGGAAATCCTTATGAGGTATTTGTTTCCCACAAGTTAAACAATTATTTACTTTGTCTGACATCGGCTGAGGCAAGAAAGAGTCCCCAACGGGGTACTTAGCTTTTTAGAAGTCTTCAGTAGTAAGAATCTCTGGATCTGACCGACCGGCTCTTGCGAACAGCTTCTGCTTCGGGCACCGCGCGGCAAGAAAGACTGAGGAAAATGGCGTCGGCTGATGCCTTTATACCCAATAAACAGCAGCTATGACGTTGGGTGAAGTGCGACATCAGCCGAGGCCAGACCCAGACTTTGGAATCTGGCCGACCGAAGGGCTGCCTGAGGCAGGACAACCCATATGTCAAGACTGCAGATGCATCCTTGAAGGACATTGATTGGTTCTTGCTCTCTTTCTGAAAAAGATAGTGATAAACAATCAGTATTATGAGGCTGTGCAGGACGAGACAAGTATTTTTGCCTTTCTTTTGCTCTTGTTGTAACTAACTAAGCTATCATACGTACGCGGGTACACTATAGTGCCACACTGCCCAGGAAAGGAAAGATTCTGGAGTGGATTCCCGAGTCATAGGTTCATAGGTTCATACTAGGCTATCTGCCCGAGGGCATTTACAAGCCTAGCCCATAGTTTTGTGGCTTACGCCACCCCTTTAGTATGGGGAACTATACCCATTATTTTGCTGTGCCTCTGTCGAGCAGTGACACTGAGGTAATCCCTGGGGTATATCTGCGATCTCCCATCCATTGGTCAAGATTTCTCTTGAACAAGGCCAGCGAGGTGCTCTGCCTCACATATACCGGGATTTTGTTCCACAGCATAGGGAGTCTTTGGGTGATGAATCTATCCCTCCAGCACGTCCTATTAATAGCCGTGTCGAGGTTTAAGTCTCCCGCCCTTGTGGCTCTGACGGATCTAGATTTTTTGAGGTGAAGCATATTCATCAAATCTGGGTTTGACATGGCCTTGTATGTTAGGCAAAGGTCACCTCTGAGCAAGCGGTAGGCGACTCAATAGAGCTGGAGTTCTTTCAGTCGGGCAGCATAGGACAGATGTTTGAGACCCTTTATCCTTTTGGTGAGGAACTTTTGTGGCCTCTCCAGCTGCTGCAAGTTTCGGGTCAGATACATTCCGAATGGGGCATTGTACTCAATCATTGGTCTGATGAGTGATGAGTATAGGGAGACTATGACCTCCCTTGATCTAGATGAGAATCCCTTCATGATAAGGTGGGCAATGTAGAAGGTCTTCCTAACTACTTTAGCTACATGGGTGTCGAATGACAGACTACTATCAACCTGGGTCCCCAGGTCCCTGATAACTTCTTCTGTGCTCAGTGGATTGCCACCTATTTGGTAGCTAGGGGTAACCTTGTTTTTCCCGAAGGGTATGACTATGCATTTTTGGCATTTAACTTTAGGCCATGGCTCTGGCACCAGTTATCCGTTTCTGTGAGACCCTTCTGAAGGATATCTGTGTCAGATGTGTTTTCTACTATGGCCCAGTTTGCAGTCATCTGCAAACTTTGTCAGCCATAACCCTCCTGTGTTTGCTTGTACTTGGAAAAGTAGATGCCAAACAAGAGTGGGCCCAGGACTGAGCCCTGTGGTACACCACTTGTGACAGGCTTTGAGTCTGACATGGCGCCAGCAACTCTGACCCTGTGGGTTCTGTCACTCAGCCAGTTTGCAACCCATCTTGTGATGTATGGGTTAACATTTAAGCTGATGAGTTTTTCAATGATACCCGAGTGGGGTATTGTATCGAAGGCCTTTGCCAGATCGAGGTAGGCTGTATGGACTGCCTTTCCCTCATCAATGGCTTTGGTGACTGTTTCAAAAAGTCAACCAAGTTTAGAAGGCATGATCTGCCTTTGACAAAGCCAAACGGGATGGATCCAAAGTCTGCAAGTTCCCTATGTCTTTATTTATGAGGTCCATTATGATCCTCTCCATGGCTTTGCAGATAAGGCTTGTCAAGCTAATGGGCCGGTAATTTCCAGGGTCGGTGGAGGCACCGCCTTTGTGAAGTGGGACCACAGTTGCAGTGTGCCACTCCTGGTGCGTATCCAGAGGTAAGACTATGATTAAACAGCTGTCCTAGCTGTGGGTTTAATTCCTCGTTGAGTTCGTGGAGCACACAGCCGGGGACACCATCAGGTCCCATGGATGCTGTGTTTTTGCTTTGGAGAGAGCAGTTCTCACTTGGGCATTGGAGATATTTGGGGCTGCAATCGCTTGGTATAGATATCTCTCCTTTTGGGGGAGGGGAGTTTGCACTGAACCTGTCAGCCAGTATGTTGGCAATGTCTGTAGGATCAGTAATCTTCACATCATTTTGAACTAGTTCTGAGCATATCTGGGAGTTTCCTCCCAGGTTTCTAACATAGCTAAAGAAGGCCTTATGATTGTCTTTTGAGTCTTTAGCTATTTTTCTCTCAAAATTTGCTTTGGATGATTTTATGAGAGCTCTTAGTTTTTACTTATAGTGATCAAGGGTGTCTTACCTTTTAAGGATTTTGCTCTATCTTGTAGTAGCTTCCTCCTTTTGTTGTAGAGTTTGTTTATGGCTGGGGTCCACCAGACTGGACGCTTGCCTTTGGTACAAAGAGTCTTTGTTTTGCTTGGGATTGCCTTATCCATGCAGTCTTGCAGGTGCTGGTAGAAGGCATTTGTAAGTGATTCAGCGGCTTGAGTACTGTTTTCCGCCGGCTCGGGGGCCTTAAAGGAGACCACACTAGTCTTTAGAAGTGTGAAGTCGGCTTTCGAGAAATTCTTTACTGTGGTATTTTTTATTTCAGGTGGGGGTGGGATGAGGACCTCCAGCGAGATTAGTTTGTGATCTGATCTCACCAGTGAGGGGTATACTTCCGGTGTTGAACATTGTGCTCCCATGTTCGTGATGATGAGATCAATTATGTTTTCTCCTCTTGTGGGGATGGTGACTAGCTGTTCCATGGCATTTGAGTTTATGAATTCCAGGAACTTTTGGGCTAGGGTGTTTGGGCTTGAGTAGTGTTCCCAGTCTATATTAGGGTAATTGAAGTCACCTAGTATGATGGTGTTTGGTGATACATTTATCCCCTCTAGTGTTTTCAGGAAGGCCATGTGAGGTTCCTGAGTTTGTGAGGGTGGCCTGTAACATGCTACAATTTGCAGAGCAGTCTTGCCTATGGTTAATTGCACCTGGATGGTCTCCGATGCATCGTGCGTTGCCACCAATCTTGAGGTGTGGGTGTCCTTGATGAATATGGATACCCCCCCCTCCTTTCTTGGTATTGTCCGGATTTTGGGGCGGAACGCATGATATGAGGTAAAACCTGATAGTGCTGGGGTGCTCTCAGGAGCCTTGAACCAGGTTTCTGTCACAGCACAGACATCGATGTTCTCCATACTGAGAAGGGCCTCGAGTGCGTGCATTTTGAGATTTAGACTTCTGGCATTGAGCAGCATTACCCTTAGTTTTTTCCTTTTTGTGTTCTAGGGTGGTAGGTTTAGAATTTGAGCCTTGCCTAAAAAGGCACTATGGGGGTGGCAAGAGCCTTTGCCAATATCCGGAATCCCAGGGTGACAGGTGCAAGCCGTCCCTTGCGCAGCGTGGCTTGTCCAGCATGTCATCCCAGGCAGACAGACATTGGATCCCCTTTGAATGACACCAGAGTTTAAGCCAATTGTTAAAGCTGATCATCTTATCTCTGTATTGTGGCATCATTCTTGGTGAAGGTAGGATACTGCTCAAGGTCAGGGTCATACCTGCCTGGGCTACATAATCAGAGAGCTCCTCAATGTCTCTTTTCATGTAGTCCAAGGAGGTACGTCTCAGGTCGTTTACACCAGCGTGGACAATGACTGAGTCGTATTTGTACCTGCTGTTGAGAGACCTGAGTGCTTGCGTTATGTGGCGGATTCTAGCGCCCGACAGGCAGCTTACTGTGATCTTCTCCTTACTCAGTCTGGTGAGCGGGACGTCAGTGTGTCTGACTATGGAGTCACCAATGACTAGTGTGTCTGGCATTGTGTTTGGCCTTAAGGGCTGTGACTGTTTGACACTCTGAATGTGTTTGACCAGCAGTCAACTACTTAAAAAAAAGCCTACAGTTGTGAGGGAAAAAAAGCCTACAGTCATGACTGACTGATGGTTAGAAATGGGACAACTCAATCTAATCACTCATTTTTTCATTTTTTTGAGGTAAGTGTGTCTGAGAATTAATGCATATACTACAACAGCCAAATAATACAGTGGTTAATTATTTAAATGCTAACTCTTTCTACAGCAATTGTTCCTATCAACCGCTTGTACTGAGTCATGTAGCTGAAAAAAACTTTTTAGTATGCATAAATGTGCTGCTGGATATAAATATATATGACTTCAGGTTAGCAGGATGGCAAGACAATATTATTTGGCCAAAGTTTTTGACTTTCTGTTAAATGGACCCATAGTAATATTGAAACCACTTATAAGAACTTCTTATCATGTGTGGCACATGACTGTGGTTAGCTAACATCTGTAGACTATAAATTGTGAACAACAGTGAAGAAAGAAACAATCTGGAGTCGAGAATATGACACATCCATTATTTAGATTCAGTAAACAGAGCAGTTATTTTCTTTCCAGGACATATTGCCTGCCAGCCTTCTTGTTCTTGGTTTTGTCTGTAAATAGCCTCCACACATGTCCTACAATAGTCAGAGAAAAAAGTGGGGAAATTAGAACGATAAGTGCTTTTCTTTAAAGGTAAAGTTGCAACATACTGCTGCCAATGCCATCAGAGACAGACTGGTCACTAATGAACAGTAACAGGAAGCCCAAACAATTAACAATTTTAAAAACATGCTGAACGGTTAATTTATTTGGCTAAGAGTTTATATCACGTCTCTGTTCTGTAACTGTAGTGTAACTTAACTCATCTTAATCTAAGAAACTGAATTCAACATTTAGTACAGACTCAGACTGTGTAGTGTGCAAGTCAAGTGAACTATTTGATGGCTCAAAACGTTTCCATAAGTAAATTATTTGTCATAAAGATAAATATGAACTTGCTAGCAAGCATGTTAAGCAACCATAGCAGCTACTTTATCAGTGGTGATCTCTTGACTTGATTGCTGTATTAGAAAAGTGTGGCTTTTTTGTTGCAAACAGTAATTTACTTGAACCATTCTGTTTGTGGACCTGGTAAAAGAGCAGCAGTTTTTCCTTTTTCGTAAACTACTAGATTTTGAAAGAGGGACAGAAAAGAGTAACTAGAAAAATCAGTAGCAGGCAGGTATTGAGCTCTGGATTGGCAACCATCAGACTGAGTGATACTGTAAATAAGAATGATAGTGCAGGAGGTGCAGGATGACAAGTACGGTGAGGGGATTAGGCCAGTGCGTAGTCATTTGTAAGGCGATGGGTGCCATTATCTTTTTTTTTTTAATTAGGAACTCATTTTGATGACAGTATATGCTTCTCAGCTACTTATTTTTATAATATACATTGTTAATGCCTCATTTGCTAACTGTATTAACTGACTAGACAACTGCTAATAGAAGTTTTGATATTTTACTTGCATTTTTGAGAATGTAATTCACTACCATTATTGATTATCATCTAAGTGCCAGTGATGTTACTTGCAATCCATACCAGCTGATTTCTCAAAACATTTTAAATGTAAGAAGCTGTACTCTGGCCAAATAGTCTCATACTGAGCTCTTCAGGCTAAGCTTTGTGAAACAAGAAGACCTTAAAGGTAAGAGTAGTTGTATGATGAGAAATTTATATGTCTGCTTGTAGACGTGTCGTGTGTGTGTGTGTGTGTGTGTGTGTGTGTGTGTGTGTGTGTGTGTGTGTGTGTGTGTGTGTGTGTGTGTGTGCGCTCACGCATACACTCATGGGCATTCAGTGATAGATGTGCGTCCTGTCCAAGATTAGACCTCTGCCTTTTGCCCATTGACTGGTGGGATAAGCATGGGCTCTACTGAAATGAAAAATATAAAGTATGTACTAGAAAATGAATGAAGGACCTACATTGTCACCTTTCTGAAATCAGAATATGCTTTGTGTCCGTATTACTTAACACAGATGCTTAATCTGTAGTTTTATACACAAATTTTCAACAGATTTCAGCTCCATTTATCCCTACCTTATATCCACTTAATTCATTTCATGTTTATGTCACACACAAATCTCAAGTTGGAATCATCTAACATTTATTTTTCCCCTTTGGTGGCATTCTTAAGCGTCCAGTTAATGGGTATCTCTTACTTAAATTTCTGCTTTTCCTTTTTGATCGTTGCTTTTCTACTGCTATGGGTCCCTCACCCTCCTTCTGGACATAGAAGTCCTACACCAGGAATTCTAGTTTTGTTTCTTGTAGTAGTCTAAGCTTCTGCCCGATGGTTTGGAGGAAGAATTCCTGATGTCCCATTTATTATGGTGGGTGACATTTTGCTATCTTCATAAGGGTTGAGCATACACAAACTCTTATCAGTTTATGTCTTCAGCCTACACATATTATAGACAGATTTTCTCTGAATTATATTTAGCCAAGAATTATTAAAAAAATAAAATAAAAAGCAGCCTAGAAGCATTATATACTTCATTACAGAGTAAAGAAATTGTATGAAATTAATTCATGCTAACAATGAGTATGTGCAGCAATAGACTAGCATCCTGTTTAGGATACATTCTGCATGTTTTACATCTACTGAGTGCCAGAATAGGTTCCATCTCCCTCCTCTTGGCAATCAGAACTGGATAATGCAGGTATCATGAGAATGAACGACTGAACTGATATATTACCTAGAACTGTAGAACATGCCTGGTTTTAACAAAGTGAGCTTTTGAAGTATTGATTGTTTCTGTAGTGGTATGCCTAGTCATCTACTACCTTAAATTATGCTATGTATTCCCCAGTATTATTATTTACAGTCCTATGCAGCTCTCTGTAGGATTTCACCACATTAAAAGTGTCATGCTTATCTGAGGACTTTTTTTAGTGACTAACTTATATTTTTGATCAATTTAGCATTAAATTAGTGAAACACTATTTTGCCTGTTTGCATTTGACAATAATAAAGTTCTTTACTATTGCTTTAATACTTGCTGTTGTAACTGTTCTGAAATCAGAATCCATTCCTGTGATGGTTTAAGTCAAGTAACTCTCTCATATTAAACTTATGTTGTTGTAGAGCCTTCTAAACTTCACTTGTCTGTTTTTACAAATATACAAGTGAGTACAGAGAACATTTTTAAATTTCATGTGTAGCTAGCTTGTTCTAGCTTCTATGTATCGTGTTCTGTGTGTTTTTGTTGTTGTTGTTTGTCTTTCGGCTTTTTCCCGGTAAGGAGTCCCAACAGCAGAACTCCGGTCCGCTAATGATCGACAGTAGATTTTTACGAAATGCCGAGGTGCCAGCTCGATGCCCAACCTTCAACGAAGGCGCGCCCATTTACGCACGCATGTCTTTTGAACGCTACCCAACCGCAGGAAGGACATGCAGACTCCACACAAAAGGCGCTCCCAAGCCAAGCCAAGAATCGAACGGGAAAACCTCTTGCTGTGGGGTAACAACACTACCGTCGTACCACCGCAGCATGTTCTGTGTATTTTTGTAAAGGAATGATTGTAACTTGTCATAAGAGGCCATGCCATGTTATGTTTGAACTGAGTAAATGTAAAGGATTTCTAGTAGGGTTTGTTAGAGGGGTCGTTGGGTACAGTATCAAATGTCATAATAGTAGTTTTGTTTGAAGAGTTTTTGGTAAATTTGTTGTTAGTATTCCAGTTATATTATCAAGCTTAAAATCTTTCTGAAGATATTTTATAGTAGTTTAGGGAAAATAGTAGCATTTATTAGAATTACATCATCTGCACAGATAATGTAGTTGACACTGGGGATGTCTCAGGGCAAGTCAATAACAAATGACAGCAAAAGGGTTCTTTCCCAGATGCTAATTAATTAATTTTGTTTATTTATTATGAAGACAGTGTACTGGTGTTTCTTGGGCTCTTTTCAGCAATGGCACATGTCACAGGGCAGAGACAGAATAGTTGGAGTTTTTTGAGTCTGTCCATATAGGACAAGTGTTTAAGACCTAGGATCCTCTTTGTGAGGCTCTCTAGTTGTTTTATGTACCCTATCTTCTGCCTGCTTCGTTTGCACTGCCTTCTCAGTTCTGCAAGAAACAGCTTCTTCATCAAGGGTAATTGTAAACAGTTTTATTGATGCTTAACCCTATCTGTACTAGTTAACACTGAATATTAAGCTAGTCCCAGTAATGCTGGCATAACAAGGAATATGTGTCCATTTTAAATTATGTTGGGCCAATTAAGTGATATCATCTTGAAAGTCATCCACAGTATTTGTATGCCAGTGAGATGAGATTAAGTTGGTTTGGATATGTGCTGATGAAGGGATACTGGGTATATTGGGAAAAGTATGATAAGGATGAAGTTGCCAGGTAAGAGAAAAAGAGGAAGGCCTAAGATAAGGTTTGTGGATGTAGTGAGAGAGGACATGCAGGTGGTTGGTGTGACAGAGCAAGATGCAAAGGACAGGAAGATATTGGAAACGTATCCGCTGTGGCAACCCCTAACAGGAACAGCCAAGAGAGAAGATTACAAGCACTTATTTGGAACCAGGTGGGGTCACATGAATAGTGTTTGCTTGGGAAACTTTAAAACTGTCCCTTTTGAGCCTCCATGAAAAGGGGGGGGGGGTAGAAATCCAGTATGACCTGATGTGTTCCAGACCAGACCACAGCTTTTCATCAGGTGCAGAAATAGATTACAAAGTACTGTTGGCAGCATACCACAGAGGTAAGTCTTCAAACCAACCTGTATATACATAATACATGGAACAATGTGTGCTGTGTAGAGTATTTAGCATGTGCCATAGTGACTTGAGCATTTATTTCATGTAAATTAGTAAGCATGTCCAGCACTGATCCCATGGCACCATAGCTCCACCCCTTTTAGTTGGACACACCCCTTCCCATTGGTCCCACCCATTCAGCTGTCTCCTGCAGCCCCCCTTTGATTTGAAGTCACCAGCCACCACTGATATGTTATAAAAGCTATCTAAGTGGGTTTGTGGAAGAAGGGAAAGAGTTGGTGTTTTAGTGTATAATGGAGGTAAATGGAATGTTGGTGATGTAGCTTGGGTTAGAATTTACAGTAATATAAAGAGACATGCAGCAAAGAAGATGATGTTTAAGGAACTTGGCATGGTTCCATGATTAAGGATTTAAGTAGTATGGAAAAAGTTAAGTGATGAAGAGTGGGGTGAGGGTAGTTAGTACAATGGGTTGGTAAAAATAAGGTGTGGTAGTATGTGAAGTTTTTTTCTGGGGAAGGGGTGAGGAAATATGGTTCTTCCGAGGTAAAAGCCGAGCACACTCTATCTTGGGAGCCAGAGGCAGAGGCTGCTACAGGGACTGTGGTTAATGTAGAAGAACAAACCTGGATATTAGTGGAAAGGGTAGAAAAGCATACAAGAATATTCCTGTTCATGGAAAAGAAAATGTATCTGTTTTCCAGGCCTTCTTGCATGGAATTCTGAAGCAGAATTTTTGCCAAATGATTGTTGGGAGTGGAGGCAAAAAGATTTATTTGAGGTGTTTCCCATAGCTGAATCAATTCATGGAAGACCCTTGATTCAGTTTCCATTCATGCAAGTCTGTCCTGGTCTGCCCAACTTGTCTGCCACACAGTTTTGCTTCAACAGTAAGTGAGATGCCCGTAGAGTGAGATTGTGCTAAAAATCTATATCCCAGGTTACCATGGCTAGTCTGCACAGGGGGTAAGATCTGGTCCTTGCTAATATATGTACCACATCAATGTAGTATTGTCTTTAAACACTTGCAGAGGTCCTGGGGGATCATAAATCTTTCAGAGAGTTGAGAGCATTTGTAAGACCAACATCTCATTTACATATATGCATTTTGGTCTGCCTTTTCTGTCCCAAAAATGCTACACTATTATCTCTGTAGATATTTCACTCCAAGCAAAGTCTGAGGCATCTGTTATGACAGATTGTGCTGATGCTGAAAGGAAGAATGGAAGACCTGGATTTTGATAGATAAGGTATCTCCACCATAAAATTCTCCCTTTTCACAAAATCCCAAACGTAATGTGAAAAATCAGGGGATGCTGATGTTTTGACCATATATTTCTCATATGGAGTCTTGCTAGAGAAATCGTGAGAATCATATAAGTTACGAGACCCAAAATCTTGAAATATTTCCTTACTAAAACTGTGATCTGAGTGGAAAACTCGGGAATAATTCTAGATAGAGATCCACTTATTCCTGTGGAAGAAAAACACTGAACTGAAGTATCTAGGAAACACCCCAGGAAAACATTCCTGTGAATAGGAATCAAACAAGACTTTTGTATGTTCTCCTGGAACCCCAGTCTGTGTAAGAGATCCCTCACTCGGGTGAGAGAGTCCTGATAGTATGAAAAAGACTCTGCAAACATAAGCAAGTAGCCTAAATAAGTAAAAATGGCAGTATCCTGCAGTCTGCAATAGGCTATCACCGGTGCTACATACTTTGGTATTGATAAATTCTCCTTATTCACAGTTACAGGCTCTCAGTGGCAAAACTAAAGGTGGGGGAGTCTGTATATACATCAACAGCTGGTGTGAAAACAATGATGTTGTTACTATTGTTACTAGCCATTGCTCAGCTGGCACTGAACACCTTACAATTAAATGTCATTAATTCTACTTGCCCAGGAAGTTTTTAACTATCTTTATTAAAAAAAATGAACAAGAACAGGAATAAAATTTCCAGACACCAGTGTGTGTGGGGGTGGGTACTTGCTGTTCTTAAATGCACTTTTACGGCCCTGTTTATATTGTTTGCTTGGAATAGGCTGGTTTCAAATTAAACAATACATATATTTTCCACACCTACTTCTAAGTGTATAAAAGCTGATATGTTTAACATTGTAAAGTATTTCAAATTTTTTTTTTTTTGTTACTGAGGATTGCTTGTCTGTGACGAATAAAGGCTAGTTGCTTTAGAACACTACCAGGGTTTTGTGACTGAACTCATCAACGAAATTTTAAGACTACTGGTTTTCTTTCTTTTTTTTTTAATTTCAAATACTAATGAATCACTTGCCAGCCTGCATCAGTTAGCCTGTGATCTGAAAAACAAGAACCCAGAGTGTATTGACATTTTTGCTGGGGATTTCAATCAGGTTAAACTGAAATCTGTGCTAACAAACTACCAGCAGTATGTAAACGTTTCTACAAGAGGTGATGTCACTCTTGAAAGTGTGCTCAACAGGCATTCAAAGCAGTCCCCCACCCCCATCTTGATAGCTCAAATCACATTTCCATTCTGCTTATCCCCACCTATAAAAATGCTAGTAAAGGAAATAAAACTTTCAAGACACAAACAAGGATCTGGCCTGAAAGAGCTGTCTCAGCTCTGCAAGACTGCTTTGACTGGAATATATTTAAAGAGGCTGCCACCACAAATCAATGTATTAATTTTACTGAGTATACTGAAACGGTTGTGTGATACATCAGAAAATGTATTGATATCACCACCCTGAAGGATGTAACCATCAGAGCCAACCAAAAGTCCTGGCTCACCAGTGTGGTATATGAATTACTGAGAGCACGTAATGCTGCCTTTAAGGCTGGCCACAGAGACTCTTTGAAAAAGGCCAGGGCCAACTTGAACAAAGGTGTGAGAGTAGCAAAACGGGCCTACAGTCTAAAAATAGAGACTCATCACTAACCAGAAAGATCCCAGGCAGCTGTGGAGAGGGATCCAAAGCATCACGGACTATAAGTCACCATCCACGCTTTGTGATGATAACCCGGACTTTTTAAACAAGCTAAACATCTACTTCAGTAGATTTGAGGAATCAAATAGAACCTCACCACAGAGGCTACCCACCAATGCAGATGCCACATCACTAAGCCTCAACTTGGAAGAGGTACGCAGGAACCTATGTAGGGTTCACCTGGACAAAGCAGCTGGTCCAGATATGATCCCAGGGAGGCTACTTAAAAACTGTGCTGATCAGCTGGCACCAGTCTTCACAGACATTTTCAGTACATCTCTCAGTCAGGAAAAAGTGCCAAAATGATTCAAGACCACCGACATCAACCCTCTGCCCAAGAAACCATCTCCAGCATCATTAAATGATTACCAGCCAATTGCACTTACCTCAGTAGTGATCAAGTGTTTCAAAAAATGGTAAAGAATCACATAACATCCTGCCTAACTGCTACATTTCATCCTTTACAATTCGCATTCAGGTCATATCATTCTATTGTGGATGCCATAGCCTAAACACCATCACACCCTGGATCACCTGGAAAATAAAGACTGTTAAGTATGCATGCTGTTCATAGACTTCAGCTCTATGTTCAATATGGTTCTTCCACAACTGCTGTCTAAGATGAGTAATGGGTGTGTACTAGGCTAATGGCCCTGTAGCCTTTACAAGCCTAGCACACAGGATTACCCTGGCATCGTACCACCCGACCTTACTTCCCAGCGCCTGTCGAGTAGAGCCACTGGAGTGATCCCCTGGGTGAATTTTCTGTTTCCCATCCACTCATCAAGATTTCTCTTGGAGGGCCAGTGAGGTGCTCTGCTTGACATGTATGTGAAGTTTATTCCATAGCATGGGCAGTCTCAGTGTTATGAACCTGTCCTTCGAGCATGTTCTGTTGATTGTGGTAATGAGGTTGAGGTCTCTGCAGCGTATGGTGTGGAGGGATTGGGATTTCTTTAGATGTAGCATTTCTAACAGAGCTGGGTCAGCCATGGCCTTGTAAGTCAAGCAGACATCGCCTATAAGTAGGCGATATGAGACAGAGAATAGTTGGAGTTTTTTTGAGTCTGTCCATACAGGACAAGTGTTTAAGGCCTAGGATCCTCTTTGTGAGGTACTTTTGCGGCCTCTCCAGTTGTTGCAGCTGTCTAGTGAGGTGCATGCCAAATGGGGCATTGTACTCAATGATTGACCTAATGAGGGAAGAGTAGAGGGTGACAATGACCTCTTTCTTCCTGAATGCAAAACCCTTAGTAATGAGATGTGCCACATAGGACTTTCTGACCACATTGGCAATCTGGTGTTTAAAAGAGAGGTTGCTGTCAACCTGCATCTCCAGATCTCTTATAACGCCTTCTGTGTTCAGTGGATTACCATCGATGTGGTAATTCATGGGAACCGGGTTTTTCCCAAAGGGGATGATGACACATTTGTTTGGCATTGAGCTTAAGGCCATGGTTCTGACACCAGTTGGCCTCAGTGAGGCCTTTCTGTAGGATGTCAACATCGCTTGGAGAGTTAATAATAGCTCCCAACTTGCAATCATCTGTGGACTTTGTCAGCCAGAGACCCTTCCTGTTGGCCTGGACTTCAGAGAAGTAGATACCAAACAGGAGAGGACCCAGGACCGAATCCTGTGGGACTTCACTCGTGACTGGTCAGCAGTCTGACTTGGAGTCAGCTACTTTCACACTGTGGGTTCTATCTTGAGCCAGTTTGCAACCCATCTAGTGATATAGGAGTTGATCCCTAGCTTAGTGAGTTTTTCTATGATTCCCGAGTGGGGAATGGTATCAAAGGCCTTGGCCAGATCAAGGTAGACTGCATGAACTACCTTGCCTTCATCCACAGCTCTGGTGACTGACTCAAAAAAGTCGACTAAGTTGAGTAGGCATGATCTACCCATCACAAACCCAAACTGTCTGGGATCCAGAGTATGGAGATTCCCTATATTCTTGTTTATTAGGTCCATGAGGATGCGTTCCATAGCTTTGCATATCAGAGTCATCAGGCTAATGGGGCAATTATTCCCAGGGTCTGTAGTTGTGCCTCCATTGTGAAGAGGGATGACTGTAGCAGTGCGCCATTCAGTACAGACAAAGCCTGAGGTGAGGCTGTGACTGAACAGGGCACACAGGTGAGGTGCCCGTTCACTCTGTAGTTCATGTAGAGGACAGCCAGGGATATTGTCATGTCCCATAGAAACTGTATTCTTGCCCTTGGATAGTGCTGTTTTAACCTGTGCAGCAGTAATACTGGGTGCCTGGCAATCTACTGGTATTGTGATTAGTCCTCTGGGGGGAGAGAGGAGTAAAGTTGGCACTGAATCTGTTGGCCAGTATATTGGCAATATCTGTTGGCTTGGTATAGGAGATACCATTGTGCAGTAACTCAGAGCAAATCTGGGTATTGCCGTGGAGATTCCTTACATAACTATAGAAGGCCTTGTGGTTGTCTACTATCTGCTACAATTCTGTTTTCATAGCTAGCTTTGGAGGATTTGATGAGGGATCTCAACTTTTTGTTGAGGCTGGTAAGGGAGTTTTTCCAGTCTTAGGACTTCACCTTATTTTGCATCAGTTTCCTCCTTCTGTTGTAGTTTGTTTATGGTAGGGGACCACCAGACTGGCTTCCTTTTTTTGGAGGAGAGCCTCTTGGTTCTATTGAGTATGCCAAGATCCATGCATTTGTGTATGTGTTCGTACAGTGCATTGGTGTATGATTCGGCAGCCATGAAACTGTTCTCCATTTGCATGGGTGCCGTGAAGTTAGCCACCTCTGTTTTTAGGAGCCCAGAGTTCGCTTTGGAGAAGTTTTTCATGGTGGTTTCCTTTGCAGGGGGGGGGGGGTGGGAGGGATATGGATATCCAAGGTGATTAGTTTGTGGTTGGATCTAACCAGGGAGGAGTTGACTATTGGTGTACAGCAACAGTCGCCCATGTTGGTAATGACAGGGCAAGGATATTGCTACCTCTAGTGGGGGTAAGAATGAGCTGGTCCAGGACATTGGAATTAATGAATTCCAGGAAACGTTGGGCAAGTGTATTGGTACATGAGTAGCTTTCCCAGTTAATGGAGGGGTAGTTGAAGTTGCCCAGTATGAGTGTTAGGTTAGACCCTAATATTCTCCAGGGTGCTTAGGAACGTGGAGTGTGAGTCTTGGGACATGGTTGGGGACCTATAGCAGGCTACGACCTGAATCGTTGTCTTACCCAATGTTAGCTGCACCTGAAGTATCTCTGATGCGTTATGTTGGGCTACCAGTCTGGAGGTGTGTGCATCCTTTATGAATATGGAAACACCACCACCTTTGGAGCTTCGGTCCAAGTTTTGGGGCCAAAAGGTGTGGAATGAGTTGTAGCCTGGTAGTGCAGGGGTGCTTTCTGCTGCCTTGAACCAGGTCTCTGTTACAGCATAAATGTCAATGTTCTCCATTTTAAGGAGTGCTTCGAATGAGTGCATTTTGAGATTTAGACTTTTAACATTGAGCAGCATGACCCTCAGATTGCATTTGTTTGTAGCTGTTGTGGTGGTAATTTGGTCTTTGGAACACTGATCTAGGCATAGAAAACAAATTATGCAATTGGATCCTTAACTTCCTGACTGAAAGGTCGGCATAGACAACAAAATATGCAACTGAATCCACGACTTCCTGACTGAAAGGTCACAGATAGTTCGAGCAGGAAAACATCACTCAAACAGAATCACCCTAAACACCGGGGTCCCACAAGGTTGCATACTCAGTCCACTTCTTTTCACAGTTCTAACACATGACTGCATAGCTATGCATCAGTCAAACAGAATCATCAGATTTGCAGATGACACCACAGTAATCGGCCTTATCAAGAAGGAAGACGAGGAGGCCTACAAGGAGGAGGTGAACCAACTCATTCATTGGTACACTGACAACTTAGCACTAAATGTTGGTAAAACCACAGAAATCATCATTGATTTTAGGAAGGAGAATAAGCCACAAACCCCTATCATCATCAATGGCCGCTTTGGGGAGAGTAAATAGCACCAAACTCCTAAGGGTACATATCTCACAAGACCTAAGTTGGGATACAAACACTTACTATATTATAAAGACAGCCCAATAGTGTCTCCACTTCCTTAGGAGACTTTATAGAGCTAACCTCCCCCACAGGTCCTACGTACCTTCTACAGAGCCACAACTGAGAGTGTACTGACAGACAGCATCGCTGTCTGGTATGGAAATTGCTCTCAAGCTGATCGGAAGGCATTGGATAAGACTGTTAAACAGGCCACAAAAATCATTGGCTTTAACCTTCAATCCCTACAAGACATATATTCAAATAGATGCTATGGTAGAGTCCGAAGGCTATTGAGGGATATACACTATCCGGCTTATGGACTGTTCAGACTCCTACCAACAAGGAAGCACAACAGAAGCATTAGATGCAGGGCATCCAGATTTCATAACAGCTTCTTCCACACGCTATCAGACTGCCGAACAACAAGCCCATACCCTAACCCACTAAATGGGTAAAACATTCTTTATGTGCAATATGCCGTTGTTAGCTCTCTGCATAGCTAACGTTGTATGTCTCTATTTGCACTATGAAAATTGTAAATTGTAAGTTTATGGAATATATTGGTGGTGGGTACGTTTATACAAGTGTGCCTCTTTATTTATTTATAGTACTGTTTTTTCATATATATCCTTATATTTCTACTGAATCTGTTCCTGCTGTTGTTGTATTTGTTTTATTTATGCTGTAAAAAGCTTTTAATTTTTTTACTTTATTTATTTTTAGTATCTTATTCTGATTTTTATTTTTAGTATTTAAATTATTAATTTAATCTCTTCCTTCTGTAAACTGTCATTCTTATGATATGAGCCTGAGTATCGAAATTTTGTGCAGTGATGTGCAGTTTTTCCTCTGTTCTGTATGACAATAACATTTACTTTGACTTTTGACTCTGACTTCGTGAATACCATAGGAGAACTGGATAGACCAAAGGGTAATGCAGAAAACTGATATAGTAGAAACAATACAATTGGGGTGGCCTAATGATTAAGGTGTTTGCCTTACAAACACAATGTGCAGGGTTTGAGTCTCACAAGGGATAATTAGCTAGGCTGAAAATGGCTCACAAGGGCAGTTAGCCTAGTACTGACCTATGGACCTATGAAATGAAACAAACCGGTGAATGATAAGCAATACAAAAAAATATACTGCAGTGGGGGCTATGCTATTCTACAATCTCCACACCAGTGAACGATAAGTACACACACACACACACACACACACACACACACAAAATGGGACAATGTTATTGTGTGCCCTCGATGTAAAGGGCATCAACGTTAAATATAATAACTCTGCTGTTGTCACACAAGCTAACAACAGGTGATGGTATTTTAAATATAGGCAAACCAAATGGTTAGTTTATTTAAATACGTGGGCTAACAAAGGCAAAGTCTGCCACATTAGGAAGTACACAGTGGCATAACACCCCCCCCAGTGGCACATAGATTTGATTCTATTTGAATTATGAGTTTGCTTTCATTCTGCAACCGTTAAAGCCACAGTGGGCTGACTGAGACTGTCCACATTATATAATTTTTCTCTGTAATCCTATAGTGAAGTCAAAGGTTGAGAATTATTGACAGTTAGTGCATCATACTTTGCAAGTTAGCATAAGTAGTTGCCATGCACAGGGTTGTGAGTGACTCAAGGGCTGAAATAGCACAGTCCCACAATGGCCAAAATAATAAGCTATGCAGTGTATAGCAATGAGTACACAATGATATGGAAATAAGGAACCCTATACAAATGAGCTACATGGATTTTTGTAAATGAAGGAACTCAAAATAGCAGATTCAGAAAAGAATACCACAGCAGCACTGAGTGGCGATGCATGCCCCTTTTAAACTCCATGATTCGCAGTGTACAAGGGGAGTGATGCTAGAGACAGCAGCATCAGTGGCGCATCAGCATGTGTTGGTAGCTGCTGTTAGAGCCACTGTTTGCAGTGATGAACATCACAGGCCTCTACATCAAACAAGGAGGTACAGATAGCACCATTCAAAGACCACTAACAGATTGCAGACCATTTCTGAGTATACAAGGATACTGTGAAGGTCCTACTCGTACTGTGTCACACACAAGCTGAATTAAGTGGTCTGCATAGCATGCCTATTCCTGTGTTCACAAATGTATGTGTAGGCTTAAACATCTTAGCTACAGGGACCTTCCACTGGGCTATAAGGGGCACCTTAGGGATAGCAAAGATGTCAGCCTCATTAATCCTAAACCAGTTCCTTGATAACATGCTACAAAATTTGGAGGACCACAACTGGTTCTCCAAGACAGAAAGAGAGAACCAGCACCATACAAGCATTTTATAACATAGCCCATTATGCTTAGTTTGTGGGAGACATACATAACATGTTGCTATCAAAGAACCTGCTGGTTGGCGGCACTTGGTCTGTGTGTGTTCATCTCAATAAAGCTACTGTAACAAGGAATATATTTTATTGTTTTATTTTCATCTGCTTTGGCTTTCCTGTTATTGGAGTACATTGGACTATCTAGGGAGCTGTTTGTGTTGCAGGCAATGCTAGCTATGCCTAAGAGCCCTGGTTGATGACCCTTATGCACACCCCCCAAGACTGTGCAGAAATGGCCTATAACACAGCCTATGTGTAAATGCAAAACCAAATGAAGTATGCATTCAGACTACTGAAGATATGCTTCCAATGTCTAGATATCTTGGGGGGGGGGGGTGCTGCAATACAGTCCAGACCTAAGCAGCAAGATCTTTGGTGTGTGTGCCATGCTCACAACATGTTATTGTGCAAACAAATGGAGTGGCAGGTGATCATGATGTCAGGGCATTCCACATCAGTTAACACTGAAGGAGGGTGGGATAGAGCACTGGAAGAGAAACATATGATAGCAGCAGTATCACAG
The DNA here is from genome assembly GCF_019279795.1 of Protopterus annectens. Lineage (NCBI taxonomy): Eukaryota > Metazoa > Chordata > Ceratodontiformes > Protopteridae > Protopterus > Protopterus annectens. Next base: position 1,328,819,664 of record NC_056741.1, on the reverse strand, counting down.
ATGAGACAGAGGCAGGTACAATACAATGTGATGCTAGCAATGAGGTGGCACACGATACATAACTGAGACCTTATACCAACAACAGAGAATAAAATGATATATAAGGTATCCCACCCAGGCTGTGCAGTGCCACTGATGGCCTGGCCAGTCTGTGCATCAAACATCATCAAACCCACACAGCACAGGTTAAGGGTTGGGCAGGGCACATTCAACATCTCTTCTACAGGTACAGGGCCACGGTGAAAGCCAAATGCAACATTAGAATATGGGGTAAGATCATGGGAAGTGACCATGGGTGCCAAATACTCTAAGAGGTTATGAACTGTCATGGATCACATCCTGCAGTGGTAGAGTTCAGCTGACATGATGCAGCTGTTGGTGGTATTCATTATATTGATCTATAGTGTTAAGGCTGAATGGGGCCAAGTCAGGAAAAGGGTAGAAGTACCGGACTGTGCACGTGCACCATCACAGGGCATCCCATGTGTTGAACCCGATGAGCACTGTTTCTCGTGACACAGATGGCAAGCATGATTTGGGCTGGTAGGCTGTATACCCAGAGGTGACCCTCCCCCCTTTCCTGTGGTATCCAATTCCCATGTTTTTTTTCTGTTCATGGTTTGAAAGGCCCCAACCACAGGTAGACAATACTGTACCACAACAGTATCATGGGTTCCTAAATACACATTCACCACACTACATATGCCATATTCCCACTGACCTCCAGCACAGTGCTTGTTGTTGCTGATAAGTTACTTTACCATGCAGAACTCCTTCCTTAACTCTGGGAAGCACAACATATGCACAGACTTTTCTGAAATTCCTCCATTTCAAAATTATATGGTTATAAGCTGTATTTCTTTAAATGGTGCTGACATTTATATACTGCTAATAAGGGCCAGTTAGGGTAGTGATTAGAATAAAGCTAGTTAATCTCCATTGTCTGTGAATTGCTGCAGGTACACAATATGCTATCCAAATATGCCAGCACTAGCTGTACATGTTATAATGAGCATGATGCATGTGAGCTATATACCTATGTAGACAACATATGTGCACCAATTGAATTGCATCTACGTCTTAGTGCCATGGTGTACTGCTATGATGCACGATTCACAAACATACACCCATATGCATGGGGCTAGCATTCTCCTCAAGTGGACCTGACTGAGTGGCCATGGTTACTTCAGGCACTGGGCGATGCAGGGTTCCAGCTTGGTGAGCCAGGTAGAACAAGATTTTCCTGTTCTTCATACATAGCAACTTCAGGGAGTGCTTTTTGGGTAGTTAATATTTGCCTGTTGCAGAAACTAGATGTCTGGCATGAGCTGTCTGTAATGCTGAGTGATGTCACTGACATCATCCATACCACTGAGCAAAGCCTACACAGTTAATGACTTAACATGGCACCAACCTGATCTGCTTCACCAGTGGGACCCATAGATTCAGGACAGGGAACCTGTAAGCATTTTTTATGTACAACTGAATTTTACTATCTTAACTGTTGTACATACTTTGATTTCCTTTGGCTGAGGAGCGGCAGCCAAACAAAACATGGGTGGGTACCAAAGTAGGTATACCTCCTGACAGTGGAGCATATATGACATTTGTGCTAGTCCACTTTACTACTGCATCTGTCTTTGTAGCCTATGTGTGATAACCTTTTCCCAATGCATTGTCCTTCTGCAAGTCTAGCTGTGAAAGAGGAGAAGTTGAGCCATGGTCACCTCAGTCTGTACTGACCACTGCTTCTATCTCTCCATGGGTTCAGTAGGAGAATGATGGTCTCCTTGTTGAAGGTAACGTTTGAAGGGTCATTAGTACCCTCTTTGTTTCTTGGAAGGGCTGAAGGAAACAACCCTGACAGTGGACCTGAGGAGTCTCCGGTGCAAAATCTGGCAGCTGCCAAGGTGTACTGGTAACAGGAGGCCCATCCTGGCAATGTGTAGCACATTTTTAGTTTATTGGTGGAGTTGCATAATCTACAGATCCTGCCCATTATGCCACCAGAGGGAGCAACCAGCCCAAAACAACAGCCACTCAGGTGAGAGATGCCTGGGTCTTTTGTTCTCTGGGCTAGCTGGCTCCATACTGGTATTTTCTCTGTCACATGTGTTGTTCTGCACTCCTTTTTTTCCTAACCATCTTCATTTGTGTCCACCGTCTGTATGTATCTATTTGCATATCCATCAACTGTCCTTTTCATCTTCTGTGTGTATACCACATTTTTTGTGTCTCTGTTGGTCTGCCTGCCCCTGCTACCTGCCTTCTCACTCTGGCATCCATAGCAGTCCCACACTACTTTCCTCACCTGTGCCTTTATTTATTCCAAATTTTTAAAAGGGTATTTTATTTTGTAATACTTACAAAAGGTTTTTTTTCCCAACAGAAATACAATTCTCCCCACCTTTCATACATTATGGATACTCTTCTGGGTTTCCCCCAACTTGCTGTTTCCTTGTTTCCTAATTTCCTGTCTACCTCATTTCCTCCCAGCTTACATAATGAACAGGGGGGCCACATTTCTGCACTTACCCATACTTGTGTATCTATTGATTGCTATGTTGCCCACCTTGTGCTAGATAGGCTCCACAAGCTTTGCGGTACTACCCTGCATGTGTGAGCTGGCATTCCTTGGCCATGCATCGGTGCCTTGCCTTTGATGCATGCCGCATCGTTCATGCACACTGTTGTAGCAGTGCTCCTGTAGTAATGCAGCAGAGAACCATTTACCCCATTAATGGTACACCTCTCTATACTTATGCAGTCTTTTGTTCCATTTTCTGCTACTGTTCAATGCCTAATGCAGGCCTTAGCTGTACAGCTCTTCACAAAGTGACCTTAAAAATCTGAACTATACAAGTGCAAAGCACTTGTCTAAGAATCCCAGCCAAAGTCTGCATTACTGTTTGAAAATATGCAACTTCATGCTGCTGATAGAAATTCTGTTGGAAGTATTTTGCTTAATACATACCATTTAAATATGGAATTGGTATAACTGCATTCAGCACAGCATGAAATTGTAATCTTTCCTGCGTACTACACTGTGATATACTGAATGGTTTTCTGTGGATCAAAGATGTACCCAACAGTGTTTTATAGTGCAACTCATCAGCACAGCTGTTCAAAGTAGCTTATAATGTGTGTTAAACAGCACTGCAAATGGATTGGCTGTTAACTGTATACAGCAAATCCACTGCTAGTACTATACAGTCTGGTTTATATAACATTCATGTACAATTTCATACACATAGCTATAAGTACGAGTGTATATATAAATACCTATACTCACTCACACACACACACACACACACACACACACACACACACACACACACACACACACACACACACGCACGTACACACGTATGCAAAAGTGCACAAACACACACAGATATAAAGATACTTAAAATTATGTTCACTACTTAGGTAGCCTTGATTTTACTAGTTCCCATTATCAACACACACACACACTATAATTGTGAGCAATTCTAACTTAAAATGACTGGCTTCACCTTTAGAAGGGTTTATGATGTACAGAAAATGGTCATGCATGCTTGAAGATGTGGACAGAGTTTTGATAAAGAAATACTTTTAAACACACACACATAATTGTGAATGGAGCTGAGTTAAAGTGATTGGTAACACCTTTAGAAGGGTTGATTATGCTCACAAAGTGGTGATAAATGATTGACAATGTGCACAGAGTGATGATAATGAAATAATTTGTGTATGTGTATATATAAATTTATATATATATATATATATATATATATATATGGATTCACTTCATAACACAAAGTTCAAAACACTGAAACCAACACGCTGAAACTTCAAAATCTTAAACTCAAAACACTGAAACTCAAAAGACTGAAAACACATATCATACATATACTGTTTTTAAACAACATAAATCATAGCACTTTCCACCAAGTGTAAGCAGGTGGGCAAGCCTCCCCCCCCCCAGGCACCCCACACCCCCTGCTACTTGTATATATCAACTGCAAGATTGCACTTCACTACACTAAGTGCAGTCTTGGTGTTGATATATTTAAGTAGCAGGGGGTGTGGGCAGTGCAGCCCCCCACATGGGGGGTGCAGGGGGGCTTGCCCCCCTGCTTACACTTTGTGGAAAGTGCTATGATTTATGTTGTTTAAACTCAGTATATGTATGATGTGTGTTTTCAGTGTTTTGAGTTTCAGTGTTTTGGTCTTCTACATTATGAGGTTTTCTCATTTTCAGTGTTTTGAGTTTTCAGTGTTTTGAAGTGAATATATATATATATATATATATATATATATATGTGTATATATATATATATATATATATATGTGTGCATATATATATATATATATATATATATATATATATATATATATGTACAGACACACACTAACAATGTCTGTAATAAAGGGGTGTGAAAAATGAAAAGCTTACTCAAGCAAGTCTACAGAGTCCAACATGGTAACTCCTTTTAAAACAAGAATTCTACAGGAACAAGGGAATATAGTCTAAACACACAGGGTAGATGGCTTAAGGGAAATGTGAGGAATCTTGGTGTATTTTTTCCTTCTCAAAGAGGGTGGATAACTTGTGGAACAGCCTTGCTGAAGGTACTGCTACATCTGATGCGGTGAAGTAATTCAATAATGTATATCACAACCATAATAGAAATTCTCACAAGGAAACTATCTGTGTTTATGTGGGAGGTTACATGATCAGTTAACTAGGAACATTTATCTAAATTGGCAATACAGGGTAGATTAGAAGGCTCAGAAGTCTTATCTGCCATCAAAGTGAATGTTTATACCTTTCTGTGAATTACATTTAGTAGCTACTCTTGATTTTATTACAATATCCTTGAAGCATGAACCATTTGTTGCCTAAACTGACACAAAATGGCTATAAAAATCAACAATCTCCTTAGCTTGGAGGGATACAGCCCTGACTTTTGCCTCAGTTGAAATAGCTTTAATTAGCTGTTCAGGCACTTGGAGATGTTTACATGGGGGAGGTGGGAGTGGAGCAACATGTGTTAGCCAATCTAGTGGGGAAAAGGGGGCCATGGGCCATGCCAGCCATGTCTGTCAATAAGGTGCATATCACCACCAAACAGAAAACATGGGTGCACTACAGTATATGCACTATAGCAAGAGTTACAGACATGGCAGTGGAGGCATAGCACATAATAAAAAAAGAATGGACCCTATGCCAGATGATGACCTCACTCTTAATGCTCAACTTCTTTCCACATGGGAATGAATGGGTTAATGCGCTCTTTCCTCTCTGGGGAGCAACTGTGTCTCATAGGGCAACCAGTGTGTGGGCGAGTGGCTTGAAGGTCATGTGGGGCTGTGGAACAAAAACAAAATAGTTATAAAGGTCTCTGACATTACAAATGACACGTATTAATGCAAATAATTATTTTTTTATAAAACGTACAGCTCACTGTATTCTCTTTTGTTAGCAAAGTTAAAAAAATAGGACAAGGGAATATGTCTCCATTGATTTTGCAATTGAGAGCTTATTGATTCAGACTTGTATTAATGATGTGGTACTAAGTCACTCAATTTATTCCAGATGACTAATATTTTGCGATCAGTAAACTATTTTTAGATGGCTATTGTTTCTCCATCATAGAAGGGCAACCTTTCTGAAATTTAAGACTGCTTTTTGTGTTTCCAGGAAACTATCAGAGAATCATGCTATTTGTACAAGTTAACTTATATTACATATGCAAGAGATGGACTATTTATACAAATGCAAAACGATAGGATCTCAGTTTATTAGCAGCAGAACAACTGAATAATAAATATATTCAGTGCCTTCAGAGCCACAATGAATGCTTCATTTGTATCAGACCACTGCATATTCTAACTGCAGGATATATGTTTGCTACTTATGGCTTGTTATGCAGTTTGACAATTTAAACACTTTTATCTGCATTCCTGATTTAGCACAGTATTGTCTTCAGCAGAGAGCAATGTTTTACCAAGTTCCTTAGTTCACCAAAATGATGCAATTAATGCACAACTGTGCACAGAAGATTATATCTCTACAGCTTGTAAATACTAAAATAACTCATAGGGTTGCTTTTATTTACCAGTAGAAAGTACAGTTGTGTAAGTCCTACTTACCTGTAACAGTAGATGGTTGTAGGACAAGCTGCCTTACTGTTATATGGGTAGTAGTGCCCTGCTACCCTATGTATGGCAGTCTACCAAAGCTCAGAGCTCCTCCCTCTGCCTGTCTGTGGGTGTAATGGACTGATCACCTGAGAGTACAGGGACTGTCTTTCAAAACCACAAACAGAACTCTTCCAGTTTTCAAGGGTCCAAAAGGAAGAGAAGATGAAAATGTAAGCTTGGGAACACCTGCTATTCCAAACCAAAAACTACATACACACACACACACACACACACACACACACACACACACACACACACACACACACACACACACACACACACACACACACCAAAAAATGCCACTGAGCCTCCTTTAACACCTGCTGCACATTTTCATAATATTAAACGCCTAAACAGAGTTAAGACTGAATCATGCAGGCTGTTAGTTGTAGTTGCTCCAAACTGGGGTGAACCAGTCACCCTGAAACTGTGTGAGCAAATCCAGCCAATACTGTTAAAAGGGAGAACCAAGACTGCCTGGGTCAATAGAGGGTCACCACAATGATTTTTGGCATTTCTTTCTGAACCTTTAGAAGTACTATCAGAGGAAAGGGTAGAAATTCATACAGGAACATTCCTGTCCAAGGGCACAAGAACGCATTTGTCCTCTAAGCATGGCTGCAAGGATTTTTAAATAATCCCTTTGACCCACTCTGATCGGTCCCACTGTAGACTGCTGGCTTCACTCGTTGTTCGTGCTGCATTCAACCCTCTGAGTGCATCCTACCCTATTCCACTACACTCAAAGAAACCTCCCCTATAAGTACATCCAAAGCGGGACTCCTGAGGAGCTTACAAAAGATGGTCTCCCACAAGAATTACTTGAAGTGTATGTACTGCAATTTATCACTATAACTGCTTTTAGTGCTCACACTACGGTAGTCTGTGCGTTTCCCCACGCTTGCTAAGCAGACTACAGCGGTTCTTTTCATTTTCCCTTAATTCCCCCTTTTACCCACTAAGCTGTAATTCATATATTTTGCCACTAGGTGGCACTGCTTAACCACTTATAGTGAAAGTATCTATGGAGACACATATTATTTATTTATTTTACATTTGTTGACTGGGAAAGTCCGACTGGATGCAGAAAAGCCCCACAGTTAAATTTTAAGCAACATATAAGGTGTATACAGAAGCATTCAAATTTACATAGTACCAGACTTAACACTGACTAGTAACATAGCACTGAAGCTTAAGATTTAACATATTTACATAGACTGAAGCTGCGGTGGTGCAACGGTAGCAAGAGGTTCTCCCATTCGATTCTCGGCTGGAGCGCCTTCTGTGCGGAGTCTGCATGTCCTCCCCGCGGTCGAGTGGCATTCGAAAGACATGCGTGAATGGGCGTGCCTTCGTTGAAGGTTAGGCGTCGGGCTGACACCTCTGCACCATAAAAATCGACTGCCAATCATTACCGGACTGGAGTTCCACTGTGGCGACCCCTAACCAGGAAAAGCTGAAAGAAAAACAACAACAACGAATGAAAAAGTCATTTTTTACCATATTTCTGTTCTCTCCCAAGCAGTCTCCCACTCTCACAAGATACTTACCCTGCCGGCCTGCTTTGACTAGAGAATTACTTTTTTCTTTTCTCTTCCCACACTCCTCAGCCTAGACTCACCTCTACTGTTCCTGTAGTTCCTCTAAGCTCCCACGTTCCAGCTATAGCTGGCTGATTGGTTTTTGCCAGCCACTTTCTCACCAACTCTCTCAACTCCTTTCCCTCCTTCTCAGTACTACCTCCCCTTTCCTGTTACCACCCACTCTCTTCTGTGATCTATCCGCCCAATCCCTTCTTCCTTTCCTTCCTGCCCCTAGTGTATATAGTGACTCTGCTATCCGCGGAGCCAATTTTTAAATAATCCCTTTGACCCACTCTGATCGGTCCCGCCGTAGGCTGCTGGCTTTGCATGGTAAGTGCTGCACAACATCAGGCTTGCTGCCACATGGGCAATTGATTGTATGCACTGTATAGACTCTGCTCTAAGTTGATTGTTGTTTTACTATGAAGTAGGACAGCTGTGCGAATGCATTACAGAGTGGTTTTATCAATGCTCTGAATGCACACAAAATTCAATGATCTTGATAAAGAACCCAGATTGTGTATTTTGTATTATAGGACCATAGTGCGTATTGGAAGTACTACTGTGGCCAGCTGTTAAGTTCTTCATAGTGTTTGCTGATCTACCTCTGCTCCTTAGTTTAACTAAGATAATTGCGTTGCTGAGCCATAGTGTACGCGACACTTAAAACTACTCAAAGCCTGTTGCCTGGCTTCATATGTCTTAATTGTACTGCACAGTTTATACGGAATGTAAACTGTATCATCTGGAGTGAATTTAAGGAGAAGTGCAGTCTGAAACTGTTAATGATTAGGTTTTTCAGTATTTGTACATAGTCTTAATATATTCCACTGTTTATATCGAAAGTTATTTGCATTAATAGGAGCGGCTTTGAAGAGAAACATAAACAGAATCTGTTAATGCTTAGGTGCATTGAAGCAATATGCTGCCAATATTGTTTTTCTTTGTCTTTATGCTCTTAACCTTATTATTCAAAGCTTTTAAAGTCACTTTCTGTTTGTGTTAGGGATTATAAGCAGTACACAAACGACTTTTTTTCTCTGTGTAATTTATGTTGTAACCTCAGTAATAGCCTACATATTTCTATATTTACAACAACAGCCAAGATTGTTGTTTAGTAACCCTGTTATCTGTATTGTTAGTTGGAATAGTAGCCTGCATTTTCTATATTTTCAACAACAGCTAAGATTGTTTTTAGTAACCCTGCTATCTGTATTATTAGTTAAAATAGTAATTTGACATACTGATCCACATACTTTGTTTTGTTAAGCATCTGCTGCCATGTTCCACTCTTCTCCCTACAGTTCGTGCTGCGTTCAACCCTCTGAGTGCATCCTACCCTATTCCACTACATTCAAAGAAACCTCCCCTATAAGGACATCCAAAGCAGGACCTCTGAGGAGCTTGCAAAAGATAGCCTCCCACAAGAATTATTTGAAGTGTATGTACTGCAATTTATCACTAACTGCTTTTAGTGCTCAAACTACGTCTACGGTAGTGTCTGTGCGTTTCCCCACGCTTGCTAAGCAGACTACAGCGGTTCTTTTCATTTTCCCTTACTTCCCCTTTTTACCCACTAAGCTGTAATTCATATATTTTGCCACTAGGTGGCACTGCTTAACCACTTATAGTGTAAAAGTAATTTTTTTACAATATTTCTGTTCTCTCCCAAGTAGTCCCCCACTCTCATGAGATACTTACCCTGCCGGCCTGCTTTGACTAGAGAATGACTTTTTTCTTTTCTCTTCCCACACTCCTCAGCCTAGACTCACCTCTGCTGTTCCTGTAGTTCTTCTAAGCTCCCACATTCCAGCTACCTTCTCACCAGCTCTTCCCCCTCCATTTGCCCTTCGGGCTCACTCCGCTCTCCTACCCTGCCCCAATTCTCACCCGTCCCCACTACTCCTACTTTTATTTCAACTCCTAACCCCTCCCTCTCTTACCCAACCAATCATCTCCATACTTTACCCCCTCCCCTTTGTATCACCACCTGCCAATCACAACCACTACAACCCCTCTCTTCAAAGTCTCTATACACATCTAAATCCACTCCTACTATACACATATACAATCTGCCTAACTCCTTATATACTGCTAATAGACACATACACCCCTCTATCATGCCATGTCTTCTACCACAAACCCTTCTCATCCCATCCATCAGCATATTATTCTTACTCTCTTTAAACCAGGCTACCTCCTACTCCTATAACCAACTCCCCCTCCTTCCTGTCCTACACCCCTATTCCCAACCTCCATCATCCTCATCCCGATAAAACGCACTTCCACACCATATCCGCCTCTTTAGTTCAACCCAACCCATTCTACTACTTCAGAATAAACATTTTTCCCCCATCAATAAAATAGCAGATACCTGAACTAATACTTCTCTCCACAACAATTAAAGACCAAATTAAAACTACTACTACTACTACTACTACTACCTCTCCTCAACTACCTCTGCTAAGCAGGGGACATACACCCAAATCCTGGACCAAATACTTCCTCTAATCCCAATCTCTCTGTCACAAGCAATACAACTAATCTTAAATACCGCAAACTCTTCACCACCAATGCCCAGAGTCTAAGAAATAAAGTAGCCCATTTTCATGCATGGCTAAACCACAACCTACCTGACATTGTAGCCATTTCAGAAACTTGGCTAAAACCCCATATCTCCGATTCTGAAATCCTTCCCCCTGGATTCCAAGCTCTCAGACATGACCGCTTAATAGAAAAGGTGGTGGGGTAGCCTTAATCTACTCTAACCTACAACCCATCACTCCCTACCCTAATCCTATTCCTCCATTCAATAATGCAGCATTAGTAATACGCCTACTAAAAATGAATAATCATAAAAGCATTTGTATCATGGCCCTCTACATTCCCCCTGGTAATAATACCACAACACTTGAAGAAATTCTCCTATGGACCTCAACCAATATTAAGCTAGAGACCTTCATACTAGCTGATGTAAATATAGATTGGAATATAATCAACAAATCTAATCCCACCATATCCATCAATCTATTTAACTTAACCCAACTGTCTAACTCCATTACTAGACAAACCCCCCCAGGTACCACACTAGACTGGATCCTAGTCACCCATCCTAATAAAGTCTTAAACTCAGGCATCCTACCTGACTCTATAGGGGACCACCTGCCAGCTTTCATCCACCGAGCAACCCATTCCTCTCCTCACCTACACCAATATATTCACACACGTAACCTTACAAACGTCAACCCCAAAACTTTCTCTAACTCCCTAACACAAACAAATTGGAACTCTTTAAAAACTCTTCCCCTAGAAAATGCCATATAATTTTTCAACTCAACCTTCTTAACTGCTCTCAACTCCCTAGCTCCACCAAGAACAAAAAGAATAAAAACCAATACTGCCCCATGGCTAACCAAAGATACCAAAAAACTTATGCAACAAAGAGATAAATCCTGGAAAATATACCATCAAAACAAGCAGCCAGAAACTCTTCTTTAATATAAACAACTCTGCAACCTTGTTAAAAAAACAAATTATCAGAGACAAAAAATCCTACTATATCAAAATCCAGTCTAACCACTCAAAAAATCCCAAACATTTCTGGAATTCCATTAACTCACTTCTCAACCCAGGTAACAAAAACAACCCCTGCCCTGACACCAGCAGATCTGATCCTGAAATAGCCTCTCTATTCAACTCCATCTCTACCAACTCCATAGCAGAACTGACCAAGATCTTCCCCTAACAACCCTTCCCCTCAACTAATCCAATCTTCCTAAGCCCCTACACCACCCCTACCCCCAATCCTCCTCCAATATTTGAACTTAAACCCATCTCAACCTCCTACATAAAAAAATTACTCTCTAAACTAAAACCATGCTCCAGTGCCTCTGACAATATCCCATCTTCCTTCCTAAAAATCGCCGCAGATGGAATCGCTCTTCCCATTAGCATCTTGATCAATAGATCCATACAGGAATCTTATGTGCCCAAACTGTGGCATGCAGCCTTTTTCTACCTCTCCATAAAGGAGGCAAAAACAATAGTATTGCTAACTATCGCCCCATAGCTATCCTCTCCCCAATCTTAAAACTTCTGGAAAAATGCATCGAACTTCAGCTTATGCCATTCCTAACCAATCACCAACTAATCACTCCAACCCAACACGGCTTCCGTCCTGGCCACAGTACTATCACTGCCCTTCTCTCCTTCTTAGACACAATAAATCTTGCCCGTGATTCCGGAAAAATAGTATCAACAGTTCTACTAGATCTGGCCAAGGCATTCAATACCATCTCCCACACCCATCTCTTGAACCATCTTTCTAACCTTAATCTCTCTCTCAGAATACCTTATCCTGGTTCTCAAGCTACCTATCTGACAGATCTCAAGCTGTGAAATGGGGAAAAGGCACCTCAACCTTCCTTCCTATCCCCACTGGGGTACCCAGGGATCCATACTCGGTCCAATGCTGTTTAACATCTTTATCGATGATTTCCACACAGCCATACCCAACACCAAAATTGTACAATATGCAGACGACTCAACTTTAATCTACTCCGCCTCTAACCTCCCTGAGCTCCAAACAATGACACAAACTGCTTTCTCCACCACTGAGAACTGGATGCTCCAAAACCTCCTCTCTCTAAATGCCAACAAATCCAAAATACTACTATTCCCTCCTTCAAAAGCCTTCCCTCCTGATGAAAACTCATTCAAAAGTATTAACCATAACAACTGTACTATAGAACTAACTAGTGAAGGGAGGAAACTGAAGTAAAATAAAAAGAACCACTGGAATTATTAACCATAACAACTGTACTATAGAACAAACTAGTGAAGGGAAGAAACTGAAGTAAAATAAAAAGAACCACTGGAATTATTAACCATAACAACTGTACTATAGAACAAACTAGTGAAGGGAAGAAACTGAAGTAAAATAAAAAGAACCACTGGAATTATTAACCATAACAACTCTGCTATAGAACAAACTAATGAAGGGAAGAAACTGAAGTAAAATAAAAAGAACCACTGGAATTATTAACCATAACAACTGTACTATAGAACAAACTAGTGAAGGGAAGAAACTGAAGTAAAATAAAAAGAACCACTGGAATTATTAACCATAACAACTCTGCTATAGAACAAACTAGTGAAGGGAAGAAACTGAAGTAAAATAAAAAGAACCACTGGAATTATTAACCATAACAACTCTGCTATAGAACAAACTAGTGAAGGGAAGAAACTGAAGTAAAATAAAAAGAACCACTGGAATTATTAACCATAACAACTGTACTATAGAACAAACTAGTGAAGGGAAGAAACTGAAGTAAAATAAAAAGAACCACTGGAATTATTAACCATAACAACTGTACTATAGAACAAACTAGTGAAGGGAAGAAACTGAAGTAAAATAAAAAGAACCACTGGAATTATTAACCATAACAACTGTACTATAGAACAAACTAGTGAAGGGAGGAAACTGAAGTAAAATAAAAAGAACCACTGCCTGCAAAATGATCCACGGAAGGAATTTATTCCACAGAAGGAATTTATTGAACTCCCCAAGCAATAAAATTAGCGCTTTCGTCTTATTTCATTGAATAAAACTTCCTCCGACAAAATGTTACAAAAATACATTGCATTAAATACAAAAATTAGACGTTAGTCACATGGTTAAATCAATTAAACATTAAAGGCAAAACACCTAATATTACAATTTGCCGAAACAAAAAAATGCTAAAATACTTTAAAACAATGCCATATAAATAAACATTCAAGTACTTATAAAGATAAAAATGAAAGATGAATGAAAACCAACAGTGAATAACTCAAGAAATGACTCAGAAAAAATATGTATCCTGAAAAAGACCTAAATAAGCAACCAGGTGCAGCTTAAAAGTTAAAAACTATATTTATATGTTAGAAGTTATACTATGTATATGCAGAAATATAAATAAATCTACACTAAAAAACAAATGTTCTGTGTACTTAATTAACCTACACTGATAAAAAACATTAATAAATCAGTTTTATATACATAACATATACCAAAGTTGTTTACCTTTGGAGACTCCTGAGCTTCAGTACGCAGGCCAATGAACTCATATCGTTCAGGCCTGGTGGGCTGTAAGCATTCAATCTTATTTGCCACAGAAGCTCCTGGATTTCTAACAATAGGGTGAAAGGTCCATCGCTAGGGTTAAACTCAATTTGATCAATAATTCGGAAGCAAAAACTGTGTTGAGGATATTCCTGGACATGTTTTGCCAGGGCATTCTCCACTTTGGATTTCCTAATACTGTACAAATGTTCGTAAACTCTATCCCAGAGTCTATGATCCATCTTACCAACGTAGAAAAAAGGACAGAGTCTACAAGTTGCCAAATAGACTACACGTTTGGAGAGGCAGTTATATCTTTTGTTTATGTAATTTTTTCTGCCCCTTACAGTAAACATCTTGCCTACCTCCATGTGTCTATAGTAAGGGCAATTTTCACATTTGTACATACCAGTAGTTCTAGATAAAGGGGTATTCACTCTCTCCAATCGTTTTTTAAGATTGGGTCCTCTTCTATAAGTGATCCTAGGTGACGACTCAATGATAGGGGCCAAGTCAACATCTGAAACTAGAAAATTCCAGTTTTTGAAGACTATCTGTCTTACAACATGAGCATCAAGGCTATAAGATGTAATAAAAGTGAGCTTAAATGAGTCAGATTTATCTGGATGTTCAGTACTAGTAGTCGGTGGGGACTCAGCTACTAAAATAGGCGTAAATTGGCCATTGAACCTTTTGTACTGTACTTCTCAAATCAAGTCGTCCAGTAATTGTATAAGATAACCCCGTTTCAAAAACATGTCATATAACAGTTAATATTCAGCTCTAAAATCATCCCCATCTGACACCATCCAGGCCGCTCTCACCAGTTGTCTCTACACTACAGATCTCTTCTGCTGATATGGGTGACAATTGGTGAAATGGAGGAATGAATTAGAATATGTTGGTTTCCTTTGTACCCTAGCTTTAAATGAATTTGCATTTCTGTCCTTAAATAGTTCAACATCTAAATAAGTTATGCTCTCCACTCCCATGCTGTGGGTAAATTTCAGAAACTGAGTGGACTCATTCAGGTAGGTCGCGAAATTCAAAATGTCATCAGTAGTACCTTCAAACATAATAAAAACATTATCTAGGTATCTAGTATAATAATAGATGTTCTTCCTAAATGTGTTATTGTTAAAGACATGGTGCTGCTCCCAATTGGGCCATTACAAGATTTGCAAAATTTGCCCCACATGGAGAGCCCATCGCGACCCCTGTCTTTTGCAACTAATAACATCCATTAAACATAAAGAAATTATTGTTCAAAATTAGGTCCAATAATTCCTCTAAAAGTTCAGAACACCCCTTCATTCTAATCAAGTTAGTTACCCAAATCAATACCTATGTCAATGGTTATAACTGTATAAAGATCTTTAACATCAATGGTCAAGAGCGTAATGTCATCCTTATACTCCAGATCATTGATGCTACTCAAAAATTACCACGATTCTCTACAAATGTAGTCAAACATGCCAACAAATTTCTTTAATGCTTTATCTACGTACTTTGTCAGTGGGTACATAATAGAATTTCTCCCATTGACAATAGGACGTAGTGGTGGGTCATCAAGAACTTTATGGACCTTCGGAATACCGATGATCACCGGGATGAGAGGAGCTAAACTAGATAAATAATTATAAAGATCCAAGGAAATTCTGGCTTCTATAAACAAATCGTTAAGGAAAACTTTTATCTTCTGCTGGGCTCGGTTAATTTCATTCAAAGAAGCAGGAGAGTACTGATCTGATTCAAGTAATTTTAGCATAAGTCTAGTATAGTCATCATTACCAAAAAACACAAGCCCTCCACCTTTATCAGGCTTATCCACTGTAGCATTCTGAAAACTCAAATACTTCAAACTCTCCCTTTCCTGTTTTATACAGTTACTGGGAGTGCCCAAACGTCTATGCATTTTATGCTCAAGTTTCTCACTTAAGTCCAGTTCGCAAATTTGTTCAAAAACCAATAAACCAGGGGGTAAAGGTGGATTAAAGGTACTCAACACTTTACATTCATTAATCGCTCTAGGTTGATCTTTAGACAAAAGTTGCAAATTTATTTTACGTACAAATAACTTTAAGTCAATCATTGTTCTTGCAAAACTGGCCCTCAAGTCAGGAACAAAAATCAGACCCTAAACCAATAAGTCCACCAAGGAAATATCTACCTCTAAACTGGAATAATTAAAAATCTTAAAATCCTGGTCACTGTTGAAAACAATTCTAAGGTTCCTGGTGGGGGTACCATTGTCCAAACTATAAACTCCAGCTATGAAGTCCCTAGCTGGATCATCAGTTACTTCGGCATCACCCGATTCGGGCCAGAGTTCTTCCCTTGGGGGAATCTCCCATTGTGGATCAAATCCATGTACTGTCAAACCTTCCTGTGAAAATGTAGGGAATTACTACTGGTACCAGACTCTTAATTATTAAAGGCTCTATTATAGTCAGTAGAATTGTTTGAATTTCGACTATCAGAGTCATTGGTATTATAATTATTCATATTTCTCCTATTATTCCTTAGCCGCCCTTTCCAATTGGAGTCATAATTACTCAGACTGCCTCAGCTTAACTGCGCCCAGAGGAAGCTTGCTCTGAGGTTTCCATAATCTGTCTATTAGGGGGCTGGTTGCCCAAATTGTTGTCATTAGGACAAGGGTGGTTTAAAGGATTTACCCATTCTTGTGTTGTTGATGGCTTAGGGTAAGCAGTCCCTTTAATATAGTCATTGTTGTCACGAGAAAGCTTTTTGTTTTTAGTAGCTTTCATTTTAGTGATACGGCCATTGATACTGGTAAAAATGTGCTCAACCTCGAACTTGTAATGGGTAAAGTCAGCATCCTTAGTTATATTACTGTCCAACAAACCACTTTCAATGTTCAACTCATCTATAATCGTAGAGTAATGTTTAATAAACAACTCAATTAACTCGAGACCTTGCCTGCCGAATAAAAGTAGTAAATCTTGATGAAACAGAGTCACAAACTAAAGCAGTTGGAAAACACCAAGATCTTAAACCCTTTGGCACCTGGCATCTTGACAGGCATTCCTTGAAATATGCTACTTCAAGTTGTAGCTTTTTAACCTTAAAGGATTTAATGTCAAGCAATTTTAAGTTCTCTGTTATGCTAGACCTGTTGGTATCATTATCAGCTGCCAAACTATCAACAGCAGTAGAGCTGCCCTTGTTTAAAAGATCCGGCTGGTATTGGACCTAATTTTGAACAATAATTTATTTGTTTAATGGATGTTATTATTTGCAAAACACAGGGGTCATGATGGGCTCTAAATGTGGGGCAAGTTTTGCAACTCTTGTAATGGCCCATTGGGAGCAGCATCATGTCTTTAACAATGACACATTTAGAAAGAACATCTATTATTATACTAGATACCTAGATAATGTTTTTATTATGTTTGAAGGTACTACTGATGACATTTTGAATTTCGCGACCTACCTGAATGAGACCACTCAGTTTCTGAAATTTACCCACAGCATGGGAGTGGAGAGCATAACTTATTTAGATGTTGAACTATTTAAGGACAGAAATGCAAATTCATTTAAAGCTAGGGTACAAGGGAAACCAACATATTCTAATTCATTCCTCCATTTCACCAACTGTCACCCATATCAGCAGAAGAGATCTGTAGTGTAGAGACAACTGGTGAGAGCGGCATGGATGGTGTCAGATGATTATTTTAGAGCTGAATGTCAACTGTTATATGACATGTTTTTGAAACGGGGTCATCTTATACAATTACTGGACTACTTGATTGTAGAAGTACAGTACAAAAGGTTCAATGGCCAATTTAAACCTATTTTAGGATCCAACTCCCCTCTGACTACTAGTACTGAACATCCAGATAAATCTGACTCATTTAAGCTCACCTTTATTACATCTTACAGTCTTGATGCTCATGTTGTAAGACAGATAGTCTTAAAAAATTGGAATTTACTAGTATCAGACGTTGACTTGGCCCCTATCATTGAGTTGTCACCTAGGATCATTTATAGAAGAGGACCCAATCTAAAAAAAACCTATTGGAGAGGGTGAATATCCTTTTATCTAGAACTACTGGTATGTAAAAATGTGAAAATTGCCCTTACTGTAGACACATGGAGGTAGGCAAGATGTTTACTGTAAGGGGCAGAAAATAATACATAAACAAAAGATATAACTGCTTCTCCAAACGTGTAGTCTATTTGACAACTTGCAGACTCTGTCTTTGTTTCTACGTCGGTAAGACAGATCACTGACTCCGGGGATAGAGTTTATGAACATTTGTACAGTATTAGGAAATCCAAGGTGGAGAATGCCCTGGCAAAACGTGTCCTGGAATATCCTCAGCACAGTTTTTGCTTCCAGATTATTGAGTTTAACCCTGGGGGTGGACCTTTCACCCTATTGCTAGAAATCCAGGAGCTTCTGTGGCAAATAAGATTGAATGCTTACAGCCCACCAGGCCTGAATGATATGAGTTCATTGGCCTGGGTACTGAAGCTCAGGAGTCTCCAGAGATAACTTTGGTATATGTTATGTATATAAAACTGCTTTATTAATGTTTTTTATCAGTGTAGGTTAAGTACACCGAACATTTTTTTAGTGTAGATTTATTTAGATTTCTGCATATACATAGTATAATTTCTAACATATAAATATAGTTTTTAACTTTTAAGCTGCACCTGGTTGCTTACTTAGGTCTTTTTCAGGATACATATTTTTTCTGAGTCATTTCTTGAGTTATTCACTGTTGGTTTTCATTCATTATTCATTTTATCTTTATAAGTACTTGAATGTTTTTTCTATATGGCATTGCTTTAATGTATTTTAGCATTTTTTGTTTCAGCAAATTGTAATATTAGGTGTTTTTCCTTTAATGTTTAATTGATTTAACCATGTGACTAACGTCTAATTTGTGTATTTAAGGCAATGGATTTTTGTAACACTGTCTGAGGAAGTTTTGTTCAATGAAATAAGATGAAAGCGCTAACTTTATTGCTTGGGGAGTTCAATAAATTCCTTCTGAGGAATAAATTCCTTCCGTGGATTATTTTGCAGCCAGCAGTTCTTTTTATTTAACTCTACTATAGAGGTTGTTCCCTTCGCTAAACTACTCGGGGTAACTATTGATGAACACCTAAAATGTGATACTCACATCCAGCAAAACATTAAGAAAACGCATATAAAACTTGGCATGCTATACAGAAACATCCACTTTCTCTCTCCTTCCACTAAACCAACTCTTGCCACTACCTGTCTACTCCCCTCACTAATGTATGGCGCTCCTCTACTAACAAACATATCTTCCTTTCTTTCCTTTAAAATGGAAGTCTGCTCTAATAAGATTTCTAAATTTGCCACCAAAGCCAAATACTCCTCCCATCATTGCACTGCCCTTCATTTGTTAAATTGGCTTGAACTCACCAACCATCTAGACTATCTCCAAATTACTACAGCCCACAGACTAATGTTTCAACCTACTAAATGCCCTGCACTAACCAACATCCTACAACCTTACTCGCCACAGAGAACGCTAAGATCGACTCACCAAAACCTAATCACTGTCCGCAAACCCAGTCGTCCTGCTGGTCAGCTTCTATTATCCTTTTCCTTAGCTAAAACATGGAATTCTCTTCCTTCCTCACTAAAGACTTGTGAAAACTTTGATAACTTTAAAACTCAGCTACATTCCTACCTTTAATCTAATTGGAAATGCAACTGCACTCTCCCCACCTAGCCTACTAATCACCCTACTCCATTCTGAATTATTAAACTCCTAACTCCTAAATGGAAATGCAACTGCACTCTCACCACCTAGCCTACTAATCACCCTACTCCATTCTGAATTATTAAACTCCTAACTCTTAATACAAGCTAATCTAACTTAAATGTACATATTGTAAATAGCACAGTCCACCTTTTCTCTCTATTTCATCTAAGGCATTACTCTCACTTTCAATGAAGTCACTACTGCCATCTTAAATATTTAGATGGTAAGTAACCAAAGAATTATTCCTGTTCTCTAACATGAAATGTAATTGTAATTGTAAATGTGTCTACTTTACTATGATTGCATCTGTAACTAAACTATGTAATGCGGAGCTTTTCTCAACGGGCCTCCACTGAAAATGGGCTCCCTGAGCCCAGTGGACCTCCCAAGTCATCAAACTGGAAATAAATAAATAAGTTCTAGAACAGAATTTCTCCAATTGTCTGGAAAGGAGGTGAACAGATCTATTTGAGGTGCTTCCCATGTTTGGACTAGATCTGGAAATCACTGCCTTGAGCTGTCACCCATGTGGATCTGCCCGGGATCTGCTTAGTCTAACACAATGTTTTGCTCTGATGGGGATGTATGATGCCTGAAGAGCTACAGAATACTGCAAAGCCAGCTACCATGCCAAAAATGCCAACTGGCATTGAGGGTATGACCTTGTATTCCCTTGTTTGTTGAGGTATCACATCAATGTGGTGCTGTCTATAATCACCTGAAGAGCACCAGGAGAAAATAAGTGGTGAAGGACTTTCAAGGCAAGGATCACTACCAACAGTTCCTTGATACTGATGCAAATCTGTGCATCCTTTGACCCTAAGTGGCCTGCACTTGCATTCCCATTGACCCAGCTCCCCAAGAAAAGTCAGATGAATCTGTCTGGACAGACTGCGCCTCAAAAGGAGGGAGAAGAGATGTTCTGAATAGATACTCAGATGTGCTCACTACCACTGTTAACTCTCATCTGATGAAGGTCAGCACCAGTAACTGAGATTGTAAGGAATGTAGGTGATGGGTCCAACACTTCCAGACATACCACTGAATCTTCCTCTTGTGAAGATGGGTCAGTGGTATGAGAATCATATATGCCATTAGTCCTAGAATTTTTAGGAATTCTCTTGTCAAGGCAAAGTTCCACCTGGAGAATTCATGAAACTGTCTGGTAAGACAGAACCTTGTCTTTGGGAAGAAAGGCCATTTTTTTTTCTCTGAGTTGATTAAGCACTGCAGGAAGGAGAGTCTTTGTGAGGGTGTCAGGCACAACTTCTGGTGATTCAACTTGAATCCTAGGTGGGCAATAAGGTCAAGGCCTACTCTAACAATTCTAAACACCTGGATACAGACTCTGCACAGATTAGCAAGTTGTCCAAGTAAAGAGGTGAGTGCCAAGAGTCTGTACTGAAGCAGGGCATTTGGTAAAAATTTGTGGTGCAGTGGATAGCCCAAAGGGGAATGTAGAGAACTGATAATTGGAAAGAGACACAAAAAATGTAGCTATCTCCTGAAGTGATGAGCAATGGGGATATGGTGATACACATCCTTCAATTCCAGGGTCACCATAAAGCAGCAGTCTAGAAAAAAAGGAAGCAATGTCTGCAGTGTGAGCATCATGAACTTGGAGACCTTGGCAAAGGTATTCAGAAAGAATATGTTCAACACGAGTCTCCAACAGCTCTTTTTTTTTTTTTGCAACCAGGGAAATTCTGGAATAGAAGTCCTTCATTCGTTCTGAAGGAGAGGCCAGTTTTATGACCCCTGAGCTTGACATTTGCTGGAGTATAAGAGGGAATAAAAAGGTCTAGTCTAGTAGGTGGGTGAGCAGCTCCCTGAAGAAGATGTTCCTTTCCCTGCCACCTGCAACCTCTGCCAACAATGTCGAGCAACCATTCATCAGAAACTACTGTCAGTCAAGCCACCTTGTTGAGAGCTAATTTTCAAGATGGGTTATCCAGAGGGGGACTTGGGAAAGACATGCTGCTCCTCAGCATAGTCAATGATTGAAAGAGGGGGTTACCCTTTTTGGGAAAGGAACCTCTCTTGTTAGGTTTTCCAGAGTTCTGGCCCTGACATTTCCATTTGGTGCCTCTGCTTTTGTTCAGCTGGGACATTTGTTTGTTGGGCCTCCAAACTTTATCCTGCTTAATGGAGAGAAAACTTGGGAATATGGAACATTTTACACACCCCTTGCATCAGTTTACCTCTGTCATCTCAGTGTTTAAGGACCCAATTAACTACTTTACCAAACACACAAGTAACATCAAGTGGAGCATTCATAATCTCATTTTTTTAACTGATCAGAAAAGTCTCAACTGTGCAACTAGGCATACTTCCTTATCACCACAGATGTCGCTGCATTTCTAGAAATAGAATCAGGCCCTTCCAAGGTAGTCTTTAAAGCATGTTTAGACACTTGAGTAACATTGGACCTAATATCTTTGACACACACTCTTTGCTCTGGAGGTAACAATGCAGTAAATTTGTCTAAATTATACATGCACCTCAACAGAAACTTCCACATGAAACATTGTTAGTTAAACAACTTAAAGGCTACTGTGCTAGACAGCACCAGCTTCTTTCCCTGAGATTCTAGCCACTTGCCTCGCTTAATTGAAGGGACTGACTTTGGTGAAGACGGTCTTTTTTGTTTGAAGATGTTTGCTGGGGGCAAAGCAGCAGGATACTCAGACAAGGGGACTTGAAGACTAGTCAAGGTCGAACACACCCTGAATTTCTTAAACACTTTTTTTAGGCAAAGACTCACTCAGTAGAGGAGAATTTAAAGGTTTCTTAAAAATATTCTGGGATTAATGGAGGGAAGGTCGCCACATCCAGCCCTCATCCTCCAAAAGATCATATACCCTGATGACGTTTGGAGCAGCCAAAGGTTGCTCCAGATTGAATACATCCCTAAATCTGGCCAGAATTTGGGAAAAAGGAAACATCTATTTGGTTTTCCACACCTACTTGTTCTCAGTGGAAGCTGAATAATCAGACTCTGATACTTCTGAAATGTCAAATTCTGAATTCCTTTCAAAATCAGGATCCCTAGTTGGCTGAACACGGGTGTGAGCCCCAGCGTATTCACAACCTGGCGAGATGACGATTGTATTTAATACCAAAAAGTCAATACTCCAGAAGGCCACCACAGCTTTCTGAAAATAAGTGACCTTTTCTGTACTTGCAGTATAATATTCTCGTATAAACTGCAGCTGTTATTCATTTTCTTCAGTAAAGTTTGTTTGATTTAGTTACGTAAAAATCTACTGCCAATCATTAGCGGACCGGAGTTCCGCTGTGGCGACCCCTAATCAGGAAAAGCCGAAAGACTTTTGCTGTAATGCAACTGTCATGTTTAGAGTGTCTCATGTCAATAGTTAGCAAAGATGATAATGCACAGCCTCCTGTCTCATTTCCCACACACAGATTATACCTCAGGAAATACCTGAGTTTGTTTTTGTGCCATTAATACCAACAAAGTGGAGTCCTGAGCAAAGATACAATAAATTATCTAATTTGATTAATGTAAAATATTTATATATGGGGTCTCAAATCCATTTTATAATTATAACACATGCAGGAAATGCAGTCTTCATGGCTGTTTAAGATAAATGCATTATAATTTCAGAAATGTTCAATTAAACATTATCATTGTTGTTTGAAAATGTAAATAAAGAAATAATACTGTTGGTAGCAGATGTAGCTGACAAACAAGATGTCTGATACAATAAACTGGACATACTGGAGTAAATGTGTATTCTGAAAAATGGGAAGCAATGGTAGCATTTCAGGTGGACCTAGGAATTATGGTTCAGAGGTATTTTAAGGAACTCATACCCTGCTGAAATTAAACTTTTCTTATTTTACTTCCTGACAGAAAAGGTCTTACTTTTTACTAACACAATGGTCTTTTAATGTATATCACTCTGGCCAGGTTCGGTGCTTGAATTTTGGAAATATACCAGCCCACTGCACAAAAAGGGAGAAACTAACTGTAAAAGAACAACGTGTGGTTGTGTTTTTTCTAACTTTGTCAAACTTAAAAGGAGTAAAAATGTCTACACCCAGTGACCCTGCTAACCGATTAATTGCTACCTTGTATGCCCTTTGAAGTATAAAATATGGTAAAAGGCAAACTCATGCCACAGTCATGGCAGACTCTCTAAGACCTTGCTGAAGGAGGATGCTTTACTGATCTAACTGATTCTTTTGCCTTGGCCTGCTGTGTTTGTTAGATTACTACCTAAATAGGTGGGCAGTACTGGAACCTGGCACTGCATATGAGTACTGTGCAACCTAGCATCATATGTAGATCACCTCTTAGCACCTGTTAAGTTCGGTGCTCCCCTGTAGTACCCATTCTGTAAGTCATTTATTTATTTATTTTATTTGTCTTTGTTCACCAGGTAGGTGGGAATGGCCTGCAAATCCTTTTCAGACACGACTTGGAGAACAGCAACATAACAGCAGTAACTATATAATCAGTCCATTTCAAGACAGGCAGCTGTACACATTCTCCATTAGCAAAGTAGCATTCACAAAGGAAATAAATTTTATATATATATATATATATATGGGTCTACTACTAATGCCCGAAACGGCGATTCCCCGACGGAAAACTCACCGACGCCAGATGACCGACAGGTAAGTGTACCGACAGGGTGATTTGCCGACAGCGGAAAGACCGACAAGGGAATGTGCGATCGCGACGCGGTAAGTGTGCGATGGTGACGGAGTTAGGAGCGGTCAGGTAAGTGCTCGAGATTGTGGGATGTCGGGTTAGGCTGTGGGAAAGGTGAGTGTGTGTTCGTGTCGGAGGTATGGTTCGGGTAAGGTAAGTGTGTGCTAGTGAGGGACTGTAGTTTAGGGACGGGTTAAGTGAGTTAGGTTAGGTGCAGGTAGGTGAAGTGTGCGTTAGTGTCGGAGCTTGGGCTAGGGGTGGGTTAAGTGAGTTAGGGTTAGGGTGCAGGTAGGTGAAGTGTGCGTTAGTGTCGGAGCTTGGGCTAGGGGTGGGTTAAGTGAGTTAGGGTGCAGGTAGGTGATGTGTGCGTTAGTGTCGGAGCTTGGGCTAGGGGTGGGTTAAGTGAGTTAGGGTTAGGGTGCAGGTAGGTGAAGTGTGCGATAGTGTCGGACCTTAGGGTTAGGGTTTGGGTCAGGGCTAGTGTGTATGCTATGTAGTGTCACGTGTTGTTTACGCCCGTGTCGGTGTAATGGTGTTCGGTGTAATGGTGTTCGGTGTTTTGCGTTGTCGGGTTTGTGTGATGTCGGTCATCTGGCGTCGGTGAGTTTTCCGTCGGGGAATCGTCGTGTCGGTAATTAGTAGTAGACCCATATATATATATATATATATATATATATATATATATATATATATATATATAAACAAGACACTACGAAAGAGTTTTCTAAATGCTATGCAAGTACATTCCACTCACTGTATGACTAAGCAAGATACATAATATGCAAGTACTTGCAATTCTGCAAACAGTTGCTCTTTCAGGTTGGTGTGGAACCTATATAGGACTATGGTTAGAAAACTGACCTTTCTGAGCACATTTTACATGCTTTATTTTATTCATTGTGTCTCTAAACAGAAATAAATTAAACCCGCGTGCACTTCATAGGTTCATAGGTTCATACTAGGCTATCTGCCCGAGGGCATTTACAAGCCTAGCCCATCGTTTTGTGGCTTACGCCACCCCTTTAGTATGGGGAACTATACCCATTATTTTGCTGTGCCTCTGTCGAGCAGTGACACTGAGGTAATCCCTGGGGTATATCTGCGATCTCCCATCCATTGGTCAAGATTTCTCTTGAACAAGGCCAGCGAGGTGCTCTGCCTCACATGTACCGGGATTTTGTTCCACAGCATAGGGAGTCTTTGGGTGATGAATCTATCCCTCCAGCACGTCCTATTAATAGCCGTGTCGAGGTTTAAGTCTCCCGCCCTTGTGGCTCTGATGGATCTAGATTTTTTGAGGTGAAGCATATTCATCAAATCTGGGTTTGACATGGCCTTGTATGTTAGGCAAAGGTCACCTCTGAGCAAGCGGTAAGCGACTGAATAGAGCTGGAGTTCTTTCAGTCGGGCAGCATAGGACAGATTTTTGAGACCCTTTATCCTTTTGGTGAGGAACTTTTGTGGCGTCTCCAGCTGCTGCAAGTGTCGGGTCAGATACATTCCGAATGGGGCATTGTACTCAATCATTGGTCTGATGAGTGATGAGTAAAGGGAGACTATGACCTCCCTTGATCTAGATGAGAATCCCTTAAGGTGGGCAATGTAGAAGGTCTTCCTAACTACTTTAGCTACATGGGTGTCGAATGACAGACTACTATCAACCTGGGTCCCCAGGTCCCTGATAACTTCTTCTGTGCTCAGTGGATTGCCACCTATTTGGTAGCTAGGGGTAACCTTGTTTTTCCCGAAGGGTATGACTATGCATTTTTTGGCATTTAACTTTAGGCCGTGGCTCTGGCACCAGTTATCTGTTTCTGTGAGACCCTTCTGAAGGATATCTGTGTCAGATGTGTTTTCTACTATGGCGCCCAGTTTGCTTTCACTGTTTCACTGCACTTCAGAAGTCTTATTTTTTGCATTTTCTACTGTAATGGATCCATTTTGGTGCTATTTTCAAAAATACTGACAAATACTAATTTTTTTTTGGTTAACACAAATGTGGTTTATTCTTATGCTTAACTTTAAGTCTAGCTCATTTATGTGGCATTTTTCATTGAGTGTAAAAACGTCTTTTTGTTTTATTCACTGGTCTGAAGAAGGAACTTTCCCTTCTTGTTGAAGAACCTCTGTACTTTCTGCTATTTTATCTTTTCTTTCAGAGTTTATTCCTAAATCCCACAACAACTGTATGTGATTTGGGGTTTGAGGCCCTGTGTGAGTCAACTACAGAAGGTATTATCAGGCAGCCATAAAGGGAGATTAATCTCCATTTCTCTCTACCAACCTTCTGTAGCACGTATCTGTGCCAGGTCCACAGGCCCACACTCATCCCAACGGAACTGAGGATCTGCCCCCCCCCAGGTGGGACCACCTTTGTTTAAAGGTTGATCCTAACTGTCCTCAGGCCTGGGGTCTGCTCTCCTGTGCCATGCAGCCATTTTTTTCCTTGCTTGGTGTACTTTATTTGTTTAATACTGCTTCTTTTCTGTATTGTCTTTTGCACTGGCAAATGAAGCAACGAGCTGCCTCATTTGTGTGCAGGTAGGTTTGTAGTGTCCGTGTCTCTGAATAGTTTGAATTATATTTGAAGCTAGTGTTTATAAGATGTGAAGTGACATTGCCTGCTTGCTTTGGTGTTTTATTTGCTTTTCAAATATTTGCTTTATATTCTGAATTAAAAACAGCATGCCTCTCCCTTCTTTCCTGATATACAAAAAATGTACATGGCCATATAGCATTTTGAAATATATGGGAGGCAGAAATAGTTTTCATTAAATTTATAGAAAAAAAACAAAAATAATTTGTACACATGAGAAAGCTAATAATTGTTAAATTAATTGAAAATTTGCATTATTCCTGATATTTGAAATTAAACATGTCATCTAGTCTCCCCCTACCAGTCCACACAATGGATTTGCACTGATATGTACACAGCCGCATCCACACACGCCACTCACACAGATACACACACACATTCCACTCACTTGCACAGACACGCACGTACAGAAATACTCACCCACCCATACATATACACACACACACACACACACACACACACACACACACACACACACACACACACACACACACACACACACACACACACACACAAACACACACACACACCACTGTATTTCAATTCTTACCTCCCAAAAGCTCCACTCTGGCCACATAGCTGAGTGGGTGCATGTCATCAAAAGACAACACTTAATCACCTCACTCCCTAAACTGTATGGTACAGTTGTTCTTTGACTCACTCTACCACATAATTCCATTCCCAATGGGAAGAGCAGATAGCTAATTTGCATTGGCTGTGCACTCCAACTGCCACATTTCCATTTATTTGCTGTAGTACATTAAACTGTGTGGCATTTTTCCAAACATCTGAAATTTGCTTCAGGACACCAGTACATGAGTGGTGTTGGGTATATATTTAGAGATTTATAAATGCATGTACTTCTGTTTGCTAGTAAGATGCATACACACTTCTGTTGCTATAATATATGTAGGAATAATATAGTCAGTTAGATGCATACATTTCTGTTTGCTAGCATACATATATTAAAGGGTTAAACTGTTTTCAGCTAAAGATGATGGCATTCATCTGTAAATGTAACATAAACGTCTGGTACAGCTTGATAAAAATGCTGATAAGGATAACTCCTTAAAAAGACATTTTAGCTGAATGCTCAGTGTTTGATGCAAGCTTCAGGGATTACAGATATGGAATTCCTGAGACGCAGGTCCAAGGAAGGAACCAGGTTGGAGGCAAGGACAATTTTCTGACCTGTCACGTAATTCACCGTGAAACAAGAACACAAAGTAGCCTAACAACAAACTGTATGACATCAGGGGATACCAAAGTAACAGACTGCAAATTCCAAAGGTATTATTGACTGTTCTCGTGAGCAAGATCCAGATGGTACAGAAGAACATATAAAAAGGCCATTAAAAGTGCATGATGTGGGATCTGATTTCTTGTTAGATCTGAGCACTGGAGATTCTTCATGCTGTACAAAAAGCAAATCTGAAGACATTAAAGCTGTAAACTGTACAGTATTGTACATGTGTGTTATATAAACAACTTATCTTAGTAGTTCTGCGCAAAAAAGATAATATACTGCGGAATGGTAAGCACTAGAAAGCCTATCTACCACAAAAGGAGTGGTCTCTGGCCCAGAAATTGTAGTGATTAGCCTTTTGGGCAGTTTTTCCATCTCTCTCAACTTTTCTGGTTTAAAAGCCTGCATTTGAGCTTGTTTCCTACTTTTCCTGTAACTAGTCTAGTCCAGACACATATTTGCTGTATCTAAAACTGTTTGTAAGCTTCTGAGTCCCCCAAGCCTTTCTGTGTTGGAGGGAAGCCTTCTAGCTTATCAGTGGGAGTGGTAAGCACTAGGCAGCCTATCTACCACAACAGAAGTGGTTTCTGGCCCAGAAATTGTAGTTTGTTGGCCATTTGGGCAATTTTCCCATCTCTTTCAACTTTATAGTTTAAAAGTCCGCATTTGCGCTTTTCCCGTCTTTCCTGTAACTAGTCTAGTCCAGATACAGATTTGCTGCATCCAGGACTGTATGTAAGCTTCTGAGCCCCCCAAGCCTTTCTGTATTGGAGAGAAGCCTTCTAGCTTATCAGTGGGAGTGGGAAGCACTAGGTAGCTTATCGACCTCAAGAAGAGTCGTTTCTGGCCCAGAAATTGTAGTTTATTGCCTGTTTGGTCAGTTTTTCCATCTCTTTCACCTTTCTGGTTTAAAAGTTCATGTTTGCGCTTGTTTCTCACCTTTCTCTGTAACTAGTTTAGTCCAGATAAAGACTTGCTGTATCCAAAACTGTTTGTAAACTTCTGAGCTGTGCCAAAGTCTGCTCTTCAATTTTCCCCCTAGATCTGCTACTTCTCTCCTCTCCTGCACTTTTACTAACTTATTAGTCTAGCACTTTACCAGACTTCTTGTAGCAATTATTGTAGTACACAAGTGCTACCAGCACTAAACATTCTACAAGGAAACAGCTCCAGTACTTAGTATTAATGCCCACCCCTCCAGGTATGTCTAAATGTCAGTTCCCTGTGCTTTCTCCTATTAACTTGGTGAACCTGGGCATCCTGAGGCAATATAGCAATTGCCTCATGTACACTGACAACCTTCTCCTCTTGCGAGAGATGCACTTACATATCCAAATTGGAAGGCACACACTCTCCAGCCAAGACCGGAAGAGCTGGTCAAGAGGTGAAGGTCAACACTTGCACCACATCACATGGAACACATAGCCCTCCAGAACACACACCAGCACTGCCTTCACATAAAACACAAACCACACACCCACCTTCGTGGAGGCTCTCAATAAAAATCTACCCAAACAACAGAGACCTCCAAGGCAGAAACGCACTCGACCACCACAACACAACACTAATCACGAGACATATAACTCACCTAAACAGTGTGCCACTCAACCAAAGCCTCTAAGGCAAAGCAGCATGCCCAACACACTAGTCATAGGTGACTCAATAGTGAGGCACACTGATGTCCCACTCACTAGGTTGAATAAGGAGAAAGTAACAGTCAGCTGCTGTCAGGTGCCAGGATCCACCACATAACGCACGAATTCAGGTCCCTCAACAACAGGTACAAATATGACTTTGTCATTGTACATGTGTGTGTGCGAATGACCTGAGACATACCTCCCTGGACTACATGAAAAGAGACATGGAGGAGCTCTCGGATTATGTAACGCAGGCGGGTATGACCCTAGCCCTGAGCAGCATCCTACCATCACCCAGAATACCACAGTACAAGCAGAAAATGATTGATTTCAACAATTCAGTAAGTTTCTGGTGTCATTCTAATGGGATCCAGTACTTGTCTGCCTGGGATGACATGATTGACAGACCTCGATGCTTTCCCAGAGATGGCCTGCATCGGTCACTCTTGGGCTTCTGGATACTGGCCAAGGTGTTTGCCTACCCTATAGTGCCTTTTTTAGGCGATGTTCCAAAGACCAAATTACCACCATAACAGCTACAAACAAATGCAATCTGAGGGTCATGCTGCTCAACGCTATAAATCTCAAAATCCACTCGCTTGAAGCACTCCTTAAAATGGAGAACATCGACATTTGTGCTGTAACAGAGACCTGGCTCATGGCAGCAGAAAGCTCCCCTGCACTACCAGGCTATAACTCATTCCACACCTTTCGGCCCCAGAACTTGGACCAAACTCCAAAGATGTGGTGTTTCCATATTTATAAACGATACGCACACCTCCAGACTGGTAGCCCAACATAACACATCAAAGATACTTCAGGTGCAGTTAACATTGGGTAAGACAGCGATTCAGGTCGTAGCCTGCTATAGGTCCACAACCATGTTCCAAGAGATACACTCCACTTTCCTAAGCACCCTGGAGAATATCCGGGTCCAACCTAACACTCTCATACTGGGCGACTTCAACTACTCCTCCATTAATTGGGAAAACTACTCATGTACCAATATACTTGCCCAATGTTTCCTGGAATTCATTAATTCCAATGCCCTGGACCAGCTCGTTTTTACCCCCACTAGAGGTAGCAACATCCTTGACCCGGTCATTACTAACATGGGTGACCGTTGCTCTACACCAATAGTCAACTCCTCCCTGGTTAGATCCGACCACAAACTAATCACCTTGGAAATCCACCCCCGCAAAGGTAACCACCATGAAAAACTTATCCAAAGCTAACTTTTGGGCTCCTAAAAACAGAGGTGGCTAACTTCACGGCACTCATGCAAATGGAGAATAGTTGCATGACTGAAAAATCATACACCGATGCACTGTACGAACACGTACACAAATGCATGGATCTCACCATACCCAACAAAACCAAGACGCTCTCCTCCAAAAAAAGGAAGCCAATCTGGTGGTCCCCTGCCATAAACAAACTCTACAACAGAAGGAGGAAACTGATGCAGAATAAGATGAAGTCCCAAGACTGGAAAAACTCCCTTAGCCTCAACAAAAAGTTGAGATCCCTCATCAAATCCTCTAAAGCTAGCTATGAAAACAGAATTCCAGCAGATAGTAAAGACAACCACAAGGCCTTCTACATGTTATGTAAAGAATTTCCACAGCAATACCCATGTTTGCTCTGAGATACAGCACAATGGTACCTCCTATACCAAGCCAACAGATATTGCCAATATACTGGCTGACAGATTCAGTGCCAACTTTACCCCCCCCCAAGGACCAGTCACAATGCCAGTAGATTGCCAGGCACCCAGTATTACTGCTGCACAGTTTAAAACAGCACTGTCCAAGGCCAAGAATACAGCTTCTATGGGACCTGACAATATCCCTGGCTGTGTTCTACATGAACTACAGAGTGAACTGGCACCTCACATGTGTGCCTTGTTCAATCACAGCTTCACCTCAGGCTTTGTCCCTACCGAATGGTGCATTGCTACAGCCATCCCTCTCCACAAAGGAGGAGTGACTACAGACCCTGGGAACTATCACCCCATTAGCCTGACAAGTCTGATATGCCAAGCTATGGAATGCATCATCATGGAGCTAATAAACAAGGATATAGGGAATGTATAATCTCTGGATCCCACACAGTTTGGTTTTGTGAAGGGTAGATCATGCCAGCTCAACTTGGTCAATTTCTTTGAGTCAGTCACCAGAGCTGTGGATGAAGGCAAGGTGGTTCATACAGCCTACTTTGATCTGGTCAAGGCCTTTGATACCATTCTCCATTCAGGAATCAGAAAAACTCACTGAGCTA
Organism: Protopterus annectens; assembly: GCF_019279795.1. Classification (NCBI taxonomy): domain Eukaryota; kingdom Metazoa; phylum Chordata; order Ceratodontiformes; family Protopteridae; genus Protopterus; species Protopterus annectens. The sequence goes on along the minus strand of NC_056741.1, from coordinate 1,328,787,581 downwards.
GGCATCAACTCCTATATCACTAGGTGGGTTGCAAACTGGCTCACAGCTAGAACCCACAGTGTGAAAGTAGCTGACTCCAAGTCAGACTGCCGACTAGTCACGGGTGGAGTCCCACAGGGTTCGGTCCTGGGTCCTCTCCTGTTTGGTATCTACTTCTCTGAAGTCCAGGCCAACACGAAGGGACTCTGGCTAACAAAGTTCACAAACGATTGCAAGTTGGGAGCTATTATTAACTCCCCAAGTGATGTTGACATCCTGCAGAATGGCCTCACTGAGACCAACGACTGGTGTCAGAACCATTGCCTTAAGCTCAATGCCAAAAATTGTGTCGTCATCCCCTCTGGGAAAATCCTGGTTCCCATGAATTACTGCATCGATGGTGTTCCACTGAACACAGAAGGAGTTATAAGAGATCTGGGAACACAGGTTGACAGCAAACTCTCTTTTGATCACCACATTGCCGCTGTGGTCAAAGTCCTATGTGGCACATCTTATTACTAAGGGCTTTGCATCCTGGAAGAAAGAGGTCATTGTCACCCTTTACTCTTCCCTCATTAGGCCAATCATAGAGTAAAATGCCCCATTTGGCATGTACCTCACTAGACACCTGTAACAACTGGAGAGGCTGCAAAAGTACCTTACAAGAGCATCCTAGGCCTTAAGCACTTGTCCTACATGGAGAGACTCAAAATACTTAAACTATTCTGTCTCCTATCGCCTACTTATAGGTGGTCTCTGCTTGACTTACAAAGCCTTGTCTGACCCAGCTCTGTTAGAAATGCTACATCTAAAGAAATCCCAATCCCTCCGCACCACATGCTCCAGAGACCTCAACCTCATTACCCCAATCAACAGAACGTACTGGGGGGACAGGTTCATAACCTAGAGACTGCCCATGCTATGGAATAGACATGTCAAGCAGAGCACCTCCCTGACCCTCTTCAAGAGAAATCTTTGAGTGGATGGAAAATAGAAAATTCACTCCAGGGATAACTCCAGTGGCTCTACTCGCCAGAGGCACTTGGAACTAAGGTCAGATGGCATGATGCCAAGGTAATCCTATGGCTAAGCTTGTAAAGGCCCCAGGGCCAATAGCCTAGTATACACCTATGACTCTATGAGAAGGTTAATAGTCTGCAAACTTTATATGCACTAACCAGACTTTGTTTTTTACAAGGCACTAAATCAGCAGTTAATCAGACTTTGGTTTCAGCATGCAAAAGCTGCTTTGCATTTATTTATTCTAGGCACCAACACAGAAGCTGCAGTCGACAGTATCAGTAGGTAAGACAAGACACTGACATTCATTCATTTTAAATACCTTTTCAAGTGGACTTTCTAGTCTCTGTTGCTGTTTGTACTGTAAGTTTACACATTTAATTGTGGATGCCTTGAGACAGTTATTTTGTTATGAGCTCTTCCTCCATTTTAATCTATTTCTTTCTGTACTCTATGCTACTGTGAACTTTGTTTTCTTTTGTGAAAAGGTTATATGGTTTTAATTGTTAATGCCGTAGGACAACTATTTCATTAGGTGAACTTGCCACCATTCTGATATATTTACTGCAGTTGTCAGGGTTAGATTTATTCAGTTAACAAACTTGTACAGGCATTCGCACTGGAAGTTTATAGTTTCTGGAATGAAACTGTTTGACACATTGTGGTAGGCATGTTGGTTAGTTCTGGGGGCACTGTTTTGCTGTGATGGGCTTAGGCATGCAGTTTGTGTGTGCTTTGTTTTTCAAATCAATTTCTTCCTGCATGCTTTTTACTAGTATGTATGTATTTAATGTGCTTGTGAACAAACAGTACGTAAAATTTAAAAATGTGTCTAAAAACAAGCCTTGACCCCCCAACCCAGAAAAAAAGTCTTTTTTTTCTGCATTTAACCTTAATCTTGTGCTTTGACTTCATTTTTTTCAATTAACTGCAATGTTCTTCAATTCATTTATTAACCGTAGGTACGAACAATACTTTTGATATGAAGTGCGATTCATGGTAACTAATCAAAGTTGCTGTTATTAAAACTAAAAATATTGTAAAAGCAGAACTGGCAATGAAAAACACTGACTTTAATATTAATTAACAAGAAAATTATACATGTAGAATAATGTCCAGGAGGAGGAGTGAGGTTTAAGGGAATTCAGAAAATGTATTTAATGTTGGAATGATAGTTAAAAAAGGAAAAGATGTGTGATGTACAATGTATGTAAATGGGATAAATGTTAATATGGTTTGTTTTCTTTTCTTTTCTGCTAATGTATGCCTACCTATGCTTAAGTGATCATTTAATAAAGGTCTTAAAAATATTATTCATAAGTCCAAATGTGTTTTGAAAGATTCATGGGAATTTTTGAGTCAGCTTAGAAACATTGAAATAAAAAAATGTATTTGATCACCATGGATATTAAAAAGTAATTTTTAGTTATCCCACACAAAATTTTACTTAAATGAAGATTTATAGTAGTAGCAGTTGGACAGAGAAATTGTATTCAAAACTGATTCATACAAATACTTTGTGGTTTATTAACGGCACTTGGATGATGATTTTATTACATGAAATTGCAATATTGAACAGTTCAGTTTTGGAGCACTCCACCATTTTTTTTTAAATTCACACACTGTAGAAACAGAAAACATTAATTTTCTTAATGTGAACATTTTTAAGGGTCAAAAAGAGGATATTTTAACACGAGTTTTTAGACTAGTACATTTTATAACTCCTTCTTACATTTTACAAGTTGCTATCTTAGCCATCAGAAACATCAACTTTTGAAAAGTCAAGTTATTAGAATTTCTTGACTGTCCTCTGAGGAAGACTGGTCTCTAAATGAAGTCAATACATTTTTGAACACCACAAAATAGGAAAATAAAGTGCTCAAACAGCAAACATCACAAAAATGAAAAAAGAGCACTGGAATAAGTTCATTCTGCAGAGGGGAGTCTACATTAAGTCTTTAATTAGTCCACAAGAATCACAAACTCAAAATTCACAAATAAAAGACCATAAATAAAACACAATTAACGCTCACACCATCCAATAGCATTTTTGTTCACTAAGACTTCATCAGATGAATGCATACCTTTACCCCATCTTACTATTTAGACCTGGGCAGCTAAGTGCTTAGCTGACTGTTCCGCATTGAACAGTGCCGGTTCTGCCTTATGTTTTTTTCATTGGCTTGTATAATGCACTGTGGTACATGAGCCAATCAGGTCACTGCCCCCAAGGCAAAGGAAGCTATTGGGGTAAAGAAAATTCGGCCAATCACATGCCGGGACTAGTTTTCGTGCCACTGCAATACTTGCACGGTGCAGAGGGAGAGAGAGAAAGATCATCGTTTTGATTTTCCATTCAAGTGAATTTAAAGGCAGGTGCATTAGTGTTTAAAAGTATACCATGGCAACTGGTGTAGAGTAGATATAAATGCAGAGTGGCATGACATGCATAAGCTGTGAGTATGCAATTTAAAATAACGGTAATCAAGCCCATGTCTATATGATGTAAGTGTCTATAGCTGGTTACCTTGGCGATTATTTAAGCTGTTAGCTGTAACTCTGTTAAGTGCATCAGTGCATGTGTAGAGTAGAAATGATTAACATTTAAAATATTTTGCATTACAGAAATTACCTTTGTTGTGCATCACAGCCAACACAACTCTGCAGTTACTGAGGAACTACAAAAACTCAGCTTCTGTTCTGCAACTATGCAAATAACAAAACAAAAAATATTTGTGGCAAAACTGAGTGCATATTGCATTAAATATTTATGTCAGCAGAAAAAGAAAAGTTTTCTGTCTAACTTGCCCAGCTGACATCTTTGTACTGCCTTTACTCCTACCTCACCACCCACCCCACGCCATCTTAAAGAATTCCAGTGTCCTGAAAATCTACTGCCCCATCAGGTTATATTTATTCTTCTGTCTTTTAATGAAGACGTGCTTTCTAATGCCTAGGATGATATTTGTACAATTAGTCGGCTAGTTGTTCCCCCTCCTGTCTCCCCTGGCTTTTGTGTTAAGCTTTAAGCCAGTGTATCTTCAGAACCCATACCATCTCTCTCCTTCCTCACCTATCCTCAGGTGATAATAGCTCTATCTCCCCCAACCTTTCCTCTTGTCAACTGCCCTCTCTTCCCTTCATTGCCTTCATCTGTACACTCTCAGTGAGGTTTAGCTTCCTCTCCTTGTGTAGGCGCCAGGAAGGAGCGCAGCATTCCATTCAGGCCTATCTGCTGTCTATAAATGAGTGGTAGAACCTTTCGCCTTCTGCAGTCCATTATTATAAGGACACAGTCCACCACCTTACTAGTCACTGATGCACTTCCTCAGTCTGCAAGGAGTGATTCTTTTCTACCTCTGCTATCACCCCGAGGTCTCTTTCTCCTGCTTTATGCTTTGAGGGAGGAGGGGACCTGATGGCTTGATACAGTGAAATGCCTCAGAAGACCATCATGAGAGAAGGATGAACAAATGTAGGAAGCCTACAGTAAGGGGATAGGAGCAGAAAGGCAACATTTGTGGGGATTTGAAACTTCCAAAAGCAGGCCTGAACATTCTGACACCAGAGTAAAGGAGAAGTGGAAGTTGATGGAGATTTTGGACCGTGAGATCTTTTGCCAGCTGGTGCAGGACTGCTCTGGAAAAGATAGAATTCTGGATATGGTCCTGTCTGATGGATGTTGAGGTAAATACACCATTAGTCAATGTTAATCATGTCATTATGTAGTTTGTAGTAGGTAGAAAAGACAAGAATACAAAGACAAAGGTGATGAAGCATGATTTTAGTATTATGATGCACTTGGGGAGAGGTAAACTATTGATTAAGAAACTGGGAGAAGAATACATGGGTAAACAATTTATATGTATGGAGTACTTGGGGATATGAGCAAGGGTGTGAGAAATTGCCAAAAAGAAGAGAAGGCCAATGTAAACAGAAAGGAAAGTGAGCAAAGCCAGTGATTAGAGTAAAAGTGAAGACATACACCAGGCAGAACTAAAGAAAGAGGTGAGAGGAAAAGAAAACACAATAGAAGACAGGCCAGCAGAATTGAAACAGAATTGAAGGTGCATGTTGAAAGGGAATTAGCAGTAGGGATTAGGAAGGGGACCACATACCTTTTTTGATATATGACAAAGGAGGAAACATCTGACCATGTAGGGCCATGGCCATGGTCAAAGTATGTTTTTCGCGCAGTGCAAAAATTGGGTGTTCCACATTTTGACTGTTTGTCACACATTGGTATAGTCTGTGTTCCACATTGGCCTCTTAGCAGGTTGAGACCTATGATTTATACCATCCTTAAAAGCCATTACCAGTTTAACTGGGCAGGAAATCTTAACTTCTTATATGCACCTATAAAATACTTGTACATAACTTCTTAAAATGAATAAATAAATTACTAAAATTCTTTATACATACCTAAATATATATATATATATATATATATATATATATATATATATATATATATATATATGGTTCCCTATCAGAAGCCTGAAACACTATAAGCCTGAAAATCAAAATCCTGAAAACTATAGACTAAAAGTTCAAAATCCTGAAAGACCAAAATCCTGAAAACACAAATAATGCTAATATGTCACTATAAAGACACTAATATCTACCAACTGACCCTGACCCTAACCCTAACCCTAAGGTCCGTCACTATTGCACACTCACCTGACCTGCGCCCTAACCCTAACTCACTTAAACCGCCCCTAACCCCAATATTTGTCACTATTGCATACACGCCTAACCTGCGCCCTAACCCTAACTCACTTAAACCGCCCCTAATCCTAACATAAAACAAACCGCACACTTACCTGAACCCAACGCATGACCCAACACCACAGGGCTAACAATAGCAAAGCCACAATGACCTCAGTATCCTCAGTATGTCCATTTTGTGTTTTCAGGATTTTGAGTTTCAGGATTTTGGTCTTTCAGGATTTTGAACTTTCAGTCTATAGTTTTCAGGATTTTGATTTTCAGGCTTATAGTGTTTCAGGCTTCTGATAGGGAACCATATATATATATATATACATATAATGTACGTATCTAAGAACTTACATATAAATATACAAAACCTAATAATACATACTGTATTACAACAGTATTCACAACAGTCATGCATAAAATTACATAAAATGATAAAATTGCACCATCTAGTGGCCAAAGTAAAAATACCAGCTAAATTATAGCATTGCTGCTCTTAGCGTTAAAACTGGTACTAGGGAGACTGCTTCATTAAGACCCACTGGTTTAGTTGCCTCCAAGGTCAATTGCCAGTACAATTCTCTATACTCTAGCCAAGTCTCCCATGGTCCAACTCATTTCTTTGGGTACCACTTCAAGTACAAAAAATAAAATTTAGCTTCTTGGCATGATTGGTTTGTGCTTGTACAACACATTATTACTGCATTTATTCTTAATATCATAATGTGTTCATACATTCTATTTTTTAATTTTCTTTCTGTCTTGCCTATATAAAATGAATCGCATTTATCACATGTAACTAAATATACTAGTCCACTTGTTTCACAGTTCGCAAAGCTTTTGCTAGTAATTAACTTATCGCTACTAGCTAAAATATAGTGTTTCCTTTGTAAACTAGTGAACACTGAGGGCAGCGACCACATTTATAAGTACCTATCTTGCCTTCTTTACAAACTATTCTACTACCATTGTTGTTCTCTATAATATTTTCAATATTTTGTCCTTTACAATAAGTACATTTAAAAGGTTTCTTTAAAAATTCCTTTTAGATCTGAAATGTTACTAAATCTATCCCATTCTTTTTCCAAAATTCCCCTTATCACAGCTGAGTCACCATTATATTCTGTTACAAAATGACTACTCAAGTCATTACACACTTCAGTTGCAGCTTCTTCACCACTATTACCGGGTGAGATATCTCTCCCTAAGATTGGTTTAAATCTTCCTGTTCTCCCTTCCAAAACTTCCTTTTCTATCTCTTTAATAAGACCTACCAGGTATCCCCTCTCTTTAAACATATTGTATAATACCTCACATTCTTTTAAAAAATCTTTTCAGGTTATTCTACGCCCCCGCACATAGTCATATATACCTCTTTTCTGGTGCAGCAGGATGCACGCTATTGAAAAACAAATATGAATATGAGAATGTGTCTTTCCTGAACACAGATAGGTATATTCTATGTATATATTAGGTATATTTGAAGTATTTTAGTAATGTATTTATTAATTTTAAGGTATGCACAAGTATTTTATAGGTGTATAATAAGAAGTTAGGATTTCCTGCCCAATTAAACTGATTAATGGCTTTTAAGGAGGGTATAAATAGTAAGCTGGGGTAAAGGTATGCATTCATCTGATAAAGACTCTTAGTGGACGAAAATGCTATTGGATGGCGTGAGCGTTAATGGTGTCCCCACCAATAGTCCCCCATGTGTACAACAGCAACAGTACATATAAATAAAATTAAGAAACCCTTCTATTTTTTTTTAATCCAATTAAAGCTAACCATAGGTGCACGGGTGTGCCCATTGCTTAGCTACAGTTAAAGCAGCTTAAAAGGCTTTAGAGGATAACAAGGAAGACATATGTAAATGAAGCAGCACCGCAATAGTGTAGTGGGCAGAGCATCCGCCTATTGAGCAGGCATTCCCGGTTCGAGTCTCACTGCAGCACAGTCTATTTTACATGGCAAAGCACGTTATAACCAATTTTTTTGTTGCAAAACCCACTAAACACATCTATGAACTAGAGTACTGCAGGAAATGCACATGTGAAGTATCAGTGTCATAATGAATAAGGCACTAAGAAGCAGGTCTAAGCAAAACTAAGCAGTAGTAAGCATATGTAAGCACTAGCAAGCGTGTTTATGTGCGTTTGCGCGGGGGTAAGCACTGCCTACACAGATTAAGCAATCTGGAACCTAACTGAGTATAAGAAACTGTAACCAGAAGTTAGTGCGTAGCTCTGCGCAAACACGCACACACCCACATAGAACTGCTTTAAAGTGCCTTAATCGCTCTGTATCCAACGGCCCATGTTCTGCCCAGCAACAAAATAAACAGCCTCTGCAAGGCTTGAACCTAGGACACTGTACACTACAGTCATAGTAGTTAACCACTAAGCCATCATAGCACTATATAAGATTGAGGTTTCAACAAACAAATCCTCACCACAGGAAAATCAAACTGAACATGTGAAATGAATCTATGTACAGTGTGATGTTGTATAACCTGCTACATAACATAAATATGTGAACTGGAGTACTGCAGTAAGGCCAGATGTGAGGCGTTATTATAATAAAGTGTTGAAGTCCCCAAGACCCCATACAGTGTACACACACATGAATCATAGATACCAGACACATATATAACATGTAACAAATAATAAATCAATGTCAAAAGAAAAATATAATGCTAATAAGATATTAAGCAATGCTAAGCATTCAATGCTAAGCACTGCACAGGTCAGTTTACGTGGTGTAAGCAATGTGTATGCCGGCTAACTCAATCTGCTCAGTGGTATGCCCCTTTAAGCAATGCCAACATTAGGTAAGCAGGTGTGCTCATAGCTTAGCCTTTTCAAAACCGTCCAATCACGGGGAAAGTGCGGGAAATCGGGTGTATTTAAATCCCACAGGCACCAATAATTCCCATAACTTGTTGCAGCTCCCTACTGTAGGCAGAATGGCTGGAGTTGGAGAAGGCACTCGATTTAGAGCTCAGCGCTGGGGCACCCAGGAGTCCAGATTCGTGGTATGGCTCCTGGTAAAACACCATGAGGAGAGACTACTGCAGGGCTAGTACCAGGGGTCTCAGTAAAGTGGAGGCCTGGGACAGTCTCGCCTGTGACCTCACCAGTGCCACTGGTATCCCCCGGACTGGTGAGTAGGTCAGGCATCACCATGCTGACCTGAAGTGGCAGAGGGGTGATCTCTTGGACAAGTGGATCCAAGAAGCAAGGCAGATGGCCGATGCCCCAGCACTAAGTACCCATTCTACTACATAGATAATGATTGCCTAGCTTGTGTATACTATGGATAGGTAATGGCTAAATATCACTATTTCCCTGACAGCTGCAGATGAGCGGTCTGCGAACCAGCAAGCCCATGCTGCTAGGCTGCGTCGTGAGGCAGGTTAGTAATATTCCTAAATGTACTGTCATAACAAATAAATATAACAGTTCTAGAAAGTGTTGTGCCAGTATAAAAAAAAGTATTGTGTATGGAATGTACTGAATAAACCAGACAATATGGCAGGAAGACTGTCATAGAGGTTGCGTGGAAAAAAGGTGTAATGTCTTGTGAATAAAAGTATAACCCCTGGAGTGTTTGTGTACATTCTGCTTTCATATGTTGTTGTAGTGTTGCATTCTATAAATAGTACTGTTGTATTAAGCAGTGTTACCCACACTGCTGAACTCAGTTAAAATGTGTAGGAAGTTCAGTATAACAATGATGGAAGTCCCAAGAGGACAGTCTTATACAACAACTGAGGGAGACTTAGACAGAAACCATTGGAATGCTTTACACCAATTCCCTGATAGCAGTGTACTGTGATGTCAACTGTAATATTTTTACCACACACACAGCAGGGGTTTCAATCCCGGAAGTAGTAGTAAGTTATATGCATAATCATACCCCACAACTGTACAGAGTTTGCAAAAATGTTCAGATAGAAAGCTGGATGCATAATTAGTCCCAACAACTGTACAGACTTTGCTAGAATGTTCAGATACTATGCTGTAAGCATAACCATAACCATCAACTGTACAGACTGTGGCAGAATGTTCAGGTAGTAAGTTGTATGCATAGCCATACCCCTCAACTAGTCTGATCTGTCCAGCATGTCCAGATAAATGGCCCAAATCTGCTGCCCAGTAACCTGTTCCCCTGACAAATCAGTGTGATGATCCAAGAAATGTAGGCAGCTTATACTGACATATAATGGATAGTCAGACCTGAACATACGAAGAGAATGTATATGGAAACAAACTTGTCATTGTAGCATCTCACCCAAAGTATATGACAGCTATTCCAAAATGTCACATTAACACCTGCAGCCTGTCAAGCCTTGATCAGTGTGTGCGCAATAACAGATTGTTAGGTATGTGTATAACATCAACATGACCACCCAGTCATTAAACAATACAGAGACTTTATTCCAACATTTAGATGTATGTGTGTGTGTACATTAATATCTAAGCAGATACAACTTATCTATATATGTGTGTGTGTGTGTGTGTGTGTGTGTGTGTGTGTGTGTGTGTGTGTGTGTGTGTGTGTGTATATATATATATATATATATATATATATATATATATATATATATATATATAAATATATATGAACATATATGCATGCAAATGCCTACAGCCGTAGATATGTATGTCTACATCTATACGTCTAGATATTTACGGCAGATTATACATATGTCAGCAGATATATATATATATATATATATATATATATATATATATATATGTGTGTGTGTGTGTGTGTGTGTGTATATATATATATATATATATATATATATATGTATATATATATGTATATATATATATATATATATATATATATATATATAATGTATATACGGACATACATCTGTAGATAACAATGGAGAAATAACAACAACATATATGTCCACATGCATATACATATGTACACCTATATGTCTACATATACATAGCTAGGTACATATATGTACGCAGATATATATATCTATGTAGGTATATACGGATATAGTCATATACATGTAAGCAGATATATAGATCTATATAGGTATATGTGGCCATACATCTGTAGATAGCAATGGTAGATTAACAAAAACAAATATGTCCACATGCACCAGTAATGGGGTTGAGAGGCCCCAAACAACATACGTCTTGTACGAATAAGCATACTCCCCCTACAGCCAAACACGTCCGCCCTGCAATACACTACCAAGTGTTGCAGATCCCATAACCAGGACCTGACATGACATGGCCACAAGATGTTAACAGTACTACATCCCACCTGTATGATGTCAGGCTGGTATTGGTAACATATCATGCAGTACAGTCCGGCTCCCATAGGAAATGTAAAATGTGGAAGCTATCAACATCCCCAGGATACATATACACAGACACATATATGCAGATACAGATATACATATATATGTATATATGAACATATATATATATATATATATATATATATATATATATATATATACATATATAAAGATATACATGTGCCTACACATACACACGTAGAATATGTACAGTAAAATACATATGTAGAAGGTGCACAAAATATGGAACAGCCACTATGCCTACAGTTCACACCTGAACAACTGGAGACTGTATGGGCCACCCATACAAATGACAATCACTGCCTGTAACATATACCCACAGAAAGGTCATAGGAATAAACCCCACTCACAGGTGTGCAGAAATGGAAAACCTTTATTTGTGTACTATTACAGTTCTATATACTATTGCTACTATAATTGGGATTGTCTTCACAGACATGGTGTGTGTGGGAGGTCACATCTGCTTTCCACGTGTGTCACTGGCTACTGAAAGATTTCCTAATACATCATAGGGAAGTACCGTTGCTAGCACGTACCACCCATGTCGACTGCAGCAGAGACATTGGCCAATATGTGTGGACATTCTGACACTCTGTACAGTCCAGAGGCATACACAGAACCACTTAGTTCAAAACATGTGTACCATGCCTGACAATATGGATGTTAACAGCCATGTAGATGGGTATAACACATAACAATTGGTATACATATGCCACCATAGGTTATGCAGTCACACACCCCTGTCTGGCCTGACACGTAATAACCACTGGTATGGGGTCCTATGGCCACATACTACCCACTAGATATTGATATACATCTGTGCAGCATCCCACTGCTCTGTCTGACATACATGACTGTTAAGGGAGGCCCGGCAGCAGTACATCTGGCAAGTATCTGCACATGACATCTCATTGAGTAAATACAGTAAGCTGCTAGGCATGTAACAATGCACTGTGCAGGCTACAGGCAGAATGGCTCAACACTGGCCTACATCTCCTATGGGGGAATGTACACGTACCTGTATATGTAGCAGGCTGTATAGTCATGTCACAGCACAGGGTAAGATACACCTGTGTGACAGTGCATAACCACAACCAATGAGAACACAGCCACATATGGCAAGCTAGCATCATATTACAGTATATGGACTATCTGTTCAACACCAGTCTCATATGTGCCACTCACACACTAACCCTACATATACTGGGCTGCTACACAGTTTGGTCTGATGGCTGACTGTGGTATGGGACATGTGTGTGTATGGTCCTACAAACATGTAAGCCAATACGGTAACATACAGTGGAGCAGCATGTAACATCAGATAGGACGGGACCTAGGATGATAACTACCACAGTCTGTACACAGGCCAAGGTACATATTAACAATACACACTGTCGACATTCACCATAACTACACAGACCACAGTACTGTACAAACAACCACAGTATGTCCAGGTTATGTCATCAAATATAACCGCTACTGTACATAACATGTGTAGCAGTCTATCTCAATGGCTTATCAGATATGATGACAATAATTATGGTGTACAGCACATATGCACCTCTTAATGCATGTCATATGTACAAAGGTTGACTGTGTTGTGGCTGGAAGCACATACACAGGGCCAATACTGACAAGTTGCTGTGATAACAGCATATATTTACTGTTGTAACAGGGTTTGTTGCAACATATGTCCTATGAGGGATGTGAACTGTCATGGCTTATACCATCTACAGACTGCAGTTCTCACACTACCTTCTGCAGTTCACAAATACATGTTCTGTGGGTAACACATGACACCAAAGGGACCACACACTTCCAAGTCTGCAGATGACCCTATAGATGGGAAGTCCTCATAAACATACAACTGACATGGCAGGTGTTAATATATGTAGGACAGCCATATCCACACACACCTTGTTAAACCAACATTACTCCGAATGCAGTATAGCAGCACTTAGTCTGTAGTCAGGTCAGGCATATCCCCCTCCTATGTGTTGGCCTGTTTCCACAGTGTATGTTGTCAGAGGTAATTCCCCACTCCATCTGAAATGCTGTTTGCCAAACAACAGAATGTGTTCCTGCTCACAGTGACTGAAAAGGACCAACACAAACAAGATGTTCCTAGGTATTGGAGTGTGTTTCCATGCAATTGGCTATGGGAATGTTACCACAGCTGGTCCACATGCAATCAGCTAGGGGAGGGCTGCAATACATGCAGAGGTCAACAGCTGATCATGAGCATTACCTAAAATACACATGCTGCTGCCTAAGCAAAGCAGGTATAGTCTCCACATCCACCAGTGAGGGAGTGAGGGAGGCAGACAGAGGCACTGGCAAGTCAGGGAGGGGTGGGAGAGTAAAACCTAAGTATGTTTGTGTCGCACACCTTCCAGCACAGAGTATCAAACCCATGATGACTATGTACTGCTATCACAGTCCTATGCAGTTGTTGGATGCGCCACATAGGTTACCTGTTGTGGAGTTCGCAGAACATGTATGTGATGGTGAGTGACATCTGCAACAGGGATATGGTAGCTATATGGTAGGTGATGTACATGTGCCTGTCTGCATGAACAGGTGCCAGCGTCAACACAGCCACACTCATAGGGACGCATACACACTGACACACTTGGCAGGGCCAGGGATACAGCTCATCACTAGTGAGATTGCCACAAATTACTGTGCAAGTATTACATGCACCACACGGGTCATATGGAGGTTATATGGGCAAAGGGTATGGGAAGGTGTCTGATTAGACAGCATGTGTAAGTATGCCACTGGGGGTTGTAGTGAGTGTGGATGTGATCATATGCATCATACAACACACAAACACACAGGGTGCCAGTACTGACAAGCATGGGTGCATTTCTGCACAGGTATGTGCTGGTTGAATGAGGCAGATGGCTATACAAGGCTAGGTGATGGGTATACCTTGGCACCAAGCCACATGACAATGGTCTGCATTGTGGCTCAGGCCTGTGGTTTCTGCATTTGCCCACACAGGTGGGTATTGTATCCACCATCCAGTCACCTGGGTGGCTGTTGTGTGTGGTCAATGCTGTGCATCGCCTGTCATGTATGTGTTCCCTAGTCCATGACATGGTCTGTGTCTGGGATGTGCACACCTCTCACATGCATGTACAGTGACATGTGGAACTGTACCTGGGGTGTCAGGCCCACGTTGTGTACACAGATTATCATCAGATGTGCCGGTCATGGCCACCTGTGGCAGGAATTGGTAATGGACAGCAGGTTAACCCTGCACCTACATTGATAGCATGCTACTGGCATTCCCTGGCATCAGTGGCATCTGTCCATACAGGGCATGTTTTCAGGCATGGTATGTCCTTTGTGGGTCACATGTGATGGCACCACAGGTGTTGCAGGTGTCCAGTGGGGAACATGGGGAAGGTACACTGTCTGTCTATTGGACAGATGGACAGGGTGCCATGCCCTCTGTAGGCCACTGCAATCACTCTATAGTTACTATCAGTCACCAATATTCAATGTACTACACACATATTGGCTGTTGCCTCGGCGTGTGTGTGTGTGACATGGGTTGAGAGTGTGCTCTGGGTAATACTGGGGTTGCTAACTGTGATTGCCCAGCCGTGATGTCACGTGTATGGGTATGGATTTGCACCCCAGCCTCTTGGCTATTTCACATTTGTTATCCCTGTACAGTAGGCATTGTGATATAGGGCCACCATAAAAGCCATTTGCAAAACCCGCCCCACATTGGGCGCAGGTGTCACACACTCACACCCACCTCCACACAGGATACATGTTACAAACAAACACACACACATACACACACACACACAACTGTCATGTCTGGGAGTTGAACCCCTACCTAGTTTAGTACACTACAGCACTACACAGTTATAGTACACGCCATGGAGATTACTGAAGTACCCCTTTCCCAAAGGTGTACTTCACATTGGATTACATCAGCAGGACTGCCAAAGTAAGCCATTGGACATGTACTGAGTGTGACTAGCCTAAAATACATTGCTCCCAACACAGACACTGGAACACACACAAAACATCCACAACCGACATGCCTGGGTATAGAACCCCTAACAGAAGTCTATATCAGACTACAGCATGGAGCTGTTATACGATGCATCACAGGGATTACTGGAGACCTCTTTCTCCAAAGGTGTATTTCACACTAGATGACATCAGCAGGACTGCACCAGTAGGCCATTGGATATGTACTGAGTGTGACTAGCCTAAAAAGCATTGCTCCCCACGCAGACAGTGCAACACACACACAACGTACACAACTGACATGCGTGGGTATAGACCCCTTAACAGAAGTCTATATCACACTACAGCAGTATGCAGTTGCAGGATGCGCTATAGAGATTACTGGGCTAAAGCTTCCCAGAGGTGTATTTCCAGGTGGATGAAATCAATGGCCTTGCCAAAGATGAGCATTTGAATTGTAGGGGTGTGACTACCCTAAAAAGCATTGCTCTCTGCACAGACACACACACAAACACACACAGTTGCCACATCTGGGAATTAAACTCCTATCTACTTTATCACACTACAGCAGTACGCAGTTATGGGACGCACCAAGGAGATTACTGGGATACAACCTTTCCAGGGCGTATTTCTAGGTGGATGACATCAGCAGCCTTACCAAAGTAGAGCATTTCAATTGTAGGGAGTGTGACCACCCTAAAAAGCATTGCTCTCTACAGACAGGGTCAGACAGACATACATACAGATACACTTACACTTGCCATGACTGGGAATAGAACAGCTACCTACCTAATTTATCACACTACAGCAGTACAGTTACAGGACGCGCTACAGAGATTACTGGGCTATATCCTTCACAGAGGTGTAATTCTAGGTGGATGACATCAGCAGCTTTGCTAAAGTAGAGCATACAAATTGTATGGAGTGTGACTACCCTAAAAGCATTGCCTCTACACAGACAGGGTCAGACAGACACACACATAAACACACACACTTGCCATGTCTGGGAATAGAACAGCTACCTACCTAATTTATCACACTACAGCAGTGTGCAGTTACAGGATGCACTGCGGAGATTACTGGGCTACATCCTTCCCAGAGGTGTATTTCTAGGTGGATGACATCAGCAGCTTTGCCAAAGTAGTGCATCTAAATTGTAGGGGGTGTGACTACCCTAAAAAGCATTGCTCTCTACACAGACAGACAGGCACACACACAAACACACAAACACTTGCCTAGGCTGGGGTTAGAACTCCTACCTAACTAGTTTATCACGTTATGGGAAGTGCCACAGAGATTACTGGGATACAACCTTTCCAGGGATATATTTCTAGGTGGGATGACATCAGCAGCCTTACCAAAGTAGAGCACTGCAATTGTAGGGAGTGTGACCACCCTAAAAAGCATTGCTCTCTACTCAGACACACACGCATACACACACACACACACTTGCCAAGGCTGGGGTTAGAACTCCTACCTAACTAGTTTATCACACTACAGTAGTACACAGTTATGGGACACACCACAGGGATTACTGGGATACAACTCTCCCAAAGGTGCATTTCACAGTAGATGACCTCAGCAAGCTTGTCACAGCGGGGCTATAGGGAGGGCAGTGTGTGTGCACAGGCCATAACCCATTCATCTAGGGTTGACATCCCACATGTGGGCACAACCTGGGTCATATTCCATAGGTACGTGTATACAGCTGCTAAATGACTACTTCCTTGAACAGTCATGTTGCACAGCTGGCACGTGCACCACATACTCGGTAATGCTGACAAATACCGGTGGCTAGTATCTGCAGTGTGTGACATCAGACCCTCATGTGGCTGTGGCCCTTTGGCTCTGTGCTGGGTGGGACAGCCCTGGATGGCTCCTTGTCACAGTCACGCTCTTCCACACGTCTATGTCCGTCTACCTTTGGCTTATTATAGTGTGTTGTCCTTACATATATGCCTGTATTCCTATCCACTGTATGTACAAAGCATATGTGGTGCATACTGAGGAGTGTCTGCACTAACATCTGCGGCTGCCAGATCCGTCTAGTCCACTGGTGTTTGCAGACATGGCCTTCATGTGTTTGTGTGTGAGCATGCCCAGTATGACCTTTCAGTATGTTGTTGACTGACACTGCCTTCATTACTCTAAGTGTGTGGGCATGCCCAGTATGGCCGTCTGTAATGAATGTGTGGATTGGGTCCAGGTAGCTTGTACTGCAGTGCTGACCTTTGTGTTGGACTATTACTACATTTCTGCACAGGATGGGGGGGACACCTGACTATTTCTACACAGGATTGTGGGGGGGGCACACTTGACTGTTACTATATTTCTACGTAGGATGGGGGGCACACACCTGACAATTTCTACATTTCTACACAGGATTGGGGGGGCACACCTGACTGTTACTATATTTCTACGTAGGATGGGGGGCACGCCTGACTATTTCTACGTTTCTACACAGGATTGGGGGGGCACACCTAACTGTTACTATATTTCTACATAGGATGGGGGGACACACACATCTGACTATTTCTACATTTCTACACAGGATTGGGGAGGCACACCTGACTGTTACAATATTTCTACGCAGGATGGGGGGCACACCTGACACTTGTACACATTTGCTAGGACTGCACTGGTATGTCGGGTACTCCATTTCAGTCTGTAGTCTTACCTATCATGCTGGCTACAGGCACACCAGTGTACTGCAGAGCTTAGCTTTTAATTACCTACATATTAGTTTCTGATTTCCTAGCCTTCATAACTGACATCCCACTGCCTGACCTGCTGTAGTCTTTCTGTGTAGGCCTGGGGGGGGGGGGTTACCCATAGGCCTCATTCAGAGGCCATAGCACAGCCTTTGTTTGTGTTTGTCTACACCTGTCCTGCTGGCTGTGACTGTTGTTGGGTATGTGACTCCCCCCTGACTGGCATGTGTGAGTCACTTACCTTGTGAGTGTCCCAGTATTGAGGGTGGTGCTGCAGGGCTGCCTATGTCGGATGCACATACTACACTCCCTACACATGGTTAGGCAC
This sequence comes from Protopterus annectens, assembly GCF_019279795.1. Taxonomy (NCBI): domain Eukaryota; kingdom Metazoa; phylum Chordata; order Ceratodontiformes; family Protopteridae; genus Protopterus; species Protopterus annectens. Next base: position 1,328,769,478 of record NC_056741.1, on the reverse strand, counting down.
AGGTAGTGTAATGTTTGGCATTCCTTTTACTGAATGAGAGTCGGAGAGAGGTGTTATTCCCTGAGTCCCTTCCATGTCAGTGTATGTGCCATGCGTTGCCTCTTTGCCAGGGCCAGGGTATACTAGGCACGCCTCCAGGTTGTTCTTCCTCCGGATCACTCTGTGCCTGTGCAGACCTTGGCAATGGTGGGGACTGTGTGGCACTGCCCCGTGTTGTTCCTGCTGCAGCTGTTTCCGCAGGATCATATTGTGTAGCATGGCACGTACAAGGACAATTTGGGTACATGTAGCTGGTGAGTATAAGGCTCCACTGGATGTGTCCAGGCACCAGAACCATGACTTGAGCATCCCAAACAAGTTCTATTATGATTCTTATTTGTGCAAGTGCCTCATTATGAAGTTCTTGCTCGGGTGTGTATGCATTTCTGATGGGTGTCAGCCACGACTCCAGTGCATATCCGGCATCCCCCCACTAGGTGACCGTGTGGGATGTCACCACTGGCAAATCTCTGGTACAGCTGCGTCAGATGCCAGACGTGGGAATCGTGATAGCTTCTAGGGCAGCCAGCACACACGTTCATTATGTGCTGGGCATTGCACATGACCTGGCAGTTGATGGAGGGGAAGCCCTTGCAGTTGATGTAGACACTACCCCGCTCACTGGGTGGTGCTTTGATGCATATGTGCATGTAGTTTATTGCACTAACTACCTCAGGGTATTCTGCTATTTGGTGGAAGAGAAGCATATTGCTGGCCAACGCCTCACGGGTGTTGGGGAAATACGTGCTCACCGACATGTGCTGACATGGCATCCAGGAACTGGTGGAGTACCCTGGATGCTGATGCCTGTGAGATCCCCATGATATCCCCAGTTGGTCTTTGTAAGGTACCTGTAGCTAGTATTCTTAGGCCTACACATACCTTGGTATTCACTGGGACGGGTTCCCCTCTGTTAGTTCTGTGCAGGGGTGGCCGGCACAGCTCAACAATTTGCTGTAGGAGGTCCCTGTCCACCCTATAGCGCTCCACTATCTCCAGCTCATGTAGCCCCTGGTAGGTTACCCTGGGTCTCTACACTCTTCTCCATCTCCTTACTGTGAGTTGGTCAACAGCATTCACATCCTCACCACCCTCTTCTACAAGTCGTATGATAGCTATTGCAGCTGCTATCATTTTGCTGTTGTGAGTGTTAAAAGTTCCCTGCTTGTTTACACCGGTGGTGTACTGTTTGGAAAAACCAGAGGGGAAGGTGTTTGCTTAGTTGATAGTAGTGTTCTGGGCTGGGCTGCTGCCTGTGTAATTGGCTGATTCTGATACATTTCACCTGCCAGCTAAGCTAGTTCTCCTTGATTACCTTCATACTGCTGTTTTCCTTTCCCATTGACTTCCTGTTTAAGCCCGTGTGCGCACCGCACAGAGTGCTCAAATGTGCACACTGCTGCTATTTCCAGGTTTAACTTCTTTTTTCTTCCTGTAATGCCCAGTGCGAGGCGTGCACACCTGCTTAGGCTTTGTAAAAAGTGCTAAGCAGGTTTAGACACACCCTCTAGCTTAGCTATGCTAAGCTAGGAGCAAACTCGAGACACAGGGCTCCAATCCACTTACAGTATGCCTGACACACCCCCATGATGTCACCTAACTCCTAGGCTTGCACCAGGCTATTCCTACTCTTACACTGTTGGGACCTGACTCACATGCTGGGGAAAACTGGGATTCACTATCCTTCCCCTCATTTGCATAGGATTGCCTGCTAATGCATAGTTACATGTATCACACTGAGCCTCCCCCCTTAGCAACCACTACTCACTGGCCAGATTGTCTTCTGCCTGCCATTGACCTGCATGGCAGAATACTGACTTTATTTAGAATGCTTATTTTAGGTTTATTATTTCCCCCGATCCCATTTGCGCACTGCTGCCCTACGCTTAAACAGCTGAAATCGACTAAAAAAATAATAAAAGTTGATTTTTTTATTTCTATTTTTGTTTGCAATGCCAATGGCCTTATACTTGGCCATTGGCATGCTTACTACATGAAAGCCTTTATTTGGAGCTGTCATAGCTCCCACATTTCTGCAGATTGCACTAGTCTTGCACGGACTGCTGCAAGCTTCCTGGATTGGAAAATCACCTAATTTGCATGGATTTCACCTGCAAATGGAGTGATATGCATACCAGGGCTTAGTCCATGCAAGATTAGTGCAGGAGCGCTCGTGCACGCCCCTGCAGGCTGTTCCTGGATCGCACAGCAGACATATTGCCTGCTTGAGCTCCTGCACCGATCTTGCACTCCATGCAAGCTTTTGAGAATCTGGGGGTACAGACTCTCCTCTGCAGTGTGAGGTTATTCCAGTGCTCTTTTTACATTTCTTAACACATTTTTGAAGAGGTTACCCTGAGAGGTTGTTGAGGGAGATTTTAGATATGGCAAATTGGAGTGAGACACCAAATTTGGGCCCATTATAAAATGTAAGTTAGAAAATGTCACTGGTTCTAAACCAAACAAAGTTAACAAAATAATGTCCATAGTTTCAACACATGGGCAGGAAAATTCTATTGTTATACATTATTCTGTGGACACTGGTATTATCAAAAATGTTATTTGTAGAAACTGGGCGGTGTTTGACAACCTTGACCTACCAGGTATTTTCTTTGGTTAGAAACCTGATTTTGTTTTAAAAGAAAAGCAAACATTAAAAATATTTTGGAAAGACCAGTTAAGGCTACAGACTACAATTTTTGGTTTGTAACAAAGAAATTTGTCGGTATAAGTAGTGTTCTGTTATTAATACTAGGGAAAAAGCAGCAAATATTCTGACACTTAAAAGATGGAGGAAAAAGGGCAGCTATAATTGCAGTATCAATGGCATTGCTAACTTGCCATGTTGTGAGACATGCCTTGCCTTTTATATTGATAAGACAGAGGGCTCGCTGTGAAAGTGTATAAGTAAACAAGACAATAAGAGCACCTTAGTTCAGCATTCATCATCTTGTTCTATGTTTAAGTGTTTTGCTTTTTAAATTTTGGAAAAAAATTGGACATTTCAACATACAATGGGATTGGAAAAAAAATGTAACAATATAAAGAATTAATGTGGCAGATGAGGACAAATCCACTTCTCCCCTAGTCTCAATAATAGCATATAAAGAAATTGTGTTTACCATAATGTTTCATCTGAGTTGTTGCCTTTCATTTGTTCTTCAACCTGTGGGTTTCAGATCCGAGGATCAGATCCAACTTGGCCATATACTAAAGCTCTAGGATATGAAATCTGAGCTCCTCCTCTACCCATAATGCTCTGCTCTCCCCTCATCCCCTCAGACTGAGAAAATGAGTTTGCTGCACAAACATATGCAGTATCTTTACTGATAAGTGTGCTCTCTCTTGCTTGCTCGCTCACTCACTCTCTCTCTCTCTCTATATATATATATATATATATATATATATATATATATATCACAAAAAAGTACAGTGAGCCAGAAAAAGAGTACTTCAGGAGCTCAATCAGGAAAAAGTAATTATACACATATCCTCTAGGTCCTACAAGGAAAGTAGGGGGGGGGGGGGTGGAGGAAGGGAAGGTTGAAGAACAAATGAAAGACAACAACTCAGATGGAACATTATGGTAAGTACATAACTTCTTTATCTGAAGTTGTTGCTTTCATTTGTTCTTCAACCTGTGGGACAGAGTCCCCAGCTATAGAAATCTTGGGAGGCCCTCATGGAAGGATATTCCGGAGCACAGCAGAACCAAAGGGGGCCCTGCTCCTGGAAATAATGTCCAACTGATAATGAGATATAAAGTATGATGGTTTGATCATGTGGCAGCTGCACAAATCTCATCAATGGGAAGTTTAGACCAAAAGGCTAATGAAGTGAACACAGACCTAGTGGAGCGGGCCTTAATCTGACAAGGTAAAGAAATGCCCTTAATAGAATACACAAGTGCAATGCAGTTTGTGATCCAGTTGGCCAGAGTCACCTTGGAAACTGTTTTTCTCAATTTGGTCTTTGAAAAGGATATGAAAAGCTGAACACACTTTTTCAAATGTTTAGTTCTGTCCAAGTAAAAATGCAGCTGTCTATGTACATCTAGCATATGAAGCTGATACTCTCCTTTGTGTTGGAAATTAGGAAAAAATACCAAGAGATTAATAACCTGATTTATATTCGCCTCAGAAGCAACCCTGGGTAGGAAGGAAGGATTGGTATGCAATGTAACCCTATCCTTGTGAAAAATTAAATATAGAGACTTTCAAAATAAAGCCTGCATCTTATCAGATACTCTCTTAGCTGAAGTGATGGCCACTAAAAAGACGGTCTTCCAGGCCAAATACTTTAAATCAACTTTAGCATAAGGCTGGAAAGGAGGTGCAACTAGAGCTTGCAAAACCAAAGTAAGGTCCGACAGTAGAGCAGGATCCTTAATAAGAGGACAAAGAAGAAAAGTACCTTTTAGAAAGGCCTTGCACAACTTGGATGAAGCCAAAGAGAATTAATTTCCCCAATGTGAAACTTAGTTGGAAATGGCCGCCAACTGCACCATAACAGTAAAGATGCTAGATCCATTATGAAAAATGGATGCCAGAAATTCTAATACAGCATGAATAGGGGCTGTAAAAGGATCCAGCTTGTTTTGATGAGCCCAAATGGAGAACCTCCTCCACTTGCTATTGTATATTTTCCTAGTGGACAGTTTCTGCGCTGCAATCAGAATCTGCCTAACTGGGGATGAAAGCCCAAGAGTTCTAGCCATCATCGGAACTGGAGTAACCAAGTGGTTAATTTTAGGCTCAAGAGATCTGGGTGAAGATGTCCCGGTGGGTGGGACAGAAGATCTGGATAGGGATCCAGAGTTCATGGTGGACAAACCAGGTGAGACCAAAGGAAACCATAACTGTCGAGGCCATAAGGGAGCAATGAGGATTACTTTGCACTTCAGCCTCTGAGCTTTTTGCAGAAATTTGGGAATGAGAGGAAGAGGAGGAAAGGCATAAAGCAGACCAGGGGGCGAAGCATGGACTACATCATCTCTTGGTGATTGTCCCTAAGGAGGGATCAGGGCAAAGAACTTGCTGCACTTAGTGTTGGAAGGAGATACGAACAGATAACAGCAAAGTTGACCCCATTTCTGGAAGATTATATTTGCCACTGAAGCATTTAGAGACCAGTCGTGAGGCATCAGAATGGTTCTGCTGAGCCTGTCTGCCAGAATGTTTGACTTCCCTGGAATGTGCATTGCTATCAGAAAGCGGTTCAAAGAGATCGCTCATTGCCACAACCTCATGACCTCTCAACACAAGGGGTAAGAATTGGTTCCTCTGTGTTTGTTGATGTACCAGACCACTGACATGTTGTTTGTCTGAAATGCAATGGTCCCCATTAGAAGAGATGATTGAAGGGCTTGCAATGCAAGAAGCACTGCTCTCATTTCCAGGACCATTTATATGCATATTGGTCTCTAGAAGGGACCATGTGACTTGGACTGTCTGCCCAGATAATGCCCCCACCCCACCCAAACTGGGAAGCATCCATGGTCATTGTGACCTTTGGGGGAGGAAGAAAGAATGGTCAAACCTGTTCGAGGTCCTCCGATTGGAGCCACCAAAGAAGAGATTGTTTGCAAGCTTGAGAGATTCTGACTGGGTGATTCAGCAGATACCAAAAAAGGACCATTGGATGGCTAAAGTCCATTGAAGTATTCTCAAATGAAGGCATGCTATTTGGACGAGGGTAATCGTGGCAGCCATGGACTCCAAGGCTCTTAGAACAAGACCTGCCAGGGGAGAAGAAATATCCAAGATTTGTTTGATATGGAGTCTCAAGGTGGTGATTCTGTCTGCAGGAAGAAGGGCTAAGGAACAAGTGGTATCCAGATGGGTTCCAATGAAATCTATTAGTTGTACTGGTTGAAGGTGAGACTTTTTGAAGTTGGTAGAAATGCCCAAGGTTGAGGCTAGTTGGAACAGATAGTCTCTGCCTTGTAGAAGTCAATGCCTGGTGGGAGCAGTTAGGAGCCAATCATCCAGATAGGGAAACACGTGGACTCCTTGTAGGTTCATAGGTTCATAGGTTAGTACTAGGCTAACTGCCCTTGGGAGCCATTTTTTAAGCCTAGACAATTATCCCTTGTGAGATTCAAACCCTGCACCTTGCGTTTGTAAGGCAAACACCTTAACTATTAGGCTACCCTCTCAACCCTAGTCTCAGGTGAGCTGCCACTACTGCCATGTGTTTGATGAATACCCTGGGGGCTGTGGTGAGACCAAAAGGGAGTACTCTGAATTGGTAGTGATTGGCTTCTGGAGCATCTGCTCATTTTGATGTGATAGTACACACCCTGAAGGTCTATAGAGCACAGATAAAATAAAAGAAAATTACTAAAAAAATCAGATAAAATAAAACAAAATTACTAAGAAATCAGATAAAATCTAATGTGGTCTATAGGGCACATCCAATCATTCTTCTGCAGGAAGGGCAGAATGGACTGAATCGTGACCATTCAGAACTCTGAAATGGCAACCGACTTGTTGAGGGTCATAAGGTCCAAAACAGGCCTGAGGTTCTTATTTTTTGGGCACTAAACAGAATCTGGAGTAAATGCCTTATCTGAGCTGGTCTAGGGGAACACTTTGGATGACTTTTTGTGAACAGCTTTGAAATTTCTAAGGTTGCAGCCTCCCTTTGATTGGGTGGAACAACAGGGAGGTTCTTGCTTGGGGAGGGATTTTGGAAAAAGGTATGGAATAACCTTTGGATATAATTTTTAACACCCAATGATTGTTCGTGATGGCTTCCCAGGCTGTTGGGTGTAAAGACAAATGCCCCTGACTACCTCAAGAGAGGAACAGTCGGGAAATCCTTCAGGATCACTGAGCCTGTATGAAAAGGTATCTTGAGACCTTTGAGTCATCGGACCCACTATGCCATGAGGGCAGCATCTGCCACTTGTACCATTTCCCCCTCTGCCTCTGGAGGGAAGGTCTCCCTGTGAATGCTGAAAAGGACCTTGAGATCTTTGGAACCACAACTTTTTACTCCCATGCTGGTTCCTGGAAAAGGCCCGTTGTGGGGTAGCAAAGCAAATTCCAAAGGCAGACAAGATCTTTCCATCTTTATTTACTCTGGGAGAGTGGGTCTTTGAACAAAAGTTTCTTGTGCTGGGTGTGTCTATTCGCAAAGTGCCGCCATTACACAGTGTTTCTTGCACTGTAAAGAATTGCCTAGTAAGGTACCACCATTTTGGAGAAGTTTCAGTATGCTGTATACAGTTTATTCGCAAAGTGCAATTATTTCGAAATGTCATTAACTCTGAGCTTCTCTTGCCTAGTTAATTTGCATCGTGCAATTATTTGATATGTTTCTTACACTGATAAGAGGTGGTTTCTTGAAATACAGTAATTTCAAGAGTATTACAGTGCCTGAGAGACTTATTTCGCAAAGTTCAGTTACACAGAGGCTTATTGTGTTAATGGGCAAAGTTACAAATACTATCATACATTTCCGGCATATGTGTATGTGTTCACACTTATTTGAAAAAACCCTTCATTGGTATGTGTTAAAACGGCAGACAGATTTCAAAATCTCTTATCCACTTGTATTTGATCAGAATATCACAGAAAATTGGAGAATATTTGAGCAAGAGTATGATATTTTTATGCAAGCAGCTTATGCAGATAAAGATGCACGTATCAGGGCATTCATTTTGCTAAACCTAGCTGGGTCAGAGGCCACAGAAAGAAAGCGTTCATTTGTATATGCACCAGCAGTATATGCAGGAGAACATGAAAATCGTCATATTGTTGTACAGGCTGAATCAAGGGAAGACTCCAAGTGTTTGAAGCACAAGTTCAGAGAAATGTGTATCCCCCAGACAAAAGAGTTTTACATGAGAGATCAGAATGCAGGGAAAACTTTTGCAGATTATATAACTGACCTGAGAAACAAAGCCAATATGTGTCAGTTTGGTGACTTAAAAGATGAGTTAATAAAGGACATGCTTGTGTATGGTATTAATAGTGCTGCTTTGAGAAAGATTTTGCTTTGTGACAGTGATTTAACATTGAGTAAAGCCACTGAGATTTGTCAAATCCATGAAGTGACAGAAAAACATACAAGTATGCTTACAAGTGACAAGAGCAAGGTTTCTGTAGGCTACAGAGCAAATGTAGATAGCATGCAACATGTGGCAAACAGAAGTAGGCCTAAGCACGTGGCAGCCACAGCCCCTGTTGGCTTACCAAGGAAACCTTGTAGTTTTTCAGCAAGTTCTAAAACTAGTTCAGTTACAGGAGCATGTCCCTCAGTACAGTACAAGCATGAATCAGCAAAATCCAAGTCTAGCTTTATTGTTAACTGTCGCAGTTGTGGTGCAAATCATGACTAAAAGAGAAAAATGCTTAGCATTTGTTTAGCAATGTCAGAAGTGTAAAAAATGGAACCATTTTCAAAAGTTTTGCAAATCAAGTAAAACCCACAGAGTTGTAAAGAAAGGTCACACAAAATAGCCAGTTGATCAAGTAGACTGCAATTCTGCTTTCTGTGTAGATGGTGTATCAGTAACTGGTGAGAGTTTATGCAGTGAATTTATTGGCAAAGAGCATATTATTTTGTACAGTCCGGATCTATGGTAAATCCACAGAGCTTAAAGTAGACGCTGGTTCAAAGTGTAATGTTATAACAGCAGACACACTTGCTAAAGTGAGAGCTAATGAGCAACTCAATGTGGCCAGTAGTGTGAAACTTGTTCCTTATGGAGGTGAAGAAATTCAAACCGAAGACTCAGTGATACTTTCATGTTATTTAGCCAAGAACCATTACAACTTGTTATTCTATGTAGTTCGAAGACCAGTACAGTCTTTACTGGGTCTCAAAGATAGTTTGAGAATGAATCTGCTTTTTTTTACCAAAGAAGTTCATCACATAAGTGCATATCCTATTTCCAATTTTTCTGAAGCCATTTTCTCAGAGTATGCTGATGTTTTCAATGACAAGTTGGGCAAACTACCAGTTGTATATTCCATGAAGTTAGACCCAGAGTTCACTCCAGTAGTCAGCAGCAAGAAGAGTTCCAATAGCTATGGTAGATAAAGTTAAGGCTCAGCCGGATAAAATGGTACAGCAAGGTGTTATTTGTCCAATTACAGAACCAAGTGAATGGGTGTCGCCTATGGTAGCAACTCACAAAAAGGGCTCAGATGAAATCAGAATATGTATTGACCCACAAGATTTGAACAAAGCATTGAAGAGACCACGTCATCCAATGTGTACAGTCGAAGAGGTCGCAGCTCTAATACCAAGTGCCACTGTTTTTTCTGTCTTGAATGCGAAACGTTAATTTTGGCAAGTGATGCTTGATCACAAATCCTCATTACTAACCATTTTTGGTACCCTGTTTGGCAGAATCTGTATTCCTAAGGATGCCATTTGGGATAAACTCTGCAAGTTACGTCTTTCAGCGTGCAATGGAGCAAATCTTTTGGGTTATCCTTGTGCCACAATAGTAGATGATTTATTGGTTGGAGGCAATGGTGAAACAGAACATGACAGAAACCTAAAGAAAGTTCTAGACAGAGCACATGAAGTAAACTTGAAGCTCAGTCCTCTGAAGTGCAAATTCAGACTACAAGAAGTTACATATGTAGGTCATTTATTTACTAGCCCTGGCTTGAGACCAGATATGACCAATCAAGGAGCTATTCTTGAGATATTAGCACCAGATAATATTCAAGCTCTACAATGTTTCGTAGGCATGGTCAACTATTCAGGCAAGTTTATACCAGACTTCAGCGAGTGCACAGTACCTTTAAGAGAGCTGACGTGCAAAAAGTTTGCATGGTCATGGTTAGAACAGCACCAAAAGGTATAGGTTCATAGGTAGGTACTAGGCTATCGGCCCAAGGGCCTATGTAATCCTAGTCAACAAGGTTCCCTGGCTTACGCCACCCAAGAAAGTTATTTTCCTGTGCCACTTTCGAGCAGAGACACAGAAGTGATCCCCGGGGTGTATTTCCTATTTTCCATCCACTCATCAAGATTTTTCTTGAAGAGTGCCAATGAAGAACTTTGCTTGACATAGATGGGTAGCCTGTTCCAGAGTGTGGGAAGTCTCTGGGACAGGAACCTATCCCTCCAGCATGTCCTGTTTATTGTGGTGACAAGGTTTAGGTCCCTAGAGCGTGTAGCTTGGAGGGACTGGGATTTCGTTAGGTGTAGCATGTCCGACAGCTCTGGGTTTGACGTAGCTTTATATGTTAGTCAGATCACCTCGGAGTAGGCAATATGCTACGGAGTAAAGCTGGAGTTTTTGAGGCGGTCAGTGTAGGGCATTTGTTTGAGGCCAGTAATCCTCTTTGTGAGGTACTTCTGTGGCCTTTCCAGCTGCTGCAGATGTCTTGTGAGGTACATACCAAAAGGGTCATTGTACTCTATAATGGGTCTAATGAGTGATGAGTAGAGGGGAACAATGACCTCTTTTTTTCCTGGATGAGAACCCTTTTATGATGAGGTGTGCCACGTAGAAGGACTTCCTGACTATTGTGGTGATGTGACTATCAAAGGAGAGACTACTGTCCACCTGGGTCCCAAGGTCTCTTATCACACATTCGGTGCTAAGTAGATTGCTGCCTATGTGGTAGTTCATGGGTATAGAGTTTTTACCAAAGGGGATGACGCTGCACTTTTTGGCATTGAGCTTGAGGCCATGGCTCTGACACCAGGCATCTGTCTCAGCGAGGCCCTTCTGTAGGATGTCCACATAATTTGGGGACGTGACTAGTTTGCAATCATCTGCGAACTTCGTTGGCCAGAGGCCTTCTGTGTTAGCCTGTACTTCAGAGAAGTAGATACCAAACAGGAGAGGTCCCAGGATGGAACCCTGTGGTACTCCACTTGTCACTGCTTTGAGGTCAGATTTGGAGTCTGCAACTTTTACAGTGTAGGTTCTTTCAGTGAGCCAGTTGGCAACCCATCTTGTGACGTAGGGATTTATACCTAGTTTAGTGAGTTTAGCTATAATTCCAGAATGTGGGGATGGTGTTGTAAGCCTTGGCGAGGTCAAGATAGCTGTGTGAACCACCTTACCCTCATCTACGGCTTTGGTGACTGCCTCAAAGAAGTTGATCGAGTTCAGGAGGCATGATCTGCCTTTCACAAACCCGAACTGGGTGGGATCCAGAGTTTGGAGGTTACCAATGTCTTTGTTTGAGTTCCATGATGACACATTCCCTGGCCTTGCAGACCAGGCTCATCAGGCTAATAGGTTGATAGTTCCCGGGATCAGTGGTGGCTCCCCCTTTGTGGAGTGGAATAACTTTTGAAGTCCTTAAGCAGAAAATTGCCATCCCATCTACATTAAGATAGTATGATGTGAACAAACCAGTCGCTCTTTCCTGTGATGCTTCAAAATTTGGTCTTGGAGCAGTTGTACTTCAAGAGGGCGGACCAGTAGCCTATGCATCTAGAACACTTAAACTGAAATGCAGTATGCTCAAATTGAAAAAGAACTTTTGGCAATAGTATTTGCATGTTCTAAGTTTCATGATTATATTTATGGTCGAGCTATTCAGATTGAAACTGACCACCAACCTCTAGTTACTATTCCAAAGAAGCCTATGCAATAAGCTCAAGTGAGATTACAAAGAATGATGATCAAATCACAAAAGTACAACTTCAAAATAGTCTGTACGCAAGGCAAACTACTCTATCTGGCTGATACCTTATCCAAAGCACCCAGAAATATGACGTAACAGCTTAACACAGAGAATTTTGACTTTGATGTGATATCAATGCATAAGTTTTCTACCACTAGGCTTGATGAGTTGACAGCTCACAGAAAGACTGATCCAATTTTGCAAAAGCTCAATCACTACATTAAAGGTGGATGGCCATCAAAGCAATCTAGTGTACCGCCTGAAGTGCAAACTTATTTTCCTTAGAGATAAAATGTTGATGGAAGATGGAATTATTTTCAAAGGTCCTAAAGGTGTTGTTCCTGCTTCCTTACAACAAGAATATATCCAAAAGTAAGGCCTTTAGTAAATTAACAACATAAGAAGCATGTTTTATAACCATTCCAGAGGATGTGAGGAATCCTCGCTCTTTCCATAAAGTTCCAAAATCGTGCACAACACCATAAGCATATCTAGAGTCTGTGTAAACAGTAACAGTTGTCCCCTTTGCTATTTTACATGCATGCGTCAATGCCACGAGTTCTGCAACTTGGGCCAATGTACCTGGTGGTAGTTTACCGGTAGAAGTTACTTCATGCGGGGAGCATACTACCCACGCTGCTGTTAATTGGTGAAATTAATCACGTAAGCAGGATCCATCCACAAAAAAGACATACTCAGGATTATCGAGTGGGGTATCAGCAAGATCAATTCTAGGAGGAAGCACAGAATTAACATACACACAGTCATGGGGTTCTCCCTCAGTATCTGTTGGAACCAAAGAGGCTGGGTTTAGTGGTGGCCAGCAAACAATTTGTAAAGCCGGGTTACTAAGCAAGTTTATTTTGTACTTACTGAGTCTGGCTGCTGAAAGATACTGAGTTCTAGTTTTTAGGAGAGCTTGCACTACGCGTGGTACTGCTAGAACGGTTTGATGCCCCAAGGTCAAAGGGCCTGACATTTCTACTAACAATGCTGCTCCTGCCACTGCCCTCAGGCAGGGAAGGTATCCTGCTGCTACTGGGTCTAGCTGAGTACTATAATAAGCCACTGGTCTATAACCTCCTGCTCGGGGTTGTGCAAGGAGGCCCAGTGCAAACTTGTTTCTTTCTGAACAGAATAGAAAGAATGGTTTTATAATCGGGCAGGCCCAGAGTGGATGGGTTCAATAGAGCAGATTTAATGGCTTAAAAAGCAGCTTCATGGCCGTCAGACCAGGGCAGATGATCGGTTATGTCCTTTTTTAACAGAGGTAAAAGCGGTCCAGAAAGTTCAGAGAAGTTAGGAACCCACTGTCTACAATATCCTGCCAGTCTCAGGAACCCTCTTAATTGCCGCTGGGTGGTGGGCCTATGGACCCGTTGAATGGCTGTGACTTGTGAGGGCAGAACACGGCGAGAGCCAGCTGTAATAATGTGACCTACGTACTGAACTTCGGGCCGGCAAAATTGCAACTTAGCCTTATTAACTTTAAATCCTCGCTGAGCCAGGAAACGAAGTACCAGTAGTGAGTCATCTAGGCAAGCTTGCTTGGTCTCAGAAGCGGTAAGTATGTCGTCCACATACTGAACCAAGACTGAAGTGGTAGGCAGTTTAAGATCTTGAAATTGTTGGAACATTTCTCTAGAGAAAAGTGTAGGGGACTCAACATATCCTTGAGATAATCTTGTCCAAGTATACTGCTGCCCTCTATATGTAAAGGCAAACTAATAGTGGCTATCTACATGGACTGGTATAGAGAAGAAAGCAGAAGAAATATTTACTACTGTGAAATACTCAGCAGCTGGGGGAATACAGTTAAGAATAGTGGCAGGGTTAGGTACCACTGGGAAGGCCGGTAATACGGCCTTATTGATTTGTCGAAGATCTTGCACAAAGCGGTAAGCTTGTTTACCCATTTTTTTAACAGGGAGAATCGGTATGTTGCATGGGCTTACAGTGGGGCGATTATAGATTGTGCTATTAAATAGGATATTACTGGTTGGATGCCTTGTTCCGCTTCTTTAGAAAGCGGATATTGAGGCATAGAAGGTAACTGAGCACCAGGTTTTAAATTTATATGAACAGGAGTGGCAGATGTTAGCAAGCCAACGTCGTTATGTGTTGTCCACAGAGAGGTAGGCAGGGAGTCTAAATGAGTTAATATTAACGGATCTGGAATTGTCAGGACCTGTAAAGGTACCGAGTCACTAAGAAGGCTAAGAGCTTTATTGTGACTAATTGGGGGCACCTGCAAGAAGACACCATCTTCTGTACAAAAAATGACTGCCCCCATTTCGCAGAGCAAATCTCTGCCTAAAAGATTTAATGGAGCTGGTGGTCCTACAAGAAAGGCATGCTCCCTTTGCAGGGGGCCCAAGGTAACTAGAGTTGGTACAGTTTCTTGATATTCTATGAGCAGTCCAGAGACTCCTACTCCTTTAGAGTTGTTTGAAAGAGTAATACCTACTGCGGTGGATGAGGTTAGCATGGATTTAGTAGCTCCGGTATCTATCAAAAAGTGATGTCTACCATTTTTGAGGGTCAACGTGACGTATGGTACAGTTTGGTCTACTGGGAGCAAGGGAAACAATTGCTGTTGAGACTGTTCAGGGAATCCCTACTGTGCCTGAGGTTAAGTATGGTCTTCAGACCAGTTTGGTGGTGTCCAGGCCGAGTTCCACTGCTGTGAAAAAGAATTGGCCTGCTGTGTCATCTCAGATGCAAACGGATTATTGTGGCTGGGAGATGGCGGCATTGGAGCAAGATATGGGCAATTATTCTTCCAATGGCCTGTTTTCCACAGTTATAACATTCAGACTGCTGCTGTGGGTTCGACTGCTGAGGTTGCTGATGATTGCCAGAGTAATTCTGGTTGTGATTTTGACTGCCCCTACCTCTTCCTTGAGTTTCCTCTCCTGCCCCTTCCTCTTCCTCTCTGCCCAAAAGCAGTGAACATATGAATTTGGGCATTCAATAGTTTATTTTGTAGTTCCTTTTGTTGTTGGTCTAGCCAATCCTACAGGTATTGGGTTTGAGTAACTAGTTTGTGCAAGCCTAGGCTGGGCCAATTAAGGCAGACCTCCTTTAATTTATCTCTAAGCAGAGGTTTTAAACCATCAACAAAGGTACCTGTTAGACCACTAGCAGCTGCACCCTCTGTGGGTTCTGGGTAACCGGAGTATGCCTCGAGGGCTTCAGTTAACTGGTTAAGAAAATCCTCAACGGACTCATCTTCTTTCTGTACTACCGCCTTGAATTTTGGCCAGTTAGGAGTCGGTGGGACAATAACAGTAATTGCATCTATTAGACATTGTCATACTGTCTCGAATCCATTGTCTCCTTGTGTACCATGCTTGGGGATAGGATTGGGGATGTTTGCATGATCCCATATTCTTTTAAACAAATCAAGAGGGACTGCATACTGAAGTATGGCTCGAACTTCTTCAATCATAGGATTTTGAAGGTTTACATGACCTGCAAGTACTCTTTGGAATTTTGCTGGATTGCTGCGAATCGAAGGCAGTGACTTTGTAATTGCGTGGAAGTCCATTGCAGACCACACCCAGGGCACAACTATAGTAGCAGGAGCCTGATTATCACGGCTGTGGGTGGGATTAGGGATTTCCCTGAGTAGCATCAAGCGATCGTCATCCTCCGAAGAGGAAGAGGGGGCGGAGTCCGGATTGAATCTGTCTGGACCATAGTAACCATCCTCTCCATCAATAACTACTGGATACTGGCCAGAGGGACCTTACCAGTAGGAACGATGACGTCCTCCTACCTTCCGATATCTAGACTTAGATCTGAAATACATTTGATGGGTGGCTTTTTTCATTTTGTCTTTTTCCTTTTTTTTCCCCCCTTAATTGGTGCCCGTACTGCTGTGTCATGGAGTCTGGGTCTTGTTGTTGCTGATCAGGATCGGGTTGGCGGTGTGCCGACTGAGCCTCAGGCCCTTGCTGTGGCTGGCAGACATCTTGGCCTTGCGCCGGTGGGGGTCCTTGCTGTGGTGGGGCGACAAAACCCTGGTCATAGGTGGGCGGGGCATTTGGTGGAGGATGGAAGCATACATTATCATCCTCAGAGGATTCTGCAACTTGCAACTTAGATAGTACCACCACCGGATAAAGGCCCTTAATAGGGGGGTCTTGCAGAGATTTACCATTAATGACATCTAACTTCTTTGCCGTATAGGCTAAGCCCCATAATTGGCATTTGAGCCTTTCTTGATTGTTCTTTAAACTAGAAACAATGGAATCCTTTTCCCTACCTTTTGCCTCAGCCATCCAATCACTGAATGCTGCCCAGCACATCCCTGGGACCCTTTTCCCTTTCTTTTTTAGCTTGGTTTGTAAATTTGACAAAATATCTCTATTAAAGGTTCCCTGTTCAGGGAAAGCAAGACTACCATCGTCTTTTGTGAGGGAGACCCACTGAGACAAATACAAGCAACTGTCCCGGGACACATGAAAATACATATAACCTGCAGGAGTTCCTTTTCCTGGCTTCTTTAAACTTCCCACACTCGCTCCCATGATCAGTAACGATCACTTTATCTATTCCGTTTAATACAGAAAAGAAAATGGTGGTCATCTCCGTAATATCCCACACTCATACGTGCATGCTTATGTCGCCAGAACTTTTCGATTAATTCACTCAATCACACGTGAGATCCATGCACAGAACTAAAAATTCATGTCACTTAACTTTGGGCTGAAAGAGAGAAAAATGTGATAAATATATTTTAGGCGCCCTGTGATAGTTTTACAAAGTTTTTTTTTCCCCCGTTCAAACAAGGCACTGGTGGAGATACTGTTAAAAAAAAAAGACAAAATCTTGTCGTGGGCCCATAGACCAGCACATCCACCAGCTCTGAGTGACCGCAGGCACTGCCAGATCAGATCTGAGTAAACGACACCAATTTGAAAATAAAAGACAAAACACTTCCTCTTGTTCAGCAACTTTTATTACACATGTGCAGGAACCTCTGGGAAATACCAGGGTGACTTCCAGAACAAACAAAGACTGTAGCTTATATAGGCTGTTAATGCTGACTCATTAGAAAAGTAACAATGAACAAATGAGAATACTGGAAGCATGATTAACCAACAGGAACATTCCCCGTAGTTCTAAAGTAACATGATGTAATCACATCTCTAGGCAGAAAAAGAAAATTGGATGCATTTCCACATATAGATATGTTCACTACTTTCAAACAGTCTCTCTTCTTGGTATTTTTCCACTATGTGCAGATTGCCACACCTCTATGTACAATACATTTCAGGTTCATGCATTTTATCACATACTCATACCTCCTAATACACTTTACATTTTCCTTCATACTTTACAGTGGTCACCCAGGTTCTGCATCCACTAAGAGAAGAGGGAGAGAACTAGTATTTTGGCCTTCATTACTGAAAGACATTGATAGAGTACTTTCTTCGTGTTCAGTATAGGTTCATAGGTTCATACTAGGCTATCTGCCCTAGGGCATTTATAAGCCTAGCCAGAGTGTGTTTGGCTTTCGCCACCCATTTTAAATTAATTTTGCTATGCCCTTTTTCAAGATTAGTATACTGTGCCTCTGTCTAACAGTGACACAGAAGTGATACCCGGGGTAAACCTACGCTCTCCCATCCACTCATCAAGATTCCTCTTGAAAAGAGTCAATGAGGGACTCTGCCTAACCTGGACTGGGATTTTATTCCAGAGTGAATGGAGCCTCTGAGTTATGAATCTGTCCCTCCAGCATGTCCTATTTATTTCAGTGCTGAGGTTCAAGTCTCTCGAGCGCGTAGCTTGATGGGATTTGGATTTTCTGAGGTGCAGCATGTCCATTAATTCCGGGTTGGACATGTCTTTCTACGTCAGGCACAGATCGCCTCTGAGCAGGCGGTATGCCACTGAGTAGAGCTGGAGTTTCTTTAACCGGGCAGCATATGGCATCTGTTTGAGCCCTTTGATCCTCTTGGTGAGGTACTTTTGGGGTCTTTCCAGTTGCTGCAGGTGTCTGGTAAGGTACATCCCAAAAGGGGCATTGTACTCAATTATGGGCCTGATGAGGGATGAGTAAAGAGGCACAATGACCTCCCCTGATCTAGATGTGAATCCCTTCATGATTAGGTTGTCTATATAAAATGGTTTTCTAACCACTTTGGCCACGTGGTTTTCAAATGAGAGATTGCTATCAACTTGGGTCCCCAGGTCCCTAATTACTACTTCCGTACTTAATGGATTACCACCTATGTGGTAATTTGTGGGCACTTTGTTTTTGCCAAAGGGGATGACTATACACTTTTTGGCGTTTAGCTTGAGGCCATGGCTCTGGCACCAGTTGTCTGTTTCTATGAGGCCCTTTTGTAGGATGATTGTGTCAGCTGGATAGTCGATTATGCCGCCTAGTTTGCAGTCATCTGCGAACTTGGTCAGCCACAGTCCTTCCGAGTTGGCCTGTACCTCCGAGAAATATATACCAAACAAGAGAGGTCCCAGGACTGAGCCTTGTGGGACGCCACTTGTAACTGGTTTGGAGTCTGACATGGCTCCAGCAATTCTAACCATGTGGGTTCTGTCCTTGAGTCAGTTTGCAACCCATCTAGTGACATAGGGGTTTATATTTAAGCTGGTGAGCTTATCTATAATGCCTGAGTGGGGTATTGTATCGAAGGCTTTTGCGAGGTCCAGGTAGGCTGTGTGGACCACCTTCCCCTCGTCAATGGCCTTGGTGACTGTTTCAAAGAAATCGACCAGGTTTAAGAGACAGGATCCTTTCTATAGCTTTGCAGACCAAGCTAGTCAGGCTTATGGGGCGATAGTTTCCAGGATCCGTTGAGGCACCACCTTTGTGGAGAGGGACCACTGTTGCTGTACGCCACTCTTTGGGTACATATCCTGTAGTAAGGCTGAGATTGAACAGTAGTTTTATGTTTGGGTTTAGCTCTTCTTGGAGTTCATGTAGGATGCAGCCCAGGACACCGTCTGGTCCCACTGATACTGTGTTTTTTGCTTTGGAAAGGGCGGCTCTTACTTGAGCATCTGAGATGTCAGGGGGGCAGCACTCTGCTGGGATAGATATTTGCCCTTTTGGTGGGGGGGGGGGGAGAGAAGTTTGCACTGAACCTGTCAGCTAGGATGTTGGCAGTGTCTGTGGGTTCGGTGTATTTTTTGTCATTTTGGACTAATTCTGAGCATATCGGGGAATTCCCACCCAGGTTCCTAACATAACTAAAGAAAGCCTTGTGATTATCCTTAGTGTCCTGTGCAATTTTTCTCTCGAAGCTGGCCTTAGACGATTTTATGAGTGCCCGTAGTTTTTTGCTAATACTGATCAGAGATGCCTTCCCTTTTGGGGATTTTGCTCTATCATGTAGTAGCTTCCTCCTTCTATTGTATAGTTTGTTTATGGCTGGGGTCCACCAGACAGGATGCCTGCCTTTGGAGGATTGGGTCTTGGTTTTATTTGGGATTGCATGATCCATGCATTCCTGAAGGTGTTCATAGAATGCGTTTATAAAGGATTCTGCTGTCTGGGCCGTATTTTCCACAGGCCCGGGGGCTTTGAAGGATTCCACCTCAGTTTTGAGGAGTGTGAAATTTGCCTTAGAGAAGTTTTTCACTGTGGTTTTCTGGGCAGGGGGTGGGGTTGGGATGTGAATATCTAGTGAGATTAGTTTATGGTCTGATCTTACCAGTGAGGGATACACTTCTGGTCTGGAGCATAGAGCCCCCATGTTGGTGATGATCAGGTCCAGTATGTTTTCCCCTCTTGTGGGAGTGGTAACAAGTTGTTCCATAGCATTTGAGCTTATAAATTCTAGGAACCTTTGGGCTAGGGTGTTGGAGCTAGAGTGATGCTCCCAGTCTGTTTGGGTAGTTGAAGTCGCCCAATATAATGGTGTTTGGAGAGACTTTCATATTTTCCAGTGTTCTCAGGAAGGCCGAGTGGAGTTCCTGGGTTTGGGAGGGTGGTCTGTAGCAGGCTATAAACTGGAAGGCAGTTTTACCCACTGTTAGTTGCACATGGATAGTCTCTGATGCTTCGTGCTGTGCCACCAACCTGGGGGTGTGGGTATCTTTGACGAATATTGATACTCCCCCTCCTTTTGTGGTTCGGTCCAAGTTTTGGGGCCGAAAAGCATGGTATGAGGTATAACCTGGTAGTGCTGAGGTGCTCTCGGGAGCCTTGAACCAGGTTTCTGTTACTGCACAGATATCGATGTTCTCCATGCTAAGGAGAGTTTCGAGTGCGTGCATCTTGAGGTTTAGACTTCTGGCGTTGAGTAGCATTACTCTTAGTTTCTTATCCCTTGTGATACCTATGGAGGAGGGTTTGTCTTTTGAGCCTTGCCTAAAAAAGGCACTATGGGGGTGGCAAGAGCCTTTGCCAATATCCGAAAGCCCAGGGGTGGCAGGTAAAAGCCGTCCCTAGTGAAGCATCATGGCTTGTAGAGCATGTCATCCCAGGCTGACAGGCATTGGATCCCCTTTGAATGACACCAATACTTAAGCCAATTGTTGAAATTGATCATCTTGTCTTCATATTGTGGCATCCTTCTTGGTGAGAGTAAGATGCTACTCAAGGTCAGGGCCATACCGGCCTGGGCTACATACTCAGAGAGCTCCTCTATGTCTCTCTTCATGTAGTCCAGGGAGGTACATCTCAGGTCATTCACACCAGCATGGACAATGACTGAGTCATATTTGTACTTGCCTTGGAGTGACCTGAGTGCTTGTGTTATGTGGTGGATCCTAGCGCCCGACAGGCAGCTCACTGTGACCTTCTCCATGTTCAGCCTGTTGAGCAGGACGTCAGTGTGCCTAACGATAGTCACCTATTACAAGTGTATCAGGTGTGTTGTTTAGCCTTAAGGGCTGTGACTGTTCGGCACACTGGCTTTGTGAGCTATGTGTTGCACGTGTTTTGTTTTGGGGTAGCAGTTGCTTGGGTGTCTGCTTTGGAGGTCTCTGCTGCTTAGGCAGATTTTTAATTAGAGCCTCTGAGTACGTTTTTGTGTGTGTATGTGTTTGGTTTGCTGTCGTGGTAGGTCTATGTGAGACTGGAATTGTAGTGAGTGTGGTTTCCTTCTCCTGACTGTGGTTACGCCACTACTGAGTTGAGAGAGCTTAGCCTCCAGTTTGGCTATATGGTTGCATCTCTCACATGTGTTGGAATTTGTTGGGAGGAGGAGAGGGTTGTCTGTGTACATGAGGCAGTTGTAACATTGCCTCCAGATTCCCAGATTCACCAGCTGGACCGGAGAGGAGACTGACAACTGACCTTTGGACATGCTAGAATAGTATTGGGAATTCCTTTATAATTGAAAAAAAGGGCCAATGGGGAACAAGGTACTCAAGGGGAGTTTGTGAGGGTGTAGTGCTTTTAATTTTTTAGTGCTGACTTATATAATTGCTTTAGTGAGCAAGTGCCAGGCTTTAGAGTAGGAATATGGTGTTTATTATGAGAACTAGATCAGTTCTAAGGGAAAAAGTGAGGAGCAGACTTTGTGGAGCTGAGAATGGTTTAAACCCAATTAAGCAGAGCTTCCCGATGCTGCGCTATGCGCAACATCGCTCAAAGCCGCGCCAAAGCCAGTTTTATACAGGGGGACTTGAAAGAGCTAGAAATTGGCCCAAAACAGCCATTAGACTACCAGATTCTTGTGCTGGGAACACTCCTCCAGGGATAGATAGGCTGCTTTAAGCTCCCACACAGGAACTTTCCAAAAGTCCAGAATACAGCAAAGCCTGTATTTGGACTACTCTAGGTCAGGAAAGATGGGAAACAAGGATAATTTTTGTTTTTTTTCTTTTTTGCAACAAACAGCAGGAAAATGCAATAAATATATAATGCAGACTAGTGCACTTGAGTGTGTAGCCTCAACAGGTAAATGCAACAAACAGGACAAACTTTAAAAGTGCAGGTGCAAAAACAACTTTAAACAGTTTAAAACAGTTCAAGAAGCAGAAATACTTGCAGTTTAGCTAGATCTAACAGTCGCCCAGGTAGTAGCAGGAAAAAAAACACTTATCAGGTTAGCAGTCGCTCTTTTAGCCTCTTTGCTGCTAGCACCACTCTGCAGGACCACGAGGAGCTTGGCTGAGTAGTAACAAGTGCAAAAACCGCGCCAAAGAGGGTTTTATACATGGGGACTTGAAAGAGCTAGAAATTGGCCCAAAACCGCAAATAGACTATCAGATTCTTGTGCTGGGAACACTCCTCCAGGGATAGATAGGCTGCTCTAAGCTCCCCACTGCCACTGGTGAACAAAGAAGCCTCCCTTTATACAAGAAAGGAAATGGGCAACACAGGAACTTTCCAAAAGTCAATAATACAGCAAAGCCTGTATTTGGACTACTCAAGGTCAGGAAAGACAGGAAACAAGGATAATTTTTTTGTTTTTTTTTCTTTTTTGCAACAAACAGCAGGAAAATGCAATAAATATGTAACACAGGCTAGCGCACTTACGTGTGTAGCCTCAACAGGTAAATGCAACAAACAGGACAAACTTTAAAAGTGCAAGTGCAAAAACAACTTTAAACAGTTTAAAACAGTTCAAGAAGCAGAAATACTTGCAGTTTAGCTAGATCTGACAGTCGCCCAGGTAGTAGCAGGAAAAAAAAACACTTTTATCAGGTTAGCAGTCGCTCTTTTAGCCTCTCTGCTGTTAGCTCCACTCTGCAGGACCACGAGGGGCTTGGCTGACTGGTAACAAGTGCAAAAACTGCACCAAAGCGGGTTTTATACAGGGGGACTTGAAAGAGCTAGAAATTGGCCCAAAACGGCCAATAGACTATCAGATTCTTGTGCTGGGAACACTCCTCCAGGGATAGATAGGCTGCTCTAAGCTCCCCACTGCCACTGGTGAACAAAGAAGCCTCCCTTTATCCAAGAAAGGAAATGGGCAACACAAGAACTTTCCAAAAGTCCAGAATACAGCAAAGCCTGTATTTGGACTACTCTAGGTCAGGAAAGACAGGAAACAAGGATCATTTTTTTTTTGTTTTATTTCTTTTTTTTTAGTATGCAACAGTACTAGACTGCATATGCAAAGAGAGCCACTTCAGCTAAGTCAAGTTCCTGAACTACCTTGGTCAACAGTAGCCACTGATATCTTTAAGTGGGACAATCAACACTACTTAGCTTCTTGGTAGAAACTTACTCAAATTGGTTTACTACCTAACCTAACATCCACTGCTGTTATTACTAAGTTGAAACATCATTTCTCAGTCCATGGTAGTCCACACAAAGGTATTTCTGACAATGGTACTCAATTTACTAGTCAGTTGTTTCAGAAATTTGCAAGACAATGGGACTTTGCACATGTTACTAGCAGTCCTGAATATCCATAGTCAAATGGGCTAGCTGAACGTGCAGTGGGAGTGCAAAGCAATTACTTGAAAGGTCAAAGCGTGACAATACCGATGTCTTTTTGAATTTACTTAATCTCAAAAACATACCCCATAATGATATACTTGGCCCACCTGCTCAGGGATATCTATCCAGGCAAACCAGAATGACGCTACATATTAGTTCCAGTTTATTGAGGCCTAAAGCTAAGACGAACAAAACCAACAAGGCTCAATTACTCAAGAAGCATTCTATCCAGAAGTCCAGTTATGATAAATCCAGTAGATTTCTTCATCCATTGAGGGAAGGAGAGACAGTGAGGATACAAACGGCAAAAGGTTTCGACCGGATTAGTCAAGTTGGAGGCATATGTGCAGAGCCAAGATCCTACCTTGTAGAATCTGAGGGTGTGGAGTACAGGAGAAATTGCAGGCATCTTGTCCCTGTGCCAGAATCGGCATCACAGCATTTTTCCTGTGATACAGACTCTAGATCTCACAGCGAACCAGGCGTTGTTCCCATCCCAGAGTGTGTTTCAATCTCTACTTCCATTCCTGAAGATGTTCCAAATACTTCTAAGGTTGAACATTCTGGAGAGACAGCTCCAGTACTAAACCCAATTCCCAGTTTTATGTCACATGATATGGTCGAATATCCAGGTCCAGTGTGAAATATGCAGCAACATGGACATAACTGTATATATTAACCTAGTCTTGTATAATTGCATGACAAAGAACTACTTGTAATATCTGCATAATCTATTTCTCAAAGAGGGAAGATGTAGATCAGACTGAATGTGCTGTGTCTTTAAAAAGCATATCAAGGACTGAACGTGCACATATAAATACCAGGCACGTGCTATTCCCAGTGCCATTTTGAGAGTGCAGCCAGACAGTAAGCATGTATGATTGCAGTAGTTAGTTTGTATATAAGTTACTTAAGTTCAGTAAACTTCTATCATGATGTGTTTGTATATGATAAAGCTGTTTGAACAAAAACCATGAAGACTCTTCTGCTGTGTCCAAAGTAGGAGAGCGACATTCAGTGAGGGATTCCAAAGGAGAATCCAAATGCCTTCTTTTGCACTGATGCATGGGAGGGACCTCTTCGGTGGGGTGCTCCAGGAAGGTGTCGAAAGACTCGGGATGTTCCAAAGGGGAAACAGTCTGGAAGCCTTTCTGGGTAGGCTGTCCTGGAGGTGACAGAACAGATGTCTCAGGCACAATATTTGCTGATTGGGAGGCTGAGTTGCAAAGTAGGGAGAGTTGAGGCTCTTCTGGGCACAGAGAGAACCCTCTACACCACCTCAAATGCAGAGGAAGACAGGGAACTCAAGGGCAACCTCGCCAGAGCTAAAGCTGTCAAAGGGGAAGTTCCATGAATCCCCATCACCCCCAGATCCGAGTAAGGAGTCGGAGCCGAGCTATCATGAGACAAATACTCAGGGGAAAGAGACAGCGCCGAAAGCTTCATAGCTGACATCAACCCCTTGGACCCGATGTCAAAGCTACGGCTCTGAGAACTCCTCTGCTTCAAAACTGTTGGAGACAGGTAAGTCAGGGAAACTGCTGGAGTTGAGGTAACCTGTCAGCTCCGATGTCTCGACTCCATGTATTTTCGGGCCCAATAACTTTGAACCTGGAAGTCAGATTGGAGAAGGGGATATCACAGCAAAGGCAGGGATGTGGCTCACTGATCTAGAGTGGGACAGGGTGGGCAAAATCCCCAACTGAACTTATGCCTTGAGAAACTTCACCATCATACTATCTACCTCGGCTTTGGAGAGACTACAAGAAGACCTAGTGGATGAAGCAACAGATGGTGGTCTGGAGACTGGTATGGAAGACTTAAGAATGGGAGACTTAGGCCTTGAGGAAACTGGCTCTGGGGAAAAACTGTGAGACCCGTGCTGAAAGGAAGACTCTATTACAATCAGAGCCGAGTTAGTCAGATAAGTTTTAGATGATTTCTGAGACAGCTCCCCAGCTTGGTGGGATCTATTCGGGGACCGCTTGCGTTCTTTGTGTTTTTTAGAGGAGGGTTTGAGCCTCTGAAGTAGAAGGTGATACAGAGGAAGAAGCAGTCGAAGAAAGGAGGCCTTTTAAAATAAGCTTATTCCTCCAGTTTATTAACACATACGGGTTGCAGCCAGCACAGATACAGCAGGAGGAGTCCAAATGAGAAGGCCCAATACATACCACACATTCAGTTTGGGCATCGGACAGTGGGATTTTGAACCCACATGAGGTACATTTTTTGAATCCCGGAGGTTTAAACTCTGCCATTCTGAAAAAAACAACCAAACAAAGCAGCAAACAAGAATACTATAAGCACAGCAATTAGCAGAAGAAAAACCCCAAAAAGATAATAAGATAATAAATTGTTAATATATAAATATATCTATATATACATACATAAATTCTTTTATATAGAAAGAGATAACCTAACGAAACTGGACAGCCACAGAAAAAGGGTGGGGAGGAGAAAGGCAGAAAAAAAAAAACATTTAAGTTTAAATTAAGAATATACTTTTTTTTTGTCTAGGAAGACAGACTAAAGAACAAACATATAAATGTTAAGAATAAATGAAAGAATTCTTTCTTCACTCACAGAAAACCCCTGAGCAGCTAAGAGAATCACAATCCCGGTGTTAGCAGAACTGCGACAAACAGGATCTGAGGGGATGACGTGAGAGCAGAGCATTATGGGTAGGGTGGAGCTCAGATTTCAGATCCTAGAGCTTTAGTATACAGCTGAGTTGGATCCGATTTTCGGATCTGAACCCACAGGACAAATGAAAGCAACAACTTCAGATCTATTGTCAATGTGTTGAAGGAAAAATCTGTGCAAATCTAAATTTTATTTGATGGTGAAATTAATAAATTAAGTTTTTTGTTTTCTTTAAATTGTTGAATGTTTTATTTTACAGAGTGGGTCCTTTAATTACATAGGTCATGTGACCCAAAATGTTTTTAAAAACCTCTTGAAGTTTTAAGTAACTGGTTCTGAAGAAGCCCTTTGTTTTTCTAAATGAAAGCGCTTAGCCAGTGAGTGAATAAACACTTTTTTTTAGTTTATTACCCTGTAGTTAGTAAGTTATTTTCTGGTGTTTCTACTTTTGGTTATTTGCTTTTTATGTCATTTCAGTTCTGAAGAACATATCCTGTTTTCTCACATTTTCATTGGTTTGACTGCTTCTGATTTGTGATCTGCAATAGAGTGTTGGGTTAATGCCGAAGTAAGCATGGAAAGACAATGTATCTCCTTAAAGAGAGAGACTGCATGGATTATAAAAAGAACAGATGCATTATTCAGGCCTTACCCTCTCCAGCCCAAAGTTAACAATTTTGTTTTCAGACAACAAAATGTTTGAGAATTGTTAGTAGCTGAAAGATGAACGTTCTTTGCAAGGTTGGTTGGATAGTATTCCCAGATACAAGTTTTCCTAGGATGCAGCATAGGGTGAAGCTTGATGGGAATAGAAAGGTTACGTACAAAGAAGAGACCAGGCATGGACTGGGTTTTCTATCTTGACAGGCAAATACATTTGGGCAACACACTTTTCCTCTACTGATCTTGAAGAAGCTTTAGTGGGCCCAAGCACACACACATTATATGAGAACACAATGGTTTCTGGTCATCCTCAGATGAGGAAAGTTGAGATGGAATGGAATACATGAGTGAAAGTAGAAGTGTAAATATAGTAAGTACAGTTGCATAAGCTAACTTACCATAAAAGTAAATGTTAAAATAAATCACAGTTGCAAAAGCCTGAGATATTTGGGTCACACTTCAGTGATCAGCCAGCTTTCAAAGCTTAAGGGTGCCTTTCACATGCTCTAACTGTCAGGAGCTCAAGAGAAGCTACAGTATAAAGACAAAATGCCAAATTAGAGCTTTCTTTACCTAGAAAAGCGAAGCAAGAGTCCTGAAAAAAGAATGCTAGGAAACAAACCCAGTGGTAAGCTATATATACAACAATCTCTACAGCCACACTTTGGCAATACAATAGGAAAACAGCCAAAATAAGATGGTTGGAGGAAGGCTACTATAACAGTGATCTATTAGAACATCTACTGTTATGGTAAGTTTACTTACAATGTTGTTGTTGTTGTATCTTTCAGCTTTTCCTGATTAGGGGTCGCCACAGCGGAACTCCGGTCCGCTAATGATTGGCAGTAGATTTTTACGTACAGAGTTGCCAGCCCTGACGCATAGACTTCAACGAAAGTACGCCCATTCATCCATGCATGTCTCCACACAGAAGACGCTTTAGCTGAGAATCGAACAGGACAATGTCTTTTCAACATTTAGATCAGTGCTGCAGTAGCCTATGCTATATGGGTCAATAAACATACCTAAGAAAGTAAGCAGGATGCAGGAAAATACAAACTAACAATCCAGGATCCATGGAGAATGGTCCAAGCACAGCTTGTTCTGGACCTGGAAAATGAATCCAGCTTGTAGTGCTTTGTAAAAGTATATACTGAGGATCAAGCTGCTGCCACTAGAATACATATAGAGTTCACCCCTTTCCACCAAAGAAGCCAAAGCTTTTGTGGAATGGGCCCTAACCCTACCTGGAAGTGGCTTGTTATGGTGAGTATAAAGGCAATACCATGAGACAGCCATCTGTAATTAGTCTGCTTTGGCATTAGCTGTCCTTTTCTCTTACCTTCATAGCAGAAAAAAAAATGATCAGCATTCCTGAAGGCATGAGTTTTGTCTAGCTAATATCTAAGCTGCATGTGAATGTCCAGAGTGTAAAAAATCTTTTAGCCCTTATTATTGGGTTCAGGGTAGAAGACAGGGAGATTAATAGTCTTGCCCAAGATAAACTCTGAGACCACTTTTAGGCATAAAAGGTTTAGCTATAAAAAAAACTTTTCTTGTGAAAAATGAAGTAGGGCTGATTCACCATAAGAGCTTGTAAATCAAATACCATACTAAAGTCAGATCAATGAGTAGAACAGTTTTCCATGCTAAGAACCTCAGTTCAGCTTAATGATCCAGTTTAAATGGAAAAAAAATAAACTTTTCAAACACAAAATTAAAATCCTAAGGAGAAGTCACCTGTTTACTACGTGCATGAATATGCAACACCCCTTTAAAAACTGTTTAATTTGAGAATGGTTAGAAAAGAGGCAGTCTAACGTCAGACTAGCACAAATGGCCAACAAATGAACCTTGATGTAGGATAGTAACTTACATAATTAATCAAGAACCAGAGGCAGATGGGCCTAAAGATGGCCCTGGCTCTTGGACTGGCAGTAATTAGAAAATCTTTTCCACTTGCACACATGTTTTTTCTAGTAGCATTTTTTTCCACTTCCCTTAGTACCTGCTGCTCATTTTCAGAAAAAAGGTGCCTAAACGATATCAAAATTCTAACATCCAGGCAAATAGCTGAGGAGTTTTCAAGCCGGGGTGTATCAAACAACCCTCATCTTTTGTAAGCAAATCCAGTTTGTGGGGAAGTCTGTAGTAATTGCCCTTGACCAGACTGAAAAACTGTTACCTGGGCCAAAAGAGTCACCAACACAATTGTTGTGGATGCCTTTTCTGGATCTTTAGAAGAACCCTTGACATCAGGGGGAAACTATGGAAAAGCATACTGGAACATTCCTGCCTATGAGAATGAGAAGGCACTATCTTCCAAGCATGTTTGCAGAGTCCTGGAGCAGAATTTTTTCAGTTATCTGTTATAAGAAGAGGCAAACATATCTATATGAGGTGTTTTCACAGCTGGATCAATTCTTGGAAGTCATCAGGATGACATTTCCATTCATGAAGGTCTTCCTGGTCCTGCTTAGCTTGTCTGCAATCAAGTTTTGCTCTGACAGAATGCTGAATCCTGAAGGGTCACACAATATGAGTTGCTATCCCTCTAGACTATTAGCAAGTCTGCAAAAAGGGTTTAATTTAGTAACCCACTGGTCATGTACCATGTCACTCTGGTGTTGTCTGTGTAATTTCAGAGATGCTGGTGACCAGAGATGACTTAAGGCTTTCAAAACACTGATAACTAATAACATCACTCCTGACATTTATGTGCTTCATCTATTGTATGGGCTCCATATACCTTGCACTTTTTCCTCTTTGGAATTCACACCCACACCAGGTCTAATACACCTGCAGTGACAGACTGGGAAGGGGTCGGAATGAAAATTGGGACACGTGGATTGCAAGATATCCGGTGTACCCATGACAGAATCTCCCTTCTTTCAAATCCCAAAACAGGGTTATGAAAAGACAAATAGTGAAGATGCTGAGTCCAGGCTGACATTGGATTTTTTCTCATGTGGAATCTGGGCAGAAGAGGCATGAGAATTGTTGATGCCATGTACTCCAAAATGCTAAGAAATTCCCTTACATATACCCTTCTTTGGCTGGAGAAACTCAGGAAGAAATATTAAAACATCTCTACATAGTCTGGAGGAAGAAAGTCTACTCCAGGGAGAATTTAATAGTTATTCCCAAGAATACAGTCCTGTGAGTATAGATGAGAGATTTTTCTAAGTTGATTTAAAAAACCCAGATTGAGTAGGGAACTCTTAACTAGTTGCTAAAGACTCTTGACAGTTGGAGAAATTGTTCCAAGTTAAGACAATAGTCCAAATGTGGAAACATGTGAATGCCTTGAAGTTTGCAATAAGAAATTATTGGAGCTAAACACTTTTTGAATACCCTTCGTGCAGTGGAATGTCCAAAATGTAAGACAGAGAAATGATAATGTAAGAAAGATACAGAAAATCTTAAAAAAACAAACACCTAAACTGCTTGGCAAAAGGAATGTGATAAGAATCCTTGAAGTAAAGATTTACCATGAAAGCTAGAGAAGGGATCAGGGATAAAGGGGAAAATGGAAAGCATTTTGAACAGTGGAATCTTGACAAAAGGATTTAGAAAAGAAAGGTCCAGCACAGGCCTCCAGGATCCATCCTGATTTGGTACTACATAAATCCTTGAATAAAAGCTTTTGCTCATCAGACAAGCATTAGAAACAGAATGGTAGGGGAGCCCACAAGATGGAGAGAGGGAGTCCACTGCCAAGTGTACTCGTACTGAATTAACTTAAAAATCCATTTGTTTGACGCAATTTGGTAGTAAAAGGAAAGATGAAGCCTCATGGTGATGGAAAGGTTGCCAGGGCAGTAGGGGGAGGGGAGCCTAAACAGTCATACTAACCAGAAGGCCTGTTCTTGTTTTCTTTCTTTTCAGGGCCTCCTCACCATTACTTTTAACTGTGCCTTGTTGCTTACACTGCTCACTGAAAACGGGAGCTGAGGAATAAGGGAACTGTTTATTTGCTTTAAAAAAGGATGACTGAAATTTTTGACTCACTGTCTAAATTAACTTTCCCCTTTCATCACACTTCTTGAGCACCTCAGCTGCTGAAGTGCCAAACAGAACTTCCTTGTCTAAGGGTGAATTAAAACTTCAGTTTTAACATCCACTGGAAGGCTCTGAGCATGAAGCCAAACCAATCTTTTCATTAATGATGCAGAAGCAGCCACTGTGAAAGAAGAATCAGCAGCATAATACACACATGTTAAAACATCCTTAGTACAATGACGAACAGATGTGAAAGAGGCATTCAAAGATTTGTTTTACCTCAGAAGAAGGAAGGTTAAAAATTAACTCCTGCATGTCCTCACAGGATGAAAAAGAAACTTTAATAAATGAGCTTTACAGTTTCAAGTCCTGAAAGTTAAAGTAGCAGAAGAATACATCTTTCTACTGAAATGTTGGTACTTCTAATGCTGTATGTTGTAATGCCTGAAAAAGACCAATAATACAGGACAGGAGTGAATATCAAACTTCATTCTTCTCCTTTAAACTTGTTTGTTCTTGCAGGGGAGCAAGCCTCCATGCACCCACCCCTACACCTCCCATATTGATACATATACCAACTCTGAGATCACCATACCTCTGGAAAAAAACATTCCAAGAAATGGCAATCTCGGACTTGGTATATGTAAGCCCAGATTTCTGGCCATTCAGTCTCCACGATATGGGATTTGGCATTACAAGTCCTGACCATTCAAATAATTACTGAAGAATACACTCTCTTCCCCAATTTGTCTAAAGCTTTCCCATCTTTTGTTAGATGGAAGGGGGTATCAGAATTAATCTTATTACCAAAACCAGTTTTAGATAGATAAATTACTGGTGCATCTGCTATAGTGCTGGAAAATAAATCTATTCTTGAGGTACCCTGTATAACCTTTTAGACATTCTGGAGACAGGAGGCCAACTATCAAGCAAACTAGACACAATAAGAAAAAAAGTCTAATGTAGGCAAAACAGGAAGACAAGCTGCAGATGTGGGCATATCCCAACTGTAACAAATCATAACACATTTTCTGTGTAATATGAATTTAATTCTGCTCCCACTGAAAAACATTGTTCATTTTAGATAAAGTTTCAGAAAATTAACTCTTCAAGAGGGAAATCTTAAACCATATTTTCCTCAGAATCATAACGTTCAGATTGAGAAGAAATTTCTGAAGTACAACCACCCTCCCTGCAATGTCTGCTCTTCCGATTGAAAATCAAAGTCAGGAAGAGAGGGAATGAATTTCTTTATGCCCGAAAAAGAGGTAGGTAAGGAAAAAGCAGGAATGAGCTCCTTAGCAAACACGATCAAATCTTCCCTGTCCACATTAATAGAAACGGGGGAAGGCAAGATTGTCTCACTGTGTTCATTTTTCCCAGGAAATGCCTGGAAAAAGACCAGTTCGTAGTAGGCATACTCATCCCAGTGTCAGGTTCCCTATCCCAGATGACTGAAAAACCTTCACCTGTCCCTTTCCAGAGACCAGCAAGAGTGGCTCTTCCTTGCCTCCCAAGGGCATCATTACAGCCACAGAGCACCTGGCTATCTCCTGGCCCTTGGGAGTTGTGGGTACAACACTGGAGGAATGGGGGGGATTAGACATCTGAGGAACCAAGAGTAGCCACAGCAGAGTCACCCATCAGTGGTTGAGACACTACTGCAGCCAGCCAGACACCCAAAGACTCTCCAGCATATTTCTTCTTCTAACATTCAGGGAAAAGTAAAACTGCAGAGACTGGCAGCTGCTCCACAGTTTGCAGAGAATGAGACCTCAAAGGTGGTACCAGGATGAGTTGGTAAAAGATAAAGTAGACAGCAAGTGGTACTAAGGTTAACTAAAAATCACTGTCAGTCCCAAACAAGCACAATATCCTGCTCCAAATGCACAAATGTATAAAAACTGGAGGAAAATTCTGTCAAAAATATATTTTTTTGCACAAAAACATCACATAATCATTTATACACAAACTGCCTTAGAAATGCAATGACAGTCTGACAAAATTAGAAGTTATGTACTTAACATAACTTAGCATCTGTGTTGTCCATTTTCATTCTTCCTCATAAATAGGTCTAGGATCTAATCCTTGGATCCGGCTTGGGTCCATCTACAAGACTTCAGATCCAAGCCTTGAGCTCCTCACTCTATCCAGATTGCTCTATTCCATCCCCAACTCCTCAGATCTAGTTTGCTGCCTTAAACCCACTGACACATAAAAGCAGACAGAAGCAAGTGATAGATGAGGCTCAAACCAGGAGCATGATGGTTCTTATAACATCTATGAATCCTTCTAGGAGTGTCTGGGCAGGGGGATGGTTGGGAGGGAAGGTGAGAACAAATGAAAATGGACAACACACATGCCAAGCTGTGGTAAGTACATAACTTCTAAATCTGATGTTGTCCTTTTCATTCTTCCTCACAAATGGTTGAGTCCTCAGCTACGTAACTCTCATTAGGTCCTCAAGGAAGGACATGCCAGAGCACTGCCAAACCAAAGGAAGCTCTGCTTCTGGAGACAGCATCTAATTTGTAATGTTTAACAAAGGTATGAGTCTTTGACCAAGTGGCTGGAGCACAGATGTCATCAATGGAGGTTCATGAAGAAAAAAACGATGAAGTAGCCAAAGATCTAGTGGAGTGAGCTCTAGGAGGACTAGACAACTCCAAATCATTTTGAGAATAAATTAGCAAGGTACAATCAGTAATCTATTTGGCCAGAGTAATTTTGGAAACTGCCTGCCCCAAGTGGTTAGGGGCAAAAGACACAGAAAGCTGATCAGACTTCCTGTACTTTTTTGTTCTATGAAGAAAAAAACATAATTGTCTGTGAACATCCAGCAAATGCAGCATATATTCACCTTTATTAGTAAAGTTGGGGAAGAAAACTGGTAATGGAATGGACTTGTTAATGTTAGTCTCAGTAGCCATTTTAGGCAGAAAGGAAGGGTTGGTTTGAACAGGCACCCTATCCTTATGGAAAATCATGTACGAAGGCCTAGCCGAAAAGGCCTGGAGCTCAGAAATTATTTTTGCTGGGGTAATAGCCACTGAGTTAAACCTTGAAGAACCACTGTCAAATCCCAAGGCAGGGAGGGATCCTTAATTGGAGGTCTAAGCTGGAAGATTCCCTTTATGAAAGCCTCACAATCTGGAAGATTCCAGGGATAAATATTTAGTTAGTGTGAAAGTTGGATATGGCGGCTAAATGCAGTTTAATAGTAGAAAAACTAGCTCCTTCCTCAAAAAAGTAGTGAGAAAAAGAACAGCTGAAGTAGGCACTGAAAAGGGGTTCATATTCTGATTGGATGCCCAATTAGAAAATCTTTTCCATTTGCTGTTGTAGACTTTCTTGGTGTAAGCCTTAAGACAGACCAAGATAATGTCCCAAACTGGGGAAGCGAGCCTGGACCATTTTACTATCACTGGAAGTGAAGAAACCATGCAGTCAATTTGAGGCCTTGGAGATTGGGGTGTTGACTTTCTGACAGATGAGATACGAGAACCTGAGTGGACTCCAGTATCATGGAGTATATTTCAAGTGAGACCAGAGGATGGGGAACCATATCCGCTGAGGCCAGAAGGGGACAATGTGGATAACTGAGCTCTTCAACCAGCTTGCTTTCTGTAAAAACTTTGAGGAGGGTAAGCATACAGGAGACTGGGTGGCCAATTGTGATTCAAAGCATACCTCAGTGACTCCCCCAGAGCAGGGATCAGCGCAAAGTACTTGCTGCACTTGTTGTTGAGGGGAGAGGCAAATAAGATGCAGCAAGGCTGGCCCCAGCAGCTGAAGATCATATTCACTACTGTTTGAGGGACTACTTGTGACGAGTCAGAATGGACTTGCTGAGTCTGTCTGCCAGCGTGGTGATTTTCCCCAGTATGTGCGTTGTACTAAGAAAGTGGTCTGAAGAGATCGCCCATTCCCAGACCCTTATGGCCTCCCTGCACAACAGACAGGAATGGGTTCCTCCTTGTTTGTTGATGTACCAGACTACTGACATGTCTGTATGGATTACAATAGTCCCTAGAGGGAGAACATCCTGAAAGGCTTGCAATGTCAGGAGGACTGCTCTCTTCTCTAAAACACTGATATGCAACTTGGTCTCCGGGGGGGACCAACTACGTGCCTTGGACATCTTTCTCATGAAATGCCCCCCCCCCACCCCAATTGGGAAGCATCCATGATCACTGCGGCTATTGAGGGACGAAGAGAGAACAGTCTGCCCTGAAAGAGGTCATCTGACTGGGTACACCAGTGAATATGATGTTTTTAAATCAGAGTGAGTTTTACTGGAAACGATACTGGCTGGTACAGAATAGACCAGTGAACTACCAGCATCCACTGAAGGATTTGCATAAAGAACCTTGCCAGAGGAACTAGTAGAATGGCAGCTGACATTCAGCCAAGAGCTCATAACACTAGTTTTGCTGAGGGGGAAATATGAGCCAGTAAGTCCCGCACTAGATTTCTCAATAATATGACGCAATGGTAATGATGCCACTTCAGACAGTATCCAACTGAGTTCCTATAAATTCCAGCGTCTGTACAAGAGTCAGCTTCAATTTGGAAAGATTTATTGTAATGCATAGGGAGTTGGAAATCTAAAGCAAGTAATCCCTGGGTTGTAGAAGTTAATGCCTGGTTGGGGTAGTGAGGAGCCAGTCCTCAAGACAGGGAAACATCTGGAATTCTTTGAGTCTCAACTGAGCTGCCATGCATTTGGTAAACACCTTGGGGGCTGTGGTGAGACCAAAGGGAGGTGCTCTAAATTGGTGGTGAATGGCCCCAGCTGAAAGTCCAGGGTCTTCTGAAATGCCTGTCTATTTTGATATGACAGTAAACACCTTTGAGATCTATAGAGCACATCTAATCGTCCTTGCTCAGTAGAAGTAGGATGGACTGAACTGTTGCCATTTGGAACTTCGACTTCTTTACAACAGATTCAGATTGCTTAGATTCAGAATTGGTCTCAGGTCCCATTTTCTTTGGCACTAAAAAGAAGCAAGAGTAAGCTCCAAATCCTATCTATTCAGGTATGACCCCTTCAATGACTCTTTTGTGAAGTAGCTTTTGAATGTCTTGAGCTGCGAACTCCCACTGACTGGGTGGAATGTTGTGGAGTTTCTTTCTCTGAACCGGTGGTGTAAGGGAAAAAGGTATGCAGTAACCTCTAGATATGATTCTCCGTACCCATGTATTTTTTTATGGTATTGGTCCAGGCATCCATGTACAAGTAGAAACATCCCCCGACTGCCTCCGGAGATGGACAAGTAGGGCAATGCTTCAGGAGTGCTGATAAAGCCTATCAGAGAAGGAGTCTCTGAAGCCCTGATTTTGCGGACCTCCCCATCTGCCCCTGGGGTGACATCTATCACTGAAACCTCCTCCTCTGCCTCTGGAGGAAGTATCTCTGCGCAAGTCCTGAAAAGGTCCCTGAGATTTCCAGAACCACATTTTCTTACCACTTCACTGGTTCCTAGAGAACGAACGTTGAGGGGTAGAAAACCTGAGTCCTACAGCAGACAGGGTCTTTTCCTCCTGCTCTCTGCAACTGAGCATATCCTTCACCGATGACCCGAACAAAGAGGAGCCATCAAAGGGGGCATTAACAACAGATGCCTTGAAGGGTTCCACAAAGTTGCATAGCCTCATCCAGGCATGTCTCCTAACAGTTATGCTTGACCCATTTGCTCATGAGGTACCCTCTGCTGTATTGCAGATCAGCCTCATAGAAGAATTAGCAACAGATGAGAGAGTTGTCAGTTGAGGAGAGACCTTCTTGAGCGAGAGAGTTTGAAAGCTGCTCAATGAAATCACTTTGCAAGCGGGTAAAATGTGCTAGGTAATTTAACAACCTCAGTGTGAAAAGTGGGGGTGTAAATGCACGTTCCAAATCTAGCCATCACTCTGGACTCCCTGTTCAGTGGATGGACAGAGGAGCTTTGCTCCACTAGCTCCTTCTTGGTGGCAGCCACCACAACCATTGCATCAACTGGGATTCCCTTGCTCCAGTGAAGTCTATCTAAAGGGGGGGGGGGTAAAAACTTATCCAAGCATTTGGGGATGGGTTCAACAGTGTCCAGTTCTTTCCAGGCCCGGCAGGAAACCAGGTCAATACATTCATCCACCGGGGGTACCCAAAACATAGGTGAGCCAGTCCCGAAAGACTCCAGGAATACCGATTCCCCTGGAGAAGGAGTTGGGAGGACCAGCCACCTTTCTGTTTGAGGATTTCCTCAAAGGAAACATCAACAGGTGGTGATCAGAGAGATTCTTCCCATTCATCAAAATTGGTGTCCTCAGTAAGACACTCCATAGGGGAGTCTGTGCCTCCTATTAAATGTTCTCTTCTGAGGCACCTTTTCTGCGGAGTGCTTCATAGAGGTGTCAGAAAAAAGGAGGAATCCCTCTGGGGAGCATGCGCGGAGGCTTCCCTGCAATGGCTGATGTGTAGGAGCAGACATTATTGTCTCAGAACGCAGACTCAATCAGGGTAAGGGATAGAACCCAAGACTAGAGAGGATGTTTCTCTATGCAGAGAGAAAGCCCTTTTTACTACCTGGAAGGCTGACGGACCCAGTGAAACCTCTCCCCTGTCCTTGAAGCCAAAGCAGCCAAAGAAGGGAGGTTGGGGCTGACCCCGGATCTGAGCCATCTGGAGAGAATCGGACCTGATATATCCAGGGCTGAGACACCAAGGGGAAGGGAAGGATCCAACAAAGTAGGAACCGAACCCAATCCCTCGGACCTGGCGCTGACCTCTCGTGTCAGAGACCCGCTCTGATCTGAAGGCATTGGAACAGGTCTGGTCAGGGACACTGAACCTCTCAGAGATCTTGGATCCTAGGACTCTGAAGCCGAGGGTCAGATTGGAGAAGGAGACAGTAACTGTTGGGCAGGTGTGGTGTCAGATCAAGTAGGGGACGGAGTTGGCAGGACCCCCATCTGAATATGAGCCCTAAGGAATCTCCACAGCATCCTGTCCATGTCTGCTTCTTTCAAACTCTTAGAGGACCTAGACAAAGTCGTGGCACCAGCATAGAGTGCTTTGTTGGCACTTGGACTAACTGAGGAGGCAGAGTCAGAGACACTGTCTTCAACACAAGTTCTGGTGTATGGCCTTTACTAATTGGATCTGAGGGCCTAAGATCTGAGAAAGAGGGGGATGGAAGGGATGAACTGTTAGTCGGGGCCAAAATAGTCAGATCCAGGGACTGTTGAGGATCCAAGGGTGGCCCGATAGGCCTCGGATCCAAGGGGGTCAAATCCAAGACTTTCCACAACTTCTCAGCCGGCACCAAGGATGTTATCGGAGATTTGGGGTGTTTTCGTTTCCTCAGCTCTAAAACCATTTGAGACTGCTTAGAGGGGGTTTGAGCCGGAGCAGGAGTAATCCTTTCAATATAAGTTTGTTCCTATGATCCTAGAGGGCTCTTGGATTAAAGGCTGCACAAATGGTGCAATCAGAGTCGAGGTGGGACACTCCTAAGTAGTATATGCACTTCTTGTGGGCATCCGAATTGGGAATTTTATACCCAGAAGAAGTGTACTTTTTTTTTTTTTTTTTAAAACAAGTTTATTGTTTTAACATATAAGAGAAATATCATAACAATTTTATACAAATAATTAAAAATAGGTATTATTATATAAGAAGTGTACTTTTTGAAGCCCATAGGTTTCTCTGACATGAAGGCAGCAGAAGGCAGTAAACTCTAAAAGAAAGAACAAGGGTTTTCAAAAACACTAGGTTCAACCGGGAGGTTAAAGACTTAAGCTACAGTAAACTTTAACCCAACAAGTCAACACAGATATAAAGAAACAATGTTTTTTTCTATTTTGTCTTTTTAAATAGAACAGACAATGTATGAGTACAAGAATTATATATATATATAAAAGTACTTAGTATTTGAGTCAAGTACTGTTCGATTCTCTGCTTGGCTTGGGAGTGCCTTCTGTGTGGAGTCTGCATATCCTCCCCGCAGTTGGGTAGCGTTCGAAAGACATGCGTGCATAAATGGGCGTGCCTTCATTGAAGGTTGAGTGTCGAGCTGGCACCTCAGCATTTCGTAAAAAAAATCTACTGCCAATCATTAGCGGACTGGAGTTCCGCTATGGCAACCCCTTATGGGAAAAAGCCGAAAGACAAACAACAACCATGAGTGGTATGAGAGGAAGGTATACAACAGTAAAGAGAGAAGCCTTAATGCTTGCGACACACTGAGGGAGGAAAGTAAGTTTAAAAGTAAAGATATGAAAGAATTATAAGATACAAATCCACAGATGTGTGCGAAAAAAACAAAGAACCAGAATCACGCACCAAAGAAGTAGCCAAAACAGCGCACGAAGCAGCAGTACAGTCCAACAAGTTTAATGGTACGAATCCAGCCAACACAATACACAACACAATACGATACGATCAAGCACATAAATGCTGAAAATCTCCAGAGCGTTTATGTGTTTGAAAGAATTATAAGAGACAGTACAAGAATTACCTTGACAAAAATCAAAAAAGACATTCTTACTCTCAAGGTTGGATCTTTCCGTCTTGCAGCTATGGCAGCAAACAAGATCTGAGGAGTTGAGGATGGAATACAGTATTATGGGTAGAGGAAGGAGCTCGAAGTTTGGATCTGAAATCTTGTAGATGCGGCGAAGTTGGATACAAGGATCGGATCCTAGATCCATTTGTGAGGAAGAATGAAAAGAATACCATTAGATCACTCAGTTTTCTATAAACACACAACATTTTAGTCAGAAAAACACCAGTGTTCCTCAGAAAAATAAATATAGAGGAAAGCTTTTTCCAACAGGGGACTTATCTGCCCAGCCCTGAAGGATCTCTAGCCGACCAGCACTTCTATGGGGCCCACCAAAAGAAGAACTTTTCATTGACAAAAATAGCTCTATTCTGGTGCTCTGGTTTGCAAGGGCAGCTAGCCTAGTACTTATCTATGAACTATAAACTATCTTTATATTTCAGCTCAGCTTGAGCTCCTGATAGTTACAGCATGTGGAAGGCATTATTAAGCTCTGACCATTCACTGGGGCTGAACCCAAACAGCTTAGGCTACTACAAGAGTGATCTAAATGTTGCACATCTGTTAAAACTGTGAAAAACAGAAGAAAATCTCAGACAAAATAAAACAAACTTAAAGATGCATCAAAATTCAATACCCTACAAAGCTCAAAGAATTCATATCAGTATTTTGGAAGTTAAAATAATGACAGCTGAATGACAGGAAAAATAAGGTCAGCAGCAAAATGTCAAATGAAAGGCACCCCTGGATCTTTGCAGTGTACAACACACACCAAACAGAAAACTATGAAAAAGATTCACAGGCTATGCCTCTCTTCCCCATACCCCCACCCACATCATACATCCTCCTCACCATATTTAAACTTATTGCAATTGCATGCCTTTTAAGTGTTTTGAAAACTCTGCAGTCCTGTAGTGCAACTGTTCTAAGCATTCAGCTAATATTAAACTCCACATATTTATGCCCAAACTCATGTACAGTCGAAAGTAGGTCAGGACATAAAAATGTTCACTTTTGCTCAAAAGTGACAGAATACTGGAAGTCAGAATAGTATATGTTAGCAAAATCAGTATAGAGTCTTGTTCAGTAAGTTGTTCCTTCGTTATTTTACATTTGGGGGTACTGCCAGCTGGAGATGGTCTCAAAAATGTCAGTTAAGTACTTTGAACAGAAACAGTACATAAGTTCTATTTACCTTCATAAATGTTTACAATTCGCAGCAGTCCTTATAAGATATTTTCAAAATTGCTTCTATTTTCAAATTATTAATATTTTTGTCATCCATATATTTTCGTCTCCCTCAAACAAAAATGAATGTTTACATAGAGCTTTTTTTTCTTTAGTTTGTTAAGTCTGTCCATTGAAGATGCATCTAAAGTTTTGTCATTGTTCAAGTACATATTAAGGGGTATGTTGAGAAGCTTGCCTTGATTGTATTCATGTTATAGACAAACATCAAGATGGATTCTGACTATGACATAACGGCCAGCATACAGAATGTTTCTAGCAGCAGATGCTAGATACTAGAGGAGTTAACTACAGGAAAGGGACGACTGAAGGCATATTTAGTGTGATTGCCAGACTTTAGTCACCGTTATACAAGACCCAGAAAGAATGGTTAAGAATATATGCAATAAACACAAGGTACTGGCAGTTGGAAACTAATTCTTAGGAGTTTTGAAAGTGAAAGAAATGATCATAGGGGAACAGGAGTTGTTATGAATACTTAAGAGAGTAGCAAAAAAAAGGCAATTACAAAGAGATGGATA
The DNA here is from genome assembly GCF_019279795.1 of Protopterus annectens. Classification (NCBI taxonomy): domain Eukaryota; kingdom Metazoa; phylum Chordata; order Ceratodontiformes; family Protopteridae; genus Protopterus; species Protopterus annectens. The sequence continues at coordinate 1,328,728,833 of NC_056741.1, read as the reverse complement.
AAGGGAACCCCCATAGCATTCAATAATTTGAGATTTGAAGGGGAAGATCAAGGGTTAAAGAAGAGGTGGTTCTCCAATTTCAAAAAGGAAGCAGGAAAAAAATTAAGTGGGTCACATGGTTACAGTATATCGCCTGAAAAGAAATGAATATTGTTGTAGTAAGTTGAAATAGGATGGGTTTTGATGTGGAGAAGATGTGAATGGCTAGAGATTTATTCACTGACTGTTTTGCCATTTTCACCCCCACACATACACCTTCTCTTTTTGATTGCCAAACTAGAAGCATGTTTATAACATTAGTATGCGTTGTTTTAAATTGTATACAGTTGATGATTCTTTTTTAAAACCGAGTGACAATATTGGAATGGAATGAGACTACCATAATATGTGAAAATGTTATACTAAATGAAATTCCATTTGTTCAAATGTGGTTGTAGTGCTTTAACAAGGCAATAACGTTTGGGTTAGAGTAGGAGTACAGACTGGGTTAAGAGTGAAGATTTGGTTTTGCTTAATGTTACAATTAAGTTTTATTTGTATATTTATTTCAACATTTAAGGGCCTAACCTAGGACACTTTACATAAATGGAAACAAAAGAAGTAACAACATAAACTTCAGCATATAAACTACATAGCAATTGAAGATAAATAATTAAAAACACAATCTCTGTGAAGATTAAATATATTTTCTTAAAAAGATAATTTTTGGGAACCTTTGGAAGGAGTCATTAGAATCACTTTTGTATCAGGGAAGGTAGTCTTTCCGGTAATCTACAAGTGTAGTACCTCGCAATTAGTTCTGCGCAGCTTTGGGTGTGCGGTCATTGACTGGCACGCCAAATGGGCGGGGATATCGAGGAAGACTGACAGGCATGCTAATTTGCATGTCAGTCTGTGTAAACTGCTAAATATTCAGGCACTCAACGAACTCCATCCTCTGATAAATTCTTACTTTTTCTCCTTTTTCATGGGGGGGCAAGCCCCCCTGCACCTACCTGTGGGGGTGTTGCCCCCCGCTGCCTTGCAAGCATCACTCCTTAAAGCCGTTAAAATGTAGCAATATCATTTCGACAAATGGTGTTAACTCTGCCCGACTGAAAGGTGATTTACTGCACACATTTTAGTTTTAATGCTCCTGATAAAACATTTCATTTTTGGTACTGAATGAAGTTTTTATGTCCCTAATACAACATTACATTAATGTCATTTGAATTGCTATCGGCACAGATGCTGAATATTAATTACATTCCAGTCTGTACACTGTTGAATAATCATACTGCTGCTGCCTCCACAGGGCTGGAGGAGTGTTTGGGGCGGGTTTTGCTACTGCGCATCCTGCGAGGTACTACACTTGTAGATTACTGTTTTTCCTACAGGAAGAGCAAGCACCAGAAAGAGAAGACAGAATAAGACAATAGCTGAAAAAACTAACAGACCCTCACCTTGCAGTTTTATTCATCTAACTAAGCAATAGGGCACCATGAGCTCTCACAAACAGACAGGAACCTTAAACTGTGACCTAGCTGCCACTGTAAACCGTGCAGATGTTAGATCTGGGAAGTAATGTGAGAGAAGTGAGTGACTCAGAAAAATGCCTAGCAGAAAAGTCCTGCACCCACTGCAGTAGTGACAGGTCATGACTTGAAGATCAAGATAAACAGTATTACATTAATATAAACAGGACAGAACAAAAACATGACTCACCAGCACACGATCCATGCATGGAATAAGATGACTGATCCAGTCACATATAAATAGGATGCCATCAGAACAGCAGACACCTGACTCAAGCAACAGTTTATTATAAAGAATCCCACTCAAAACTCTCACAAAAGAAGAAAACTACAGATGAGCCCCCCCACCACGAAAAATAAAAGGAGAAAGGAATAGAATATGCAAGAATAGCATAATCTTACACAGGGCCTGAGAAAATAAGAGGTTTAGCTGGACATGATTAGCATAACATTGGTAGCTAATACTGCTACCTCAAATTACTTCCTGAAGAGGCAACATGCACAACTCAAACAAGAATGGAGTTAAGCTCAAGCCCTTGGGAAATCCACAAGTCAACGGATGACTTCTGAAATAATTAACTACAGAAACCACTCACTCATTGTGGCCCAAAACGTAAGAAACAAGCTATTAGAGTACAGTGGGTGTAATATCACCGTGAGTTTAAAGATGTTTGATCAGGATTCCATGGTCTGTGGTGTCAAAAGCCGCAGAGACCAAGGAGGGCCATGATGGAATGCTTTATGCAGCCTTTTTTTTTTCTCTTGTAATCAGGACCTATTGAGGGTATTCTCAGTCCTGTGTCTTGATCTAAATGCAAATGGACAATTGAGTAGTTTGTGGGATACTAAAAAGGAATGCATTTCTATGTAACCAAATTCTCAATTACCTCACTGATTCTCAATTTATGCTACAGAGAGCTAAGCAAATGCAATGGCAAGGTTCAATACTTTACATTCCCACAAATCCAAGTTAGAGACAAAATCCAGTGAATTACCTCAAGTATGGGTGGCAGTGGTAAGTAACCTGTGTGAAGCTGAAACTCTCTAAAATCTATAGAGCTTCTTGATGAACTCATTGGGTTCATCGCTGACTCAGGCAATAAAATCACCCAAGACTGTCACAATACACCAAGTCAGTGAGGAAAGTTGAGAACACTTGCATTAAACTGCTGACATAGCTTGGTAGATAGTAAACCTTGAGGAATTTGCACTTCACTCCTGCAGCTATCACATCCACAAAGGTGTTGAACCTTTTAACATTAATTTGGGGCATTTCAAGTACAGATGAAAAACAAAAGAGCACATTGCCAGTACTAGTATTATGCCTGCAGATCTGCATTATACAGAAACTAGAGGGAATGAATTCAGCTAGGTTAAGTCCAACACTGAGATCCACTCAGGTATTTGTGGTAAACAGCAGCTCAGCTAAATGAAGTAAACCAGAGACAATACCAAGGTTGTTTTGAATCTACCTGGCTTCAAAAGGGATAATCCTTAATAAAGCCTGAGTGGAACAGTGCCTATATAAAGAACAACAATGGAATTTCAACAACAGAGGCACCACAATTAGGCAGGGGATTGTAGTTGTTTCCCTTTGATGACATCTAGTAACCTGAACCTCAATAGAGGCCTTCAGATAATGATGCATGAAAAACAAAAAAACTACTTTCCATCCTTAAATGCTTATCATTACTTTAAGCATTTGACATTTTAGGATGTCATAAAGTCAAGAGTTAAGAGGTCAGAAAGGAGGAGGGTGACCAGAAGGTCCCCAGAGAAGTACAATCTCATAGTGGAGAGGTAAAACAAAAACATGACTGGGAGAATGTAAAAGGCAAAACTTCAAAGATCAATACACGTTAGATTCAAGCAAGGCACCCTTTATTACTTGCAGCAAGGAGACAAAAGCATGTAGGTACAAGGTTTGTCTAACTTTCTGGTGGTCAGTATATTATTCTTATACAGTTCTCTTCATGTCACATAGAAAATGTTACTAATCTACTGCTGACGTAGTTGGACACAGCTTTCTATATGTTACACAGAAAATGTTACCAGGCTTATTGCTGACATAGTCAGATTATTGCTGTCTTGCAAAAACATTTGAGAAAAACAACCTGGCCTTGGGCTTATTTTAGCCCACCTTGTCTCTTCAATTCTTCCATTGTACAATTCTAATACATGCGATACATTTTGTCTAAATTCAAGGTACATTTCTAGCTTTGGTACAAGTAGTGCTGACTATAGTTTAAGCTTTCAAACATCTATTGTTTTCTTTATCAAGACTTCTAGCAGCTGCACATTTTCTCATGGCATAAGCAGAAATAGAATGTCTCTTATTAAGTTTCCAGTAGCTGCACATATTTTCATGCAGTATGAGCAGAATAAATGTATTGACCCTTTTAAGCCTTCAATGTACTAAGCATGCACATTGCTGTTATGCATTTTCCTAACATTTCCCCCCTTTTAATACTTTTATTCTACTTTCAAAACAAGTATAAGCAGTTTTTTCTTCCCTTAACCTCTTCCTACTCAGGATTTGCAGTGAAGAGAATCATTTAGTTTAAACCCATGAAAGCATTTTCAATTTTTCAGTAACTCTTCGAGTTCGGCATCTTGGTATAAGGTTTCCGAAACTGAAATGTCTACAAAATTTTTGATTAGTCCTTTTATGCAGGGGATGCAGCAGCACCCACACACCATCAGTAGAGCTATCCCTACACAGATGGCAATCAGAATGTTCATCAGGATACTGCCCCACCCTCCCAAACAATTTCTGGAAAAAGTCCGTCAATGGATTTGGTCCTGGTTTGGTCATGGCCGACACCTGCTGGATTACCTCATGATGGTTGTCTATCTCGTGTTCATGGTCAGGAATATACGAACAGCACTCCTCCTGGATTAAAGCACACGTAGCTCCTCTCGCCGCTAGGGTGAAGTCAACAGCCATGCGATTTTGAAGTACCACTGTTCTCATGGCAGTCAGTTCATCGGTTACCAATTCTAGGGCAGAAAAGGTTGCATTACTCATTATTTCGAGAAGCTTAGACAATTTTCTCAGTTCCCAGATTGATTTTGTTGCTCCATATGCTGGTAATACGCCTGCCCATGATGTGACAGTATCACTCAGATCCATGTGTGATAGTCCTTTGTTATTTCCAGGGCCTAAGTCATGATGGTATTTCCAGGGTGCATTGATTTGTCCCACTGGATTGACAGGCTTCTTGATTTCTCGGACATTCCGAATCTTCCCTTGAGGTAAAACTGTTGTGTGTCATATGGCTGGAACCAGGTATCCCAAAAAACAACTGCCGGACCAATTCTCGGATAGCCATTTATATGCTTTTCTTCCGCATATAAAGTAACAATCTTCCACTTTAGTAGTAACTTTACTATACCCTTGCTCTGCATGAAACATTTTTCTGTCGATTATAGACAGTTGTTTGTAGAGATCAGCATTAAGTTTTACATCAATTGTCCTATGCATCAGTTTAACAAATGAATCATAGCTCATGTTGCAATAGAATCTGATGTTATCGGGTTTAGTGTAGCATCTATAGGGAACAGTTACATTGCAATAGCTCCAACCCACCTTGACTGTATCATTCTTATAAAAACACACAGTTCCTTTCTGTCGAATAGACAAGTGCAATGCTACCTTATCTTTTGATGTGACATCTGATGTATCATGGATTAAGTTTTCCCAGGTCTTGTTAGCCCCTAGGGGAACTGCAGTTAACTGTAGCCCCCCATATGCTGTTGGTAAAGCTGTGCAAATCCAGCAATTCGAAACACTGAAGGTTTCAGCATACACATATTTAATTGCCTGGTAAGTATTAAAGTTCGGGTGCCACTCTGCACGCTTATTTAGTTCTACTTCCGTGGCTGAGAAAAGAAATGGCCACAATAAAAAGATTGTCACCAGTACAGTCAACAGGATGGTCATGTAATATTTTTGTGGAAACGGTTGTTCTGCATTTCCGTTTTCTCTGGTTCTTCCAAGTAGGTGTATTTGGATCTTACTGGATTCCATCATCTTATTTTGGACATGTGATCTTACTCTCTGCCCTAATAGGACCTTCAGCACCGATGGTTTCTTCACTGGGTTTGAGATGGATCATTCCTATTGATCTGACCCCCCTTTGTAGCCAGACTTTGTGCTTAGGGTCCCGATGGAGAGGTAAGATATTTGTCCAATTCAAAGTTCTTTACCAGCTTGCAGTGCGTCAGGTGTATCCACGAAGCTCGTTCTGCTATTTTGACTACAGTAGGTGTTGAAAGAAGCACCTGGTAGGGACCTTCCCACCTTGGCGATGCCCAGTTCTTTCGCTTCACGATTTTAATCCATACCCAGTCTCCTGGCGTCACTGCCACTTCTGATGTTTTGGTTTGTTTTTTTATCTGAAACAGAATTTGACTGCAACAGATGTTTAGAACTCAACAACTTTTTCATATATTCAGCTAGTGTAAAATCGGCTTCCTGGTCTGATATGAGAAGTTTCCAATGGGGTGTATAATAAGCTCTTCCAAACAGTTTTTCAAAAGGAGTCAATCCTTTTGCTGTAGGGACAGTTCTCATGCTCAGCAGTGCCAGGGGTAAACAGTACAACCAAGTTTTTCCTGTTTCAGCTATTAATATTCTCAATTTGCTTTTTAATATACCATTATGTCTTTCAACCAGCCCTGCAGACTGTGGATGGTATGCACAATGATTTTTTAAAGAAATACCAAAATGCTTACTTAACTGCTGTATGGTTTTATTTACAAAATGTGTACCATTGTCACTGTAGATTCTTTCTGGAATGCCAAACCTAGGAATAATTTCCTTGAAAAGTACTTTTGCCACCGTAGCTGCATCTGGATTTTTGGTTGGAAAAGCTTCCACCCACCTGGAAAACATATCTATAATGACAAGACAATACTTCTTTTCACATGTGTTCAATTCTATGAAATCCATACAGATAGTGTGAAACGGATATGGTGGTGTAGGGAAACTCCCTTGCTTGGGCTTTATCACCCCCTATGCATGATGTTTGTTACAAATCTGACACATCAAACAAAATTTTTTAGAATAGTTTGTAAATCTGTACGTTGTGAACACTTGGTTCACCAGCTGTACCATCCCCCTGTTGAGACATGGCATTGCCCATGGCTCAACAATGCTGCATAGCGAAACAAATTAGAGGGTAGTATCGGTTTTCCTTCTTTAGAGATGTACAGCCCTTTTTCGAGGATTGCTCTTCGTTTTATCATCGCTGTTTCTCAGCTTGCGTAGTAAGTGTCTGCATTATTTTTAACATGTCTAGATCTAAGGTTTCAGATGGTTGCAATTCCTTATTTAAAAGAAATACTTCTGTGGCCGCTTGTTTTGCAGCTGTATCAGCTCTCACATTACCTTTTGAAATCCTATCCTGTTGCTTGGTGTGAGCTGTACATTTGCAAATGGCCACTTTCTGAGGTAACTGAACAGATTCTAAAAGATCTAAAATAAACTGTGCATGATTTATAGGTTTGCCAGTAGATGTTATCATTCCCCGGTTTTTCCACTGTTGTGCAAACACATGTACAGTGGAAAAAGCGTACTGGCTGTCAGTAAAAATGTTTACACATTTACCCTTTGCTAGGGTACATGCCCGTGTCAGGGCAATCAGTTCTGCCTGTGCAGATAAATAGTGTGGTAAAGATTTTGCTTCTACAATCTCAGTATCAGAGACTACTGCATATCCTACTAGGTTTTTTCCTGCAGGACCCCTTTTGCACGAGCCATCCACGTAATGTCACCTGTCCAAGGGAGATGTCCGTGAGATCTTTTCTAGTTAGGGTCTTTTGCTCAATTACCTGCAGGCAGCGGTGGGGTGTGCCATCTGCAGGGGTTGGGAGCAGTGTAGAAGGGTTCAAAGTTGTACATCGTTCAATTGTCATATGAGGTTGGCTCAACAATATAGTCATGCAGGAAAGATGCCTAGCAGGGGAGAGATATGCCACTTTTTCTTGCAGTAAAATGATCGCAACTGCATGGGGCACTCTCAAAGTGAGAGGGTGGAACAAGACTACTGAGGCTGAAGCCTGCACTGCCATTGCAACTGCAACTACTGCTTGTACACAGTGGGGTAAGGATTGTGCCACTGGGTCCAGTTGTGATGAATAGTAAGCGATGGGGCGTTGCTTATCCCCATGCTGTTGTGTTAATACTGATGTAATGTAACCCTGCTTGCAATCTACAGTCTGGAAAAAATATTTATGATAGTTTGGCAATCCCAGAACTAGTGAGGACGCTATTAATTGCTTTAGTTTACAAAAGGTAGACTCTGCCTCTGGTGTCCATTGTAACAAATCCTGCGCTGCCATAGGCATCTTATACATAAGGTCAGTTAAGGGTGCAGATTCCAAAGCGTAGTTTGGAATCCAGCTTCGGCAAAAATTAGTTGTACTCAGGAAGGACATCATTTCCTTCTTGGTAGTGGGTTTTGGTGCTTGTAAAATTGCTACTTTTCTGTCCTCATCTAACATTCTGCCTTCCTTGGATATTACATATCCTAGGTATTTAGCTTGTTTTTTCCAGAGCTGCAGTTTGTCTTTGTTTACCTTATGTCCGTCAGCAGCTAAAAATCGTAGAAGTGCTATGGTATCTTCCTTACAATCCTGCTGGGTGGGGGCCGCCAGCAGAATGTCATCAACATAAAGTAAAACCTGGCTACCTCTTGGGTTGAATCCCGCCAAGTTGCTTGCCATTTCTTGTGAGAATATCGTTGGACTTTCACAATATGCCTATGGTAGGCATGTATATGTATATCTTTTTCCCTGAAATGTAAATGCAAACCAATACTGGCTATCAGGGTGTATCGGTATCGAAAAGAATGCGTTGCTAATGTCTACCACAGAAAAATATTTTTGTTGAGGTTTTAAGTCATTCAACAGGGTGTGTGGATCTGGCACTATGGGTGCCCTTGGTATTACCGTGTCATTTACAGCTTGCAAATCCTGGACCATACGCCATTCTCCATTGGCTTTTTTAACTGGAAATAAGGGTGTGTTACATGGTGAATCGGGAGATTCTATTAGTATCCCTCCTTTAAGTAAGGATGCTATAATAGGTTTTATCCCTGCCTCTGCATCTTTTCTTAAGGCATACTGTCTTTTTTGTGGTCTGAATGCTGACTTTGGCGTTATAGTGACTGGCCACGCTGTACGAATGAGTCCTACATCTGATTTCCCTGTTGATCAAAGAGTCTCTGGTATATCTCGCAAGGCGTTTTTTTCCTCCTTTAATAGGAGTGTCCATCAGCTGTCTTTGCTAGATTGCAAGTGCACAGCTGGGTTGGTCTGAGTTATCCAATTAAATTTTTGCACTCATATCCCCTGTCCTGACAGTTCCAGTTCTGTCTGTTTCTCCCATCTCGTGGCTTTTTCTCCTAGGTCTGCCCATTTTATATTTTTGTTTTTAGTTAAACTAACATGCGGTAATCGATTAGATCTATAAAGTGCAAAAAACTCCTGGCGCAGTGAACAGCTGGCTACACTGTTCCCTTCTGTGTCCCAGTACAGGTTACGCAGCATCAATCTATTTGTATGATTCTTAAATAATTCTTTCTCATATTCCTTATCAGGTCTTGGTGTGTTACAAAAATACAGGGTACAGTGCAACAGGTGTTGCTTGTCAGTGTCAAGACAGGGAAACTTACTGATGGCTATGTTCATTAGTTCCTTGGTCACAGTCCCTGGACCAGTCGTTACCAAGTCCTGGCTGTACCAATAAAACATTTCACCCTCCGATTGCACCACAAAGGTATTATTTTGTCGCTGTGCTTCCATACCCTGCATGGTTGGGACTACTGCTATACCAAATATCTGCATGAGGTCTCTGCCCAAGAGATTTACTGGGCATTTTGCAGAAACTACAATTTTGCTTTCCTGTGTTAATCCTGAAACTGGATCAGTTATTGCAATGTTATGGGAGAGAGGCTCCCGATATAGCTGTCCATTAGCTGCTTTGACCAGTATGTAATCAGGTGACTCTATGTTTTCTGGTAGTTTGGAGGGGTGTATCAGGGTCCGTGATGCCCCTGAATCACACAAAAATTTGACCTCCCTTCCTTCTACCAAGAGTGTAACTTCTGGTTTTGTGTCTGCTAAATAGAGTTCTAAGCTCAACAAAGCTAGGTCTAATATTTTGTTTTCTTCATTGTCACTGACTTCCTGCACTTCCTCTACTCCCTCTTTCACATTCTCATTTGTCCTTTCTTTGCTAGCCCCTTCTAGTGATTCTTGACTATCATATAGTCTGTCCTCATCCTCCTTGTCTTCCATTGTTGCCTTCTTATTTTTCCTGCAATCCCTTGCCAAATGTCCCTTTTTACCACATTTAAAACATTCTCCCCTTTTCTTACGCCCTTCAAAGTCCTCTGATTGTGGATCAGATTGTTTGTTTCCCTGTGCATTTTTCTTGCCCTTTTTCCCAGACTGCACTACATAAACTTCTGCTCCGTCTTCTACAGAAAATACTTGAGCTTTCTTTTTCTTTTTGCTATTAAAATGCCTTTCGGCATGTCTAGCATATTCAAGTAATGATTGTAACCTGCTGGTATGGTCTACCATGTGTTTTGTAATAAAACTGCTTATAGGCGCACTACTGCCTTTTAAAAATGCATTCTTTAACTGCTGTTCATATGGGGAATCTTGCGTTTGATCTTCAGGAACTTGCATTCCACAGTGGTTAGTAAAACGTTCTAACAATCTGGCATAGTACCGGTTAATTGTTTCACCTTCTTGATGGATGCATTGATTAATGCAAGTCCAGTCTGCCCTAGGTTTCCATTTTTCAGAGATGGGGTCTGTAAGACCTTTTACTCTTGTGTCTAATTCTGCGCTGCTATGTGGGAGGGGGTCTTTGTGCAGCGTTACGAGGGTTCCAGTTGCCACCAATCATGTACCAATCTGACCCTACAATTTGTCTAACTACTTTTTCTACTTCTTCTCCATTTAAGTTATAACTTAACCTCATTCCTTGTAAGTCTTCTGAGAATTTTCTAAAATTAATCTTCAGATGGGGAATTCCCTCGGTGGCTTTCCGGATATCTTCTGGAGTCCACGGTCTATATACTAAGATAGTTGGGTCCTGATTGTCCTGACCTGCCTGAGGATTAGGTACTTCTATAAGCGGGCATATTTCTTCTCCTATAGATCGTGAATTCTTAACTATTTGCCATAACTCAATACCTTCTTCTGAATTACTTGCCTTTGTTCGGGACCTGGTCCCGATGGGATCTCTGATTTTAGTTAGTTTTAGTTTTATAATATCTCTATCTTCAGTGACCACAGGATATAGTGGGGGTGGACTAACCTGTTCACTCGCTTCATATTCTGGTAAGGGAGGCGGAGGTGCTGATGCTATTACTAAGTTATTATCCTCCTTATCTAAAAACATTGCTTTTGAATCTTTGTTCCTTTGGTCCCTACGGTTTACTTCCTCCAGCCACCTATGTGCTTGAGGAATTCCTAACCGCCGTTGCTTTTTTACCTGACCCTTGGAACCGTTTTTGAGTTGTTTGATAAGTTTGATAAGCTAGGATTTTTCTATTTTTCTGTCAAATTCATATTTATTAACCCATTTTGAAAAGTATCTAATATTATCGGCGCGTTGCGACTGCATATATTTTGTGTCTTCCATTAACGGTGGGTTCTGGGGTGTTTTTGTGCAATTATTACCCATTTTATTTTACCTTTGATTGTTATGTAACTTCTCTTAATTTTAACGTGTACCACGGATTTTGTTATAGTCTCTTCAGAATGACTACCTACTTATTCTGTTTCTCCTGATCTATGACAAGACAGTACTCTGTATTTTTCTTACAGTCAGGGATAAAAAAAAAAAATCTGATAAAAAACAATACACATCTAGTCCCTGATCTGAAACAGAAAACAGTAAAAAAGTAGATTCACCTTACCTGAGCCCACGTGATTGATCACCGATTCGCGGAGACCCGTCCTTCAGTCACAGATCAAAAAGTGGCTGGCCTCTTTTGACGACAATTCAGTCGGAGGACTTTCCATACAAGAAGAACCGATGTGGTTTCTTCCCTGTACGGTTTCAGCCACCTGGCCGTCTGATCCAAGGCGAAGACAGGGCTCCGGCTCGAAGGTTAGGTTCAAGCAAGGCACCCTTTATTACTTGCAGCAAGGAGACAAAGCATGTAGGTACAAGGTTTGTCTAACTTTCTGGTGGTCAGTATATTATTCTTATACAGTTCTCTTCATGTCACATAGAAAATGTTATTAATCTACTAGAAAACTTACTTATTCACTTTCTAACCAACTACCCCAAGAAACCATTATACTTGGTGACTTCAACATTGACTGGATAACCTGTTCATCCCAGCACCCTACTAACCACATAAATCTCTATGGATTCTCTCAATTAATAACCACTCCAACTAGAATCCATAAACCTAATAGGAAAGAAACAACTCTTGACTGGATCCTTATTAATAACCACCCTAGCATTTATACTCCAGGAACCCTTCCTGATAATATTAGTGACCATATGCTTACATATGTCATTAGACAAAAATTGCATATCCCAACTACCCATAAACTCAATACATCCCGCTCAAAAAAATTCTTCAACCCTGATAATTTCCTGAATGAATTGCAAGCATGTGACTGGTCTCCACTGACTCACCTTGCACTTAATGAGGCAGTGACCTACTTTAACACCAACTTTCTACAAATCCTAGACTATCACGCTCCTTTTTGCTCTACTAGGATAAGATCCAAATCTGCCCCATGGCTAACTAAACAAACTAAGCAAAAAATGATCCTAAGAAATAAAATATGGGCTAAATGGAGAGCTACCAAATGTCCATCTGATCACCTCCTCTTTAAACAATTAAGAAATGCCACCAAGAAAGATACTCTTAGAGACAAAAAGGAATTTTATCTTCACCTTCAACAAACCAGTCAACAAACCCCTCAAAATTTTGGTCAGGTATTAATAAACTTCTTAAACCAGGACATTCAACTACTCCTACCCCTTCAGGCTTCAACCTCAACAATTCCACCCAGATCCCAGATGCCTTTAATAATTATTTTACAGAAGCCATTCAAACCCTAGCTAATTCATTACCCACACCTACTGCTTCCTTACCAAATACCTCTAAAACCTCATCTAATACCTTTCATATTCAACCTGTCGCTACATCTCTTATTTATAAGCTTCTCAAAAAACTTAAACCTTGCACCCCATCTGCTGACCAACTCCTGTCTGAATACCTACAAATTGCTGCAAAAGCTATAGACTACCCCATATCCATACTTATTAACAGGACTATCTCTGAAGGGAAAATCCCTACCTTATGGAAAATATCTCACATAATTCCTCTACATAAAGGGGGCTCTTCTACTGAGCTTTCAAACTTTCGCCCTATTGCCTTACTCTCTCCATTATCAAAGATAATGGAAAGATGCATACACAAACAAATTCTTAACTACCTTCTACAAAATAAACTTCTAGCCAACTGTCAACATGGCTTCAGACCTTTCCACAGCACTACAACTGCCCTTCTTTCCTTCACTGACTCTATAAATAATAATCGAATAATAACCTCTTTTCCTCCGCACTGTTCATAGACCTGTCAAAAGCCTTTGATATGGTTAACCATAATATACTTCTTGACAAACTAAATCTCTATTCTCTTGACTCACAAGCACTTCAATGGTTTAGGAGTTATCTCCAAAACAGGCAACAAGCAGTGCTTTGGGACAACAACCTATCTTCTTTACTCCCAGTAAATATTGGTGTTCCACAAGGCTCAATCTTAGGTCCCCTTCTTTTTCATTATTTATCAATGACCTACACTTGAACATACCTCAAGCCACCTGCATTCAATATGCTGACGACTCGACTTTAATCAGCACTGCAAAAAATGTTCCCTCCCTCCAGTCCCTCACCCAAACGGTTTTCCAAAATGTAGAAAAATGGTTTATGCAACAATGCCTCCTCCTTAATCCCAAAAAAACAAAACTACTTCTCTTTACTCCTACTCACAAATCTCCCACACCATTCTTCACTATATCCTCTAATAATGCTACCAATATTAACCCAGATATGACCACTCGCCTATTAGGTGTAACTATTGACAACCGTCTTAATTTTGATGACCATATTAACACCACCATTAAAGCTGTTAACAAAAAAATTGGTACTCTCTATAGAATTAAACCCTTCCTTACCCCAGTAGCTAGAAAAAACATTGCCCAAACCCACCTTATATCCACCCTTTTCTATGCCTCTGCTATATATACTAACTTATCTAAAAATAACATTACCAAACTCTCTACCTGTTACAATAGTATAGCTAGATTCATTACTGCTACTCCCCTCAGAACTCACCACTGTCTTAACCTCAAACAACTAGATTGGTTAGAACTGAATAACCACTTACTCTATCAACAGTTACTTATCATTCATAAGACCCTTTTCTACCCTGATGATACCCCTAGCCTTACTAAACTGATTTCACCTTATAAAAACCTAGCTACACTACGCTCTGCTAATAAACTCCTAGTATCCTTGACTAAATCTTACAATAAAGCTGGGGACTCACTATTTTCAAATACTGCAGGAAAAACATGGAATCAACTCCCTCATGAAATATCTAACCAAAACTCTACCTCTCTTTTCAAAAAACATATCAAAGAATATCTTAAAACTCAGTGGCTTTGTCCTTGTGCTAACCCCGACTGAAATCGCTTCTCCTCTACTCCTAACTTTCCTCCCCTCCCCTGACTATGCTTCTAAATAAGACTTTCAATTTTTGACATTTTACATCTTAGAAATAGGCTATACTATAAATTCTTTCTCTTATGCAATTCTATCTTTGTGTTTTGCATATCTGTTTTTGTTAGTCTAACTTTATATGATGCATATCCTTTAATTTTAGTCCTATATAATTGTCTGTTTTTGTTATTTGTTTTTAAACAAGGCTACCTTTGTACTTTTTTATTCATATCGTTGTTTTATGTTAATTTTTGTTTACTGCTAGTGTTGGAGCTTTTCTCCCCGGGCCTCTGCTGAAAACGGATGCATGTCCAGCTAGACTAGCCCGGTCAACAAATGTAAAATAAAATAAAATAAAAATAAAATAAAATACTGCTGACGTAGTTAGACACAGCTTTCTGTATGTTACACAGAAAATGTTACCAGGTTTATTGCTGACATGGTCAGATTATTGCTGTCTTGCAAAAACATTTGAGAAAAACAACCTGGCCTTGGGCTTATTTTAGCCCACCTTGTCTCTTCAATTCTTCCATTGTACAATTCTAATACATGCGATACATTTTGTCTAGATTCAAGGTACATTTCTAGCTTTGGTACAAGTAGTGCTGACTACAGTTTAAGCTTTCAAACATCTATTGTTTTCTTTATCAAGACTTCTAGCAGCTGCACATTTTCTCATGGCATAAGCAGAAATAGAATGTCTCTTATTAAGTTTCCGGTAGCTGCACATATTTTCATGCAGTATGAACAGAATAAATGTATTAACCCTTTTAAGCCTTTAATGTACTAAGCATGCACATTGCTATTATGCATTTTCCTAACAGAGAAATAATTAAAAACAGGTGCAGGACTCTATTGGCTGAGACATACCATCATAATTAGGGTTCAAAGTTACCATATTCACAGTTTAATTAGAACCAAGAATAAAACAACCCCAGCAAATGAAGTCGACATGACTCCTTATCACAGTTCTAAGCTGAAGTTATATGGGATTTAGAATTGCATGAGTAGGAATTCAACTGAACATTTGAACATTTGAGAGTCCACAAGGCACTAGACCCAGGAACTCTAGCAAAAACAGATATTATTTCAGGACAATGTAGCCTGATGCTGCTGTTCATGGTAGACAAACTACAGGGATGTCACCATGTCCAATACTGTCAAAATGGCCACCAAAGAATACAAACAACATCACTGAATCTCCTGCCCAAACTGAAGACTGGAAAAAGCAGCCAACTAGACAGTAATAAACAGAGTAGCAGGTAATATTGACACCACCACAAAATGATAGAATACCACAAATCAAATTACATAATAAGCTCCCTCCCTAAAACAAGTACTGTGGCCATTGAAGTACTGCACTACATTTAAAGCTAACATGACTAGCCAACAAGGTGAAGTGAAACACAGAAACAGATATGCAAACATTTAGCACAGAGAGCATGCCCCCTTTCCAAAAACAAGTAGGACAACAAATGTAATTCACAGGCAGGGACACACACTGGAAAGCAGCCCCCAAACAGGCAAACACCTGAAGGAAACAAGTACACCACACCCTGCACAAATCTCTTGAATAACAGCAAATTGCAGAACAATTACAGGAAAAGGCAAAACCCACAGGTACCACTATTTATATTACGAGGAGAAGGCCAACAGTTAAAAAATGTACTAGTGGTGTCTCACAAAAGCTAGTAGTGATACCATGAATGGGAAGTAACAGTGAGGGCACAGAATGGAGAGAAACTGCTGTGCTCCTTAGCACATGACCATGCACCAGAGGCAGATAACTCAGCAGTGGTTGCACTGTTGCAGAGGATGAAGGGCAGGGCACAGACCACAAGTAACACGTTCACCAAAGTGATACAAGATAGCCCCTGTGGTGTTTCAGGGTCTGTGATGGAGGCACTTAAGTAGAAACTTGCTGTCTCAAATCGTAACATACAACACACTTAACAGTGCTCTAAAGAGACCAAGTGACAGCATAGTTACTATGGGGGTTATCCTGCACCAGTACTACTCCAGACAGGAAGGACAATTCATTTGTAAACTAAATGATACAAAGCAAGGCAGACTATGTGGGAAATTATTTTCTAGCTATACAAATGTTGGCTTGAGAGAGTTATGAAATCTACTTCCACTTGCGGCATTGATGCCCAGCAGTTCTGAGAGGGCATAAGACATATTTTTCAATATGTTGCTGGACCCAGTGGAGAAGCATGGCCACAGTGAGGATACATAACCACAAGCACTGAGTTTAGCCAAAGTCATTATATATTTTAAGACGTCCACACTAAAAAGCAACACAATGTCCAACAAGCAAATATCAAAGGGTGTACTTTCATTCCAGGCTAATTCTGGGCCAATATTCATAATTGCTGTTTGGCTACTGATTATGACACCAGTTCAGGAATCTTTTATCTATACTGTTATCTGCTTGCTTTGAGCTTCTTGCTGTCTGGGACATACACAGCATCTTTGAGGAATTAAAGGAATTTCCATAGGAAATTTGAACATAGAAATGTATTTTTATATGGGAATAGTTGTCACCCCAAACATTTGGTGAAGGTACTGCCCTATAATGAATTCTTACGAATTCATACGCTGTGTAGCCTTGATATGAGCTTTGATTTAGAGATAGCTGAAGCAGAAAAAATGTTTATTAGAAGAGGTTATGATGTCCAGCTGGTCAGGGAAGCTAAACAAAAAATTATAGACATGAGGTATTCTGTTAACTCTCAGAGAGATTCTTATTATGTCCGTGCTAGTGGAAAACATAATGTTTGTATTGGTGGAAATCAGTCTACCAATGCAGCTGTGAACTATGGAGAGCAGAAAAAAGTTTTCTTAGTGACAACTTATAATGTTATAACTGAGGAAATAGTTAAAAAAACACATAGCTTGTGGCCTATGCTCCTAAGGGATAACATTTTGGACTCTATACTACCTGATTTTGTGAGTATTGCATATAAAAGACCTAGGAATGCGTCTGACATTCTGGTACATAACCAGTTTTGTTTACCAGATGTTAATGTCAGTCAGAGCTTAAGCATAAATAAAGGCACTGTTCCATGTGATGGCTGTTCCATCTGTAAATATGTAGTAAGCTCTTTTCCCTATATTAATGGCATCAAGTTTACAGCTAGGTATGAATACAGTTGTAATACGGAGGGGTTAGTGTATGTGTTGAGATGTGGATGTAAGAAGTTTTACATAGGGAAAACCTACAGGAGTTTTAGGGTCTGGTTGCAGGAGCATTATTAGGGACATAAAAAATAAAAAATTAGAGAGTCCCCTTGGGAGTCATTTTTTGACAGCACACAACTCTAACCCTGATTCTCTTAGGGGTTTTGTCTTGGAAAAATTGCAAGTTGGCATAGGTGAATGTGTGTCTTTAAAAAACAAACTCTTAAAAAAAGAAACTCTGCTGATTTTAAAGTATGGTGCTTTGGAGCCTCATGGACTCAACAAAGAATGTAATTGGAAGTATGTGATTTGAATTGTATGCTTAATTGAGTAATTGTTTTGTGCAATATGCTGTATATAAGCAAATAGTATTTTGTAGTGTTTTTACTCTTGGAAGGCTGTGTAAGCCAAGGCGCTAAGTGTTTCATTAAATTCGCTTACTTTTTGGATCAGTGATCTTGGTGGCATTTTAAATATATATATATATATTTTTTTAAGTTGTATTTGATCTTTGAGGAATTATCTACCCTATTTCCAGCAATGGCCATGGAGCTGTTTACATACTTCAGCAAGAAAAGTTATTCATGGCATACAGAGAAGCAAACAGCCACGGAAAGATTACCTGCATCATGTCCATCCAACATCTGTAGTTTCCATAACCTTTATGGACAAATTCAGGTATTCAGGGATATTTTGCAGACACCCTAATGATTATGTATATCAAGTGGATATGACAACCCTACATGTCTAAAGTTTAGCCAAACATTCAACTTATTCTGTGCTGATGATGCCATAACAAGGCTGAAACGTGCATATCCACAGCTAGTGGGGGTTGGCTTTATCGGTCTGAATTAAAAATTAAATAAAAAAATTAAATAGACTTTAAAAAGTAAAAAGTCATGGACATTCAGAATTGCCATTTAGCTGAAACACCTGATGTCCTTAAAGGGTCATTTGCCTATATCCCACATTGCCTCTAATACAAGAGGTTTAAGGAATCACACAGTGGAAAGTCTAGCCTTCCTAGATTTTTCTTTTAGTTTTTATTGAGTGCTTAGATATTTTACATTCATTTAGGGTATTTGTATATTTTACATTAAAGATAAAAAATCTTTCTCTGGCAGTAAGATATACAACATTTAAATAATTTCAGCATATGCATTAATTTAAAGAGGGCAAGATAAAATTAAAATATCAACTATGGGTACTCTGACAGGATAGACAGCAGAGATATTGGTTATTTAATGGCTCATTCTAGCTGGCAGACTGTTTCAGAGCTCTGTGAAGAACTTCAGTTTCCAGTTAAAACTGGTTTTGAGCTCTCCCACATAAACACTATCTTGGCAGATTGCATCTAGAAGCTTCCAGCTACTAAGCTGTGTTCACTGTTTTTGCTACTGCTGGCTTGAAGTTTTTTTACTTATTAAGGTGTTTGAAAGTTTTACGATCAAAATATAACACTTTTCTATGGCAATGAGCTGTTCAAGATCTAAATCATTTTAGTACTGTCATCAGCTTGAAGGGGGTAAACAAAAATATGAACTATGGGTATTCTACCACCATCTAATGTGATTAAAAAACTGGAATAGTTTTTGTTGTAAATGAGATTACAAATTAAAACAGAATAAGAGTCACAATTTTATGTGTTTGTGATGTCAAATCCTATAGTTTAATTTAAAAAAGTGACAAGACATATGCAAATCTGGTAAGCAGATAAGCTTATTAAAATCACTTTAATCCTAACCTAGTCTTGCATTACAATGTTTGCTGAAGCATTGAATGAGTATGTGACTGAGTTGAGGAAATTAGCCTGGAAATGTAATTATGGAGACATCACAGTAAATGCTGAGAAACGGGACAGTATGATGAATACACGCAAAGAATATTAGCAAAAAATAAAGGATCTATATTAAATTGTCGAAACGGCATTACAGCGAATGCCATTTCACCGACACATAAAAACCGAAATCCCACAACACTGGGGCTGTGCCCCCACTCCTGTTACTGATTTTTCTGTACTTCAGAGTAGGAGGAATACACAGGGATAGAGCATCCTCTGAGTGTGCAACCCTATCATTCACATCTATAATTTTGCATTTTTAAGACTTCCAGTTAAGGTCCTTGGACTTTCAGCAGGCAGCCACAAGGTATGCCACATTTCCACAAGGTATGCCACATTTCCACAAGGTGTGCCATATTTCCACAAGGTATGCCACATTTCTATTTATTTGGGTGACACCCTATTTTCTGGAGTTACATGACTGTAACTTGCTAAACTTAGAATGAAATGCTGAAAAGACTGAAGGATGTAGGTTTGCAGTTTTAAAGGACTTTTTTAGCAAATGAAGTACAATATACTACCCATGTGAACAGTCAATGTATAATCACTTGACATTTGAATGTTTCATCACAAATGATAGAAAACTCACCTTCCATAAAATAACCTCCAAAGATTAAAGTAGGTATTTTTACATAGAAGGGGCAAGCCCCCTGCCCCCCAAAAGAGACAAGTCTTCCCTACCCTCAAAATCCTTATATAAATCCACAACTGTGCAGCACTGAGAAAAGAAAAAAACTCCAAGAAAATATACAGAGGTCTAACACAAACAGTGATCTCACACTGCTTACTAATTGATATGATGCAGAAGGAGACAACACTTTGACGGGCTGTGTTTTGGCAGTTAGGAACTGACCATCTGATTACCAACTCTATGTAGGGAGGCCATATAATATTTAGAACATGTAACAGATGCACATGGTTTTAAGTTCTATACAGGCTATGTTAAAAGCTATGGTGGAGGCTCTGTCTCCTATTAATGTTGCTGAGGTGAAGAGACGTTTGTGCTTGCTGAACTACTATATAAATTTTTTACAAAATCTTGCAACCATGTTAAACCAAGAGGTCTAAGGTTAGAAAAGTCTCAAAGAGCAAACCAATTATGTCATCTAAATTCTGAACAGTGAAAGATGTCCACATTATAAGGCAACTGCTACCACCGTAATGCAATTGGAGAAAACTTTGTGTAATGGAAGAGCTGTAGGCAAAGTTTAGGAATCACCTACAGGTCTGAAAATCTTTGATGTGCTTGTAAAAAGCCATCATGTCTGTCACCATCCAACAGACTTGTAGGACCAAAGGAAGACCAGGTTGCAGTACAACCATCCAAGACTTGAGGTACATTATTTGAACACTGAAGGCAGTCAGATGCAGAATTGTTTTGAACTCCCTGAGTTTCTGGGGGTCTAGAAACAACCATGAATAGAGCCCAAGAACTGCCTCTTCCCAAGCATCAGCTGTATAGATAACAGATTCCTGTGTTAAGATCTTCATTTGCAACAAAACATCAAACTTATGTAGTCTTTTAACACTTCCAAGAATAATATGGATTTATGAAGACAAGCAATGTCACTGCCTGCTTCCATCAGTGTGAATTTCCATAAGAATATTTTGTACATATAAGCTGTTGTAGGGACAGCTTCCTACTGTTGTCTTATCTGTACTGGATGTTATCCATACAGCAAAAAATGGGATGGATAACCATAGCCTACAGGATGTGCTCTATTGTAACTTATAGACTATGGACTAGTTCCATATTTGTTTTAGAGCTCTAATTTAATGCATGTGTTTAGACTTTTGCTGAAAATGAAGAATGTATTAGTGTAAGACATATGGACTGAGCATTCACTTTCATAGTTACTCAACACGTCACCTTTAAAGAGCCCAAGTGTGAGGAATCGCTTCATTATAAATCTTGTTATCATCTCTGTCCAGAGTGCATATTCCTTGTACTGACAAAGGGAAAGTCAGGTACTCTGTCCTTTTAGAACTGCTGCATTGCAGATAATATAAACAAGTCCACCTTAACATGTATTTTCCAAGGTAGAATGCAAATCCATGGCACTTGAATAAAGGTGTGTTGTCTATTTATGGACAGACTAGAATAACTGTTTAGAGGCTGCAGAACTTGCATCATTCAGGTGTATTAAGTTTCCATATTGTTCTGACAGAGGTAAGCAGTAAGACGCTGCTTAAGAAATCAGCAGGGGAATTCTAGTCAGACACATCCTTCATCATCCAGTCCTTGGTGAGACTTAGTGGAGGATAAGGAATTGTTTCTGATAGGAAAGCTTCTGAGGCCACAGTTTTAAGAAACTTGTTGGCATGGTTGGCTATGTGTTGATAAAGCACAACTGATGCAAAGGAATCAAGAGCTAAGGAACATGTGGTGTGCCCTGTTTTTTTTTAATGTGTGAGTGGGTTGCTGAAGAAATTCAAAGAATGACTTTTACTGTTACTGAAACTGTGCCTAGCCCAGTACTGGGGGAACCTGAGTATTGTAAGCCCTTGTTGCCTTGTGTAAGGTACTTCATTTAAGATTTTAGGCATCTTCCATGTTGCAGAAAATATATTTTCAGAACAGACTGTGGGTAGAGTATGACATGGAACCTATAAAAAGCTTGGTCGTGGCCTTACTGTGTGAAGGATCCTTGTTTGTTGAGGAAGATGAGAAACAACTGGACTCTCAGGAGAACAGTTCTCAGAAAAATCCTGACAAAAGTGGAGTTAGAATCCACCTTGGCACTGAAGAACAGTGTTATAAACCCTGAACTAACACAAGTGAAGCTTCTAAGGGGAATGATCTGAAACATTACCAGGTTCGTCCTGTGTTCATTTCAAGTGTTGCAGGTTAGATGGCTGTAAGAATGCAAGGCCCACAAATCTATTTAATGAGAGAATGCAAGCTGCTATGCAAATGGAAGACTTTACAGAATCAAGTCCTGAGTCAAGGCTTTTTATTTTATGAATGCTTGGTGTCCTTTGATAATAACATACTGTGACCTTCCATACATCTCAGTGGTTTCAAATCAGTGGATTCTTTACTTGATTCCATCTTTGCAAGGCGGTATGTGCCCAGGAGAGCTTCAAGCCTTGCCTGATAATGCTGCCAGAGTGTGTTGAAGCCACTGATAGTAGGGGACATCATTTGAAGTTCAGGAGTAGCACAGACAGTGCAGGTGGCGGTCCTGCTTTAGTGCCTGTTAACTAGATAAACCCTTGTTATGCTTCACAGGTTCACAGCATTTCTACTGTTCTAGCATCAAACACGGCTACTTCAATGTTTAATGCATAATGAGTTTGTCATACTAAAAGCCTACTCTGGTGGAGTAAGGGATAAAAACCCTAGCTATGGCCCAGGCAACTGGAGTTTGATTAGCAGCTTGGGCACTTGATGGAGCAAGCAGGGGAGGAGGGGACATGTCCGTCCTGGGAGGGGAGGGTTGGTGGCCCTGATCAGCCCTCAGCTCTGGAAAAGACAGATAATCCTCAAAAAGGTAGAGGCAAGTCTTATGCAAGGGGCTGGCCCACTGCAGAGGTGCATGGGTCATTTAAGCTAGCAGTGCATGTGTGAAGGAGCATATATGCACAGGTCACAGGGCATAAGTGGGCCATATGCATGCATCAGTACCAAGGAGATGGGGAGTTAAGACATAATAAATATAATGTCCTCAGCCATCTGAATGTGAGAAAGGATGCAAAATCCCTGGTGTCTCTCAGGGTTATGTCCATTCTGCCCCAGTGAATCTAAAGGGATCCCACACACACTGGGAATCTCCCCAGCTGTGGGGAGTAAAAGGGCTCAAGTACAGTATGAGGAAGCTTGATGATCAGCATGGCAGAAGGGGGAAATACTATAGAAAAAAAAATGACTTCCTTCCTTCAATGCCTACAAAGAGGAGACTGGACAGTGTAAGCAGCATGAAAGAAGTGAGGACTTTGCTGGCCTAGCAGTGATTACACCCCTTAAAATAGGCTCTAGAGATGACTGTGTATGTAGGGAAAAGAAGCATGATGCTAAGTTGCTTTAGCCAGATGCAAAGAAGAGGAGCAAGTCCATGATAAACTAACTTCAGCATCCCTCTGAAATCAAGATTCAAAACTCTTTTTTTCAAGGGTTGTCACTAAGTCTGATCATGTTGGGTGTGGATCCTTGATCCTTTCCATTTTCAGCACTGTATTTATTGTTGTGGCAAGCTGATTCCTTGCTATAAATTTGTTGTCCTTCCTTAGACTGTCAAGCTTTTCAAGAATTTGTTCTACTATTGAAGTTACTCTGACCTACTGCAGACACTAGACTGCTATATTCAGACTTATGCACATGCACACCTCCCTAGTACACCACAACTTTTTGACAGCTTAGCTTATGTTGAAGTGATACCAGCTTGGGGTGGGGAAAGAAATTAGCACAGTACTATAAAACTCACTCTAATAACATGTTTGTTTGTTTGTCTTTTTGGCTTTTCCCAGTTACAGGTCGCCACAGCGGAACTCTGGTCCGCTAATGATTGGCAGTCAATTTTTATGGTGCCGAGTTGCCAGCCCGACGCCCAACCATCAGCGAAGGCACGCCCATTCACGCATGTCTTTCGGAGGCCACTCCACCTCGGGGAGGACATGCAGACTCCACACAGAAGGCACTCCAGCCGAGAATCGAACAGGAGAACCTCTTGTTATGAGGCAACAACGCTATCGCTGTACCACCGTGGTTCACTCCAATAACATGTGCTCTGTCTTAATCATACAGATGGTTGAAGCTCATAATACAAATTCCAGCACTGGCCATGTGTACTTACTGTACCTTGCAATGTAACAGTTTCAGTACTGATATTTAAGGTAGTGGTTTATATCTACAAATATTTTTCCAGTCAACACTTTACTTCTCTGACGGTAAATATTAGCAGTACACTTTTCCAAAACCAGTATTGTTAACAGACAAAAAAACTGAAGCATCTGGCCTCAGTGCCATAACATGTTCTGTTTTCCCAGGTGAGTGTACTGTAGCAAGCTGCACCACCTAGTGGCTACTTGTATTATGGATGGGTACTGTCAGTTTGTGACTTATACCTTTTCAGCAGCAGCTAGGTAAGATGAGATGCCAAAGTAGTAAGTGAGGTAAAAAATGAACATTGAGGTTAAATACACAAAACTGAGATCAGTAAGGGATCAGAAACTTATTTTTTTAATTTGAATTTTTTTTATGGGACTCAGTAGAGACTAATGTTCTTGATCAAAATTCTGGCACCCAAGGAGTTATTAATTCATTAACCTGAGCAACATGCAATAACATAATGAAATGTTTCAGCATTGATAGTACAATGGAAGTTTAATAGACAAAATGAGAAGAATGTAAACAAATACCTGATCTTTGAGTAAATAGTTTTTGTTAGACTGTATTTTTTAGTCTCTTTTAAAGGGACAATATGGAGTTATTAAATAAATGAAAAAGGATAAAATGTTTTTGCACTTAACAATTAAAAGAGAAATGAAAAGCCACATCTGAAATGCAACATGTTAGCTCTGTTTGTCTGATAAATGTTTCACTATTAATACTATATAAGATAAGAAGCCATTTATGACTGCACCAGCATTCAATGTAAAAATATATATTAAGTGCACCATGTGTGTGTATTACTTGGCAATGATATGTTTCTTTCAGTTGCAATAAAAATTGCTCCTTCTTAAAAATGGAGCACCATTAATAATGAATTCACATATTCATTTATTTATTTACTACTGCTTGTTAACCTGGTTAGCCCCTACTGAGTACAGACCATTTACAGTGGGATCTGAGGAGAAAAGTTACACAGAGTAGGAAGATATAAACCAATTAAAAATCAATATAAACAATGACTGTGCATATTTTTGATTTTATTTATTTATTTTGTTAATCAGGTAAATGCACTAGGCACATTAGCTTCTCTTATGGGGCGATCAGTAGTGCAGACTGGTTAAGTGACACAAGAGGTTACACAATAGTAAATGCAGATGATCAAATCAATGACTACAGGATAAAGCTTCTTGACAGCTTATAGCCTTAGTCTCCTGCACTAAACTCCCACAAGAGATTAGCAGAACATATAACAAGGGACTAGGTCAGGTAGGACAGTAACAGAACGCAAGAGGCCAGCATAAGCAGTCAGAATCCTTTTATTGTTGAAAAAGGTATAAATTACAGAACAAAAATGTCATGTAATAAAAATAACAAACCGGTTTCGGCTTAACAGCCTTCTTCAGTGTGATTAGCTTGAATTCCAAAGTCCAATGTCATGAATATTTATAAGTTACATCCACCAATGACGACAATGGTATAATCCAACCCTTAGGTTGAAAACATAATACAGAGTAAAATACCAGGATCTAAGTGTTTTAAACACAGTTTTCAAATACATGTATTGTATATACTATCCTTTCAGTATATATACAAATGTTTTTCTTGACACACTTTTATACTAATGCTTTATAATTATGTTATATAATATATATATATATATATTAACACTTTTGTAATAGGTACATATTACTTTGAGCCCACTAACACTTCCTTTCATATTTGAAAACTGTGTTTAAAACACTTAGATCCTGGTATTTTACTCTGCATTATGTTTTCAACCTAAGGGTTGGATTATACCATTGTCGTTATTGGTGGATGTAACTTATAAATATTCATGACATTGGACTTTGGAATTCAAGCTAATCACACTGAAGAAGGCTGTTAAGCCGAAACCGGTTTGTTATTTTTATTACAGGACATTTTTGTTCTGTAATTTATACCTTTTTCAACAATAAAAGGATTATGACTGCTTATGCTGGCCTCTTGTGTTTGATTTACATTGGTTTGGCCGAGCATACCGTACTTGCGAGGAGTTCTGTTTGTTTACTTGAGTTTTGACCTCGCTGTTGGGCTGCAGTCATTCCTGCCAGTGGAAGAGGATTTCTCCCTCTGTATATACCATCTACCGGTGTCGTTTTGGATATATTATCATTTGGGAAGTGTTAGTGGAATGTTGTATTCAACTACGGACTACTGGATCGTTCTTTCTTAATTTGGAACATTTGGTAAATCTGGTGAATGCTTGTGAATCACCCATTAAAGGTACTGTGACTATTTGTATACTACATTTGTCCTCTCATTTGTGGGTTATTACGTGGGTTTCATCAATCAACTATATTACATGATACCCGTACGGGACTGGCGATATTAACAAAGTCTGTGGGCTTAGTTTGGTCATTTTTTGGTGATTCTGCGACAGGGGAACCATTTCTTACTATCTACGTGGTATCAAGGAATGCATATTGGACTGGCGATAATTGGTTTGAATACTGTGGAACTGTATTCCTTACTGTGTGGTGCCCTTTGCGACTTAGGAACTATCTCGCATTATCAGTGCAACAAACAACGAAGCGTTTTATGGAATTTTATATAAGGGATCTGTCTACAAAATTCGTGGGACTATTATAACAATCAGTTTGTTGTTCTTTATTACTTGGTGTATGTTGTTTTTGCACTTCTTATATATTAACACTTATACTTTAAGAACACTAGCGGGTTCTTTGTCTAAAGGGCAGCCATTTTAATATTATAACTCTGTGCTTGGCTATATTAGGGTCTGTTCTTTGAATTACGGTGTATTTTTACTATATATGTAAGGAGAGTGACTTTAACTAGTTTGGTATATATCCCTATTGGTGTACTATTGAATTAAGCATGGACATACTGTAAACAAATACAATGTGCTTTTGGCAATGTTTCAGTAAATGTGAGATATTTTCCTGATGGTTTTTGATAACTAGGGGCTCAACAAGTGTTGGAAGAACATGGTGTATATATGATCTGGTTATGTGGAAACTGACACATGCATTTAGGAACGTTAACTGTTTTTTGCTCAGTGGGCAGCCATTTTGTATTGCAACCTCGTGCTTAGTTACTCTAGGAGGGTTTGTTGTCTCTGACTAAGGGGTTGTTTTCACTCTAAACATATGGATAAAAGCTTTAACTAGCATGTTATATATCCTTGTTGGTATACTATAGGAAGAGGTTCGGTCCTACTTAGAAGAAGTAATGAAGTGTTTTTGAATGTATCAGTAAATTGTAGATATTCCCTTAAAGTTTTTTTTACAACAAGTGGCACAATAGGGTTGGAAGAACAGTTATTACGCCATTATTTTGTGTATTGATTTCTTAAATGGATGATATCCTTTAACAACATTCCTTGTTGTAATAACAATTAAATTAAGAGTGTAGGATTTAAACTTACATAATAGGCCAGCGTTGCCAAACAAATCAGTGACAGCAACATTCTGTATATTGCCTAGAATACATACTATTTCCCTTTTAGCAACATAATATTGGGTACCACTGTGTTTTCACATTGGGACCATTGAATATCTCAGGTGGCAGTTGCTTATGCAGCAAGAGCAAGTTTCTAACCTTACAAACTATTTTTGTGGTCATAAATGCCTTATAATTTATGTGGGCACCTTAAATTGGGACAATCACTTTATAAACTGTCTCTACACATCACATTTATGTAGAGATTTACAGGGTCCAAATTACTTTGTGGCATACCTTGACCACTATTATAAGAATAAGTATACATACTCGTATTGTATGCTAGCTTAGGATAATTTGACCATATGTTTAAGGATTTTGCTATACTGCCAGTACCTAATTATTACTACATACGTTCATAGCCTATTGTTTTTCTATGGTATATTCTATATATTTGGACAACATACATTCCCTGTGGGTTAACATTATTAGTTCTTATTGTAAGTTTTTCTGTCTCAAAATTGTTATATATATTGTCTTAAGCATCTGACTATGAGGTACTCCATCCACTGAGCCTTTACTGGTGCAAGATCACAATGCCCTTTGGCACTGACATTATGTATGGTTTATGATTAATTCTGGTGTCCCCTAGGCTCTGCTTCTGGTTCTATACTCCACAATTTTATATTTGGAAGCCACGTTTAATTAGGCACCTTATTGGACCCTATTATTATAGGATCCTATTCCAAATTCTTG
This sequence comes from Protopterus annectens, assembly GCF_019279795.1. Taxonomy (NCBI): domain Eukaryota; kingdom Metazoa; phylum Chordata; order Ceratodontiformes; family Protopteridae; genus Protopterus; species Protopterus annectens. The sequence goes on along the minus strand of NC_056741.1, from coordinate 1,328,700,499 downwards.
GACAGTTTGACCAACCACCCTCCTTGTTTATTTGAATCTAAAAATGGAGTTGGATAATATACTCCATAGGTTATGTGCTGATCGAGACTATATTGGGATATTTGGTGTTGAACAAGTCTCAAGCAGTAACCTAAATAATACGAGTTCCAATATAACAGATGGATGCGAATTGGCCTTTCAGAATTTGGGCAAGGGATTAAAAAGCCTTAGGGCCAATATTTGGCACCTAAGGTTATTTAGAGCATATATTCATAAAAATTTGGTACCTCGTGGTCTCAGGATCAGACTTCGACCTATGGTTAGTAGATGTGAAGAGAGACTAACCACTGAGTGGAATCAAGCACTGCAAGAAGGTACCATGAACTTTAAGATCCTGGCCGCATATTATGAGAGAGCTATTGATCTCAATATTTCCGAGGTCAAAACTATGAGTGCGGATTGCAAAAAATTTGTTTCACATCCTTCATATGATACTGCAGTGGCTAAGCTGTCCAAGGAATTAGCTACATTTGAAAAACTAACCAAGGACAGAAAACTTAAAAAATTTAATAGAGATATTATGGATTACAAGAGGGGTAACCCTTTCGATACTCAGAGATTTGTTAGATTTGATGATGCAAACCTTGGAGTAACCAGAGGCAGAGCCAGGAAAAGAGACAGATCTATTTTGAAACACCGAGACAAATCTTACACTAGTACCTCGGGGGAGGAGTCCTCTTACACTGACAGTGAAAATGCATTAACATATGAATCTCCCAGGCGAAAAAGGTCAAACTCAAATGTCCCTTTAGACAAAGGGGTAAGCGGAGAGGTGGTCGAAAACATAGACGCAGGAACTGGTACAGAATCAATGGAGGGGTTGATAACAACTCTACTCAGGCAATAGCAACACAATTTAAGAATGTACTGAACTTGTCTGATACTATTTTAACACATGAACAACAACAATTACTAAATAAAGGATTGGGTTTTGTACCAAGCTTCCTGTGTGATGAATACAATATTGTATTAGATGTCATTAAATTCTGCCGTAACCTTAATTTGAAAATATTTTTTTCAGAACAGGACTCATCCACCTCTCAAAGAACTACTGACTTCAGATTTCACAATTCTCAATTTCTACCACCCATGAATAAACACATGGCCATATTTCAACAATCTGTTCTACGGGATTTACACTTCCCTCATGCAGAAACACACATCATGAGGGAAAACATAACTCAATCTGAAAAAATGACACTGGCAGAACTCAGAAATAACCGTAATATAGTGGTTCTTCCAGCAGACAAGGGTGGAGCAGTGGTGATTCTCAATATGGATTATTACATTAATGAGGGTCTACAACAGCTATCAGGCAGTGTTATATGCATATGGGTTATGATCCTACTATGAACTTTAAAAAAGACATAGACTCATTTATTAATTTGGCAGTTGAGGAAGGTATTATTACCTCTAACACAGCCCAACATCTTACAGTAATGGACCCACAGAAACAAATTCTGTATTTACTTCCTAAAATCCACAAGTCTATTACCAAACCACCAGGTAGACCTATTGTTGCTGGCATTGGCTCACTTACTGAACCACTTTCTGTGTTCTTAAAGGAACAACTTAAACCATTACTGAAGCAAGTTAGAGCCAGGATACAAGACACAACCCAATTTTTGCAAATTATACAGGACACTCAGTTGGAACCTCATTGGTTAATGTGTACGTTGGACGTCAAATCCTTGTACACTAGTATACCCCACTGGGCGGGGTTACAGGCCTTACAATTCTGGTTAGAAAAGACAAACCTTTACTCTCCTTGTTTTAATACCCTTATTATTTGTATGGCAGAACATATACTGAACAAAAATGTGTTTTACTTCCAAGGCGAATGTTACTGGCAACTCCAAGGTACTGCCATGGGTGCATCCTTTGCCCCTATCTATGCCGATTTATTTATGGCATATCTGGAGGAATGTCTCGTATATAATCCACTACATAACATATATATGATGGAAATCGATATATGGCATAGATATTTGGACGACTGTTGGATGGTGTGGCGTGCTGATACTATATACCTACAAGAGTTTGTAGAATACTTGAATGACAACATTTGGGGTATACAATTTACCATAACTTCTGACTTACATAGTATCGATTTTCTGGATGTAACGGTTTACAGAAACCATGATCACACATTGAGTACTAAAATTCACAGAAAATACCCACAATATAACACACTACTACATGCATCCAGTATGCATCCACGCCACACCATACGGAACATACCTAAATCACAGTTCCTTAGGATTAAAAGCATCAGTTCTAACCGAACTGATTCTGAGGAAGCCAAGACCGACCTTGAAAACAGTTTCTTAGAAAGGGGCTATAACTTTTTTGATGTCCATTCTGCCAGCACTTGGGCACAGAAACAGGATAGAAACACATTACTTCAATATAAGGTATCGCCACAAACAACACAAGTACCCTGTCTCAGATTTGTCACTACATATGGTAGAAACCACAGCATCATCAGAAATATTCTGGATGATAATTGGAACATCTTACTAGCCAACAATCATCTTAGGGAAATATTAGGTCCCAAATGTCAGTTTTAATATAGGAGTGGTAGAACATTGGGTGCTCTATTCTCACATTATAAACATAAGGAAAGTGGAGGGGCTAAATTCAAACAGTTAACACTTTCTGGTGATTCACTCCTGGGCACATTTCCCTGTGGCCATTGTATTTCCTGTAACCAAGTGAATAAGCTGAAACAATTCACTAGTGCTAATACTAGCAAGGTATATGATCTGAGGATTTTCGGTAACTGCTCTAGCACTTGGGTAATATATCTGGCCACATGTCAATGCTCTGCATTTTATGTTGGACAAACATCACACTCATTAAGAATTAGGACTGATGAACATAGGAGTGATATCAGGAACAAGAAGGATACCAATGCACTGTACAGACACACAATCAAACATCCAAAGGCTAAATTTATGTTTTCAGTCATCGACAAAATTACTGGTGACGGGAGCAATATACAAGGTTGGCATAGTATCCTCAATCATAAAGAAAAATATTGGATCATCCATCTAGGGGCTCTTTTTCCCCCTGGACTTAATGACCACTTATGAACATGTTTTGGAATATAATGGATACTATAGACTAAGATTATAATAACTGTTTAATACAGCTAACCTGTTGTGATATGCATTACTATTGGGATACCCATGTTACCTATATTGGTTGATATGTCAGACTGTGTTGGAAGTAATCATGTCACTAATTTATATTTTTCTATTATTCAAAAAAAATTTTCGGTCCTTGTATACCATTATTTAGATACTTTTGTATGGTTATATGTATTTCTGCTTTTCCTTATGAAAATATTTGACTATCCATTTAATTCAGTAAATTGAATATGTGCAGTAACAATTTGGATAAATATTGCAACTATCTATGCATACATGTATTGTATATACTAACTTTTCAGTATATATACAAATGTTTTTCTTGACACACTTTTATGCTATTGCTTTATAATTATGTTATATAATTTATATATATATATATATATATATATATATATATATATATATATATATATATATATATATATATTTTAACACTTTTGTAATGGGTTGATATTACTTTGAGCCCACTAACACTTCCTTTCATATTTGAAAACTGTGTTTAAAACACTTAGATCCTGGTATTTTACTCTGTATTATGTTTTCAACCTAAGGGTTGGATTATAACATTGTCATCATTGGTGTATGTAACTTATAAATATTCATGACATTGGACTTTGGAATTCAAGCTAATCACACTGAAGAAGGCTGTTAAGCCGAAACCAGTTTTATTTTTATTACAGGACATTTTTGTCCTGAAATTTATACCTTTTTCAACAATAAAAGGATTCTGACTGCTTATGCTGGCTCTTGCATTTGATTTACATTGGTTTGGCCGAGCATACCGTACTTGCGAGGAGTTCTGTTTGTTTACTTTAGGACAGTAACAGAAACAGCTAAGAAGACTTAAATATGTGTTAGGTAAATAATGCTAGCTTAGTAAAATATACTGTTGATGTCTGCAGAAGAAGTATAAACTAGTGTAAGTAACAGTATGACAACTAACTAATACACAGAATGTCAGATGAATCCTAGAGCAGAACCAGTTATTTAACAAATACACCCAAGTGCATAGATGGAATAATCAGAAAACTTTTGGAGATACACACGTAAATGTAAACAGTGTTTTACAAGTTGATGAATAGGTGTTGCTGTTATTTTGAAGTTTTCTTTCGTCACCGTTTTTTTAATTGTTTTTGTGGGTTTGGAGAGTTGCTGTTGCCATTATTTTGTAGTTTAGGTAATGAAAAGTACATATTTGTTGGGAAAGATGGGATTAAGAACAACAGTGCATACGTTCATAGGTTCTTGTGGCCAAATGATAGAACTATGAAGCTTAGCCACCTCACCTAATACTGGTTGGAGACTAGTAGTGTTCCACATTAAGAAGATTTTCTCCCTATATCTATGGCATAAATTTGTGATCCACCACATATTCATCCACACTAGTTTTAAAGCCTGCTAATGGGAGTACTCTGTTTAATAAGTAAGGGAAGCCTATTCCAGAAATGGGTCAAATGTTGGGCTAGGTATCTGTCATGCCATCCATTGTTATTGACGTGATAATGTAGGTTTTTGTTTTACCACTTGTATTTAGGTAAAGAAGTTCAGAGTGCTGGATCATTCATAGCACAGAAAGCTAAGCAGGGATCATCCCTCAGGTGTCTATGACACAATGCACAAGAACAGAGTTTTTAGTCTCATGGAGTAGCTAAGGGTACTGAGAACTGAAATATTTTTGGTGAGGAAACATTAAGGACTCTCAAGCTAGTTTAGGTGCTTGGTGAGGTACATGCCAAAGGGTGTATTATATTCAATGATGGGCCTAATAATGGATGAATAAAGTGGGAGTATAACTTCTCTGGACACTGAAGAGCTACCACAAAGGAGAAGCTCTGTAAGGTAGAAGGATTTTCTTACCACCATAGAGACATGGTGGTCAAAGGAGAATCTATTATCTACATATGTACCCAAGTCACTGATGACTGTGTCAATTTATTTATTTTATTTGCATTTGTTTTCCGGGATAGAGCACTGATCTCCACAGAACTTTTTCAGATTCAGCTTGAAACTGACATCTGGTTAAGTGTCACACCATTAGGTAATTTAAATGGAATGTTACCTACTTGGTACAAAGTAGATTCTATTTGTAAAGGAAACTATGCTACATTTCTTGGTGTTGACGGTAAGATCATGATCAATACACCAAACATTTGTTTGGTCCAGCTCTTACTGGAGAATATGAGCATCAGAACAGGATTTGATAACTGACCCAATTTGCAAACATCAGTAAACTTGGGTTACCCATAGTTACTTTACACTGGATTTTATGTCACAACATTTATATAAAAGAGGAGGGGGCCCAGGACAAAGCCTTGTGGGACACCATTAGTGACATTTTTTTGTTTAGAGCAAATACCCTGGACCGTAATGTTATGTGTTCTGTCATAAAGCCAGTTATCAATCCAGCAAACAGCTTATGGGTCATTGTTGAGACAGGAGAGTTTGCCAGTAATTCCATCACAGGGGATAGTGTCAAAGGCCTTGGAATGGTCTAGATAAGCAGTGTGGTTTGTACGCTCTTTATCGATGGACTCAGTAACCCTTCACAGAACTCAACCAGGTTAAGCATGCATGATCTTCCTTATACAAAGACAAACTGCTGTGTATACAGTGATATAAGGTCATAGATATCATTGTTTATTAGTTCAGCTATAACACATTACAACGCCTTGTAAATAATACTAGTCAGTCTAATAGGCCTGCAATGCCCAGGGTCAGTAAGGGGGACCATCTTTATGCCATTCTCCACTCCTTGGGGACATAAACAGTAGAAAGATACAGATTAAAGAGTTGATGGAGGTGTTTTGCTAAGTGGGACTTTACACTTCTCAGAAAGCAGTAAGGGAAGTAAGAAGCCAGATGCAAGTTTGCAAAACTGCACTTGAGAATGTAGTAAAGAGGTGAGATTTCACAGTTAAAAAATTAACAAAGATAAGTAGAGTAAGGAGGAAGTAAAGGGGATACCAAACAAGGTATAAGGCAAGTGACAGAATATGGAGTAAAACTCATCCACAGGTATCTAGGAAAGTTGCGAATGAGGTGTAAGTTCTAAGTCAGTGTGCTGAAATTTATATGCTTCTTAAATGCTCCATCTGTACATAGCAGAATAACAAGAAGTGCAAGATATGTGGCAGAAAAAAAAACAATTTAAGTAAGACAGCATGAGAAGCAACATGAGCAAAACACAGAGAAAGAAATAGAAACACCCAGAATCAGATTAGGTGGGTTGCCACAAACATACCATCAATGTGTCGATACTGGTAGTGGCACTGGCAAACAGGGCACACAAATCTAACTGTCAAATTCTGCAGCTGTCTTGTGTGTCAGCTTGAAGTGAAAATGCAACCTTAACTGCAACGCTAACAACACAAAAAGGATGAGGGATGTGGGCATGCATATATACTTATCTAGTCTACTGTTATACACCCAGGCTTCTAAAGTGTGCCACTGACTGAAATGGGTGTGAAACATAGAGGTACAATGGTGAGAGGTAAAGGTAAGGTATCAAGCACAGTTAGGCAGGTCATACATTGCACTGCTTATGCGTCTGTTACACACATTATACAAGAATGCACATACGTATGCAGATTATGAAAATGACACAGACCAGAGTGTACTGAAGCATGCACATGAATTACATATTCATAAGTATGGACAACAAATGACTGGGTAAAGGGACAGGTGGTGGCAGGCAGTTAACTGCCCATCAAATGTGAGGTGGTATGTATGCCATGCAGAGGTACATCAGCAGCAGCTGAACTTTTCCTAGCTTGCACATCACCATGGGCACACACAGCCTGCCTAATGTTTTTGAACTGTTGGATGAGTACATGACGGATGTGGTCTAGGATGGACTGTATACATTCCAGCTGGCTGGCAGCACCATGTCCATGACTGCATCTACTAATTCTTGTAAAAGGAATGTCCATCTGGAAGGGGCCCAGTCCTTTCCCAAATGTTGATACTTGTTGAGACACTGATTACTCCTCCTCCTGCTGGCCACATCAGCACCAGGACCACAGGGATGAAAATGCTGTTGCCCTAGAATGGGGCCACACAATGTGACAATGCCAATGAAGGTTAACTGTACTAGGAAATAAGCCAGGATATGAACAGTAACAACAAAAGGGGTTACTTACCAGGCCAAATTACCATCCTTTCCTCCTGTCTTGGGCACAGCTGAGCTCTGCTCATTCTGAATGCAAAGGAAAGTGTATCATGAGAATAGAGCCATAAGCTACGATATACACTGCACAGCTCAGAAATGCATATGCAAACACAACATTAGCAATCTATGTACTTAATGATACAGTGTCCCCCACCCTGTGCTCATCAAGTTATTGGTGCACTCCCTATCTTACCATAACGTTCCATCTGTGTTGCTGATCTTTGTTCATACATTACTGATGGGTTATCGGTTCCATCCTCTGAACCAAGCTCGCATCAGCCAAAAACTCTCGAGCCAAGATCCTACCCAAAATGCTCTGCTCCCTGTTACCTCAGATTGAGTTTGCAAGTTGATAGACAAAAGTAGAGGCTACCTCTGGTCATAACAGACCTACAATAATGGAAAAAAGGAGTATATGAGATCAACCAGGGACCTCTGGAGGGGGACAGAGGGTGGGGAGTAATGAATGAATGAAGATCAACAACACAGATAGAATATTATGGTAAGACATAACTTTATCTGATGTTGTTAATCTTCGTTCATTCATTACTGATGAGACAGAGCCCTCAGCTACCTGTATCCCTGGGCGGGCCTCATGGAAAGACATTCCTGAGCACCATGAAACCAAAAGAAGCTCTACCTTTGGAGGCCAAATGCAATTTGTAATGAAGGATAAAAGTATGGGGTTTGGACCAAGTCACAGCTGAGCAAATGTCATTGAGGGATGCCCTAGCATAGAAAACTGGTGATGTTGCCATAGACCTTGTAGAATGAGCTTTCACTTTGTGAGGCAAGGTGAAGTTGTTTTTGTTGTAGATGAAGGTAATGCAATTTCTCAACCGTGACGCCAATGTAACTTTAGAGACAGGATGACCTAGCCTTGGTCCAGAAAAGGCCAGAAATAGTTGGTCTGATTTACAGGTAGATTTTGTTCTGTCCAGATAAAATCGTATTTGCCTGTGAACATCTAGGGAGTGCAGGCAAATACTCTCCCTTGTTAGAATGATTAGGAAAAAATACTGGGAGGTCAACAGACTGGTTGATAGACTGCTCTGACACCACTTTTAGTAAAAAGGAAGAATTAGTTCTCAATGATACTCTATCCTTATGGAAAATAAGGTAGGGATGTTTGATGCATAAGGCTTGAAGTTCTGACAGACATCTGGCCGATGTGATTGCAACCAGAAACAAAGTTTCCAAGAGAGGTACTTTAAATCACATGAAGACGCAGGTTTAAAGGGGGGAGCTGTTAGGGCTTTTAGAACCAAGGCCAAATCCCAAGGTTGTACTGGTTCTCTAAAGGGAGGTTTTAGGTGAAAAACACCCTTCAAGAAAGTCTTACAGAGTCTATGTGACATGAGTGAAGAATCCTGAAAACCAATGTGGAAATTAGAAATGGCAGCTAAATGAACAGAAATAGTAGAGGCTGACATCCCAGACTGAAAAAGATGTGATAAGTAATCTAAAACCACTGAAACTGGGGCTGACAAGGGGTTATACAGCTAGTAACTGATTGAAAACTTTTTAAACACTAACAATAGAGAAACTTCAAAAAAAATTGTTGACTTAGCTGAGAGAGAGAGAGAGTGGCTTGACACAGCTGTACAGCAATGCGGCAAACAAGATCTAAGTTAACGGGGAGTACAGCATTCTGGGTAGGATCTTGGCTCGAGAGTTTTTAGCTGACGCGAGCTTAGTATAAGGCCGGCTCGGTTCCGAGGATGGAACCGATAACCCATCAGTAAGGAATGAACGAAGAATAACAACATTAGATCACCGGTTTCACATATGCCTGCGGTAATGAAGGTGTGATGGGTGTATAGTATGCCCCTGACAGCATCAGATGCATGTGCATGATGCCCTACCCATTATGGGAATATCAGTGTTACTTGCTATAAGTGTGTACATACAACACCCAGTGTGCCATGTCACATAAGAATACTACCATTTGTGTGCTCCCGAATGTGAGTCCCACTGGCTATATGTTCAGTGTACATATCAAATGTCTGCATCTGGACTCTGTGGCAGCAGAACAATGCAAGTTTTTTGTAAAATGTCCACTGAATCCAACACTGTAGCATATTTCATGCATTGTAAACATCATACCCAGCTAACTATAAGGATCACTGCCATATGGGATAAAGTACAATATCTCTATCACAGCAAGCACTATGTGCAGATAGAGGTAATGTCTCTTCCGACAGTGGTGTTAAGATATGAGATTAAACGTACTTGTTAACTGTCAGCTGTCATACTTATCTGTTATAATCAATTCTTACACTGACAGCATGCCACCAAGGTGAACAATATAGTTCACAGAAATAACAGCAAATGGAGAGTGAGAGTGAGACTACAAATGGGTAGCCTATCCTCTCTAACCATTCCACCCACTGGTACAGCTCTTGTTCCTGCCTCTGTACTAGGTTATCATAACAGTTCAGGAAATCAGTTTGGCAGCAGAATTATGCTAAGCTTCAGTTTCATAAATGATCCTTCAAGTTACTGCAGAAATATTTATGTAAGATGTCGATGTACATACTATAGAAAGATAACTGCCTCCTTGTTACATCACAAGGGTATCCCCTTTAATGCAAATGATACAGGGCGCTTATTTTTTGTTTCACTTCTTTGATGCTATAAATGCAAATGTGAGAAATAAACGCCATCTGTCTGACATCTGTGGGACTTTACTGAATCACAGGTAAACCACGTTGTTAGGTGCACAGAGAAGATATAAAACTGTCTAATACAGGACATTTTGCTGAATCACATGTAAACCACTCTGTTAGGAGCACAGAATGCAAATGTTAATGTACAAGATGATGCTGTTAATTCCGGTGGCCAGGACCAAAAGTATATAACTGATGTAGTCACTACTGAAGTGACTGATAATGTTGCCTGTAGTTTGGTGCCAGATACTGAAGGTGTGAGCATATGGCAAATGGCTGGCAAATCTCAGGATGCAGAAGCATGGTCCACACAATGGAAGGACACCATTTCTATGACAGTGGCACAGAAGACACAGATAGCTGTGAAATCAGGCTTGTTTATGGAAGATGCACCTGGAATGGCTACATTCCAGCACCATTGCTTTCCTGAAAGGGAATATGCAGGATGGCGTAGGAGTAATGCACCAGATGTGTTTAAACCACACATCCATCTTTGATGTTTAACAGCTGTCCAGCCCCACAAACCACAAAACATTACTGGAAGTACAGTGGCCCATGGAGGTAAACAAGTATATGGCACACAGTGTCATCCAAGCCCATTATCCTATCACTTAAGCCATGGAGGAGTTAATGAATAAGAATTCCATCATACCTGAAAGTGCTCATCAGTATCATTGTGAGTGGATGTTCTTTGTTATGCCTTTCCTGGCTAAGTCATCTTCTCCAGGCTGCTTTCCTCGTAAAGATAATATGCAACATTAAATGTACCAAACATAGCAAAGTACCCATGGACAATGCTGCTCACACACAAATGAAGCATGTGCAAGAGCGCACTGGCTATATCTGTAGCCAGAAAGCATGTCATCTCATGATATGGCAAGGCCTGCAGGTCTGCATCATCATCATCCCACACAGTCACACCCCACATCCAACATGGGGCACCATGCAGTGTGACACTGAGACGTGTGCCTTCTGCCTTGGCTTTACTGAAGGATTCTGAGTCTGAGAACTTCCAGCCAGTGGAGTGGTACATTTATGGTCTTTGCAGCCAGTCACCCAATGTAACACCTCACACATCACCCAGTGGCACATCATGTGTGAAGACCCAATTGAACACTCCAAGGATGCCCACCCATACCACCACCACCAAAGCAGAGGTGAAGTTATAATTAGGCTTTATTTATATACTTAAGTGCCTGACATAGAACACTAGATAAATGCAAACATAAACAGACATAACCACAGACTTCAGCATAACAATTACATAACAGTTGAGAATAAATACTTTCAAAAACTGAGATTACTAAAACAGAATCTGTATGTGGATTTAAATACATTTTCCAAAAAAGATAATTTTTGGTGACCCTTAGAAGGAGGTGTCAGAATCACATATTTGTATGAATGAAGGTAGCTGTTTCTATTTGTTTCTACAGGAACAGTATCAAGAAGGCAAAACACAGCATATCCAAAGTCTCATAGTGTGTCCTGAGAACAACTAACAGCCCCTCACCCGTCAGTCTTATTGACTTAACAAAGCAATAGGACATCATGAGTGCTTAAGACCCCTTAAACTCCGACATAGCAACAACTGTAAACCAGGGCAGATGTCACAGCTAAGAACTAATGTGCAAGAGTTAAGTGGCTCAGAGAAAAGCTGAGATGAAAAGTTCTGCACCCACTGCAGTAATGATAGGTCATGATACGAAGCACAAGATAAAGATAATTGCATTAATATAGGCAGGAGAACACAAACGCATGTGTCAGACCATCAGAAGATCCATGCATGGAATAAGATGATTGATCCAGGCAATGTGTTACAGACAGAAATATGAAATCATCATAATAGAGGACCAGACTCGAGCAACAACATATCATCAAGAATCACACCCAGAGCTGTTACAAAAGATGCAACCCCCCATAAAATCACAAGGAAGAAGGACTGGAGCATATAAGACTAGTTAAATCTTAGAAAAGGCCTGAGAAAATGAGAGGTCAACTGAAACAAAGAAAAGTTCTACACCCACTGCAGTAATGATTTTTTGTAAAAAAGAGGAACATTCCAGGATGCAAAAAACTCCCTTACCAGCCTCAGTAAGAAGCTGAGATCCCTCATAAAATCCTCCAAAGCTAGTTACGAAAAAAAAATTGCCAAAGATTCCAAGGACAACCACAAGGCATTCTATAGTTATGTCAAGAATCTAAATGGCAATGCTCAGATCTGCTCTGAGCTACAACAGAATGGCATTAAATATAATGATCCCAAGGATATTGCCAATATCCTGGCAGACTGATTCAGTGCCAACTTCACCCCCCTCTCACCCCTTAAAGGGCCCATCTCAATACCAAAAAATTACTAAATTCCAGTACTCACGGCCACACAGGTAAAAAGCGCACTCTCCAAAGCTAAGAACACAGCATCTATGGGACCAGACGACATCCTGGACTGTGTACTACATGAACTACAAAATGAACTGGCACCTCACCTAAGTGTCATGTTTAATCATAGCCTCACCTCAGGCTTTGTGCCCAATGAGTGGTGCATAGCTACAGTTATCCCACTCTACAAGGGGGGATCCACCTTGAATCCCGGGAACTCTAGTCCCATCAGTCCGACGAGCCTGATCTGCAAAGCCATGGAATGCATTATCATGGAACTTATAAACAAAGACATTGGCAACCTTCAAACACTGGACCCCACCCAGTTTGGTTTCGTAAAGGGCCGAGCTTGTCTCCTCAACCTGATTGATTTCTTCGAACCAGTCTCCAGAGGCGTGGATGAGGGTAAGATGGTCCACACAGCCTATCTGGACCTCGCCAAGGCCTTCAACACCATTCCCCACTCTGGAATCATAGATAAACTTACTAAGCTGGGCATTAATCCCTACATCACTCGATGGGTTTCCAACTGGCTTACTGACAGAACCCACACTGTAAAAGTAGTCAACTCAAAATCCAGCTCCAGACAAGTGAAAAGCGGAGTACCTCAGGGTTCAGTGCTGGGACCGCACTTGTTTGGCATCCACTTCTCTGAAGTACAGGCCAGCACTAAGGGACTCTGGCTAACAAAGTTTGAGATGAGTGCAAACTGGGAGCCATTACTGAATCCTCAAATGATGTGGATATTCTACAAAAGGGCCTTACAGAAACAGATGCTTGGTGCCAGAGCCATGGACCCAAGCTTAATGCCAATAAATGTATAGTTATCCCCTTTGGGAAAAAACATGTACCCATGAATTACCACATAGGTGGCAGTACACTAAACACTGAAAGTGTGATAAGGGACTTGGAGACACAGGTGGACAGTGGTCTCACCTTCGATAACCACATAGCCACAACAGTCAGGAAATCCTTCTATGTGTCACACCTCATCACTAAGGGCTTTTCATCCATAAAAAAAAAGGTCATTGTCCCACTGTACCCATCCCTCATTAGACCCATTACAGAATATAACACCCCGTTTGGTATGTACCTCAAAAGACATCTGCAAACAGCTTGAAAGATCACAGAAATACCTCACTAAAAGAATCACAGGCCTAAAGCAGATGCCATATGCTGACCGTCTAAAAAAACTCCAGCTATACTCTGTCACATATCCCCTACTCAGAGGCGATCTCTGCTTAACGTACAAGGCCATGTCAAACGCAGGGCTGTTGGACATGCTACACTTAAAGAAATCCCAATCCCTCAGAGCTACACGCTCCAGGGATCTAAACCTGGTCATCACAATGAACAAAACATGCTGGAGGGATAGGTTTCTGATCCAGAGACTCCCCATACTCTGGAATAGACTGCCCATACATGTCAAGCTGAGTGCCTCACTGGCCCTCTTCAAAAGGAACCTTGACGATTGAATGGGAGATCACCCTGGTAGACAGGGGACCAGGGAAGTAAATATTCTGGGAAGAAATAGCCAGGGAATTGCTATGGCTAGGCTTGTATAAGCCCTAGGGCAGATAGCCTAGTACCAACTTATGAACCTATAAGTGATCAGCATACCATTGGTAGCTAATACTGCTACCTCAAATGAACTCCTGAAGAGGCAACATACAGAATGCAAACAGCAATGGAGCTAAGCCTCTGGAACTTCTCAATTCAATGAGTTGCTTCTGGAGTAAATAACTTTAGAAAGCACTCACTCAGTGTGCCCCAAAATGTAAGAAGAAAGCTATTCAAGTATTGTAAATGTAAAACTGGACAGCACCTGCAGATGGTCTGTTGTGATCAGTGTATTACCCCAATAAATAAATAAAAATAAAAAAGCCAATGTGAGTCGGAAGATGTCTGATTAGAATTTCACACTCTATGGTATCAAAAACCACAGAGTGATTAAGGAGGGCCAGGGTGTAATAGAGACTTTGATCTCTTGCCATCGGGTGGTCACTAACAATGTAATAAGGGTGGCGTAAGTTCTGAGTCTTGATCTAAAACCAGATGGACTACTGAGTAACTTGTGGGATATTGAAAAGGAATGCATTTATATGTACACCACATTCTCAATTATTGATTGTCAAATTGTATTACAACATTCTGAGAGCTACACAAATGCACTGGTGAGGTCCAATGTTCTACATTCCCACAAAAACAAGTTAAGAGACCAAATTCATTGACTGATTTCAAATACGGGCAGTAGTGCTAACCACCTAGCTGAAGATGAAACTCTCCAAAATATATAGTAGCTTCTTGATGAACTCATTAGGTTCATCACTTACCCAAGATTAAAATCACCCAAGACTGTGATAATGCCTCTATGTGATAATGCCTGATAATAAGTGAGGAAACAGCGGTAAAAATCATGAGGTAATGTAGTGAACAGCAACTTATGAGGCATCTGCAATTCACTCCTGCAGCTATGGCATCCTTAAAGTTGTTATACTCTACAACATTAACCTTGGACATCTCAATTATAGAAGAAAAACAAATGATTATGCTATCAGTTAATAGTATTATGGCTAAGGATTTGCATTACGTAGAAACTGGAGGCAATGCATTCAACCACGTGGAGTCCAACACTGACATTCAGTCAGGTCTCTGTGATAAACACGAGGTCAGCTAAACGAAGTAAACCAGAAACAATGACAAGCTTGCTTCAAATCCATCTGGCATCAACAAAATATAACCCTTAACAATGGAACAGCTCCTGTCTAAAGGGCAGCAATAGAATACAAACAACATCACTGAACCTCCTGCCCAAACCAAAGTTTGGGAAAAAAGCAACTAGACAGTGCAGAGTGGCAGTAATAAAAAGAGTAGCAGGTAAGATCGACAACACCACAAAATGATATAATAACAGAAAGCAAAGGACATAGCACAACAAATCCCCCTCCCAAAAAAATGCAACGTGGCCAGTAAAATACTGCATTGCATTCAAAACCATCATGACAAGACAACAAGGTGAAGTGAAACATAGAGCAGATATATAAACATGCAACACAGACAGCATATCCCCTCTCCAGAAAAAGTCAAGTAGGACCATAAATTTAATTCACAGGCAAGGGTGCTCAATGGAAAGAACCCACCAAAACAGGCACACACAGTACATAAAAAGTGCCTGTAAGAAGAGAATACACCACACCCTGCACAAAGCTTTTGAACAACGGCAAAGTATGTAGCTATCACAGGGACAGACAGCAATAGCAGGTGTTCACATACCAAAAGCCAGTACCTGAAGGAGTACACCACACAAAGTAAGACCTGGATGAGGAACCACTTGGACACAGAAAACAACTTTCAAAAGACATGTACATAATGCCTGTGGGGACAATGGAGGGCCATCTATGGTTACAGCAGATCATAAAAAGCTGGTCATTGACAGCTATTTATATTATGTGGAGAAGGTCACAAGTTCAAAAACTTACTGGTGTATCAGAAAGACACAAAAGTGATACCATGGACAGTTTACTGTCAAAGAAGGTACCTGAATATCTAATGACAGTTGATTTTAAGTGAGGTAATGTTTATGTAGTAATAAATAGGAGGGAATATGATGATACGACAGAGTTATTCATGTAAGTACTCAGGGTTCTTATGACCTATCTGTTTAAAGAGGAACACCTCTGGGGGAGCAGCTTTTTTGCATTAGTTTTAAACTATTTCGGTATATCAGGTTTATACATATTCCAGGCCTTTTTGGAGTAATTTAGTATCAGTGATTGAACAGATAAACTGGTATAATGACTGGGCCTATAGAGATATTGTTTTTGGTTTTTGTATATAGCTTCTTAAATCTGGTCCCTAGTGGTTTTAAGGGTAGAAGGAATTTAGTGATTCAAGGGAAAGAATATGGGGGTGAGTCGGGGGGGGGGGGTGAAACTGAAACTTGTTAGTTAGAACATATGGCTTCAGGATCAAAACAGGTAGTGCTGTTCAAATGGCGCTAAGTACAACGTTGTTACTTCTAATACTCCTAATATACTTTTTAAAAGGCCTGCTTTCACTTCATATCTTGCCTTAGTCCTCCTAATTGTTGGCTTGAGTACAGTTCTTTGCTGGCCTGCCTAAGTACCTTCTTATGGTGGGAGGTGGGAAATCATTTTTACATGAAGCAATTAGTTTTATTCTTTTACTACAGAGTTTATTTATTCAGCAGTTCTTCCATAAGGGGTTATTTTGAATTTCCTATTATATTTATTCCAAATGGGGGCTGGAGTTCTTGATGCATTGCTTCAGATGGGTGTAGAAATCAGTGGTTAATGTAATGATCTTAATGGTTCAATCAGCAAGGGGTGCTTCAAATTACATTCAGGCCCTATGACCGGGATAATAAGTTGTTTCTGGAACAATCTCTGAATGCAGTAGAGTTACTGGGCAGGACGACACTACTTTTGTGGGAGATTATGACAATTTGATGGGTGGCTTTGATTAAAGAAGGAATGACATTAGTAGGAGTGCAGGCAAAGGCTAAGTTTGTAAGGATGAGGTCAAGCATGTTGTTACTTCTGGTGGGAAGTTAAACTATTTGCAGAGATTTAGTATTTGTAAAAGGGAGGGCTCACTAGGTACATTTACCTCTTACTGTATAAAATTACCAGTTAATGGATGAAAGTTAAGTTGCCCAGAATTACATATATTGGAATTAAGAGGTAATATAAAGAATAGCTGTGTAACTTGCATTAATCCATAACAGCAGGTGTTCAAACTCTTCACTGATGCAGTAGCCTTTAGGCTATATGGGTTGTGTCTTGCCCAATACACAACATCAGCCATCTTTCAAAAGCTCTGGCTCCCTCCCACACCTTCACTCTGTCTGCTGATTGGTCAAATATGAGCAGGCACAATCAGCAGTCAGAATGAAGAAACTACAGGACTTTCTTGCCCAAACGTTAAACAGCATACTAATCCTGAACTACTAAAACATTTAAAAAACAACAGGTTTATAATCTAAGTAACTATATACAAAAACTGGGGGATGGAAGGACTGCAGCAGTCAGGAATTCAAACATATACTATTACAGGTATGCCCAGCTTACACAACTGTGCTATGTTCATCATTCTCACTGCTGCAGTAACCTTTAGGCTATATGGGTTGATTACTAAAGCCCATCCAAATTGGAAGAAAGAAGGATATGGATCCATGAGCCCCTGAGGAATGATCCTAGCAAAGCCAGTCCTACATCTAGAAAAAGAATCCAGTATGTAATTATGTAATGTCTTGTAAATGTATTTGCAGAGGACCATGTAGCTGCCTCTAGAATACCTCCAGGGTCCGTCCCTTTCCAATATGCCATTGAAGAAGACAAGGCCTATGTAGAGTGAACCTAGATACCACAGGGAGCTGATTTACCATGGTAGGCACAAGAAAAGCCAAGAGCAACTTTCTAGAAATAGTTTGTTTTGACACAGGTTGTTCTTTCTTTGTCCCAACATAACAAAAACAGCTGATCAGCTTTTCTAAAGGACTTAATTCTGTTAATTTAGTACCTGAGTTGCTTATGCATGTCCAGAGTATGTAGAATCCATTCTCTGATTCTGAGGATCTGAACAGAACACTGGGAGACTGATAGCTTGATTCAAAGTAAATTCTGAAAGAACCTTGCGATGAATGAAGGGGTTTGTTCTTAGTGATACCCTATCCCTATAGAAGGTCAAATAGGGTTCACTCACCATGACAGCTTACAACTCAGATACTCTTTTTTGAAGTTTTCCATGTAATAAACCTTACAGTTACATGGTATGCAGGTTACAATGGAGTTATGAAAGGAAGTTCACTCTGGGGATCACGTCAGTCGCCCTGCTAGACAGGGCTCCAGGGAAGTAAATAGCGTGAGAAGAAATAGCCAGGGAATTGTTATGGCTAGGCTTGTATAGGCCCTAGGGCTGACAGCCTAGTACCAACCTATGAACCTATGAATAACTTTTCCAGAGCAAAGTTTAAGATCCCAGGAAGAAGAATCCTGTTTACTCAGAGGTCTCTGATGTAAGACTTCTTTAAGAAACTGTTTTACCAAAACAGAGAAAAGTGGATTATTCATGGGCAGACATGCTGAAATGCCCACAAGGTATACCTTGATAGAAGAGAAGGAAAGCTCATAGGCTAGTAACTCACACAAATATTTGAGCATCAGTGGTCCATAATCTCTGATAGGGCATGGTTATTGGCTAGGCACCAACTAGAAAATAGTTTCCACTTGCTAAATAAGATTATTTAGTGGCAGGTTTTCCTGACTCCTTTAGTATCTAGTGCACATCCCCTGAAAAAGGATACCAAAAATGAATTAGAAGTGAATCTTCTAGGCAGTCAGTTGAAGACGTTTGAGACTGGGGTGTATCAAACTTCTCCTGTCTTATGTGAGTAGGTCCATTTTGTGAGGAAGCTTGTGGTAATTGCCTTTGGAAAATTGAATAAGATTGGAGAACCACTGTTGCCTGGATCAAAAGTGAGTCACCACAATTAGTTTTGGAGAGAGCTACTAAATGTTTAGAATTCTCCTGGATATCAGTGGAAAGAGTAGAAATGCACAGAGGAACATTCCCATCCATGGGAATGAAAACACATCTGTTTTTCAGGCCTGCTTGCAAGGAGTCCTGAAGCAGAATTTGTTTAATTGTCTGTTTTGAAAAGAGAAGAACAGATCTACTTGAGATGTTATCCACAGCTGTATCAAATCCTCAAAGGCCCATTCATTCAATCTGCATTTGTGAGGGTCTGTCTTGGTCCTACTCAGCTTGTATGCCACTATGTTTTGCTCTGACAGAATGCTGCTTAGAGGATTAATGATGGCTGAACAGCTTCCTCCCAAGCCATCATAGCCAGCATGCACATAGGGTACAAACCTTATACCTCCTTGCTTGCTGACATACCACATCACAGTAGTAGGGCTTGTAATCACCTGGAGAGATGACAAAGAGATTTTAAGGCATCAGTTACAGCCACATCTCTTTCAAATGTATGTGGTTTGGTCTGCCTGAGGAATCCCATAAGTCTTGAGCCTTTATCCCACTGAAACTGTCCCAATGTAAAATCTGAGGCATCCATAGTTACAGATTGCTTGTATTTATAGTCCCCACCAGTACAGTTACATTTTTTAACAAAGCACAAGGCTGGAACTGGAAATTCAGAGGATGCAAATGTTGAGTCCGTGTGTTTTTAGAAACAATTGAAGCTTTCTCATGTGTAACATGGCAAGAGGAATCATGAGAACCACAGATGTCGTGACTCCCAGGATCTTGAGATTCTCTCTGGCTGGTCTGTGACTGAGCTGAGAAGTTCTGGGAAGTTTCGAGATACAAATCCACTTGGCCTGAGTCAAAAAAGCCTTTTGCGGCAGGGTATCTATTGGACATCTTAGAAAAATAATCCTGTGTAACAAGGTCAGGGAGAATTTCTGAATATTTATCAGAAACCTCAAACTGGTCAGAAGAGAAGAAACCCATTACTATGATTCTTAACTTCTGGAGAAAGAAACTACAATGATAACTAAGTTGTCTAAATAAAGAAATATGTGAACACCATTCAGTCTGCAATGAACTATGACTGGAGCCAGACACTTTGCAAACACCCTTGGTGCCATATGTAACTCAACATGTAATGTGGAAAACTGATAATGTGACCCAGATACAGAAAATATGAGAAATTCCCTGAGGCCTTTGGCTGTGGGAATGTAGTGGTATGCATCTTTTAGATCTAATGTTACCATAAAGCTTTCCTGGGGAATGAGTGGTAACCGACTCTGAAGAGTCAACATCTTGAATTTTGGGAACTTTCACATAAAGATTTAAGAAGGTAAGATCTATTACTGGCATCCAAGAAGACTCATACTTTAGCACCAGAAAGATTCTGAAATAGAAACATTTGGCCATTTGATTTAATGGCACCATTTGTATGACTGCTAGGGTGAATAATTGCTGGAGAAGCTGATTAAAAATTCTGTTTGATTTGGGGGGTGGGGAAGACTGTCTCTGAAATCAGGTATTTGTAGCCAGTGCCAACTGTATTCCTCCTGAATCACCTTTAACACCAGAGTCTGCAACAATATCCAGCCAAACAGAAATGCACAGTAAGTTGCTGGGGCAGATTTTGAGACATAGGGGCAGAATGGATGGTGGTGGGGGAAAGAATGCTGGTATTGTCATTCTGATGTTGTAGACTGTCCATTATCCTTGTTTATTATTGCTCCCCTCCTGCCATCTCTTTTTATTTCCTTGTTTGGCTTGAGAAGGCAAGGGATTCTTTGTTTTGCTTCTTAGACATGAAATAGGATTTGGGAAATCTATTAAGGGAGGGCCCGAAAAATCTTGGAAACTTCTTGAATTAATTTCCCTTTCTTATCAAATTATCTAAGGACCTGAGTAGTAGATGGGCCAAATAAAGCCTACTTATCTAAAACTGAAGTCAATATTTCATTCAGATTTGACCTCATCTGAAAACTTTTGATTCTGTACCCAAGCATATCTCCTGAAAACTGTAGCAGAAGCAGTGGCCCCTAACACAGTATCTGCACAATTATATAAACACTTAGGCACGTTAAAATACTTGGAAAAAAGTTAGAAACAACGGACTTCAAATATATACTATCTTCGGGGGGGAGTAAGCTGATTCTTTCAAAACTGTCTGTACAAAAAAGAGAACACATTTCCTCATATTGGACTGACAGTTAATAATTCCACATGCCAAAGCAAAAGAAGAAAACCATACCTCTCCAATATCTTCCCCTTCTTGTCTACAGGTGAAAGGTTGGAAGACATTAAGAGGTTATTCCCAGCTGGTGAAGATGCGGAAATGACTGCAGGGTTGGACCTAAGGTGAGAGAATAAATGATTGATTGAGTAAAAAACTTCATAAAGCCTAGCTTCTTTTTTTCGGAAAATGAAGGTTGTGTATCAGAATTGCTACAGGCAGCATTAAATACATCCTTCAAGAAATGGACACAGAATTATAAGTATTTCCATTTGTTAGATATCATGATATCCCCTCAGTTCAGGGGAACATCCATTTGTTCCTTTCAAAGTACCTGATTTATCCTGCTATAGCTTGAGAACAGGAACATTCCTTCAAAGGAGGTTGAAAGGATCTAGTTTCCTCTAAATCTGAGATTTGGGCTTGATGAGAATCTGCAGGAGGAGAAGCTCTGTCCCTGTTCATGTCAGAATCCTCTGACATGCCTTCCTCTGGAATGATTTTGGTGGCCCAATTTACAGGTACTATATTCTGAGTACTAGGATTGAACCGTCTGTAATAATTTCTTGACTAAGGTAAGAAAATCATCTTTTCTAACAGAAACCATGTCTTCTGATGAGCAATGTTTAACCTTTGGCATTTTATTTAAAGGTATCCCTGATGACTGTCGCAGAGAAGGAATTTCTGCCCCATCAAGAAGTCTTTTCCCTGGTCACATCCAGCAGCATCCCCTGGTGTGTGTCCCTGCCTTAGAAAAAAATGATTGTCCAGTGCATGTTTCACACACTGGCAGGATGACCCCTGGTTTATGATGGCTGAAAGGACTACACCAGAGGAAGGAGAAGAGGTAAATGAATGGTCTGAGAAATGACCGCTGGCCACTGCAAAGCCACCCAACATCCGCAGAGGCAAAGACTGAGCCCACAGAGTTGGCAGGGGCTCCTCAGTAAGTTGTTTTTTCTTTTTCTTTCGAGGAACTATGAAATTCAGTCCATCAGGAGCTGGGTAAGTATCCATGCTGTGACTGAGAAGGATGCTTTGTATGCAGTAAGAATTGCTGAAACAAGTCGGTCAGAAGGTAAGTTGCCAAATAGTGCCCAAAAGTACCACAATTATTCATACACATACAACCCCCCCTAAACACTGTAATGGTAATGCATAAGCATTACACTAAATTCCTATCAGGAATCCTTCTAAAGAAAATTCAGTACAACATAAAAAAATAGCAGTATGTTTTCACACAATGAACATAAGCACTGCATGACCCATAGTATTTCCTGCCCAAATAAAACCCTTCCCAACACGGAACTTCACATAAAATAAATATAAATTAACCAAAACTAAAAATAGCAGTCCTTGACAGGAAAAGTTCAATAACTGAAATATGCTGCTTTTTTAATAGAGGCAGTCCTGCTGAACAGCTAAATAAAAATAAATAGCATGTTTTTTCTTTTCTTTTCTTTTTATTTTGTTTAAATATAATATAGAAAACCAAATTTCTGTGTGGAAAAGGTTCCCCACTTGGAATTTATCTGCCAGAAAGAAGCTGAAGGCCAGAGTCTGCTCTTGTGAAGCCTCTGAGCTGCTTCTTCATGAGGTGGCAAGAAAGTACTAAAGCTTCTTTACTCTGACTTCTGATTTTTCTCCTCAGGGTTGACCAAGCTACAATCACACTGAAGGTGTGGGAGGCTGCCAGAGCTTTGGGAAGCAGTTTGGTCATTGTGTCCTGGGCAAAATACAACCCATATAGCCTAAAGGCTACTGAAGCAGCAGGAATAACAAACATCTCAGCTAATTAGTGTAGCTATCATGGTCATCTGAAGCCACAGGGGGGACCAATAGCTGGCAATAATGTGGTAGATGGCTTTATTTATTGGGATTAAGATGTGCAGGAGTTCCAAATCAGCATAGTGAAGGGTTGGTGTGAGGTAATGGAGAAGTGGATAAAAACAAATGCTCAACCACTGCTCACAGATGGTCTGAATGAATGATAGGCATTATATGCTGGTATGGACAGAGAGAGGGAGTTTTCTCTACACTGAACACAAAATTCAACAAATACATGTATATGCACACATTTAAATGTCGGAAAGGCCTCAAGATAGGCAAGTGTTTATTCAGATTTATAGCAATGAGCACTGTCACCTTATTGTATGTCAGACTGGGATTTGATAGGTTAAGATGTCCAAGAGTAGGACCTTGTCTAAAAATGCACATTGGGCACAGAAAAAGTATTAGCCAGTATGCAGAAGCCCTGAGGAAAGATGCAGGACATCTTTGGTGAAACAGTCAGGACAGTCAGTCATAATAAATGTTGACAAATCCTAGATCCCCAACTGCTGAATTATTTTGTTTCATAAATGTGACATAATTCTTTGCGATTGCAAGATACTGCTCAAGACATGAGCTCTTCCTGCCTTCAACACATGCATGGAGAGCTCATCCGTGTTTCTCCACATGTTTCCTGTGCTGGAGTAGCTAAGATTGCTCACATCAATATGGACAACTATGAGGTCCTACTCACCTTTGAGGCAGAATGAATTAAGGGCTCTATTCATATCACAAATCCTGGCACCAGAGAGCCAGCTGACATGACCTATCTGTGCTCAGCCAATTGACAGAAACATCAGTTACTAGTACATTGCCATGTCTGATCTCAGCCTCTAGAAACCTGTGGATATGGGCTTACAATGAGAACAACTACTCTTAGGTGTGGGTGGATTTTAGATCTGGTATTATGTGGCTGAGGTTTGTCTAAGCAGTATCTAGATGACTTTGTAATTTCTTTACAATGTGAGCATAAATGGGTTTAGTGTTAACTGTGACATGATGGTGATATGTGGTATGTGTGAGTCTAGCCTCCAAATTGAGTAATCATTTGCACCTCTCACAAGCTGTATCAGTGAAGGAAAACAGTAAAGGATTATCAGTAAGAATGAAGCAGTTGCTACAGTGTTCAGAGTCCGTACTGCAAGCAGGCTGGCAACAAAAAGGGATAAAACAGACTGTGAACTCAAGTCAACAGGGACCAGTGAACAATCAGATAACCTGTCAGTTAGGTTGGTGAATTGTCACGAGGCTAGAATGGAAGAAACCCTGACTTTAACAGTGACTTGCCTTTTAACTACAATCTAGCTACTACTAGTGCTAGTCTCACTTTAGTGGTACATGGCTAGGAAATAATGTCCCTGTGTTCCTTCTCTCACTAGGAGCAAAGCAGCAACACTAATTCCAAGATGATTTCTGAGCAGTGGGTCACAGGCACTCCAGCAATCAGTCTTGAAGCTGCAGGGGTCAAGAATCTTGCTTTGGTCCTTTTGTAGAAAATGCACTGGATAGCCTGTTTATCATCTCAGCACAATAGAACATGGAGTTGCACTATGGTGTGAAATTTAAACTGAAGTGGCTCCTGCTGAAACAGCAACCAGACCAAATGTAGAAGTACCACACACAACACCCAATGAAAGCCAGTTAGAAATAAATGCCTATTTGTTCCTTTTCTCACCAGGAGCAAAACAGTACCACTGCACCGAAGCTAGTTCCTGAAATGAGGATCAAAGGTTCTTCAGCAATCTGTAGCCGATAGGAAGCCTTGAATCAATGTTCATCTGCTCCTTCGCTCACAAGGAACAGTAGCATTAATCCTTTTCTGGCTCCATAGAAGAAGTCTTTAGTCTTTTTCCAGGTTTTCAGATTTTAAATCTAAGCTGGAATGATGTTAATGTTGTACGTATTCCAGTATGAATCAAGTAGGACTAAAAATATGAAAGGGAAATCAACTTAATTACCATTTGTGTAGACAGTCTTCCAATATGATGCTGTAGCGCTAACTAGAATGAGCATACAGGGTTAGATTCTTAACCTTTTCCCTCTTATGCCCCTATCAACTCAAGATACTGCAGTATCTTGGTTATCCAACGGTTCATTCTAGCTGGTATATTGTATCAAAAGCTCTGAGAAAAACTTCAGTGGCTTCTAGTTCAAACTGGTTCTGAGCCCTTCCCCATAAACACTATATCTGAACATTCCATCTAAAAGTAGCTACTAAACTATGCATACTGGTTTTGTTATTGCTGCTGATGCTGTTTTAAAGTGTTAACTACTTATTAAAGGCGATAAATCATTTAAAGTGTTTTGATGCTTTATGTTTAAGATACAATATCTATCTTTGACAATATGGTGTACAAGACTTAAATCATTTTACCACTTATATTAAGTTAAAGAGAGTATTCTGACAGTATAGATAGCAAAGGTTTGGATTAATCAATGGTTTAGTCTATCTGGTACACAGTGTTTCAAAGCTCTATATGAAGATCTTCGGTAGTTTCTAGTTCAACTTGGTTCTGAGCTCTCCCACATAAATGTTATCACTTCACATTGCACCTAGAAGCTTCTAACTACTAAGCAATGCACAGAAAGTTTGCTTAAACAGTAAATAATTATGTGGCTGAGTTGAAACAATTACCCAAAAATGTAATTATGGGTGGCATTTTGGCCTCGATCTGGTGAAAGCTTTTGACATAGTTCCCTGCTCAGGCATAGTAGAAAAGCTAAATAAACTGGGAATAAACCTGCTATATCACCTGCTGACTCATTATTGATGTATTTACTGCACATCAGCAAGTCAATTGGCATAAAAAATACTTGGTCTAGGGATCCAAACAACTTCTGCAACATCAACAGAACTATTGGATGGAGAGGTATAGCTCGCAGAAGATACTGCTGCTCTGGACCAGACTCTCCATCTACATAAAACAAAGTTCATCCCTGTCTATATTCAAGCACAACTTAGATCTATGGATAGGAAACAGAAAATCTACTGCACAACTGCCCCCTGTACTACTTGTGGACAAAGGCAGCTCCTAAATGCTTTATCCCGTGCATGGGTCCCTTCAAATTATCTACGGTACGATCAAAGTTATTTTCATTAGGGGTGATATGTAATTATCAACTATGGGATGGGTAAGGTCACTTTATAACCAAATGGGATAGGTTATTTTGAGCAACAAAGGGAAATTGGCTAGGCTTAAAATGGCTCGCAAGAGCAGATAGCCTAGTACTTATACATGAACCTATAAGATGCTGATAGATGGGTCTGTATAATGACTAAATGATGAAAATACACAAAGAGTATTACTGCCAGAAAATAACCTGATATTTGACAATGCTCTAAATATTGCTTCACTGGTAAAAGCATCAAATAACCTGCACAATCTTGACCCCTTACACAGCTGGAGCTGGAAAAGGTACATAGCAGAGTAAAAGAGCATGGTCCCAAAAATATGAAAGACAGAAAAGCTTATACATATTATTGCTGCCTTAACAAAACAGTACATAGCTTCTCAATGAAAATATAAACAATAAAATCCAATGTTTGTGGCAAAAATGAGCACAAAACCAAGAGATTATAAAAGTAAGAGAATTACTTCTTTACTTAAAACAGATGAAAGGATGTGTAATTCTGACTGCAAGTATTCTTGCTAAGAAAGACAAACAAGAAAAGTGTCCAAAACAAACTTATCATTTAAGCAAGTATGCAAAATAAGAAGTTATGTACATACCATAACGTTCCATGTTAGTTGTCTTCTCTCGCCTTCTTTCTTGCTTGATGGGTTCGGAGCCGATCCTCGGCTCTGACTCGGCACTTGCTTTAGCTCGAGAACTCCTTTTACCAGCTCGAGGCAGCCCCATATCCCATGATGCAAGGCGGTAAGTACCCAGATCTCGTTTGTTGACAAAGGGCAATAACACCAAGCATAAAATACTTCCCAAAGGAAGAAGAAACTTACAGATGGAAAAGGACCAGATCTGAATGGTCTTTAGCATAATAGTTTCTTATACAAGGTCTGTCCAGGCCAGGGGGAAGGAGGGAGGGTCGCAAGAAAGAAGGCGAGAGAAGACAACTAACATGGAACGTTATGGTATGTACATAACTTCTTAATGTTAAGTTGTCAATCTCGCCTTCATTCTTGCTTGATGGGACCGCGTCCCTAGCACCTCTATCCTGGGTGGCTCAATGGAACAAACTCTTGAGGACTGTAGAGCCAAAACTGGCTCTGTCCCTGGAGGCCAAGTCCAATTTGTAATGGGAAACAAAAGTGTGAGGAGTGGCCCAAGTGGCCGCTGCACAAATAGTGTCCAAAGGAAGTCTAGCTTGAAAAGCTGTAGAAGTGGCTAAACTCCTAGTTGAATGTGCTTTAGGTTTTGAGCACAGCTGTTTACCCCTGAGCGTATGAATTTCAGTGATGACCGAAGAAAGCCATCTAGACAAAGTCACTTTAGAAACAGGAAGGCCTTTCTTATTATCTGCATAGGAAACAAAAAGTTGATCAGATTTTCTAAATTTTTTTGTTCTGTCCAAATAATATCTAAGTTGACGGTGGACGTCAAGATAATGTAGCTTTTGTTCAGCTCTATCTGAATAGTTTGGAAAAAATACAGGGAGATCAATGGATTGATTCAGATTGTTCTTTGAAGCGACCTTAGGTAAAAAGGACGGATTAGTTCTCAAAGATGCTCTGTCTTTGTGAAAAATCAAATAGGGGGGTCGAACCGAAAGAGCATGAAGTTCAGACACCCTCCTGGCAGATGTAATAGCCACTAGGAATAAAGTTTTCCAAGAAAGATATTTCAGGGAACAAGAAACAGCTGGCTCGAAAGGGGGAAGAATCAAGGATGTCAGCACTAAATTTAGATCCCACTGAGGTGGAGGATTCCTGATTGGAGGCTTTAGTAGGAAAATTCCTTTCAAGAAGGCCCTGCAGAGCCTATGGGACATAATATTATGATCTGCTATCCCGACATGAAAATTGGAAATAGCAGCCAATTGAACTCTGACTGTGGAAGAAGAGGAGCCTGCATGAAAAATCTCTGCTAAGAAGTCCAGAACTGCCTGAACAGGGGCAGTAAAAGGATCAATATTTTGGGCCTTGGCCCAATAAGAGAAACGTTCCATTTGCTTGTGTAAATCCTCCTGGTAGAGGATTTTAGTGAAGCTACTATGATGTCTCTAACTGGGTTAGAGATCAAAGGAAGCCTGGCTAAGGAAGGAAGTGGAGCAACCATGCTGTGAGGTTGAGAGAAGGGATTGACCGGTGCAGCTGACCGGATTGGTGAATCAGTAGATCTGGCACTGGGTCCAGATGCCACGGCTGCACCAAAAGATGATGATGGAGGAACGGGAACCAAACTTGTCGAGGCCAGTAAGGGGCAATGAGAATCAATTTGGCTCTCAAAGCGGTAGCTTTCTGGATTACCTGAGGGATCAGAGGAAATGGAGGAAGGCATAAAGAAGTCCCTGGGGCCAATCCTGGGTCAGAGCGTCTCTGGGGGATGGCCTGATAGAGGAAGAGGCTGAAGAAGTCTGGACATTTGCTGTTTTGGGGAGTAGCAAAAGATCGCAACATGGGCGACCCCATTCCAGAAAAATCTCTTCCGCTATGGATTGTTTGAGAGACCACTCGTGAGGCATGAGGATAGCTCTGCTCAATCTGTCCGCTATAATGTTGGTTTTCCCAGGGATATGCGTTGCTACCAGAAACCGATGAGAGGAGATCGCCCATTGCCAAAGTCTGAGCGCTTCGACACAAGGGGTAGGACTTGGTTCCGCCCTGTTTGTTGATATACCAAACTACAGACATGTTGTCTGTGTGGACTGCAATTGTCCCTACGGAAGAAAGTCGTTGAGGGCTTGCAACGTTAAAAGCACTGCTCTCATCTCCAGGACATTTATGTGCAGATGGTACTCGAACGGTTGCCATGTCCCATGAACCATCCTGCCCTGATAATGACCCCCCCACCCGATCAGGGAGGCATCCGTGGTGACAGTGGCTATCGGGGACGGAGGTACAAAGCACCTGCCTTGGTGAAGCTGAGACGATGTGATCCACCAAGCAAGATGTTCTTTGCATGTTTGTGTCACCAGAATCTGGTGACGCATTGGGAGTTGCTGGTATGACCACTGTGTGAACAGCATCCACTGAAGGAGGCGCATGTAGAATCGAGCCAGGGAAGAAGAGTAATGGCCGCAGCCATGAGACCTAATACTTTTAGAACCATTCTGGCCTGTACTTTCTTGCTGGCCAGAATGATCCTGACATGAGTCTGAATGTTTGAAACTCTTTGTTCTGTAAGGGTAGCTGACATCCGAACAGTGTTTAAGTTTGCGCCTATGAAGGTAATAGACTGGCAGGGCAATAAGGATGACTTTTCGAAGTTGATTGAGATGCCCAAATGAGAACAAAGGTCTATTGTGTAATCCCTGGCTTGTATAAGCTGATGCCTGGTGGTGGCTGACAGGAGCCAGTCGTCGAGATACGGAAACACCTGGAATCCTTGACGTCTCAGGTGAGCCGTGACCACTGCCATGCATTTGGTGAACACTCTGGGGGCTGTAGTGAGACCAAAGGGCAGGGCTCTGAACTGGAAGTGACTGGACCCCAGCCGGAAGTGGAGAAATCTCCTGGAGCGTCTGTGAATTTTGATGTGATAGTACGCATCCTGAAGATCTATTGAGCACATCCAGTTGTCCTTCTGTAAGAAGGGCAGAATTGACTGAAGAGTGACCATTCGAATCTTGTCTTCCTGACAGACTTGTTGAGTCTGCTGAGATCCAATATTGGTCTCCAGTCTCCCGTCTTTTGGGGACCAAAAGAACCTTGAGTAGATTCCGGGCTCTGAATGGTCTATTGTAACTGGCTGAATGGCTCTTTTTTGCAGTAGTTTTATGATTTCTAACTCTGCAATGTCCCTTAGACCGGGTGGTACATCTGGAAAGGAACTTGAGGGGAAGGGACTTTCCTCGAAAGGAATTATGTGACCCTTGGATATGATCGACTGTACCCATCTGTCTTGAGTGAGGGAATGCCAGGCTTCTGGGTACAGTGATAATCTTCCCCCGACTGCCTCCAAGGAGGGACAGCCGGGCAACACCTCAGGGATGCTGAAAGGGCTTATCAGAGAGGCTCTCTGTTTCCCTGGTTCTTGGACCCCCTCTGCCTCTAGAGCGGCGTCTGTTGTTGTTACCCCTCTGCCTCTAGGGGTAAACTGACCACGTGAATCCGGCGTGACTCCTTGGGATTTACGGAACCACATCTTCCCACCCTTCTGTCCTTTTGGATAAGGCCTAGAAGGGTGGAAAACGGACTCCAACAGCAGAAAGAGTCTTGCCGTCCTGCTCACACCTGGTCAAGGTTTCCTTCACCTGAGGGCCAAACAAAGCTGACCCATCAAAGGGAGAATTTGTGAAGGGCGCCTTAAAGGGATCCATAAAATCACATAGCCGCATCCAGGCTTGGCGTCTAAGAGCCACACCTGTGCCTGCGGCTCTACTCGCTCCATCCGCAGCATAAGATATTAGCCGCATGGAGGAGTTAGCAATGGAATTGAGGGTTCCTAGCTGCGAAGCAATCTTTTCTTGAGCCCCTGCAGCTGTAGGATCCTGAACTACTTCTCCCAGCTCCTTGAGGATATCTCTTTGGAGTCTGGTGAAGTGACATAGGTAATTCAGCGAGCGCATAGCAAAGGTCGCTGAGGAAAACATCCGCTTACCGTACCTATCCATGGTCCTAAAGTCCTTATTAGGAGGATGGACGGGCACGGAAGGATCTGCAAGTTCCTTTTTGGTGGCCGCAGCCACCACCATGGCATCAGCGGGGACACCCTTGGTAAGGAATTGTTTGTCACTAGGGGCAGTGATAAATTTAGAAGGCCTCCTAGGCACTGGCTCTACAGAGTCAGGAGCTGCCCACGCCTTTCGTGCAATAACCTGCATAAGGGGGTCGAAAGGCGGAGACACCCAGGAGGTGGAGGGCCGAGATCCAAACGCCTCTAGGTATACTGACTCATCCTCAGAGGGATTGTTGGTGGGCCAGTTTCCCCTCTGTTTCAAAAGTTCTAGGATGTCTGAAAAGGAGACATCCTCAGAGGGGGATCTAGGGGATCCCTCTGACTCATCAAAGTCAGTATCCGACGTGACAGACTCGGGAGTCTACATGCTTCCTCTTACAAGTCCTCTTCCTAGGAGGATCTCCCGAAACATCAGGAGAATCCTCGGAAGAGGGGGAAATTCCCATTGGGGAAACCTGAGGCGGAGGATCTCTGGGTCCTGTAGCAAGAGAAGTGGCAGAGATGTCAACAGGTACAATAGAGGGAGGAGCTACGGGAAGAGACTGCTGACTGATACCAGTGGCCAGTACACTCTTCATCACCTCGAATGCTCCCCTCCCAGGCAGGTCCGAGAGAACCCGCTCCGAAGAGCTAGGAACTCCAGGGACCACTGAAAGGGAAGCATCCGAGGCAGATGTCGGAGCCGAGCTCACCAAGGCCGAGGCTCCAAGGGGAAGAGCGGGCTCGGACAAGGGTCCGATGCCACTCACCCCCTCGGAGGAGACCATGGAAGCCCGACCACCGAATCCCTCTAAGGAAGAGGAGATAAGAGTAGAGGCTGAAGGAACAGAAGGGGGTATCCGTCCTCCAGCCGTAGCAGTAACCATACCCGAAGACTCCAACTCCAAGCTCTGGGGAAGAGTTGAAGGAGGAACTGTAACGGGGTGTGGACCAACAGTCGTCTGCTGAGACGGACTAATAAGCATTTGGGCCAGTACCTGTGACTTGAGCAATCTGCTGACCACTCTCTCTAGGTCATGGTCTGACAACCTGGATGACCTTGAAGATCGGCTCCGATGGCTCCGTTCCGATAGAAGAGGTGAAGCCGGAGCCGAAAGTATCGGCTCCAAGGAAGGAGACCTCGACCTCTTCCTGGAACGAGCCATCGGAGCCGATGCTACAGATCCTGTCGGTGCAGACTTCTCGGAGCCGACAGAACGCCTCGATGTATCGGCTCCAGCCGGAGCCGATACAGCCACCAAAGTAACGGTGTCGGAGCCGATCGGAGCCGACACCGATGCCTGTGCCACATGGGTGTCGGAGCCGATCGGAGCCGACATCGGTGACAATACAGTTCCGGCACCGATAGCCATCGGTGCCGAAGGCTTAGTCAAGCCAGAATCGGCTCCAGCCGGAGCCGATCTCGACTCAATACGAGTCGGAGCCGAGGCCGCAGGCTTAGAAACAGAAGCCTGGGCCTTGGAAACTCTTGCTGGTCTCCTGGGAGCCGACTTAGCCGGAGAGCCCTCCGGCTTAAGAAGGCCCCTAAGAACCAGTTTGTTATGTCTCTCCTGCAGGACTCTCTGGCTGAAGGAGTGACAAATAGCACAGGAGTCCTGCAGGTGAAGAGGGCCCAGACAATACAGGCAAGAAGTGTGACCGTCTGTCAGAGACATTTTCTGACAGCACGAGTCACACTTCTTAAAACCTGAAACCCTCTCCTTTGACATGGTGCCGACACACAATACACACACACACCAGTCAAAATAAATTAAATTACACAAAATACCAAAAGGTATTGTATAAAAAACACCAACACACACACCCTAACAGGGGGGGGATGGGATAGGGAATAACTAAGAAAAAATTAAAACAGACAGGGAATTTCTGTCAGCAAGGGATAGAAATTAAATTTAAACTATGAAAATTTTAGTTTTTGACTGAAAAGGGGCTTGAAAATCACAAAGTGAAACAACTTACCAGGAGCTGGTAAAAAGAAGACCTCCCAAGCGAAGCGGCAAACGAGATCTGGGTACTTACCGCCTTGCATCATGGGATATGGGGCTGCCTCGAGCTGGTAAAAGGAGTTCTCGAGCTAAAGCAAGTGCCGAGTCGGAGCTGAGGATCGGCTCCGAACCCATCAAGCAAGAATGAAGGCGAGATTGACAACTTAACATCTTGAATTTGCAAAACATTAATCCATTCATAAATTATCACACTGGAAGTGGTGTAACCATTATGAATGGACATAACTTAGAGAAGTAAATGGCACAGTTTTGAAGCCAACTGATCCTGTAATGAAAACATACACAGAACATATACAAATAATGAAAGTTTTAATGAGACAGCTACTTATAAGGAACAAAATGAAACATAACCCTTGATAATAGTTAAATATATCAGCTTAGGTTTGCTGGGGCAAATTTAACTGAATAAAATCTATTTAGATGTTTTGAAATAAAGCACACATGCTCTGCATGTGAAACCCTAGAAAAAATAACTATTAAACACAAAACAATATTTAAAGAAGAAATTGGCATGTTACAATGAATCACAATTAGTATTAATGTTTGAACAGATTCCAACTAAATTTTCCAGACCAATATCAACTCCTTATGCATTGTTTACTAAGGTACAAGAAGTAGTACCACAGTATTAAAACAGAAAATTGTTACTAATAGTTACTCCAATAAAATAGTTTAATCCTGTGGTACATATACTGAAAAATGAATGCAACAATTACATTACATGGAAATTATAAGTTAACAGTTGGCCAAGCAGCATCTTCAGAGCAACTCTATATCTCAAGTGGAGGGCCTTTTTGCATTTTTTCCAATGTGGGTAGGGGCCATGTGTTTTTCTGCTACAAATGGTTTTGGAATATGATTTCCAAGATGGATGCACACTATTAACTTCAGCTCTCCTGGAATTCAGTTACTTTTAGTAAATTCAGTAACTGGCTAGTAAGTACATTGTCTGGATGCCAGCAAAGAAAAAAAATGAAGAGAGCCTGAAATAAAATAACTAGAAAAGGTGAAGGGAAAGCACAGACTGGGAGGAATCATGCAGATGTTCAGCAAAAAGCAGTTCAAGCCCCAGCTTTGGTGCAAGACATGGCTTACAGTAATCTAGAGGAAAACAATAAGTCAAATGGGCTCTGAGCTGATTAAAATAAATGAATCACTGAAGGAATATATCAACTCAAAATAACAAAAGGATGGAAAATGGAAGAACCTTTAAAAACATATTCAGATCAGCTGATAAAACTGTGAAAATCAGAGGTCAAAATGAAGAAAAGGCTGGATGAGAATGAGACTTCTCAAGAAGAAATGTTTCAGAAATGGTAGAATTAGAAGACAGAACACGTATGGAAAAACTGATAATTCCTGCTATACCAGAGAAATGAGAAGGAACAGACTGTATTAATTTTAAGAAGGCACAAATATGTAACTTAAATGGCATTCCACAGCAAGATCTGTTAATTGAAAGGGCACACCAACTGTATATTCTAATCCTGGCCATGAGAAAGCAGTCAAGATCTGTACTAGAAATGATGCAAACCTACAAGCAAAAAGAGTTGATCCTGACAAAACTGTGACAAAAGGGCAATGTATTAAAAGTTGAAGAAAATAGAGTGTTTGTGGAAAATGATGATTCACTGTATACCAGGCAGAAGAGAAACAAACTTATTCCAGCAATCAGGGAATGTCAGGATGCCGGTGTGAGATTCAAGCTGCTGTATCCAGCTGTCTTCAGAACATTTCAATGTCATTTTTGATACAGAACAGGCTGGGGGAGAGTTTGTCCAACAAAAAGTGAGCCATCAAGCAGAAGGGGACTCTGCTTCTTGTTTTTATGATAATAAAGTATATGGAAAAACTTTGCTATTGAAACATTTTCCATTGTTCCAAAGGAAAATGCTGGAGAGGGAGAGAGAGGAGCATAGGAATTTAGTAGAAGAATCAAGAGTACCTGTCTGGAGTTGGGAGATGGAGATGAACAGGAAGAAGACCAGCAACAATGAAATTAGTGAACAAATGCACAGCACCCACCATATTTGTGAAATACGGATATGTAAGCAAAAGTGAAAAGAGTGGACTTTTGTTGACTTTGTTAAACTTGGGAACTAAAAGGCATTTGTCTTACTTCATGTCATTAATGTTTGGAAGAACACTGAGGAAGGGGAAATGGAAAGAAAAATGTAACTTTAAGTAATCAACTTTTTTAACAGTATTTCTATGAAACTTTTTATGATATACATTACATGTTTTAAATAAAGCATTTTAGTTGTTTTTATATATGATGAAAATACTAAAGTAGACAGATGCCTTTTTTCTTTCATTCTTTCTACTTTTTTACTATTAAGAAATGTAGGTATTACAATGTTAAAAGGGAAAAAGGCTAGATAAAAGCTTTCTTAAGTTAGGCTGTAAGCTTGGGTTATTGAGGTGAAGGATGGAGTGCAGAAGTACACAGATCATAATATGTGCAGAGCTAATATGTTTGCTTTCTCTCTCTTACTTTTGCATAGCTGAATGACTGGATTAATATTCTCAGCTTAATTTAATAACTATTGTAAGTGGAAACAAGTAAATAAGAGAACACTGAATATAATGAAAAGTTTTCCTTTAGCAATATATGTTTCAGCTTCTCTTAAGAAGTCTGCAGCTAAGGACTACAGTTTTCTCTTATGCTTCCATGGAAACAAGCTGATTATAGGGCAGTAAAAAGCCAGAATACTGGTTTCCTCAAGGTTAAAATATAATGTTTTCTAAAAGCATGCAAGTTGTTTTTCACACCTAGGAGAGGAATAAAGATAAAAAAGAGCATACAGCAATTAGTGTAAGTAGAAGCAAAAGCAAAAGCAATAACATGCGTCTTAGCATGGAAAACCTCAACTTTAGTTTAATTTAATTTAGTTTAATTTAGGTCTGGGTTTGCAGTTGTCTGTTTGGGACAACTGTTCCTATTAGGAGAGTTAAATTTCATTATTTGAAGATGTACATAATTTTGTGCATTTGTATTAAGTTAACAGGTTATGGGGGTGCTTTGGGGGGGGGTTCTTTTTTTTTAAAGGTTTTCATGAAAACAAACAGTCATGTAAACTATTACATCAGTTCCAATGCTGATGACAAAAAAACTGTATAAAGCATCAACCTGCCAAACATTAGTGGGTGTATGCATCACAAAAGCTGGAAACATTTAAAAAGCTGTCATCTATAATAGGTGGGAATAATGACTTCTTATCATAATAGCAGCACTTTCCATATTATCTTGGAATGTGAACAGCCTCACAGATATAGACAAAAAGGAAATAATGTTTAATTATATTAAGAAATACAGAGTGCAAATAGCAATGCTACAGGAAACACATTTGGAAAGAACTGAGCATGTAAATTTGATAAAGAAAGGATTTCAGGATGGATATTCAGCAGAATATCAGGGACAAATGAATATTTATTTTAATTGCTAGACAAGCTCCAATAGTTTCAGAAGAGGAAAAAAAAATAAATAATGGCATATTTGGAGTAGTAAGGGGCTACTGGCAACGGATGAGGATTATTCTGGCATGTATTTATATTCCACTTAAAACTGCTATTATGGAGCTTAAAAAAATATGGGAGAAATAATCAGCTTTCAACAGGAAATAATACTTATACAAAGGGACCGGAATTTGATTTGCAACAATGAGGATGTTTCTGAGGAGCCTAGTAAGGAAAATACAACAAGAGAGGGTAGATTTCTAAAGACATTTATGTAAATATTTGGTATGGAAGACATGAATTCATTAGTAGGAACTTGGACAGAATTTTATTACTTCCCAAGTTACAGTAACTGGGCTAGACTAGACAGAAATTACATTTCACAGGAAGATGTGAGTTTAACTGAGAACTTTGCACACATCTAATAACTATTTCAGAACATGTGCCAATGCAGTGTAATTAGGTAAATATTTGACACTGGTGCTTGCCCACTTACCTGTTAAAAAGAAGAGGAATTTAAAGAACTGGTCATAGAAATTACTCAGGAGTTATTAAGGAAGATAGAAAGTACTCCTGTAAGTAGGATAACATGATAAAATGAAAGTGGAGTGTAAAATAGGTTAGAAATAAAAGAAAAAGAGATATGATTAAGAAGTAACAATAATTAGTATTACAGAATAAAGGGAATCTCACAAAACAATTACAGAGTGCTAAAGAGAAAATAAGGGAGTACCTGGGTAGTAAGCATGAGTTTAGAAAGATTGCTGTTAAGCAACATTTTTTAGGATACTTCCAGAGCAAAAAAACGTTTTGCACAAGGACTTTGGCAAAAGAAAGTAGAAGGGGTTGTTGCCAAACTTAGGGA
Source organism: Protopterus annectens (assembly GCF_019279795.1). Classification (NCBI taxonomy): domain Eukaryota; kingdom Metazoa; phylum Chordata; order Ceratodontiformes; family Protopteridae; genus Protopterus; species Protopterus annectens. Next base: position 1,328,663,401 of record NC_056741.1, on the reverse strand, counting down.
GCATATAACAAGAAAAATAACCAGAAATCCTGTAGAGGTTCATAGATTGGTACTTGGCCATCGGTCCTAGGGCCTATACAAGCCTAGCCATAACAATTCCGTGGCTATTTCTTCCCACAGTATTTACTTCCCTGGACCCCTGTCTAGCAGGGTGACTGATGTGATCCCTGGGGAGAATTTCCTATCTCTCATCCAATCATGACGGTTCCTTTTGAAGAGGGCCAAAGAGGCACTCTGCTTGACATGTATGAGCAGTCTATTCCAGAGTCTGGGGAGTCTCTGGGTCAGGAACCTAGCCCTCCAGCATGTTTTGTTCATTGTGATGACCAGGTTTAGATCCCTGGAGCATGCGTTTCTGAGGAATTGGGATTTGTTTAAGTGTAGCATGTTCAACAACTCTGGGTTTGACATGGCCTTGTATGTTAAGCAGAGATCACCTCTGAGTATACGATATGCATCTGCTTTAGGCCTGTGATTCTTTTAGTGAAGTATTTCTGTGGCCTTTCCAGTTGTTGCAGATGTCTTGAGAGGTACATACCAAACGGGGCGTTGTATTCTATAATGGGTCTAATGAGGGATGAGTACAGTGGGACAATGTCCTCCTTTTTTCTGGATGAAAAGGCCTTAGTGATGAGGGTTGCCACATAGAAGCATTTCCTGATTGTTGTGGTGATGTGGTTATCAAAGGTAAGACCACTGTCCACCTGTGTCCCTAAGTCTCTTATCACACTTTGTGTTTAGTATACTGCCACCTATGTGGTAATTCATGGGTACATGTTTTTTCCCAAAGGGGATAACTATACAATTCTTGGCATTGAGCTTGAGCCCATGGTTCTGGCACCAAGCATCTGTTTCTGTAAGACCCTTCTTTAGAATATCCACATCATTTGGAGATTCAATAATGGCTCCCAGTTTGCAGTCAGCTGTTAGTGTTAGCCTGCACTTCAGAGAAGTAGATGTCAAACAACAGCGGTCCCAGGACTGAACCCTGAGGTACTCCACTTGTCACTTGTCTGGAGCTGGATTGGGAGTCAGCTACTTTTACAGTGTGGGTTCTGTCAGTAAGCCAGTTAGCAACCCGAGTGATGTAGGGATTAATGCCCAGCTTAGTAAATTTATCTATGATTCTAGAGAGGGGGATGGTGTCGAAGGCCTTGGTGAGGTCCAGACAGGCTGTGTGGACCACCTTACTCTTGTCCACGGCTCTGGAGACTGATTCAAAGAAGTCAATCAGGTTCAGGAGATAAGATCGGCCCTTCGCGAACCCAAACTGCGTGGGGTCCAATGTTTGAAGGTTGCCTATGTCTTTGTTTATAAGTTCCATGATAATATGTTCCATGGCCTTGCAGATCAGGCTTGTCAGACTGATGGGGTGATAGTTCCCAGGATCCAAGGTGGATTCCCCCTTGTGGAGTGGGATAACTGTAGCTGTGCACCACTTAGTGGGCACGAAGCCTAAGGTGAGGCTATGATTAAACATGACACTAAGGTGAGGTGCCAGTTAATTTTGTAGTTCATATAGTACACAGCCCGGGATGTCGTCTGGTCCCATGGATGCTGTATTCTAGCTTTGGAGAGTATGTTTTTTTACCTGTGTGGCCGTTATTACCAGAATTTGGCAATCTTTTGGTATTGAGATGGGCCCTTTAGGGGGTGAGAGAGGGTGAAGTTTAGAGATACTTTGGAAATGTTATGAAAATCTGCATAAAGCGGAGAAGTGTAGAAATCAAGAAAAAGCACAAATGGAAACATTTATGGAAAGCTTAAATATGCCAAGGTTAGCAGTAGAGGCTCAATCAATTAACAGTTACGATAGGAGGAGATGAGATAAAAAATGGTGAAGTATAACCAATCTTCAGGAAAGTCTCCAAGAACAGATGGTATTCTGGTGGAAGTTTGGATGCTAGGAGAGAAGAAAGTGATAAAGATATGGAAACTTTTGTTTAACAGTGTTTTAAATAGAGAGGAAGCACCAACATCCTGGGAAAAAACACAGTGGCTGTAATACCTAAAGACAGCAAAGAGCCATCAAATCCAGCTTCATATGGGCCCATTTCAATTTTAAACCATGATTATAAAGTATTTATGTCAATAATGGCTAAAAGAATAGCAAAGGTGTTGCCAAAATTGACAGATATCATTCAATTTGGTTTTGTGGAGGTGAGGCAAACATTTGACATGAATAGAACAATGATGATCCAGAGAGAGAAGCAGAATGTAAGAAAATACTGCAGTTGGTGGTTCTTGATGCAGAGAAAGCATTCACAAGAGGGACTTTATGAGTAGGGCAATGGAAGCATTTGCATTTCCAGATACAATGATAAGGTTAATTAGGAGGATATATGAGGGATTGGAAGCACAAATCAAAGTAGGAGAGTTCCTTTCTGATAAAGTATGTCTGAACAGAAGAACCAGACAGGGGTGCACTCTTTTCCTTTGTTATTTATGTTATATTTAGATCTACTGGCAAAGAAAATATAGTACTCAGAAATTCAAGGATAAAATTGGTATGGTATTCAAGAAAATTGGCTTTATTTGCAGAGGATATGATTCTCTACTTGATAAAACCATAAAAAGGACATCTTAGTGTTGTGGAACATTCTGAGATAGTTCTGTTTTTTATTTGTTTTTTTTTTTTTTTAATATAAAATTAATGAAGATAAAGCAAAGGCTATAGCTGTAGACTATGAACCCACACAAGAATTGGTTCAGCAATACTTATATTTATGGGGTTATGATAAAATTAAGTATTTAGGAGGATGGGTTAAAAAGGACACAGTTATGGGAGCGAAGAATAAATGGGAAGATTCTAAACAAAAGATAATACAAAAACTGAGAAACTGGAAGCCCTTGCTTATGGATATGGCTAGCAAGATACAAGCAGTAAAAATTTTTTTGTCCCTTTAGTTTTATATACAGGTCAGGCATACTTTTTATCAACCAGAGGAGAAGTTGTGGACAGTAATTAATAAAGACTTGAAGGATTTTATCTGGAAGAGGAAGAGAGTCATGAGGGATAAGTTGATCCTTCCAGTAAAACAAGAAGGTTTAGGATTACCTGATTTAAATTGATATTTTAGAACTACACAGTTAAGGCTCTTACACGTAACACAAGCAGAAAGCTATAAATCAAAAATGGAAAGGGATGGTGAGAAAGCAGGGGGATAATTGAAGAAATAAGGAAAGAGAGGGATTTTGGAGGCAGATTCTTAAGGAGAATAAAACAGTCCTACAGAATATTATACTCAAAGAAGCAGAAAGTACACTAAGAACTATGCCAACACAGGAATGGAGAAACTGGATTCTGCCGATAGGGATGACTGCAATCATGGGTACAGAGATTAGGCAAGAGGGGACTAGAATTTACTAGAGGAAGCTGGCAAAGGAACCTAGGTATTGGAAACAAATAATTAGAGAGGGAAAGGTAACAGAATGGGAAGAGGCCAAGAAGACATTTGGACTGCAGGCTACAGATTGCCTTCACTATCAGGAATTGATATCAGTGTATGTAAAGGCAAAGAGTAAGGGACAGGGGAATCCTAAGTTAAAGACGTGCACTAGTTGAGCTTTCAGTTGAATCGTGATTAGAAGCTGCTGTTAAAAAAGGGATAATCAGTAGGTTGTATAAAATATTCCACGATAACTATAGGAATCAATCAGAGGAGGTCAGAAAAGATTGAGAAGAGAGATTAGATAAACAATTTACAAAGAAACAATGGGAAGACCTATGCATGGCTCCCAAACATGCAACAGAGTCTAGATAAATTAGGATTTCTGCCTGGAAGTGTTTGCATAGCTACTTTTATACCCTAAGCAGACTCCAATTTTTTTTTCTCAGTTAGATGTCAAATGTTGGAGGTATAATAGGGAAGAAAGGGGTATCTGGGGCATATGTTTTCTGAGTATAATGAGCTGGCAGACTTTAAAAATTCTCTACAGAGTACTCAGCTAGGATACTGGGCGAGCAAGTGAGTGTAACTAAGGAAATTATTTTTTTGAACTGGGATACAGTATCTGAATTGCTGAATTGCTTGGACATACTAAGGCCTTGTTAAGTTTAATTCTGGTGGCTGCCAAAAAACAAAATAAATAAATAAATAAAACAATTATCAGAAAATGGAGATCAAAGTCTAAACCAACCACACTTGAAGTAGTGAATACTGTAACAGAGATAAAAGAACAGGAAGTGGGATCTTGAGAAAAAGGTAAGAGTAAATTAGATGGGAAAATGGAAATTGTAGGAACAATACATAAAGAAAAATGTTTTGGAGAAGGAATGAGATTTAGAACAATGAAGGAACTGAACAATTTATGCAATGCTGGATTGATTACATTGCATGGAACAAATATGTGATGTATAATATTTGTAAATTGAAACCTGTTAATATGTTTTGATTACTTTTATAGAAATGTAAGTTTGTCTATGTCACAAGTGCTAATGCAATAAAGGTGTTTAAAAATAGTTTTGGAATATCACACTAAAATACTTAGCCATAAATACTCATAACGGCATGCTGCTTATAAACCTTTACCTTTTGTAGATCTCTGTGTACTTCCTACCTTCTACACATCAGAGATATGTCTCCATGTCAGAGGTGTAAGACCTGGCAATGCGAGTCCCAACACTTCAAAAAATAAACTGCTATTAGAAATGAAAGCAAGTAAATTGCAAACTCATTGTTACACCTTCCAAGTATTTTTGCAGGAGGGCTTCACCTGCTGTCCACGAACATTGTGGGTTCTGTCCCATACCCCTGCTACTTATATCTCTGTACCTGAGTCGGAGGGATGCTTTCAGATACCACAACCTCATACTTAGTGTATATTCCCATTATTCACTCCTACATTTCTGCAGTTCTAAGGATCCCAGTTATGGTCCTTGGACTTTCAACAGGCAAATACAAGGTGTGCCACATCTCTATGTAATTGGATGATATCCTGTGTACCGGAACACTTGCTAAACTAAGAGAAAGTGCTAAAAAGTCTGAAGGATGCAGGTTTGCATTTTAAAAAGAACTTTTAAAAGCAAATAAAGTATGGTTTACTTCCTCATTTGAACAACTGATGCATAATTAGCAGAAATTTGTGTGTATGAGCAAAACTGGCAAGAGAACTCACCTTCCCTAAAGTGACCTGCAAAGATGAAACAGTACAGTTGTGTAAGTTATCTTACCAATATCGTAGATGTTCAAACAGATCACTGCTACATAATCCTTTAGCCACATGGGCCATATTCTGCAAAGGGTATAAGACATCAGGACAGTCTACAAAGCTTTGGGAGCCTTCCTTGTGCACCGTATGTCTGCCCTAAGTATGTGAGTGCATGTTTAGGGCAGACATAAGCATGTGAGTGCATGCTGGTATGAGGGATGTACTATCACACAAAAATCAGAGCTTCTTTGCCTAAAGAAGGAGGCAGAAGCCTAAAGCTCAGGTAAATATTGTAATGAAGAAAAAAATCCATGTCAAAATTTTCAAAGTAATGTGACAGGGACCCCACCCTGGCCAGGGAAAGACCAGAAATAAAAATGGGAAAGTAGTAAGGTGTTACTACTGTAACAGTGATCTATACATCCACTATTACGGTAAAATAGCTTAAGCAATTTTACTATGTTCATTATTAATAACTGTGGCAGTAGCGTTTAGCTATATGGGATTATTGGCAAAGCTTAGAAAGAAAAGGAAGATGCACACGGTACAGAACCTATGAGACACTAGAGAATATCTCTAGAAAAAATACCATTCTACCTCTGGAAAGAATCAGTGTTAAAGTATCTGGTGAAAGTATGTACTGAGCACCAAGTTACTGCCTAAAGAATAGTTCTAGAGTTGACCCCTTTCCAAAAAGACATTGAAGTGGCCACTGCCAGTTGTAACCTTTATGAATGATCCTCAGAACCGGTGCGTGTTAGGCTATCTGTCACCACAGAGGGAAGTGAAGAACTAGACTTTGGGACAGCATTACTAGAATCCCAGGGTGGGGAAGGGAGGAAAACATGAAGGGGAATATAGTCAGTTTGCTTTTTTTTTTTTTTTAGATTGTATTTGGTTATAGAAGGATCCTCTCTTATTTTTTGAACCTCCCTGCCATTGCTTCCTGAAATTGTGTTTACCTCCATCTTGCTGAGATTGTTTATGTTGTTTCCTGTAAAAGAAACCTAAATTGGTAGAACAGTTTTTTATTGCATTTTGGCATGGAGGGTTGAAAAATATGTGTAACCCAGTGAAATGACTCTCCACTTTCATCAATTTTTTTAAAGACCTCGGCAGAGGAAGGCTAAATAATACCTCATTATTGGGGGGGGGGGGGGGGGCATTCAGGAGCTCAGCTTTGACATCCTCTGGTAAATTTTGAAAACGTAATCAGGCAAATCTTATTACTGACCCTGTGGCATCTGATCTAGAACAATACCAGCAGTGTCAAAAGAACACTTTAGTGAGTGTTTGGTTAACTGACATGCAGACGATATCAAAAAATTCAGACATGTCTTAGACTTTTGTCGCTCTTCTAGTCAGGATGTAATAGACGAGTCTTTGTGAGTTTTGTCCAACCAGCTTTATTATGTACAAACACATCAGGATTGAGGCTTAATGACTAACTTAGATAAACTTTTTTTACAAACTAGCTATTACATTCATACATGCTCATTCTCTGACTGCACTCGCAAAATGGCACTGAAGCTAGCATGTGCTTGCTACTTATATGCACGTTCAATCCCTGAAACACTTCTTAAAAACACAGTGCACACTCTGTTCTACATCCTCCCTGTTTGAGAAATAGGTCATGCAATATTGGCAACATCAGTTGACATGCAATAAATACAAATAATTCTTTGTCATGCAATTATACAGAACTAGATACACATATTCAGTTATGTCTAGGTCGCTGTGTATTTCACACTAGGTCTGGAAATACAACCAAATCGTGTGACATAACATTTAGAACTAGATTTAGCAACTGGTACTGTCTCTCCTGAATGTTCAACTTTAGAGACATCAGGAACATCATCAGGAACGGAAGTAGAAGTTAAGACACGTTCTGCAACAGGAACATTGTCTGGATTGCTCTGAGATCTAGAGTCTGTGGCACCGAAACAATACTGTGATATCAATTCTGATAACGGAAGAAGATGTCTGCGATTTCTCATGTACTCCAGACCCTCAGATTCTACAAAGTAGGATCTTGGCTCGGTAAATATACCTGTTACTTGACCAATCTAATCAAAACCTTTGGGCGTTTGTATCCTTACTGTCTCTCCTTCTTTCAATAGACACAGAAATCTGCTCGATTTATCATAACAGGACTTCTGGAAAGAACGCTTCCTGAATAATTGGGCTCTAATGGTTCTGTTGTTCTTAGCTTTAGGCCTCAACAAACTGGAACTAATAGGCAGTGTTGCTTTGGTTTGCCTGGATAGAAGTCTCTGAGCAGGCGAGCCAAGTATATCGTCACAAGTTATGTTTCTGAGATTAAGTAAATTCAAAAAGGCATTGGTATTGTCACATTTTGACCTTTCAAGTAATTGCTTTGCACTCTGTACTGTACGTTCAGCTAGTCCATTTTTATTTATTTTTATTTTACATTTGTTAACCGGGGGTGTCTGACTGAGCCGAAAAGGCCCTTTTTAAGCAGAGGCCCGAGAAGAAAAGTTCCACACAGAAAAATTACACATACATTTAGATATTTTAGACATGATCAGTATACACACAAATTACAATAGACATGTTTTTACATTGGTATGCAGTACATCAACAGTTACAATGGAGAGCACAAACAAGAAAATCTTAATTTAAAAATAAAGGTAATTAATAGATTTGTGGTGTACAACTGAAATTTGGAACAGAGGTAGAATATATACATAGTACACTGGTACAGTACATACATTGTACATTAGCCAGTGTTTGTAAGAGTGAAAACTATTATCAAGTATTCTAGGTTTAGTATGTGTACCTTATCCGCTTTCACTAGCTTGGGGAGCAATCACGGCACTGCCAGCTTTGCTTTTGATGTTGCCTAATGAGGTTTTTAAAGGAGGCTTTGGATGATGTGTTTTGTATGCTAGCAGGGAGAGAGTTCCATTTTTTAGCCAATGAACTACTATATAGTGTGTCTCCAAAGCTATTGTAGCTGTTGGTGACTTCTGGTAGTAGTTTGCTTGATGATCTAAGAGGACTTTTGGCTGAGAGATGTTGTACTAGGTTTTTGAGGGCAGGACACTTATTGGGGAGGTAATAGAATGACAGAGGCAGAGTTGATTGTAGGTTAGGAGGTTGGGCAGTTCAAGCCAGTGGAGCTGTCTCAAAGCAGTACAGTGATTTCTATATGAGCAATTTTCAGCAAAGCGGACAATTCTGTTATAGCAGGCTTCCATTTTGCTTAGTTCAGTTTTGTTGAGATTAGTCAGAATGGGAGATGCATAGAATAGGGTGGATAGAAGTTGGGAGTGAGCAATGGCTAATCTTGTGTTGTTGGTAAGAAATGGTTTGATACGGTAAGAGTGATCCCAGTTTGGCATGTACTTTTTTAATAGTTTAGTTGAGATGACCTATCAAATTTTAGGTGGGAGTCTATGGTTATTCCCAATAGCTTAGCCTGTGCCACTGGAGTGATTGGAGTAGCATTTGTGGAGTAGATAGTGAATTGACTGTTATCAGTGTTTTTATTAGAACTGGTTAAAATCATAAGCTGAGTTTTCTTTGGATTGGGGATAAGTTGGGCTTTGGTAAGGTAGCTTTCAGCTGTTGATGAGGTTTTTAGTTTGGAGAGCATGCTTCTGATTGAAGTGGTGGAAACTGTTTTGAGGGTAAAGTTTGTTGTTGTTGTTGTTGTGTCTTTTGGCTTTTCCCGGTTAGGGGTCGCACAGCGGAACTCCGGTCCACTAATGATTGGCAGTTGATTTTTACATACTGAGTTGCCGGCCCTAACGCACAACCTTCAACGAAGGTACGCTCATTCACGCATGTCTCCACAGAAGACGCTCTAGCTGAGACTCGAACGGGTGTGTCTTGCTGTGAGGTGACAACGCTACTGCAGCACCACCATATTTGTGTTGGGGGGATAGTGAGGTAGGAACTGTCCTGTGATACTAAGGATAGAATTGAGTTCACAAAGTGGGAATTAAATTGTGTTTCGATGGGAACTTTAGTGTCAGGGGTGGTTGGTTTGGGGGTAGCCTTTTGGGTGAGTTTTAGTAGCTGGTTTACATTTTTCCAAAAATTTGGGGGGTTGTGTTGGTATTTAGTTTGTAATGTCATGTAGTAGGATTTTTTGTCCAGCCTAATGCATTTTTTTGCACGGTTGCACAGTTCATGGTACTTAGTTAGGCTTTGTGTTTCTTTGATTTTTTGATAGTAAAGCCAGGCAGTGTCTCTGGACTTGAGGATTTGTTTGGTTTCTTTACTGAGCCAGGGGCTTGTAGAGGTTCTAACCTTGATTTTGCACAATGGAGTGACAGTGTCTAGGTGTTGTAGAAATGTTTTGTTGAAATATGCTACAGCCTGGTCAAGTGGGAGGGTTTTTTTTTTTTGGGGACGGGGTCCAGTCACAGTTACAAAGTAAAGTATTGAGGACCTCAGGAGAGAATTTCTTTGTGTTTCTAGCGGATTTACAGCTAGTGGTTTTGCATATGCTTGTTCTACTACATATAAGGTATACTATGTTGTGGTCACTTAAGGTGTCTGGGAGACTGCTTGTGTGGCGGTACAATGTGGGGTTGTTAGTTAGGACCCAGTCAAGGATGGATTCCCTTTTAAATTTTTTATCACATCTAGTTGGAATTTGGACTAGCTGCTGGTAGCCATGGAGATTTATTAGATTACTTGGTGGTTCTGATATACAGGTGAACCAATCTAGGTTGAAATAAGAGTTTCTTGTGAGTATTTGGAAGAACACCAGGATAAGAAGTCTTCAATGCTAGCAGGTGCATTACCAGGTGGAATATAGATTACAATTGTCGTGATGACCTTTTTAGGGTGAAGTTGAAGTTGTGAGACAAGTATGTCCCAATTATTGGGGGAGGGGTAGGAGTTTGGTAATTGACATACAGTTAAGTTTGACTTATACAGTAAGGCAGTTCCACCCCCTTTACGAAGTGGTTTGTCTTGTCTAATGATATTGTAGCCGGTAGGGGGAACTTCTGAGTTAGCTATGTTTTTATTTAGCCAGATTTCTGTTAAAGCAATCATGTCTGGGGAGTAGTATGTTATTGTGGCCCGGAGTTCAGGCACTTTATTTTTTAAAGCGGCCGTGGTGGTGCAGCAGTTAGTATTGTCGCCTCACAGCAAGAGGTTCTCCGGTTCGATCCTCGGCTGGGGTGCCTTTTATGCAGAGTCTGCGTGTCCTCCCTGTGGCCGCGTGGGTTTCCTCTGGGTGCTCCAGTTTTCTCCCACATCCCAAAGACATGCTGTAGGTGGATTGGACACTCTAAATTGGCCCTAGGTGTGGGAGTGTGCGTGTGTGTGCCTTCCATGGAAGGTTGGGTGCCGGGCTGGCAACTCGACACTGTAAAAACTCCACTGCCAATCATGAGCGGACAGGTGATCCGCTGTGGTGACCCCTAACCGGGAAAAGCCGAAAGAAGAAGAAGTTCAGGTACTTTATTTTTGATACTTCTAATATTAATATTTAGCATTAAAAGATGGTTGGTTTTGCTGTTGTTGTTGATTTGCCCAGGGATGAAGATAGTGGGGGTGTTATGTTCTGACATTTGTGTTGGAGCAGTTTGCGTTGGACAGGATGGATTTGGGCCTGGGTTAGGGTGGATATCCCCACTTATGGTGAGCCTGGTGTTAAAATGGTGATACAGATGTTGGAGTTTGGTGATGAGTGTGAGAAAGTATTGTGTTTTTGGAGTAGGAATGAGAGCATATGTGTTTAGCACTGAAGTGGTCTGTTATGTAGTTCTTGAACAACTGCGGGCAGATATTATTATAATATGAGGTGTCTGTATATGAGAGTGCATAATATAGTGTTGTGCTACTAAGTTTAGGGATATTGCTAGAGTAATAACTTGTGGAGTTATAAATAATTATGAGAAGGCAGACTAGACTTAATTGTGTGATAGTTATGGTTATAATGTTTAGGTTGGTTCTAGGTGGAGGTCTGGATAGGAATTATAGTGTTGCACTATATGTGGATGGGTGAGTAGTGTGGGGTGATGTAAATAATGCCTAGTGGGAATGAGAGTGGTTGGGATTATGTTGTGGTGGGGCAAGTTGGTGTGGTGTAATGTGATCTAACTTGAGGAGCTGTGATTTATTTATTTATTTTATTTATTTATATTTGTTGACCGGGAGTGTCCAACTGGATGTAGGTACATTTTCAGCAGAAGCCCAAAGAGAAAAGCTCCACAGTTAAAATAAACAGACAGTAGTTACATTGGATTACATAGCGATTAACAATTTACATAGCAATTACTTACAACATATTTACAGATGAAGCACATAGTACATCAGTAGACAACCAGAATCTTTATCTGTGAAGTACATACCAGACATTAACAAATGTTACAATAAGAAGTTCCTGCTGTATAATAAGTACTAGGCTTATGAGCATCTGAGCTTGCTATGATCAAGGTAGTTAGTGGAGTGGAAAGAAAGGTAGTGGTTGGATGGGGTGGGTGATATTAGAGTGGGAGTTGCAAGGGCATAGTCAGCATGTTTTTAGGTGCGCATTTAGTAAAGTTTTGAAGTGGGTGCATGATGGTATAGAGGTAATTGTGGGTGGGAGGGAGTTCTATAATTTGGCTATGGTGCAAGAGAATAGTGCTTCACCAGCAGAGTTATTGGCTTTAGTGATCTGCAAGTGATTTTTGTTGCTGGATCTTAGTGGTCTGGTGGTGTGATAGGGTTGGAGTAGATTCTGGAGGGATGGGACATTTAGTGGATGGTTTACTAGTTTGTGGGCGAGTGAGAGTTGATACCATTGAAAGAGGGGAGGTAGTTCAAGCCAGCCCAGTTCAGCAAGTGAGAGACAGTGGTGACTACGGTAGGATGGCCCTGTGGCGAATTTGGCGATTTTGTTGTAGCAGGTCTCTAGCTTGTTTAGATCGCATTGCCTTAGGTTGGTATATATTGGAGAGGCATAAAGTAGGGTGGAGATAAGGCGGGAATTTGCTATTGAAATCTTTGCTGCTTTTGTGAGAAGTTGCTTATTTCTGTATAACCCTCCTAGTTTTTTGTGGACTTTTTTTATGGTCATGGATATGTCAATGTCAAATTTTAGCTTATTGTCTATTTCCACTCCTAGTAATTTGGTGTGTTCAGTTGGGTATATAGTGGTGTTGTCTTTTGCTGTGATGTTAAAGTGAGAGTTGTTTTGAGTATGTTTGGTGGGTTGGAAGATGAGTAGTTTAGTTTTGTTTGGGTTGAGTATTAATTGGGCATCGGATAACCAAGTTTCAACAGAGGAAAAGGCTTCCTGTGTGACATTTTGAAGTTTGGGTAGGGACTGGGCTGAGCAGATGATGGTTGAGTCATCTGCGTATCTTATGAGTGTGCCATGTTTGGTGGCAGAGGCTAGATTATTGGTGAAAACAGAGAAGAATAGGGGTCCAAGGATGGATCCTTGGGGAACCCCTATGGAGACAGGTAGTTGAGATATGTCATTCTGCCATACAATGGATTGTTGGCGGTCAGGCAGGTAACTCTGAAACCAGTTGGTGATTGATTGTGAGAAGGATAGGTTATTGAGGACAGAGATAAGTTGTTTGTGTGGGACCATGTCAAATGCTTTAGATAGGTCTAGGAAAGTAGCAGAGGAGAGATAGCCATTGTTTTTATGCTGAAAGATAGTGTTAGTAAAGGAGAGTAAGGCAGTGGTGGTGCTATGGTTTGGTCGGAAATCATGCTGAGTATTGGAAAGGAGGTTGTTAGTAAGGAGGTAGTCTGAGACCTGAGAGTGTATGCATCTCTCTAGTATTTTGGAGAGTGGAGAGAGAATAGCTATGGGGCAGTAACTGGTTAATTCTGTGGAGGGTCCACCTTTGTGGAGGGGAATTATATGTGATACTTTCCACAGTGTGGGAACGTAACTTTCTGACAGAGATCGGTTAATCAAGATGGATACTGGGTAGGCCAGAGCATCAGCTGCGATTTGTAGGTATTCACTTGGGAGGTTGTCTGCTGCTAATTTGGTGGGTTTAAGTTTAGTTAAGAGCTTTTTTTATGTTGGAGGTAGGTACAGGAGAAAAAGAGAAGGCAGTGGGGAGATTACTAGTTGAAGGTGTGGGTTGGAGGGAGGGTTGTGTTGTTTAGCTAGTGATAGTATGGTTTGTGTGAAGTGTGTGTTGAATGAGGTAGCAATATTTTCTGTGGAGTGAGGGATGTTAGGAGGAGGGGTACTGACTTTACCTGGGTGGAGGATGGAGTTTATGGAGGACCAGAATTGTTTGGGGCTGTGTTGGGAGGAGTCTAGGGCAGACTGGTAGTATTGGAATTTGTCTTGTTTTATTAGCTTTTTGACTCTATTGCGTAGGTCTAGGAATTTCTGTCTAGTTGAGGGGTTTTTGGTTTTGCGCCAGTGCTCCCAGGCTTTATCCCTGTTTTTCATTTCTGACTTAGTGGTTTTCTGTAGCCATGGGGAGGGTTGTGCTTTGATTCTGGAAAGTCTTATGGGGGCATGGTAATTAAGGATGCTCAGGAAGGTAGTATTAAAAAGTTCAACTGCGTCATCAAGACTGAGATACTTTAGAGGATGCCAATTACATTCTTTGAGGGATAAGATGAATGTCAGTGGGTTAAAGTTTAGTTTTTTTTACGTATTTGACGGAAGATGACAGGTTTAGCTTGGTATAGGTAGTTTTTGAGTAGGAATGTTGGGGAGTGATCACTGAGGCTATCTGATAAGCAGCCTGTTATATATGACTGGGGGCTCTAACTGACTTTTATCCAATCCAGGGTAGTGTGCTTGCTGGAGTTTTTCTTTATCCTGGTTGGTGACTGGATTAGTTGGGTGAAGCCATGAAGGTTTACATGATGGGTTGGACGGTTGCCATAACAGGATTGCCAGTCAATATTGAAATCACCTAAAATGATAGTTTCTTGGGGGAGATGGTGGGTAGACCAGCTGAGGACGTTTTCTAGTGGAGGGATGTTTTGGCCAGGTGGGAAGTAGCATCCAATTATGTTGATGGTTTTGTTTTGGTTTATTTTGAGGTTGGTATATATTATTTCTTCATTGCCTATTTGTGGAGCTGATGATTTTAAGATCTGGATGTTTAGATGCTGTTTAAATATTATAGCTACACCGCCTCCTTTTTTGTTTAGCTGATCTACTCTTAGTATGCCATAACCAGTAGGGAGTATTTTCTCACTGGTAATGTGAGGTTTTATCCAGGTTTCTGTCAGGATGACTATCTGGGGAGTACAAGTCTATGGTGGCATGGAGTTCATAGACTTTGTTGGATATACTTCTAATATTTAGGCTTGGTAGAAGGAAGTCACTTGGCTTTCTATTGTCTGTAATATGGGAGACGTTGTGGTTTCTTGTCTGATTATGAGGATTGGGGTTGGAGATGGTAGGGCCAGGGTTGGGGTGAATGTCTCCACTTAGGGCTAGTTTTGATGTGCATGAGGTTATTAGTTTCCTCAGTTTTTGAATGTGTTTGTTTATAAGGGAAACTTTATGATTGTGCTCTGTGGGTAATAGGTATGGTGGGAGGGTTAATATGTTAAGTTGTAGGGATGCTTTATGTTTGAGTAATATAGTTGGTAGAATATGTGGGGGGTGCATAGGGAAGGTTCTTGAGTTGGTGGCAGGGGAGCTGAGTGAGGGTGAGACATGAGTGGTGGTGTGAGTAGTAGTACAGTGGTAGTGGTTGAGTGGGGGAATGATGGAGCTTTGGTAGGATGTAAGATATGCAAGGAGAGTGCATGCAGTGAGCATAGGTAAGGTATGCTTGTACATGTTAGTTGAGGTGTGACAGTAGTGGGAAGATGGAGGAGGTAGTGTTGGGTTAGCGCTGTAGTTGGCTACTGGAAAGATGGGAGGGGTTTGTGAGTGTAATAAAGGTGGTACCACTGGGGGTGGGAGAGAATAGGGGGCAGGGTGGGGAGCGAAGCGGGTAGAGACCCTGTTAGTTGCTCTTATGAGGGGGCTGGAAACAATCAGGTAACAGAGTTAACTGATAAATGAACATATGATAGTGACAAAGGTGGTTGTAGTTTTAAAAATGGTGCCTGCCATAGGTAATATTTATTACCTTTGGGATTGTCTTAAGGTAATAAACAGGGAAGGGGGAGGGGAGAACAAGGGTGTGAGCAGGCAGTTCTTTGTACTGCTGCTAATGAGCCAAAGCAATGACAAGTTTGTGTTTAAGAAACAATCACAGTTGACCAAGGACTGCTCTGAAACTGTAAGTCTTTTCTTAACCATTTCTCAGGTGGAAAAACAGGATAACCTTGTATCAGTAGGCTACTGTGGTCTCAGTTTAAATTAACAAACACACAGTATTGATCAGTTATGGATACTATTTGCTAACAGAAGGGAATAAGAGAGAAATTGGAAGATGAGTGAGTGTGTGTGTGGGTGGTGGGGGTGGGGCTGCTTACAAGCCAAAGCAGAGTGCTCTCCAGGGAAAAATGACTATTGACTCAAACAGGTAGACACATACTCAAAGTTAACATTAGCTGTTTGCAGACAGTTCAGACCCGGACTGTGCTTTTCTTATAAGAATGATAAAGGTGGTACCGCAGTTGAATACTTAAGAGTGGTGTTGGGTCTAGAAAAGAAGAGTACAGAGAGGAGTAAGCACTTTGGAGATGATAAAGATATATTATAAAGATTACAAAAAACAAACTGAGCAAATAGCTACAATATGCTGGAAAATATATGTCTTGAACCAACTACTACTATATGCAGATACTGAGCCAACTGGAAAAAATAGAAGTTATGTTCTTACCATAACGTTCCATGTTAGTTGTCTTCTTCTCGCCTTCTTCTTGCTGGATGGGTTCGGAGCCGACCTCGGCTCCGACTCGGCCACTCTAAAAGCTCGAGAGTTGGTTCCACCGGCTCGAGGCTCCCCTTATATCCCACAATGCTAGGCGAGAGTTACCTCAGATCTCGTTTGTAAGCTAACCCCAGCTTATAATAGTAACAGAATAACTGTAAAACAGAATCCACCTCTAACAACAGGAAGAAAGAAGGATGACCTATATCCTGAACCAGGAAATATGCATAATAGCATATGTCTAAGAAAGAGGTGGTAGAAAGAGAGGTCACAATCAGAACTCCTCTAGGTCTGTCCAGGCCAGGGGAAGGAGGGTGGGGCCTAAGAAGAAGGCGAGAAGAAGACAACTAACATGGAACGTTATGGTAAGAACATAACTTCTATATGTTAAGTTGTCTATCTCGCTTCATTCTTGCTGGATGGGACCGCGTCCTAGCACCTTGTCCCGGTGGCCTAACGGAACAGACTCCTGAGAACAGTGGAACCAAAGTTAGCTCTATGCCTAGAAGCTAAATCCAACTTATAATGAGAAATGAAAGTGTGAGGAGTAGCCCAAGTAGCCGCTGCACAAATGGTGTCGATAGGCAGTCTGTCTTGGAAGGCTAAAGAAGTAGCCAAAGCTCTGGTGGAATGAGCCTTAGGTTTATCAGGCAGCTTTTGATGTCTAATTTCATATACAAGGGAAATCAAAGATGTTAGCCATCTGGATAATGATACCTTTGAAACTGAAAGTCCCTTTCTGCTCTCCGCATAGGAGACAAACAGCTGATCAGATTTTCTGAACTGTTTAGTTCTATCCAAGTAGTACCTCAATTGACGGTGAACATCCAGGCAGTGTAATTTTTGTTCAGACCTATTGGAATATTCTGGAAAAAAGACCGGTAGATCAATGCTTTGATTCAGATTTGACGTCGAGACCACTTTAGGCAAAAAGGACGGGTTAGTTCGTAAGGATACTCTGTCCTTATGAAACAAAAGATAAGGAGGACGACAGCTGAGTGCTTGAAGCTCTGAAACTCTTCTAGCTGATGTAATAGCTACCAGAAAAAGAGTTTTCCATGATAATAATTTTAAAGAACAGGAGACTGCAGGTTCGAAAGGGGGAAGAATCAAAGAAGCAAGAACTAAATTTAGGTCCCAAGGAGAAGGAGGATTTCTTATAGGAGGTCTGAGAAGAAAAACTCCTTTCAAAAAAGCTTTGCAGAGCTTGTGGGACATTAGGGCAGATTCAGAAATACCCACATGAAAGTTAGAAATAGCTGCCAATTGAACTTTAAGTGTAGAGGGAGATGAACCTGCATGGAAGAGTTCAGCTAGAAAATCGAGGACTAGTTGGATGGAAGCAGTGAAAGGATCTATGTCCTTTCCTTGAGCCCAATATGTGAAGCGTTTCCACTTACTCAAATAAATCTTTCGAGTGGAAGATTTATGGGAAGCTATCAAAATATCTCTAACAGAGTGAGATAATTGAGGAAGCCTGGCTAAGGTTGTAACTGGAGGAACCAAGCAGTGAGGTTCAGAGAGGGGAGGGAGCAATGAAACTGACCCGACTGATGGATCAAAAGATCTGGAACTAGGTCCAGATTCCACGGTCGCTCCAAGAGAAAACGATGTAGAAAGGGGAACCACACTTGTCGAGGCCAGTAAGGAGCAATGAGGATCAATGAGGCCTTCTGAGCGATAGCTTTCTGTATTACTTGAGAGATCAGTGGGAAAGGAGGAAATGCATACAGAAGTCCCCGGGGCCAAACTTGGACTAGAGCGTCTCTGCTGGGTTGGCCTGGTAAAGGGAATAGAGTGAAATATTCTCTGCACTTGCTGTTTTGGGGAGTAGCAAAAAGATCGCAGCAAGGCTGACCCCACTTGAGAAAAATTTCTCTGACTACAGAGTCTTTCAGAGACCACTCGTGAGGCATGAGTATAGCTCTGCTCAACTTGTCCGCAATTTGATTGGACTTCCTGGGGATGTGCGTTGCTATCAGAAACCGCTGAGAAGAAATCGCCCATTGCCACAGTCTGAGTGCTTCTCGACACAGGGGGTATGATCTGGTTCCGCCTTGTTTGTTGATGTACCACACTACAGACATATTGTCTGTCTGGATTGCAATCGTTCCCAAGGGGAGAGAGTCTTGAAGGGCTTGCAACGCTAAAAGCACTGCTCTCATCTCCAGAACATTTATGTGCAAGTGGCATTCGTTTGGTTGCCATGTGCCCTGGACCGTCCTGCCCTGATAATGCCCCCCCCCCACCCGATCAGGGAGGCATCCGTTGTCAGAGTAGCAGCCGGAGGAGGTGGAACAAAGGGTCTTCCCAACAAGAGCTGAGGGGAAGACATCCACCACATGAGATGCTTTTTGCACGCTTGCGTGATCATAATGGTGTGAGACATTGGAAGTTCCTGGTATGACCATTGAGTAAAGAGCATCCATTGAAGGATCCGCATGTGGTATCTGGCTAATGGAAGCAGAGGTATGGCCGCTGCCATAATTCCCAACACCTTTAGAACTAACCTGGCTTTGATTCTGTTGTTGTTGAAAAGGAGTGATACCAATTTGTGAATGTCTGTTATTCTCTGATGTGTTAGTCTTGCAGACATGTTTATTGTATCTAGATTTGCGCCTATGTAGGTAATAGTACGACAAGGCGACAAAACAGACTTTTCGCAATTTATTGAAATACCCAGCTTTTGACAAACGCGAAAAGTGTAATCTCTGGCCATCAGAAGGAGATGCTTGGTGGGAGCTGTGAGGAGCCAGTCGTCCAAATATGGAAAAACCTGGAATCCTTGTCGTCTCAGGTGAGAAGCTACCACTGCCATGCATTTGGTAAACACCGGGGCAGTGGTGAGACCAAAGGGCAGGGCCCTGAACTGAAAATGACTGGTTCCCAGCCTGAAGCGGAGGAATCTTCTGGAGCGTCTGTTCATCTTTATGTGATAGTACGCATCCCGAAGGTCTATAGAGCACATCCAGTTTCCTTTGCCCAAAAGGGGAAGGATGGATTGCAGCGTGACCATCCGAAATCTTGTTTTCTTGACTGATTTGTTCAAGACACTGAGATCCAAAATTGGTCTCCAGTCCCCTGTTTTCTTTGGAACTAAAAGAACCTTGAGTAGATTCCGGATCCTTGCTGGTCTGCTGGAACTGGCTGAATTGCTCTTTTGCAAGCAGTTTTGAAATCTCCAAAACTGCTAGATCCCTTTGAGCGGGTGGAACATCTGGAAGGGATTTTTGACTGATTTGGAAAGCGAAGAAAGGGGATAGAATAGCCTTCGAAATGATGGACTGTACCCATTTGTCTTGAGTCAGGGATAGCCAGGCTTCTGGGTACAGTGACAATCTTCCCCCGACTGCCTCCGAAGATGGGCAGTCGGGCAACACCTCAGGGATGCTGAAAGGGCTTGTCAGGAAAGACTTCCCGATTGCCCTGGTTCTGCGGACCCCCCCTGCCCCTAGGGCGACGTCTACCATTGTTATTCCCGCCTCTGCCTCTGGCGGGAAAACGACTCTGCGTCAGGCGAAGTCCCTTGAGATTGTTTACGGAACCACATCTTTCCACCTTTCTGGCCTTTGGGGTAAGGCCTGGAAGGAGTAGAAAAACGGACTCCGACGGCAGAAAGGGTCTTGCCATCAGTCTCGCACCTAGTCAAGGTTTCTTTCACTTGAGGACCAAAGAGGGATGATCCATCAAACGGGAGTTCGTGAAAGACGTCTTGAAGGGGTCCGCAAAATTGCATAGCCGCATCCAGGCATGCCTACGTAAGGCCACACCTGTCCCTGCGGCTCTGCTCGCTCCATCAGCCGCGTAAGAAAGAAGGCGCATGGAGGAGTTGGTTATGGAATTAAGGGTAGCCAGCTGCATGTTCATCTTATCTTGGAAACCCGCAGCTGTAGGGTCCTTTAACATTTCACTCGCTTCCTTGATCAAGTCCCTTTGAAGACGAGTAAAATGGCACAGGTAGTTCAGCGAACGCATGGTAAATGTCGCTGATGAGAACATCCGCTTCCCGTACCTATCCATGGACCTAGATTCCTTGTTAGGTGGATGGACAGGTACTGAAGGATCAGCTAGCTCCTTCTTAGTGGCAGCAGCTACCACCATAGCATCCACAGAAACTCCTTTTGTTAAAAACTGTTTGTCTGCTGGAGCTGTTATGAACTTGGAGGGTCTCCTGGGAGTGGGGTCCACTGAATCAGGAGCCGTCCATGCCTTCTTAGCAACCACCTGCATGAGGGGGTCGAAGGGGGGGAACACCCAGGAGGTGGAAGGACGAGAGCCAGACGCGTCAAGATACACAGATTCGTCCTCCAAAGGGTTGAGGGCTGGCCAATTCCCCTCTGTTTCAGGATCTCCAGAATGTCTGCAAATGAGACATCTTCAGAAGGGGAATGGGGGGAACCCTCAGAATCATCCAAATCTGTGTCTGACGTGATGGACTCAGGTGAGTCAATGTGTTTCCTCTTACACTTCCTCTTCCGAGGGGCCTCTTCTCCGTAATCAGGAGAGGCCTCGGATGTGGATGAAATCCCACAGGGGTTCCTGAGGAGCTGGCTCTCTGCGGTCCGGGATGAGGGAGTGAGTCGACTTAGCCTGAGGCACCATAGAGGGAGGGGCGGACGGAGCCGACTGTGGAGTAGAGCCAGGCTCTAACACACTCCGCATGACCTCGAATGCACCCCTGTCAGGCAGAGCCAGAGGTCCCCGCTCCGAGAAGCTAAGAACCCCCCTCGGCACCGACAGTGATGGCTCCGAGGCCGATGTCGGAGCCGAACTCACCAGCGCCGAAGCACCGAGAGGGAGAGGGGGGTCGGACAAGGGTCCGATGCCACTCACCCCCTCGGAGCCGATGAGGGAAGTCCGGCGCCGAGATTCTTCCAAGGAAGAAAACGGAGCCGACGACGGAGCCGAAGACAATTGTATCAGCTCCGACACTATCACAGTCTCGGTTCCGACACGACCCGGCTCCGAGCTCAAGAGAGTCGAAGGAGGAATATGTTGATGGACCGGGGCAGGCATCGACTGATGAGTCGGGCTCTGAAGCATCTGGGCCAGTGCCTCGGACTTAAGTAGTCGACTCACTACCCTCTGAAGGTCATGATCCGACAGCCTCGATGACCTAGAGGAGTGAGATCTTTGGCTCTGTTCAGACAGCAGGGGAGATCCTGGAGCCGAATGAACGGAGCCAAGAGATGGTGACCTGGACCTCTTCCTGGTTGTCGGCTCCGAAGGTCTGGTCGGAGCCGACACGGAACTCTACTACCTCGGCTCCGCCGAGCCGAGGGGCC
The DNA here is from genome assembly GCF_019279795.1 of Protopterus annectens. Classification (NCBI taxonomy): domain Eukaryota; kingdom Metazoa; phylum Chordata; order Ceratodontiformes; family Protopteridae; genus Protopterus; species Protopterus annectens. The sequence continues at coordinate 1,328,642,166 of NC_056741.1, read as the reverse complement.
ACAGAAACTGTGGACTGAGACTTATCGGCTCCAGCCGGAGCCGATGAAGGCAGAGGTTGAGAAACCTTAGGTCTCGGCTCAGTTGCGGAGCCGAAGACCTAGATGCCTTAGAGGGCTTCCCTGTTGAAACAGACAGGGAATCCTCTGGCTTGAGTAAGCCTCTGAGAATCAATTTATTCTTTCTTTCCTGCAGGACCCTGGGGCTGAAGCCATGGCACACAGCACAGGAGTCCTGCAGGTGCAAAGGCCCCAGACAGTAGACACAAGAAGTGTGAGCGTCTGTCAGAGACATTTTCTGACAGCACGCATCACACTTCTTGAATCCGGAGACCTTTGCTTCTTTAGACATTTTTTTGTCTTTGAACAGGTGTACACAAACACACAGACAAACACACTAGTTACACCCTGTCAAGTTAAAATATAATAAAACCAGTAACTAGGATTTTAAAATAAAATAAAACACACACACTCCACTAGGGAAGGAAAGGCCTGTAGGCCCAAGGGAAGAACCTAAGGTTCTTGAGGGAAAAAAACGGAAATTTTTTAGAAGGGGATAAAATTTACTATAAACTAAGGGAATTAAGTAAATATATTAAAAATAAAGGGGTTTTGAAAGACTAATCTCAACAAGAAAAGTTACTCACCAAGAACCGGTAGAAAAACCAACCTCGAAGCTGTAGCGGCAAACGAGATCTGAGGTAACTCTCGCCTAGCATTGTGGGATATAAGGGGAGCCTCGAGCCGGTGGAACCAACTCTCGAGCTTTTAGAGTGGCCGAGTCGGAGCCGAGGTCGGCTCCGAACCCATCCAGCAAGAATGAAGGCGAGATAGACAACTTAACATCATCTGTTAAAAGAAACCTCAAGACAGTTATGTAGTCACAGATAAAAATATAGCGAGCAGCACTCTGTCAAGGTTGTCTAATGTGATTCTAGCCACCAGTAACAGCACAATTATATAGAAATAATTAGACACCAGTATGAGCTGTCTGCACACAACACAATTACATGAATAACATTAGTGAACAAGGTGCAGCTATGCAAACAGACCATACTATTATACTAAAAACAACTTGGTGCAGACAAAATGCTAGCATGGCATAGTAACTTCCAATAATACAGCATAAATCATATTAGATGTCTAACACAATTCAACATAAACATATACACTTGTAAAATGTCTAACATAATTCAACATAAATAGGCATTTACAGTTGTAAAACACTTACTGGAGAGACACTGAGCTCCTCATGGAGCCTGTAGCAGAGTGGATTGTAGTTTTAAAAATGGTGCCTGCCATAGGTAATATTTATTAACTTTGGGATTGTCTTAAGGTAATAAACAGGAAAGGGGGAGGGGAGAACAAGGGTGTGAGCAAGCAGTTCTTTGTACTGCTGCTAATGAGCCAAAGCAAAGACAGATTTGTGTTAAGAAACAATCACAATTGACCAAGTACTGCTCTGAAACTGTAAGTCATTTCTTAACCATTTCTCAGGCGGAAAAACAGGATAACCTTGTATCAGTAGGCTACTGTGGTCTCAGTTTATTGGCAGTGATTGGTGGAGGTGATGTGAGGTTTAGCTGTGGGTGTGCCAGTGAAGGACTCAGAGGGGGTAAGTAATAATTCAAACTCTACCTGTAAAGTGAAGGAGAGCAGAGACAGCAACGTTTATTAAGGTTGGGAGAGTGTCTTCACATTGACTTGCTGATTAGTAACCAGTTTGTGCCCAGATTAGAGTAGGGAGATACATTACCAATGAAGGGGAATGTATAAAGATGGATCTAGGACATTTGCTCGACTGAGCAAACGTCCAAATCCATAAAACCTGAACACACTTTAACAAAAGCGCTTTTATCAAAAAAGCGCTTTCGTTAAAGCGTGTGACAAAAAACCCACTACATTTAAATTTTAGCATTTTAACTGTGTCCCCCACACTCCCCTCTACTTTAATATTCTTCCTCCGAGACCGCACTACAGTGGAGAAAAGGGAAATTTCCCTTACTCGCACCGTAGTACAGCCTCGGCAACAGTTATACTTATGCGAAAGTGCTTCTTCAGTGAAAAGCACTTTCACGTAAGTATGCCCGGACGTTTGGATTTCAGTCGTTTGCTCAATCGAACAAACATCCTAGATCCATAGAGATGCAAATAAACAGGTGGGTCTCAAGTGATACAAGCTAAGGCAGAAAGCACTGAGATCTCTGCACTAGCTGGGGGGATACACAAGGCTACAACAGTCAGTTTTATTAGCACACTGAGAACTACTAAGAAATACTGCTAATGATATAGCTTCACTCTGAAGCTAGTAGAATGAGAAAGCACTGAGAGGGCTGCTTGATGGTTAATTTAATCACAGAGATCTGAATTAAGTGTATACTGTCTATTGGACAGTTAGGATTACTGTACTAGCTGGGGGTTAGAGGACACAAGGCTACAACAGTCAGTTTTATTAGCACGCTGAGAACTACTAAGAAATACTGCTAATGTAATAGCTTCTCTCTCCTAAAACATACAAGTAGAATGCCTGGGTGGACTGACCCTGCTCTTGAGGCTCAAAATGTATATCCTTGTTTAGTTTTGCAGTACTGATTCCTTCTTATACTGTATGGGTGGAGTGGTAGCCACAGACTGCAGATTTGCTTGAGTGTGCTCTGAAGAGAGAGAGAAAAAAGAGAGGATGAAGCTAGTATAATGAGACAAAGATAGGTTAAAGGAATTAATGAGGAGATAGGAGGGTGTAAAAGATACAAGTCTGAGGACAGTGTGGATAAAGCAGGAGAACAGATGCTACTGCTACAGTTTGAGAGTGCTTCAACAGTAACCACATCACAGTGCCATAACTTAGTTTGGAAACAGGTTAATAAATCATGCACAATGCATTTATCAGCCTATTATCCTGTGCATACAAGTAAAAGGAAAATGAACATTTAGCACAGCTGAATCAGTAGCAGAGACAACTGTAGTGCTAAATCAGTAGATACTGTTTCTAACTCCAACAGTAAGTCAATTAAGATTTATATTTGACTGTGGATATTCTGGACTACTAGTAACATGTACAAAGTCCCATTCTCCTGCAAATATCAGAAACAACTGACTAGTAAATTGAGTACCATTGTCAGAAACAACTTTGTGTGGACCACCATGGACTGAGAAATGATGTTTCAACTTAGTGATAATAGCAGTGGACGCTAGATTAGGTAGTAAATCAATCTCAAACCAATTTGAACAAGAGTCTACCAATATCAAGTAATGCTCATTGTTCCACTCGAATATATCAGTGGCTACCGTTGACCAAGGTAGTTCAGGAACTTGATTTAGCTGAAGTGGTTCTCTTTGCAAATGTGGTTTAGTACTATTGCATACTGAACAAAAAGAAAGTACTTTATGAATGTCTTTTACTAGAGAAGGCCAAAATACTAGTTCTCTCGCCTTTCTTTTGGTAGATTCGAAACTTGGGTGACCACAGTGCAAAATCTGGATATATTCATGTTGTAGGGGAGCAGGAACAACAATTCTAGGACGTCTGAAAATAATGCCATCTTCCATCAACATCTCATCTCTATAAGGAAAGTAATGTTGCTCTTCAGGTTGTACACTAGACTACTTTGACAGCCTCCAACATTAATGTAGTGGTTGAGCTTTTGCAAAATAGGATCAGTCTTTGTATGATCTCTCAGCTCATCATCGTGGTAGGAAAAATTACACACTTCCATTACGTCAAAGTCAAAATTCTCTGCATCAAGCTGTTCAGTTGTATTTCTGGGCGATCTGGATAAGGTATCAGACAGATAAAGAAGTTTGCCTTTTGTACAGATCATTTTGAAGTTGTACTTTTACAATTTGAACATCATTCTTTGTAATCTCACTGGAGCTGAATGTGTAGGCTTCCTTAAAATAGTAACTAGAGGTTGGTGATCAGTTTCAGTCTGAATAGCTTGACCATAGGTATAATCATGAAACTTTGAACATACAATTACTATTGCCAAAAGTTCTTTCTCAGTTTGAGCATACTGCATTTCAATTTGGGTAAGAGTTCTAGATGCATAGGCTACTGATCTGCCTTCTTGAAGAATAACTGCGCCAAGACCAATCTTTGATGCATCACAGGAAAGAGTTATTGGTTTACTGACATCATAGTATCTTAATGTAGGTAAGGTTGTAATTTTCTGCTTAAGGTCTTCAAATGCTTTCTGGTGCTGTTCCAACCAAAACCATGTAACATTTTTGCGCATCAGCTGTCTTAAAGGTGCTGTCAACTCACTGAAGTCTGTTATAAACTTGCCTAGATAGTTGATCATGCCAAGAAAACGTTGTAGAGCTTGAACATTATTTGGTGCTGACATCTCAAGAAGAGCTGCTTGCTTGGACAGGTCTGGTCTCAAGCCAGTGCTGGTAAATAAATTACCTATATATGTAACTTCTGGTAGTCTGAATTTGCACTTCAGAGGATTGAGCTTTAAGTTAACGTCACATGCTTTGTCTAGAACTCTCTAAGGTTTCTGTCATGCTCTGCTTCACCATTGCCTCCAACCAATAAATCATCTACTATTATGGCACAAGGATAACCTGAAAAATTTTGCTCCATTGCACACTGGAAGACTTCACTTGCAGAATGCATTCCAAATAGCATCCTTAGGAATCTATATCTGCCAAACAGGGTACTGAAAGTAGTCAGCAATGAGGATTTCCGATCAAGCATCACTTGCCAAAATGAACTTTTTGCATCCAAGACAGAGAAAAACAGTGGCATTTGGTATTAGGGCTGGGACTTCCTCGACTGTACTCATTGGATGATGTGGTCTTTTTAATGCTTTGTTCAAATCTCTTGGGTTATATGAGCCTTTTTTGTAGGCTGCTACCATAGATGACACCCATTCAGTTGGTTCTGTAACTGGACAAATTGCACCTTGCTGCACCATTTTATTCAGTTGAGCTTTGACTTTATCCTGCATAGCTATCGTCATTTTTCTTGCTGGTCTGACTACTGAACTGACCTCTGGGCCTAACTTCACAGACTACACAAGTGGAAGTTTGCCCAACTTGTCATCGAAAACATCAGCAGACTCTGAAAAATGGCTTCAGAAAAATTGAAACGAGGATATGTGCTTATATGATGAACTTCTTTGGTAAAAGAAAGCAGATTCAGTCTCAAACTGTCTCTGAGACCCAATAATGACTGCACATGTCTTCGAACTGCACAGAATAACAAACTGTAACAGTTTCTTGCCAAATAACATGAAAGCACTACTGAGCCTTTGGTTTGAATTTTTTCACCTCCATAAGCAACAAGTTTCACACTATTAGCCACAATGAGTTGTTCATTAGTTCTCACCTTAGCAAATGTGTCTTTTGACATAACATTACACTTTGAACCAGTGTCAACTTTGAGCTTGGTGGATTTACCATTGATCTGGACAGTACAAAACACTTTGTTCTTTGCTAATAAATTCCCTGCATCAGCCTTTTCACCAATTACTGATAAACCATCTATGTAGAAAGTAGCATTGCAGCTCTCTATATGATCAACTTGCTTTTTTGAGTGACACTGCGTGAGGTTTACTTGATTTGCAAAACTTTTGAAAATGGTTCCATTTTTACACTTGTGACACTGCTGACCAAATGCTATGCATTCCTCTCTTTTAAACTCATGACTGGCAGCACAATTGCGACAGTTAACAATAAAGCTGGATTTGGGTTTTTCTGATTCATGCTTGCACTGTACTGGGCATGCTCCTTTCTTAGAACTTGCTGGAAAACTATGTGGTTTCCCAGGAGAACCTGCAGGGGCTGTAGCTGCCATGTGATTAGGCCTGCTTTTGCTTGCCAAGTGTTGCATGCTGTTTACATTTGCTCTGGAGCCTGCTGAAACCATGTTCTTATCACTAGCAAGCATACTTATGTGCCTTTCTGTAACTTCATGGATTCAACAAATCTCAGTAGCTTTACTCAGTGTTAAATCACTGTCATGAAGCAAAATCGTTCTCACAGCAGCACTACTAATACCACACACAAGCCTGTCCCTTATTAACTCATCTTTCAAGTCACCAAAGTGACACATTTTGGCTTTGTTCCTCAGGTCAGTAATATAAGCTGCAAAGGTTTCCCCTGGTTTCTGATCTTTTGTGTAAAACAAATGCCGCGCTGATGTAATATTTGTCTGTGGGTTGCACATTTCTCTGAATTTGCGCTTCAGACACTCAGGGTCTTCCCTTGATTCAGCCTGTACAACAATATGGAGATTTTCACCTTCTCCCTCATATATTGCTGGTGCATACACAAACGAACACTCTCTTTCAATGGCCTCTGACCCAGCTAGGTTTAGCAAAATTAATGCCCTGGTGCGTGCATCTTTGTCAGAATAAGCTGCTTGTATACAAATACTGTACTCTTGCTCAAATATTCTCCAATTCTCTGCAATATTCTGATCAAACACAAATGGTGAGGGCTTTCAAAATCTGTCTGCCATTGTTAACACATATCAGTGAAGGGTTTTGCAAATATGCACGAACGAACACACACACACACACACACACACACACACACACACACACACGCGCACACACACACACACACACACACACACACACACACACACACACACACACACACACACACACACACACACACACACACACACATTCCAGAAATTTATGCCTGTATTTGTAACTTTACCCAATAGCACAAGCCTCTGAATAACTGAACTTTGCAAAATAAGTCTTTTGAGTGCTGTAATACTCTTGAAATCACTGTACTGCAAGAAATCATCCCTTATCAGTGTAAGAGAAATTTCAAAATAACTCCACTTTACGAATAAACGATATATGGCACACTGAAACTTCCCCAAAATGGCAACATTTTGCTAGATAATTCTTTATAATGCAAGAAACACTCTGTAATGGCGACACTTTGTGAACAGACAAACCTAGCACAAGAAGCTTTTTGAAATGGCTGTACTTTAACTGTACTTCATGAAATAGTTGCACTTTGCACATAAATAAACTCTTCAGAATACATGCACAGTAATAAGCACACACAAACTGGACACTTTGAGATACTTCGAATAACTCTAGTTATGCTATTCAGGGCTTTGATCAATGTGAAATAGCAGTTTATGCCAAAACACAGTACTTTGCCAAAAAACATGCAGTTGCCTTGCTTTATTTACACTTAATGTGCCCTTTTTTGCCCTTATTATATTCATTTTGCTTGTTTAATCTCTTTTCATGCCCATTCTACTTTTCTTGTGCTCATTTTACTCTAAATATGCTCGTTTTGCCTTAAACATGCATGTTTTACAATTCAGAGGTAATTCCAAACCACTTATGTGCTTTTCTGATAATTGTTTTATAAAATATCTTAATTGTAAACATTTTGTTTAATAAATCTTTTGTGCCTCTTGTTTGTTTAATAATGTGGTTTGTGCCCTAGTAATGCTCCGTTTTATCTTTTTTGTAAACTGTTCATGCAAGTTTTCATTACCTTTGGTACTTTTCTGGCCCTTTTTCATGCTCATTTCTCTTAGATTACCTTCATTGTTAACTCAGCACCTCATAGCTCTGGAAAGCAGTCTCTGGAATCGCAATTCTGACATCATGTCACTCATCTAGTCAGGATGTAAAAGACGAGTCTTTGTGGGTTCTGTTCAAGCATAAGTAAAAACGTGATTCCCAAGCCTATAAATGGCAAATGGGTTAACTGCCAAAGTAGCAGGGGATGGTTTTGATAGAGAAACCACTACAGCGTCTGCTATAGGGTTTGAAACAAGAAATATGTGGGTCTAAGAAGCCTTCTTGGATGCAGATGGCTGACCGTCAGGCAAACTGCTGGCTGCAAAGAAAGCATCTTCTAATGCTGGCAACACAGGAGGAACAGCTGCAGGTTGAGGAAACTCTATCTGTCATCATCATCATCTTTTGGCTGTTCCCGTTAGGGGTCGCGACAGCGGATCATCTGTTTCCATTTCTTCCTGTCCTCTGCATCTTGCTCTGTCACACCAACCACTGGCATGTCCTCTCTCACCACATCCATAAACCTTATCTTAGGCCTTCCTGTTTTCCTCTTACCTGGTAGCTTCATCCTTAGCATCTTTTTCCCAATATACTCAGCATCCCTCCTCAGCACATGTCCAAACCAATGATATCTTGCCTCTCTGGCTTTGTCTCCAAACCTTCCAACCTGGGCTGACCCTCTAATATACTTATTCCTAATCCTGTCCACCCTCGTCACACCCAGTGCAAATCTTAACATCTTTAACTCTGCCACATCCAGCTCTAACTCCTGCCTTTTTGTCAATGCCACTGTCTCCAACCCATATAACATAGCTGGTCTCACTACCCTCTTGTAGACTTTCCCTTTCACTCTTACTGCTACTCGTCTGTCACAAATCACTCCGGACACTCTTCTCCACCCACTCCATCCTGCCTGTACTCTCTTCTTCAGCTTTCTTCCACACTCACCATTACTCTGAACTATTGATCCCAAGTACTTAAACTCATCCACCTTTGCCACCTCTACTCCTTGCATCCTCACCATTCCTCTATCCTCCCTCTCATTCACACAGATATATTCTGTCTTAGTCCTGCTGATCTTCATTCCTCTTCTCTCTAGAAGCATATCTCCACCTCTCCAGGGTCTCCTCCACCTTCTCTACTCTCACTACAGATCACAATGTCATCTGCAAACATCATAGTCCACGGGGACTCCTGTCTGATCTCATCTGTCAAACTGTCCATCACCACTGCAAATAAGAAAGGGCTCAGAGCTGATCCTTGATGTAATCCCACCTCCACCTTAAATGCATCCGTCACTCCCACCGCAGACCTCACCACTGTCACACTACCCTCGTACATATCCTGCACCACTCTTACATACTTCTCTGTCACTCCCAACTTCCTCATACAATACCACAACTCCTCTCTAGGCACCCTGTCATATGCTTTCTCTAAGTCTACAAAAACACAATGCAACTCCTTCTGACCTTCTCTGTACTTCTCCATCAACACTCTAAGAGCAAACATTGCATCTGTAGTACTCTTTCCCGGCATGAAACCATACTGCTGATCACTAATCATCACGTCCCTTCTTAACCTAGCCTCCACTACTCTTTCCCATAACTTCATGCTGTGACTGACCAATTTAATCCCTCTGTAGTTACTACAGCTCTGCACATCACCCTTATTCTTAAAAATAGGTACCAAAATACTTTTTCTCCATTCCTCAGGCATCCTCTCACTTTCCAAAATTTCATTAAACAATCTGGTTAAAAACTCCACTGCCATTTCACCTAAACACTTCCATGCTTCCACAGGTATGTCATCTGGACCAACAGCCTTTCCATTCTTCATCCTCTTCATAGCTATCCTTACTTCCTCCTTGCTAATCCATTGCACTTCATGATTCACTATCCCCACATCATCCAACCTTCTCTCCCTCTCATTCTCTTCATTCATCAGCCCCTCAAAGTACTCTTTCCATCTGCTCAACACACTCTCCTCGCTTGTAAGTATGTTTCCCTCATTATCCTTTACCACCTTTACCTGCTGCACATCTTTCTCAGCTTGGTCCCTCTGTCTAGCCAATCAGTACAGGTCCTTTTCTCCCTCCTTAGTGTCCAACCTTTCATACACCTCTTCATATGCCTTATCCTTCGCCACCTCTCTTTTTGCCATGCACCTCATCTCCTTATACTCCTGTCTACTTTCTTCATCTCTCTGACAATCCCACTTCTTCTTTGCCAACCTCTTTCTCTGTATACTCTACTATACTTCCTCATTCCACCACGTCTCCTTGTCGTCCTTCCAATGTCCATATGTCATACCAAGCACCTTTCTAGCCGTCTCCCTTACTAGCTCTGCTGTAGTTACCCATCTATTTGGTAACTCTTCACTGCCACCCAGTGCCTGTCTTAACTCTTCTCTGAACTCCACCTCACAATTACCCTTTTTCATTTTCCACCATTTGATCCTTGGTGCTGCCCTCACACTCCTCCTTCTCTTCTTGATCACCAGCGTCATCTTACAAACCACCATCCTATGCTGCCTAACTACACTTTCCCGGGTCACCACTTTACAGTCTCCAATCTCCTTCAAACTGGCCTTCCTACATAAGATATAATCTACCTGTGTGTATCTTCCTCCACTCTTGTATGTCACCCTATGCTCCTCCCTCTTGTTAAAATATGTATTCACCACAGCCATGTCCATCCTTTTCGTAAAATCCACTACCTTCTGACCTTCTGCATTCCTTTGTTTAACACCATACCTACCCATCACTTCCTCATCCCCTCTGTTCCTTTCACCAGCATGCCCACTGAAATCTGCTCCAATCACCACTCTCTCACCCTTGGCTACAGTCATCACAACTTCATCCAACTCACTTCAAAATTTTTCTTTCTCGTCCATCACACACCCAACTTGTGGAGCATATGTACTAACAACATTCATCATTACACCATCAATTTCCAGCTTCATAAACATCACTCTATCCGACACTCTTTTCACCTCCAAAACACTCTTAGCATACTGTTCCTTCAGGATAACTCCTACACCATTTCTCCTCCCATCCACACCATGACAAAACAATTTGAACCCAACTCCGATACACCTAGCCTTACTCCCCTTTCATCTGGTCTCTTGCACACACAGTATACCAACCTTCCTTCTGTCCATCATAACGGCTAGCTCTCTCCCTATACCAGTCATACTGCCAACATTCAAAGTTCCACCCCTCACTACCACAGTCCTAGCCTTTCTCCTCTCTTCCTGCCTTCGGCCATGCCTTCCACCTCCTCTCCTCCTTCGGCCAACAGTAACCCAATTTCCGCCAGTACCCTGTTGGCTAATAGTACTGGTGGTGGTCCTTGTTAACCTGGGCCTCGACCGATCTGGTATGTAAATATTTACTGGTGTCTGCATCAATAATTTGGCAAAATTTTACGCTGGATGCCCTTCCTGACGCAACCCTCCCCATTTATCCAGGCTTGGGACCGGCACAAAAAAATGCACTGGCTTGTGCATCCCCAGACTCCATCTGTAATAAGTCATAATATTTTTGCTGAGAGACTGTAGTTTTTTTTTTTTTTTTTTTTTTTTTGATCCCAATGAAATAACTCTTTAATTCTGCCAGTAGTATCAGGAAAAAAATAACTCTTCAGTAGAAACTTGAGAAACAATCTAAATCTAAGTCCTGTCCCTGAGACTGAGAATAAAAATCTGAGAGAGAGGAAAATCATTTTTTTTTAATTCAGGGAAGTCTCAGAATGTAAGGATTATGTTATGACTGAAAGGCTTGAAATAAACCCTTAGCAAAACCCAAGGATCCTTCCTGTCTATCCTGTGTGACAGAAAATACGAAATATGCCTAAGTTTATGCCTTTTCATCTTGGGACACTGCTCAGAAAAACACTGACCTGAAGACCAGTCCCTTCCCCAGGAATTCAGAGCAGATTTGCAATAGAGTATCATCTCCTCCCTCCTCCAATACCGACCTATATGTTTTTTTCTTGCCTGAAGGAGGCAACCCAGCAGCTGCAGAGAAAGAACTTGCCTCTCAGTCTTAAGTGGCTTCTAAAGGATCAACATCAGAGGAACCAAGAGAGAGCAATGAACAGTCTAAGGTCCTTGAAATGGCCAAAGCAAATCACTCATCGTTGGCCACGGACCAAAGACTACTGTACTGTTCTTTTTCCAGATTTGGGAAGAAAATAATCGAATAGCCTGACGGTTCATGTCTCAACAGGAAAAAAGTATCTGATAAGAGGATAGGAGAACTTTGGAAAGTCATTGTACAGCATGGCTGATTTTATTTATTTATTTATTTTTTTAAGATTTGGGACAAAAACATTGTAACAACCCCAAAACTACTAGTACTAAGACCCTAGCTATAACTTGTCAAAGAAAAGAAACCTTTTCTCTCTCAAAAAAAAAAAAAAAAAGACGGGAAATTTGGACTAAAAATGTAATATTTAAGCTAATTTTTTTCAATGACAACCACTAAAATACAGGTCCTAGTTTTAGAAATAGTTTATAGCAGAAAAGAAAAACTTATCTTCACAAAAATTGGTAAAGTGGAAGTATTTCTTCAACAGTGTACTTATCTGCCCAGCCTTGGAAAAGCAATGGCCAACTGTTGATCACTCGAAGGTCTCACAGAAGAGTGCACTTTGACAGCAAGAAAGTTCTAAAGGTTTGGCACCTTATCTACTGACTTTATGTTCCTCTCATCAAGCTGTTCAGCAGTTAGGACAGGGAAGCTGACTGGTCATTATATCCTTGGCAGGTTATAACCCACACGGCTAGTCTACTGCAATGGCAATCCAATGATGAGCATCATCAAGATGCATGTGGAGAAATGAAGAGCGCTGACAGTCACTGCAACCCATCTACTGCCATTAGACTTTATGTGTTAAAAGATGACTGCACATAAAAAATGTTTTACAAAGGGCTGTTCTCTGCCTTATCTACCAGAGGTTTTCTATACAGCATAAATGAGTGGGATACCTGTACTCTACAGGGGGTGCTCAACTATAACTTAAGGTATAGTTGTATACCTGATTATGAGTTCTAGCATAACGTTTGAAGTTTAGATTTTTACTGAAAACTAATACTGCAGTTCTGTAAGACATTTGCCCTCACTGTTACTCAGCAAATCAAAGTTGGTGTAGGAGAATAGAGTTCTAAACCCTGAACAACCACAAAAGATACTTCTGAGGAGAATCATATTCAAGTCTTAAGGGAGGTGCCTGAAAAATGCAAGACTCAGAAGTCAACCTGATGAAGGAAGGCAGAATGCTACCCAACTAGATTCTGCAGCCAGGTTCTGACGTGATAGCTTTTATTTTGTTTTTATTTTGGTTTTGTATTAGTTGCCTTGAGGCTGTAAAAGGTTTCTTAAATTACTCTATCTTATACAGTACTCTTCTATCTGTAAAGTTTTAGTACAAGGCTTGTAAATTTAATGTTTGTAAATATCAATATAAATGTTATTATACTATTACTCTCATGTGCTAACTTAAAACTGCATTACAAAATAAAATATTGTAAATATTGAATAAATTAAATATGATACCTTGGAGCTTTTCTCCCCAGGCCTCCTCTGAAAAAGGGCACCTGTGCCCAGTCAGACTTTCCTGGTCAATAAATAAATAAATAAAATACCTAAATGATGTGACCTTCCACTCATATGAGTGGTAATCATCACTAGATTCTTTACTCACTGTAAGGCAGAGGGTGGATAAAAAAGCCTCAGACTTTGCCTCGTAATACTGCCAGTTACTGCTGAACCATTGCCAGTCACAAATGTCATTTGAAGGTTTGGGGTAAGTACAGATAGTGCAGGTGATGGTCCTTTTTTGGTAAGTGTTAACCAAAGTGATATTTAGTAAGTCTGAGGCATATAGTTTTTCTTCTATTTCAGCATCAAGCATGACTTCCTACTTTCAGTGTCTACAGTGAGAAGACCAGACAATGTGATACAAGATCTGAATGTGTGTACAAAGGAGATATGGTCACATAATTGCTAGCACTAACCTTTTTTTAGCCAGATACAAAGAGGATGAGTAATCCCACTGATAAACTTCAAAACCCCTCTGAAATCATGATTTTAAATTTCATTTCTCAGTGGTTGTCACAAAGTAATCCCATTTTTAAACTAACTTCAGAAACACTCTGAAACGAAAGATTTTATATTCCTTTTGCAAGGATTTTCACAAAGTAATTCCCTTGCTAAACTAACTTCAGAAGCCCTCTGAAATAAAAGATTTTAAATTTCTTTCTCATTGGTAGTAACAAAGTATGATTTTGTTGGATGTGGAAATACAGCTTTCTTCTTTCCGTTTCCATCAGTATGTTGAACTGCTGTGACAAAGTAAGACCCTTGCTATAACTGTTGCTCTCGCTTATGCTGTCAGGTTTTTCACTGATTTTTTCCTCTGTTGAGGCTGCTATGACCTTTTGCAGACACTTGACTGTCCTATTCATACGTATGCTTGGTGACTGCTAAAATAATTTGTATCCCTTTCTTCCTTCCACATATCACACCCCCTTAGTAAAACACAACATTTGGATTGCTTAGTATAAGTAGATTAAGATCATTTCCAGTTTGGGATGGGGAGGGGAACTGACATTGTACTGTAAAACTCCATTCAGGTGCATGTGCACTGTTTTATTCATAAAGTGTGCAGATGCTGCCATCCTCAGGCCAAACTGTACCACTGGCCATGTACTCCTGCTGCAGTTCTACACACACACACACACACACACTCACTAATATATATATATATATATATCTATATATATATATATATATATAATATATATATATATATATATATATATATGTGTGTGTGTGTGTTTTTTTTGCAATCAGCATTTTGTATTTCTGAGAGTAAATATGAGCAACACCATTTTCAACAAATCACACTACTGACAGTAAAGATTAACTAACTGATTAACTACAGCATTTGGCCTTAACATTTTTTTCTTCCAGCTGTTTCAATTCAGCTGGGCTTCTTGTGATAGTCATCGCCATCTAGTGGCAGCCTTTATTATAAGCGGGTACTGGCAATGTGTGAACAGCACTTCCATAACAGCAGCTAACTGTAATGAGATGCGATAGTATAATGCACCAGGGTTGCAGTACCATTAATAATGAATTTATATATCTGTTTATTACAGTTTGTTAACCTAATTAGCTACTAATGAACAGAGACCATTTATAAATGGGATATTAGGAGAAAAGCACCACAAAACAGGGAGACATAAACCAATGAAGTATTATGTATACAAGGACTATTCATGTATTTATTTTATTTGTTAAAAAGTCTCTTTTAGGGATAACAGATAGCACTATCTGGTTAAGCAACTTGCTCAGAGTTACACAGCAGCTAATGAAGACTGAGGGATCAGACCGAGTGCAGAATAAAACTTTCTACCAACTTAATCATCTGCACTAAACTTTCCGTAACATATTAACAGAACATATAATAAACTAGGATACATGTAACAGTAATAAAATACTTCATTAATAAAACTTACATCTTTGTTAGATAACTGAGACTAATTTAGTAAAAAAAAACTACTGCTTATGCCTGCAAAAGTAAGTCAGACAGCAAGTACACCTAGTATAAATGTTTAAACATTATAAATATGAGAACTAATGTAGAAAAATCTGACTCCTAAAATAAGTAATTAAAAAATTATCACAAAATGTTCAGAGTTACATACGTAACAGTAAACTAAGCACTTCAAAAGGTAAAAACAGCACATTTCTTAGCAGCGCTAGGATTAAGAACATGCTTTATGAAGTAAGAAGCCAGATATATAGTTTGACAAGTCTCACCACAGAATACAGTAAAGAGATGAACTTTCACAGATAAAAGGATATAACAAAGGTGAAAAAAGTAAGGTTCACAGGTGTACGCTAGGCTAATGACCACTGGACCCTTTATAAGCCTAGGCTTATAATGTATCCCATGACTTACTGTGCCTTAAAGGTTATTCTAAGGGCTGTATGTTAGGACATAATTTAACATCTGCCTCTGTCCATCAGAGACTTAAATCACCACATCTACATTGGGCATTCCAGATGTCTGTCCATCAGAGACATAGTTATTAGACCAGTGTTGAATTTCTGATTTTCTATCCACTGGTCTAGGTTGCTCATGAATAAGGTTAGGAATGGGCTCTACTTCCCATGGATAGGAAGTCAGTTCCAGAGAATGGGGATTCTCTGTGATACATACCTGTCCTTCCAACATGTCCTATTTAAGTTGAAAGTGAAGTTTAAATCCTTTATCAAGTAGTCCTGGTGGCATTCATTTTGTTGATATTCAAAAGGTCCATCAGAGCAGGATCCAAGGATACCTTGTATGCCAGGCATAAACTGCCTCTCAGCAGTCTGTAGAAAACAAAGTATTGAGATAGGGTTTGGAAGTGATCTGCAGAGGACATCATGTTTATGTTCTGTATTATTTTTTTGAGGAACCTCTGCGGACATTCCAGTTGTTGTATGTGCCTGGTCAGATAAATAAAAAAGAGGGCTTTACACTTGAGGTGGGTCTGATGATGGTTGAGTACACTGGCACTATGACTTCTCTGGATCTGATGCCACGCCCTTACTTTTAAGTTGAGTGACATAAAAAAAAATTATGTACTCACCATAATGTTCCATCTGAGTAGTTCTACTTCATTTGTCTTCAACTTGTGGATTACGGATCTGACTCGAATTGGAGCCAGCAAGTTCACAAGCATCTGCTTTGAGCTCCAAGCTCCTCCCCCTACACATAATACACCACCACCTTCCTTCCTTCAGATCGAGATTGCTACTGCATAACACAAGGAACCCGATTCAACAAACCTTATTTCATCAACTTATCCCAATTTGAGCCGCAAAAGTGCACTCTGTTACATACTAAGCCAGCAGGTCGGGGGAAGGAGGGGGGTGGATGAAGACAAATGGAGTAGAATTAGTCAGATGGAACGTTATGGTGAGTACATAACTTCTTTATCTGAAGTAGTTTACTTCATATGTTCATAGGTAAGTACTAGGCTATTGGCCCTAGGGCCTATATAAGCCTAGATAAATGATACCCTGACTTTCACCACCCAAGAAAATTATTTTCCTGTGCCCCTGTCGAGCAGAGCCACAGAAGTGATCCCCAGGGTGAATTTCCTATCACCCATCCAATCATCAAGATTTTTTCTTGAAGAGTGCTAATGAGGAGCTTTGTTTGATATAGATAGGTAGTTTGTTCCAGAGTATGGGAAGTCTCTGGGACAGGAACCTATCCCTCCAGCATGTTCTGTTTATTGTGGTAACAAGTTTTAGGTCCCTAGAGCATGTAGCTCGGAGGGATTGGGATTTCTTTAAGTGCAGCATGTCCAACAGCTCTAGGTTTGACATAGCTTTATATGTAAGGCAGAGATCACCTCTGAGTAGGCGATATGCAATGAAGTAAAGCTGGAGTTTTTTGAGACGGTCTACGTAGGGCATCTGTTTGAAGACTGTAATCCTCTTTGTGAGGTATTTCTGCTGCCTTTCCAGTTGTTGTAGATGTCTTGTGAGGTACATACCAAAAGGGACATTGTACTCTATAGTGGGTCTAATGAGTGACGAGTAGAGGGGAACAATGACCTATTTTTTCCTGGATGAGAAACCTTTTGTGATGAGGTGTGCCACGTAGAAGGATTTCCTGACTACTGTGGCAATGTGATTATTAAAGGAGAGACTACTATCCACCTGCTTCCCAAGGTCTCTTATCACACTTTCAGTGTTAAGTAGACTACCGCCTATGTGGTAGTTCATGGGTGCAGAGTTTTTACCAAAAGGGATGACAATGCACTTTTTGGCATTGAGCTTGAGGCCATGGCTTTGACACCAGGCACCTGTCTCAGTGAAGCCCTTTTGTAGAATGTCCACATCATTAGAAGTTTTGAGTATGGCACATAGTTTGCAGTCATCTGCGAACTTCATTAGCCAAAGACCTTCTGTGTTAGCCTGTACTTCAGAGAAGTAGATACCAAACAAGAGAGGACCCAAGTCTGAACCCTGTGGTACTCCACATGTCACTGGTCTGAGGTTGGATTTGGAGTCTGCTACTTTCACAGTGTGGGTTCTGTCAGTGAGCCAGTTGGCAACCCGTCTTGTGACATAGGGATTTATACCTAGTTTAGTGAGTTTATTTATAATTCCAGAGTGGGGGGTGGTGTCAAAAGCCTTGGCAAGATCTAGATAGGCTGTGTGAACCACCTTACCCTCATCTACAGCTTTGGTGACCGCTTCACAGAAGTCTATCAGGTTTAGGAGACATGATCTGCCTTTTACAAACACGAACTGGGTAGGGTCCAGAGTTTGGAGATTACCAGTGTCATTGTTTATAAGTTCCATGATGATACGTTCCATAGCCTTGCAGACCAGGCTCGTCAGACCAATGGGGTGGTAGTTCCCGGGGTCCGTGGTGGCTCCCCCTTTGTGGAGTGGAATAACCATTGCTGTGCACCATTCAGTGGGCACAAAGCCTGAGGTGAGGCTATTTAGGTGGGGTGCCAGTTCGTTCTGTAGTTCGTGTAGAATGCAGCCTGGGATATTGTCAGGTCCCATGGATGCTGTGTTCTTGGCTTTGGAGAGTGTGTTTTTTACCTGTGCAGCCATGATTACAGTAACTTTGCATTCTTCCGGTATACAGATGGGCCCTTTAGGGGATGAGAGGGGGGTAAAGTTAGCACTTAAACTATCTACCAGGATGTTGGCAATATCAGTTGGTTCTGTATATTTAGTGCCATTGTGCTGTAACTCAGAGCAGATCTGTGTGTTGCCATTGAGATTCTTGACATAGCTATAGAATGCTTTGTGGTTGTCTTTAGAATCAGTGGCGATTTTGTTTTCGTAACTAGCTTTGGAGGATTTTATGAGGGATCACAGCTTCTAACTGAAGCTGACCAGGGAGTTCCTCCAATCATGGGACTTTACTCTTTTTTGCAACAGTTTCTTTCTTCTGTTGTAGAGTTTGTTTATGGTAGGGGACCACCAGATTGGCTTCCTTTTTTTGGAGGATAGCACCTTGGTTCTGTTAGGGATTGCACGATCCATGCACTCGTGTAAGTGCTTATAAAGTGCATTTGTACAGAATTCAGCAGTCATAACTCTATTGTCTGTCAGCATGGGTGTCGTGAAGTTTGCTACTTCTGTCTTAAGAAGCGTAAAGTTAGCTTTGGAGAAAGTTTTTACAGTGGTTTCCCTAATGGGGGGTGGGGATGGGATGTGGATGTCTAGGGTGATTAGCTTGTGGTCGGATCTGACCAATGAAGAATTGACCTCTGGTGTGGAACACCGGTTGCCCATGTTGGTAATGACCAAGTTTAGGATATTGCTGCCCCTGGTGGGGGTGTGGATAAGTTGATCCAAGATGTTGGAATTTATGAATTCCACAAAACGTTGAGCACAAGAGTTGGTACATGAGTAGTTTTCCCAGTTAATGGTGGGGTAGTTGAAATCGCCCATTATTAGGGTGTAAGGTTGTACCCTAATATTTTCCAGTGTATCAAGAAATGAGGAGTGGGAATCCAGGGGCATGGTGGGGGATCTGTAGCAAGCTACAATTTGGATTGCGATCTTGCCCAGAGTTAGTTGCACTAGGATAATCTCGGATGCATTATGCTGAGCAACTAGCCTGGAGGTGTGGATATCCTTAATGACTATGGACACGCCTCTGCCTTAGTGTTTAGGTCCAGGTTATGTGGCTGAATGGTGTGGCATGAATTATAGCCTGGTAATGCAGGGGTACTCTCTGGAGCCTTGAACCAGGCCTCTGTCACTGCACAGATGTCGATGTTCTCTATTTTAAGGACTGCCTCGAGTGAGTGCATTTTGGGGTTTAGACTTCTAGCATTGAGTAGCATTACCCTCAGATTTTGCTTGCTTGTACCTTTTACGGTGGTCAATTTGTCATTTGAACCTTGCCTAAAAAAGGCACTATAGGGATGACAAGAGCCTTAGCCAGTATCCAGAATCCCAAGGGTGACAGGTGCATGCCATCTCTGGCAAAGCATCGTGGTTTGTCAATCATGTCATCCCAGGCAGACAGATACTGGATCTACTTAGATTGACACCAGAAGCTTAGCCAATTGTTGAAGTTAATCATTTTATCCTTGTACTGCGGTATCATTCTGGGCAATGGCAGGATGCTACTCAGAGCTAGGGTTATACCTGCTTGGGCTACAAGATCGGACATCTCCTCCATGTCTCTTTTCATGTAGTCCGGGGAGGTACGTCTCAGGTCATTCACACCAACATGGACAATGACAGAGTCATATTTGTACTTGTTGTGGAGTGACCTGAGTGCATGCATTATGTGGTGGATCCTGGCACCCAACAGGCAGCTGACAGTAACTTTCTCCTTGTTTAGCCTGGTGAGTGGAACATCAGTGTGCCTGACTACAGTGTCACCTATGGCTAGAGTGTTGGGTACGTTGTTATGCCTTATGGGCTATGGTTGAGTGGCACACTGAGCTTGTGGGCTATGTGTCATTTGGGTTGTGTTGGGGGGTGGAGGTTGCTTGCGTTTCTGCTTTGGAGGTCCCTGTTGCTTGGGTAGATGTGGTCTTCAACCTGTGGGACAGAGTCCTCAGTTACCTAAACCCTTGGGTGGCCCTCATGGAAGGATGTTCCGAAGCACCGCGGAGCCAAAGGATGCCCAGCCTCTAGATACCAAATCCAACTTATAGTGGGAAATAAAAGTATGCGAAGAAGACCAAGTAGCCGCAGAACAGATATCATCCAAGGACACCCTGGACCAGAAGGCCACTGAAGTAGCCATGGACCTGGTGGAATTGGCTCATGACCCGGAGGAGACAAGCCCTTATCTTTGTGCACTTGAAAAATACAGAGAGAAATCCATTTAGCAATGGTCACCTTGGAAATGGGTTTACCTAAAAAAGGTTTAGAGAAAGACACAAACAACTGGTCAGACTTTCGGAAAGACTAGGTTTTGTGTAAGTAAAAACGCAGTTGTCTATGAACATCTAACAAATGCAACTTGTATTCACCTTTAGTTTTGAAATTTGGGAAGAAAACAGGTAAAGTGATAGTCTAATTGATGTTTGCCTCAGAGGCCACTTTGGGAAGAAAAGAGGGACTGATACGAAGAGACAGCCTGTCCTTGTGGAAAACCATATAAGGGACCTTGACCGACAAAGCCTGGAGTTCCGAGACCCTCCTAGCTGAGGTGATAGCCACTAGAAAGGCTGTCTTCCAGGACAGAAATTTAACGTCTACTGTTGCAACCAGTTCAAAAGGAGGACCAACCACCGCTTGCAGCACCAAGGTAAGGTCCCATGGAGGAGTGGAATCTTTGACCAGAGGATGCAAGAGAAAGGTACCTTTGATAAAGGCTTTGCACAATCTGGAAGAAGCCAAAGAAGCCATATTTTCACCAACGTAGAAATTAGAAATGGCAGCAAGTTGTACCTCCACTGTTGAAGAACTAGCCCCTTGTTGAAATATGTTTGCTAAAAGTTCGAGAATAGCCGGAATTGGTGCCGAGAAGGGATTCAAGTTTCTCTGAGAGGCCCAGATGGATAAACACTTCCATTTGCTACGGTAGATTTTTCTGGTGGAGGATTTAAGAACTACCACCAGGACAGACATGACAGAAGAAGACAAACCAGGAGTCCTGGCAATTAGGGGGACTGGAGCAGCCAAGCTGTGAGCTTCAGACTGTCCAGGTTCGCATGAGGGACCCCTGAAGGGTGAGATATGAGATCCGAGTGGGGATCCAAAATCCAAGGAGGAACTAGAAGATGAAACCAGAGGAATGGAAACCAAACCTGGGGAGGCCAAAATGGAGCAATGAGGATGACTTTGCTCCCCAGTCGACGCGCCTTATGTAAAAACTTTGGGACAAGAGGTAACGAAGGATAGACATAAAGAAGACCGGGAGGCCAAGCCTGGACAACAGCGTCTCTGGGGGATTCCCTCGGTGGGAGGTTCAGAGCGAAGAACTCGCTGTACTTTGCATTGGAAGGAGATACAAAGAGAGCGCAGCAAGGTTGACCCCACTTTAGAAAGATCTGCTCTGCTATTGAAGGACTCAGAGACCACTCGTATGACATCAGGATAGAACGGCTTAGCTTGTCCGCCAGAATGTTGGACCATCCTAGAATGTACATTGCTACCAGAAAGCGACTGGTGGAGATTGCCCATTCCCAAACTCTCATGGCCTCACAACAAAGGGGGTAGGATCTGGTCCCTCCCTGTTTGTTGATGTACCAGACCACCGACATGTTGTCTGACTGAATTGCAATTGTTCCCAGATGAAAAAAGGCTTGAAGGGCCTGCAACGCTAAAAGGACCACTCTCATCTCTAGAACACTAATATGCAAACTGATCTCGATCGGGGACCACATGCCTTGGACTGTCCTTCCTGAGCAATACCCCCCCCTCCCTAGCTGGAAGGCGTCCATGGTCACTGAGGCTTGGGCTGGGGCTGCAACAAATGGACGTCCCTCAAGTACGTCCAAAGAATGCATCCACCAAAGGAGGGACCCCTGCAGGCTTTGCATATATGTACCAGATGTGTCAGTGGAAGATCTAGCATAGACCACTGTACCGTAACAGTCCACTGTAGTACTCGCATATGCAAGTGAACACACAGAAGAAGTGTAATCATGGCTGCCATAGAGCTGAGGGCTAGCAACACTGCCTCCACTGGCGGTAGATATGAGTGAAAAATGACAGCGGCGTGCATTCGTAGATTTCGAATTCTCTCTGAAGTTAGGAAGACTTTTGTCTGCAAGGTGTGTATCCGTACTCCGATGAACTCTATGACTTGGACAGGGTGTAGATGAGATTTGACAATGTTGACTGTAATACCTAGATGATTTGCTAGATGCAGGAAATAGTCCCTGGCCTGACAAAGTAGATGCCTGGTGGAAGCAGCAAGGAGCCAATCGTCCAGGTACGGAAAGATGTGAATCCCCTAAATCCTCAGGTGAGCTGCTACCACTGCCATAACCTTGGTGAACACCCTGTGGGCTGTGGTGAGACCAAAGTGTAGAGCTCAAAACTGATAATGACTGGCCCCTAGCCAGAAGCGAAGAAACCTCCTGGAGCTTCTGTGTATCTTTATGTGATAGTAAGCATCCTGGAGGTCTAACGAGCACATCCAGTTCCTCTCTTGCAAGTAAGGCAGGATGGACTGTAACGTGACCAACCTGGAACTTCTCATGGGCAACAGACAGGTTCAGGGTTGACAGGTCCAGAATGGGCCTTAAGTCCCCCATTTTTTTTTTGGCACTAAAAAAAAAAACCTAGAATAGATGCCCGATCCGGACTGATCTCAGGGGATGGATTCGATGGCTTGCTTCTTTAGCAGCTTGATTACCTCTAGTGCCGCTGCCTCCCTTTGCACAGGTGGTACATCCGGGAGGTGTTTGGGTGACACGGGGAGAGCCACAAAAGGGATTGTATAACCTCTGGATATGATCCATAGCACCCAACGATCTGATGACATGGACTCCCATGCTGTCAGGTGCAATGACAGGTGACCGCCGACTGCCTCAAGAGCAGTCGGGCAACCCATCAGGGTTGCTGTGCGGGCCTGTCCGAGAACGGTTCTCGAGACCCAAAATTCCTTGGACCCCCTCTGCGCCTGGGCCGCCATCTGTCTTGACCCCCCTCTACCTCTAGGGGAAGACGAGCTCTGAGCGTCCTGGGAATACTGAGATTTCCGGAACCACATCTTCTTCTGTCCTTGCTGATTCTGAGAAAAAGACCTTTGAGGGTTCGAGAAGCGGATACCGATGTCAGACAGTGTCTTCCCATCCTTCTCGCTCTGGACCAACGTGTCACGGATGGCCTTACCAAAAAGGGAAGAGCCGTCATAAGGGGAATTCACAAAAGACACCTTAAAGGGCTCCGAGAACTGACACAATATTAGCCAGGCATGACGCCCTAGCCACTCCCTCGGTGGCGTGCGAGAGGAGGTGCATGGACATATTTGAGACCACTTTCAGGGTGGTCATCCTCGCAGAGAATGTATTTTTGGCCTCCTGCGATGTGGACCCAAGGGGCGACTCAGCGAGTTCCTTAACAAGGTCGTGCTGCAGTCGAATAACGTGGGCCAAGTAGTTCAGCACCCTTACAGAAAAGGTTGCTGACGCATACACATGCATCCCTGGGTGGTCCATCCTCCTAGACTATCGGTCAGGGGGGCTGGACCATGGAACTCTGCTGAGCAAGTTCCTTCTTGGTGGCCGCTGCTACCAATATAGCATCTACAGAGAACCCTTTATTTCAGGCAGGTCTGTCCAAAGGAGGGCTTAAAATTTTATCAGGGCGCCTTGGAATAGGCTCCATGGTGTCTGGTCAATGCCAAGCCCACAAAGTGATTAAGTCCACCAATGGATCCATGGGGGGGACACTCAGGAGGTACATGGGCCCATGCTGAAGGCCTCCAGGAACACTGACTTGTCCGAGGAAGGTTTTGGGCCGGACCAGCCTCCCCGCTGGTGTAAATGTTCCATGATGTCTCCAAAGGAGTCATCCTCAGGAGGTGATCTGGGGGAAACTTCCCCTTCCTCCAAGTTGGTATCCTCCTTGAGGGACTCTGGGGAAGAGTCCAAGTGCTTCTTCTTGCAAATATGCTTGCGTGGGACCTCTCCGGTGGGGCTCTCCAGAGAGGGCTCACAAACAGCCTGATGTTCCTCAAAGGGAACCGTCTGGGGCTCTTCGAGCGCTGGCTATCCTTGCGGTAAAATGATGGGAGTTGCACCCAGAACAGGGGGAGTTAGGGTGGAATCAGAAGAAATAGTCAAGGGTCTCGATCCAACAGAGAGAGCCCTTTTCACTGCATCGAACGCCGAGGAAGAGCAAACTTCCTGGAACCCTAGTACGGCAGCTTCTCTCTTGGGGTCCGACAAAGGGATCACAGCCAGTCACAAAGGAGACAGAATGCCGAGGAGATGGCCTCGACCCGACAAGGTTGGAGCCGACGGGAGAAACTTCACCCCCTCAGATCCGACACTGAGGCTATGGCTCCGAGAGCCGCTCGGATCCGAACTAGTTGGTTCTGATGTGCTCAAGGTAACTGCTGGCGTCGAGGTTGCAAGTACCATCGGTGCCAACCCCATGACTCCGGAGCTCCTTGGACACAGATACTCTGAAGCCAACTGTCGGAGAAGGAGAAATAGGTGAAAAGAAGGGGAGTGAGCTACCCCCTCCAGAAGGAGAGTGAGCTGGTAAGAATCCTATCTGGATCTGCGTCCTAATAAACCTCCTCATCATTTTATCCATGTCAGATTCCGAAAGGCTACGGACTCCAACCTAGCTGTTCAGAGTACTGAAGCCATAGAAGATGACCTAGGCTCCTCCGGCTCCAGGGAAAAACTAGGTGATTGGAGCTGAGGGGAGATAGTTTTAGAAGCAACCTGCACCTTAGGAGGAGGCACCGCTGGGGCAGAACAATCCTGGGACCTCTTTCTGTGTCTGTCACCTTTGTGCTCTCTCTCTTGTTTCTTTTGCTTTCCAGAGTCACCATCCCCAGGTCTAGAAATGGGAGGTTGAGTCCCGTTCTTGGAGGGAGAGACAGAGAGAGAGAGGGAACTACTGATACCAAAGATGCGGTCACAGTCATAACCGCCGAAGAAGAAGAAGTGGCCATCTCAGAAGCAGGGAAAAGGCCCTTCATAATTAGTTTAGCCCTGCGGTCTCTCACAGCTCGCAGTTTAAAACCCGTGCATACACTACAGTCTGTCAACAGGTGGGCCGCACTCAAGCAGACAACACACAGAGTGTGGCCGTCGGTAGGCAACAACTTTCTGAAGCACCTGTTTTGGTTGATCAGCCATTCTACAAAAGGCAAAAGGGCCTAAGATTATCCTCAACCAATACACACACACACACACACACACACACACACACACACACACACACACACACACACACACACAGATAGCTGAGGGAAAGGGAGAACTAACTGACTTTTTTTTTTTAAACATGACACACCAGCGAGGGGGAGGAAAGGGGAACCTACACCACTAGCTAACCCTACACACACTAACAGCAAAAACGTTTGCCAAAAAACTCTCAAAGTACTCACAATATCCGGATCTCGGAGATCACGATGCAAACGCAAACGCAACAAACGGAATCTGGGGAAGGAAGTTGGTGGTGGTGTATTATGGGTAGGGGGAGGAGCTTGAAGCAGATGCTTGTGAACTTGCCGGCTTGTATCCGAGTCGGATCCGTAACCCACAGGTTGAAGACGAAATAAAGTAAACTACTTCAGATATTATTTTCTTACAACCTTATACTCACGTTGGTCGAAAGCCACATCACAATCTACATGAGTCCCCAAATCCCTGACAGGCAGTAACATGATACAGAGCAAGGTGAAGGACAAGTGACAGAATAAAGAGTAAAGTTCATGCACAGATACCTATGACAGCTGTGACTCAGCTGTATATCAGTACACTGAATGCACTTGCTTCCTATATGTCTCATCTGTACAATACAAAGTAGCAGGAAGTGTGAGGCATGTGGTTAAAAAACAGATCAAGTATCTATCCATCCATCCACAACCCCTTTTTCCCCATTTTTGCACAGGGGGTTTTGGTGCCACTTCATCTAGAGCCAATGCTCACACCACCAGGTGACTAGCCCTGCCTCGGCTGTTCTTCTACACCACATACACAATCTCACATAATAGCGTGAAAAGGAACAGAAGCAAAACACAAAGAAACGTACACTTGTATAAGTTGCACTTACTACAACAATGGATGTTTGAATCACTCACTGCTTCAGTATCCTGTAGGTGTTTAGGTTACATCCTTCCCAGGATATAACAGCCAGACACTCTTCAAAAGTCTCTGACTCCTCTCCACCCATTCCCACAGGCTGCTGTTGCTCAAGATCCACAGGGAGAAAACAGCAACCTGGGAGCCAATTTCTTTACGACTTTCTTGCCCCCAAAAGGGAGACAGCCTACTCATCCTCATCCTGAAACCAAAAAAGAAGAACACAACTTTTATCTCAAAAAGTAACTATATAAAGAAAAAAAGGAATAGAGTAAGGGTGTTACTGCAGCAGTAAGGAAGTCAAACATCTCCTGGTTTGGGAAATGCAACTTACACAGCCGTATTACATTCTCATCATCATTCTCACTGCTGCAGCAGTCTGCAGCTATTTGGGTAGATTAACTAGCCGCAGTGGTACAGCAGTAGCGTTGTTGCCTCACAGCAAGAGGTTCTCCTGTTCGATTCTCGGCTGGAGTGCCTTCTGTGTGGAGTCTGCATGTCCTCCCCATGATCGAGTGGCCTCTGAAAGACATGCGTGAATGGGCGTGCCTTTGCTGAAGGTTGGGCGTCGGGCTGGCAACTCAGCACCATACAAATCTACTGCCAATCATTAGTGGACTAGAGTTCCACTGTGCTGACCCCTAACCAGGAAAAGCCAAAAAGACAAACAACAACAACATCATAGCTTACCTATCTTGGGTGGAGGAAGGATTAGGATCCAGGAGCCCCAGGTGTAACATCCTAGCAAAACCTGTCTTAGACCACGGAAGGAATCCAGTATGTAATACTTTGTAAAGGTATGTACAGAAGACCAAGTAACTGCCTCTAGAATCCTTCTTGAGTCCACCCTTTTCCAGTATGCCATCAAAGAAAACCAGGCTCTATAGAACGTGCTTTGATCCTGCCTGGAAATGCTTTACTATAATGGGAATAAAAAGACAAAAAAAAAAATAGCAGAGAGGAACTCCAGTCCACTAATGATTGGCATTAGATTTTTACGAAACGCCGAACTCCCTGAATTGGAATGGGTTGTCCTTTCTTTGTCCCATCATAGGATGTTTATAGCTGCTCTTAGAGGACTTAGTTTTGACAGTACGATACCTAAGTATCAGTGGCATGTCCAGAGTACAGAGAATCCTTTCCCCCTAGTTATGAATTTCTGGAAAGAATAGAGAGAGGTGTTTAGATTTAAAGCAATCTCCATGTTATGAATTGCATGGATGGTCCAGAAAAAAATCACTTTCGCTAGCAGATCTAGCCGACTCTCTCTCTCTCTGATGCCCTCCCTGTGAGAGGAATAAACGCGTCTTGTTGAAGTTTAAAGTGGTTTATTCAGTTAAACAGGTAGATATCCAAATATATGATATTCAGCTATAATCTCATAATTATTTTCAAACTTAGAGGCAATAATCTTTTTTTAAATTCCCTCTTGTATTTAAGACTCAAACTTGGGGATCTATAAAACAGACACATCCTAGCAAGGGTGCTATCAAAGTAAATATTTACGAAAATAATATCAAATTCCATACTCTTAATTTTACTTATTAAGTTAGATACTAACTTCTCATTCATATAAATAGACAAGCCTCCTCTTTTCTTCCATTTCCTAGTATTATGATGTGCCAAGTATTGTGTTAAACAAATTGGTGGATTTTTTTCAGAAAATCAAATTTTTGTTACAAAAATACATCAGCACTGTCACCCTTACTTCTAGCTTTTATCGATGAAAATTTATTATTTAAACTTGCAGCATTACACATTAAGAATTTTATGATAGCATCCTTCCCAACATTCACATCTCCTCTATTTTCTTTAAAAAACAGTTCATATACCCGATTGCTTTTTTTAAAGAGAACCCTGCTGTCTGGGTAACTTAAATGTAACGTATCACCTCTGAAGTACATTGACGGTTATGTCTCCTTATATCATTTGTAAAAGGTCTAGCCACTTCAGTTAACACATACCCAAATTTGTGAGCAGGGACAGCATCACAAAAACTAACACAAAACACTGCCTCTTACTTACTGCAATAATATCTATTGGCGGTATCATCTTAAGGGTAAGAAAGTCAGGTTAGACATACATTACAGAGGAAAATAAACACACGTGAAGGCAATCTGGTTAAAAACGGAAGAGGGGAACAACCCGTGCTTCCTCATTTATTATAAAGCACATGGTCATGTGACCTCTCTTGACCTCTCCACACCAACGACGTCAGTGTAAGAGCACACATACGATCATTCACTCTCTTTTATTATTATCAGCCAACACCCCCGCTTACTCTTACACTGTATACAAACACATTTTAAGAACATATTTTTGGATAACTTTTCCTTCATATTCCAAATAAGTAATACATGAACTTTTCAATCTTCGATTTCGTAGCAGGTTTAGTAAAAATATCTGCAACCATGTCCGTTGTCGGGCAATATTCAATGCTTATTTTTTCATCATTACGTGCTGACCTGACAAAATGATACTTAATGTCGACATGTTTACATCTCTGTCAGCTTACTGGATTCTTCGACAAAGCGATTGCTCCTTGATTGTCCTCAAATATTGTTACTGGCACACACTTGCACACTCCATCCATTCCACTCAACAGCTGCACAAGGTACAAACTCACCTGTGTTGTTGCTGCCAATGCCATGTACTCTGCCTCGCATGTAGATAAAGCCACCGTTTGTTGCACCTTTGATTTCCATGAAATAATAGGCCCGTCTGTACTGAGGCTAAAGCAATAGCCTGTTGTACTACGTCTATCGTTTTGATCTGTTGCCCAGTCTGCAACACTGTATGCTATAAGCTGAAGTGTCCCTTCACTTTTCTTGTAACACAGCTCTGTCCAATGTACCCTTTAAGTATCTTAGCACATGTTTAGCTAGTGTTAAATGAGATTCACTCACTTGTGACAAATATTGTGAAAGTTTATTTACAATCCAGCTAAGATCAGGTCTCGTGCTTGTCATAACATATATCACACTACCCACAAGCTCACGATATTTTCTTAGATTTGTAGATTCACTGTCACATTCAAAGTTTGGTTTCTGTTCGGAAGGGGTACTTCTTACTTTACAATTAGACGTACCAAATTTCTCAAGAATTTTCATGATGTACCTCTTTTGGTTCATCTTTACTTCACCACTATTCTGGGTAAAGTCAATGCCTAGAAAATGTGTTAGTTTTCTCAGATCTTTCATTTTAAATTTAGCTTTGAGCATTTCCTTTACATCGTTTAGTGATTCATTGTCACTAGCTGCTATAATGAGATTGTCAACCCATATAATTAGAACTGCTTTCTCATTTTCAGCTTGTCTAGTGGTCTGCGGGGTTTTGGATAAAACTATTTTCACAAAGATAATCGTGCAACATTTTATTCCAGTTACGCCCTGATTGTTTCAGTCCGTATAATGACTTATTCAGTTTACAAGCCAATTTTTCATCATTTGATTTATTTTCAAAACCTTCAGATTGCTCCACATACACCTCACAGTCAATAAGAGCATGTAAATAGACCGTTTGTACATCCATCTGGTGCAATTCTAAATCATACTGAGCTGCCATCTGCATTAGACTTCGTACAGATGTCATACTCACAGTTGGTGCAAATGTTTCATTATAATCTATACCAGCAACTTGACTGTAGCCTTTAACTACATATCAAGCTTTGTAAGTCTCAGTATTATCTGCACCGTCGTTTACAGTGAAAACCCACCTACCCCCCACTGCATTTTTATCTTCTGGCAGTGTGGTGAGTGCAAATGTGTTGTTTTCCTTTAAAGACTTAAGTACCTCCTTCATGGCTTTGACCCACTTTTCCGAGTTAGATGAACTCATGACTTCTTTAAAGCTCTGCGGTGTGTTGCATATTAATCGGTAACAATAGTCAACAGTAACTGTCACATAATCATCATTTTCAACTTTACACTCATAGTCCTTCACATATGCAGGTGGTTTTCTCTCTCTTTTAGAGTAGTGTGTATCCTGCCTTTCCTCTTCTTGCCTTATTTTTGTGTCTCCTTCATTCATTATAGATTCAGTGTGATTCACTTGTATTTCTTTTGTGATTTGACTATCAGCTTTTGATTCTGACTTAACATGCACACTTCCTCTGATATTAAGATCTTCATCCATCACTTCTGGGTCTGTCTGAATCTGGCATTCAGCTACATTCTTAGTAAAGAACTTGACTAACCTGTCTCTAAGGACCCTTCCTGTGTCAGGATAATAGACCAGATATGAGGGCTGTTTTTATCATATCCGACAAAGATCCCCTTATCACATCTTGGGTCTAACTTCTTTTTATCTTGTCTGCATTCATAACACACTGATCCAAATTTTCTCATCCTTGAAAGATTGTTTCTTTCCTGTTAGCATGAAGAATGGGGTCTGCCCCACACGCCTGTTATAACATCTGTTGCGAATAAAAGCAGCAGTCATTACTGCATATGTCCACAACTCTTTAGGTAAGTCACTCTCTATCAACATACACCTTGCCATTTTGAACAGTTTTCTCCAGTTTCTCTCTGCTGTCCCATTCTGATGGGGTGAGTAAGGTGCGGATGTTTCGTGTCTTATAACATTTTTACTCAATAGTGACTGAAAGTCTTTTGATATGTACTCAGTGCCATTATCTGATCTGATACACTTTACCTTCCCATAAGGGGCTGAATCTGCAATAAACCTTTCAGTCACTTTGACTGTGTCACTCTTGGGTTTCAGAAAGTAGACATATTACACCCGAGTAGTCATCAGTAAATGCTAAAGTGTACTTAAAGCCATGTTTTGCTACTGGCTCAATTGGGCCTGCCAAATCAGTATGGACTAGTTCAAACACAACTTTTGCTCTTGCATCTGGTTCTCTGTTTCTGCTCTGTACAAATTTCCCTTGCATACAGGTTTCACAATCTAGGTTAGGTATTTCAACTTTACCTTTAATTTTCATTCCTTTTACCACTTTTTCTAATTTTGACACATCTTCAAAATTACAGTGACCAAGCATGTTATGTCACACTTGAATGTCATAACAGCTCTGAGATGCATCATAATGTATCTCACTATCGTTTTCTTCATCATATGTGTTTAAATAATAGTCTATCACACTCAATTATGTCAAACCTGGTGCTGTTTTTATACATGAGTCGGTCCCGGCCTTGTTTAAAGTTGATCGAGGCCCCTTTGGACATTGCTGCCCTAACAGAAAAAATGCTTTGTGGCTACATCGGGATATACAGCGCCAGAGTCATCATCATCTTTACTTTGCGCCCCTCTGTGTTTGGCAGCCATACCTCTGCATTACCTCTCTTCTGTGCAGCCCCACAGGTTCTCGTTCCATCAGCTAATTCCACAATGTGTTCCTCCGGTTGGAAAGTTGCATCAAAGTATTTAAACTTTTTCAGGTCATTAGTTTTCTGTGACGTGGCATCAGTGTCCACCATTAATCCCTTCTGTTTTAATTCACAAATTTGATGCTCATTTATTCTGAAGACAAATGTGTGATCATCCACGTCAGTTGCTTGTTTCACATTGTCTTTCTTCTTTCGTCTACAGTTACTGTCCCTGTGGCTAGAGTTTTTACACAACTACACCACTGTCTCTGGCTTTGATATTCTCTCCAGCATGCTCATGCCTTGTGTCCCTTTTGGTCACAGCTATAGCATATAATCTCTGCTTTTATTCTTCCCCCAAGGCCAATTGCTTTCATCACATTATCATTACTTATGTTGGCATTAAATTTCTCCGTATGTTCATAGCTTCTCAACCTTGTTTTGAATTCACCAAAGCTCAGCTTATCATCATCTTGCGTGATGTGGACTGCAAATGGTTTAAAGGTTTCAGGCAACCCTTTCAGAATCATCGCAATTAGTAATCCATCACTGAGCTTCTCCCCAGCATTTCTAAGTGCCATAATGGCCGTCTCAGCCCTAATAATATAGTCTGTGACACTTTCACTGGTGGCCTTCTGGAGGCTTGTTAATTCGGTGTATAGGCTAATTACCTGTGGCTTCCCTTTCCCGGCATAATGGTCTCTCAGGATCTGAAGCGCTTCTCTACCGTCGTCTGCGGCTTCTCTCATGACGAGGGACAAACTTTTGTCGTCTAAGAATTGTATTAGTTCTGCATATGCCTCCTCACTTTTTTCAGCATCGTCGTCACCTTCCTCCTCGTTCTCGTCATCCTCTGCGTCCTGCTGCACATTTCGTAAAATGGCGTCTTTCAGCCCTAGCAAGTGCAGGTGTTCCAGAAACTTTGTCATCCACAACTTGTAATTCTTCTCATCTCTATCGAAATATAGTCTATGCCATCGGCTTCCTTCTTCCGTCTTGGGCCCATAACCTGTTGGTGGTATCATCTTAAGGGTAAGAAAGTCGGGTTAGACAAACGTTACAGAGGAAAATAAATACACGTGAAGGCAATCAATCTGGTTAAAAACAGAAGAGGGGAACAACCCTCGTTTCCTCCTTTATTATAAAGCACATGGTCATGTGACCTCTCTTGACCTCTCCACACCAACGACATCTGTGTAAGAGCACACATATGATTATTCATGCTCTTTTATTATTATCAGCCAACAATATCCTTAATGTAACTGCTAAATAAAGGTGCCTTACATGTACCATCATCATTTACCCAGCACTATAACCTTACTATATTTTTTCCATTTCTAAAGAGACTTTTTAAGGCCATCAAAATATCACGCATCATGCATCCCCTGAAACAGGTCTCCATAATTACTCATTTATTAGAGCTAGACATCCGATTTCTTACGTCTTACGAGACAGGGTTACTTAAATTAGTACATCTTTACTGCTTGTGTCATGATGTACCAAATTACTACTATCACACTGACAAATATCACCATCATTTGAAGTCAAAGCTGAACCTCCTAAACCACCCCCCCCCCTTTGACTGTCTCATATTCTTCCTCTTGTATGTCAGCAAGGACTCCACGATTCAGATCTTTTTTTACTCCTAGCTCCCATGTTGTACAAATCACTTTCCTTTTCACCTTCCTTAAAGCAGGACTCAGTAACTTCCTTATCTTCGTGTAAGTTCTGTCCTGATATCACACTCTCTTACTCCAAAATATAGTTACCAGTACTAACCAAATTAGTCAAGTTGTCATTAATTCCAAATGATTATGATTTAACTTCCCATTTTTTTAACATTTTAACTGCTGGAAACAGGTGACTGTTAGCAAGTCAACCTGTGCCCCTCTTTCTGTTACTAATTTATCAGACCCTGGCCTACACAATTTTCCCATTTCTTGACACATTAAACAGATACGTTTTTCAATGTCCCAACCTTCCAATACATTACTAAACATGTTACATGTTCAGATATCCTCTTTCAAGTAAATCGAGCAAAGAAAAGTTGACCATTTCTTCCACTATTTAAATGCCACAAAACATACCACACACCTAAGACGCTTATCACTTAAAGACAAGAAAACATGTCTTTGCAGCTTTGTGATTCTCCAGTGCCCACTCACTCACATCTGCTAGTAGTCCTTTCCTTTAAGTAGTCAGGAAGACAGGCTACTGGCCAAACAAAACATGCCCTTCCCTTATAGTCATGTGTACCCCACTTGAGTTAAAAAAATAAAATAAATTAAGTACACCCAGCTGTTAAAAAGACTAAAGGGGAATTCCACAACACAGGGATAAACACAGGTACACAAGTGCTACTCAATATAAGCACTTTCCTTCACACAGACTCAAAACGCTCACATGGATCTGCTCATAGTCCATCCCTTTAAATAGTCAGAAAGACAGGTTATTGGCCAATCTAGGCATACCCTCCCCTAACATTCAACAGTATCCTACTTAATTAAAAAAAAAAGAAAATAAATAAGTACAACCAGCCTTTAAAAGACTTGAGGTGAATTACATAATATAGAGATAAATACAAGTGCCACTCAATATAAGCAGTTTCCTTTACACAAACTCAAAATGCTCACTACACATGAGCATGGGTACTGATGCTGAAATAGTCAAAAATACCCCTTGCTAAAGGAGCAAGACAGACGAGAGGATAGTAACTCACACAAATATCAAAGAACCAGTGATGCAAAATCCATGACTGGGCCCTAATTATTAGTGTGGCACCAGCCAGAAAATATCTTCCATTTAATAACATAAGATTTCTTAGGAGTAGGTTTTCTTGCTTCCTTTAGCACCTGCTGCACATCCTCAGAAACAAGATGATGAAAGGTATGAAAACTGAATCATGCAGGCAATCAGCTGAATTTGTTTAAGACTGGGGTTTATCAAAATCTTTTTGTCTTGTGTGAATACCGCCAATCTATGAGGAAGCTTGTAGCAAGCAACTGCCCCTTGACCAATTCCTTAAGAACGAATAACAACCACGGTTGCCTGGGTTAGAATGTACTCACCACAATGATTTTTGGAGTCTCCTTATGAATCTTCAGAATGACCCTGGATATCAGTGGAAACAGTGGAAATGTACGTATAAAAAACATTCCTCAGCTTGCCTACCACTACATGAGTGTAGGAAGCGTGGAGGGTAAAATGTTTTATCACAGCAACCTGCCAAGCTATCACAGCAAGCCTGCACAGAGGGTAAAACATGCTGTCCCCATTTGTAATCACCTGCAGAAATCCTGAGGACCATAGGTGATGAAGATATACTACAGCATGGATCACAGCTAACATACCTTTGGCAATTATATGTTTTGACCTGTCAGTTTTGCTCAAAAGATCCAGCATGTTTACCCTAATGAAAATTCCACACCCCCCCAAAGCAAAATCTGAATCATCTGTTGTCACAAATTAAGGTAGGGCTGGAAGAAAGAAAGGCAGAACTGCATTCAGGGCAGTCTGTTATCACCACCAAAGCAGTTCTCCCTTCACAAAACCTATGACTCGGATTTGAATTTCCAGAGGGTGAGAATGTTAGGTCCACATAATTTTAAGAACTATTGGATTTTTCTCATGTGCATCCTGGTAAGAGGAATTGTAAGAATTATTGATGCCATGAACCATAGAATCCTGGTGTACTCTTTGGGTGAAGTCCGAGACAGTTTCCAGATACAAATCCACATTCTCCTGAGTTAGGAATGCCTTTTCCACAGAGGAATCTAAAGGCATCCTAGAAACACAAGCCAATGAGAAGGAATTAAGGAGGGTTTTGGCCTGATGATCTGAAAGCCAAAGCTGAGAAGGAGATTAGCATCCATAAAAGGGATTGCTGACTGTGAAGGCTGCCAGCCTAGCCAGAGAGAATGTTATAGATAATTCTATCATTTGTAAATATCAATGTAAGACACAGGCTTGTTGTCTTAAATGTAAAGAAATACTGTGACATGTGGAACTGGAAAAAATGTGACAATGGTGCACTCTACTGTAAGAAAGCTAAGTCAAGCATTTCATGACTGTCTTTGATGTTTACAATTCGGCTCCAGCTGGGCTAGATGAAGGTTTCTTGCCTATTGTTTTAAGGCAAAAGTTAATGACCAGGGATTACATGTGGAATGCCCCTTACTGCTCTGGTTTCTGCCTAGCTGTAAAAGAATGTAAATGCAGTTTCTGTCAGCCTGTCAGCCTGGGAACCCCAGGAAGGTGTAAAAGAATTATGTAATGTTTATCAAAACTGCAATTTCAATTTAAACAGAGAGAACCAGAGATTATTACGCATTTTGTCTTGAACATCCAACTCACAGCACTGTCTTGCTCATATGTAAGTTATCTTAGACTTGTGTTTTCTTTTAGAAATAGATAAGAACTAGAAATATTAGACTAAGTGTTTTTCTGTGATGTCAGAACTTTGCTACTGTATTATTTTAAGTATTTCTCTGTGATCTCTGAACTCTTAACTAGCACCATGTAGCAGAAAGTATTGTCTTGTGGTTTTAATCGTTTATTATTAAATATTTTAAAACCTTTCAACTGTGGCTGTTTTGTGTAGAGATAATTTAAGCTCTAGAGTACATTGCATATTTATAGAGTTTACTGTCCAAGTCAAGTCACTTTAAATAAACCTTGACTGTTTAGTCACAACTACCAATTGGACAATAATACTGCACAGTAAAAATTGAACACCCTTTTAAAGGCATTTGAGTAGATGATAAGTAATAGTGGGTGGTGGCAAGTGGAACTACCATACAGTCTGGGAGAAAGGGGCACAGCTGGAGAAACTGTGCCAGCCTTTCCCAGGAGTGTCTGTGTGGTTGTATAAACTCTTCTCAAAGTGTGTGTGTGTGTGTGTGTGTGTGTGTGTGTGTGTGTGTGTGTGTGTGTGTGTGTGTGTGTGTGTGTGTGTGTGTCAGCTACCTGGGCAGGGATACAAATCACCGGTTGGACAGAGAGGGTGCTACAGGTTTTAGCTTGCGCACTAGGCTGAGATCTGGACAATATAGCTGTGCCAGTTGGGAGTCTTATTGGGGACCTGGAGAGCAAGGGAGCGACCAGCCCCGGACTGACTTATGATCTCTGTGTGCTCTTAAGAGAAACTGCACTTTAATGTGTGTATTTCTTATCCTTTCCTCATATATAAGACACCTTCTCTGGTGTCAATGGTAGGGATTGAAGCTCCTTGATTGCTGGGCCAGGGCATGGGCATCACATTTGTGATGGTAGTAGTTGGGATATCCTCACATTTGTGTTTGGCAGCCGTGTGATATCCACATCACATATTAATTAGTTTTCAAATACTAATTGGCATCTAGTGGTGTGGGTAGAGTGAATTTTGTAGCTTGTGTACAGTGAGCTCTGAAGATGTTTTGTACTCTAAAACAGCCACACAGTGAATACTCAGAGTTCAGATCACAACTGTTTTATTTCTTTTGTTAGCTTATTTAGTCAGGGTGAGCAGGCAACATGTCAGCAGAAGAGTATGGAAAGCTGACAAGGAGCCAGCTGGCGGAGATGTGCCAGGCTAGGGGACTGGTGCATGGAAATCTGACTAAGGCAGACCTGATTGCAGCCTTGGTTACAGCTGCATCAGAAAACAGCAACAAGGAGGACGATCAGACTGGCAGTGAAGATATAATACCCTTGGAGAATGGACAGCTCAACCTTTCTG
Source organism: Protopterus annectens (assembly GCF_019279795.1). Classification (NCBI taxonomy): domain Eukaryota; kingdom Metazoa; phylum Chordata; order Ceratodontiformes; family Protopteridae; genus Protopterus; species Protopterus annectens. The sequence goes on along the minus strand of NC_056741.1, from coordinate 1,328,604,835 downwards.
CAGTGGACTTAAAAATCCAGCTGGAGCTAAAGAGACTTGAGTTGGAGGCCAGGTGTGTGGAATTAGAAGCAGCTGAAAGACTGAGGCATCTAGAGAGTGAGAAGAATGACAAACTGCTATGCCTACAAGCTGAGGAAAAAGAGAGGCAGAGGCAGCATGAGAAAGAGATGCTGACTCTTTGCCAGAATCATGGAGGTAATGGGGAAGGGAGTAACTGGACCCCAGAAGCACAAAAGGCCAGTAAATTTCTTCCGCAGTTTAAAGAAGAGGATCATTTTGATAGTTTCATTCATATGTTTGAGAGGGTATGTAAACAGTACGAAGTTGACCAAGGGCTCTGGGTACAGTTCCTGACTACCTTACTCCATGGTAAAGCTGTAACTGTATTATCTAAAATGTCTGATGTTATATGTTTTGATTATACTGCTATAAAAAATTGTCTATTAGAGTTTTTTAAGCTAACACCTGAAACGTATAGGAAAAAGTTTTTTGAGCACAGACGCAAGGCAGATGAAAGTGCATATGAATATGTTGCTGAATTGAGCACTTATTTCCATAGGTGGGTGAGTAGATGTCGGGTCACCACTTTTAAAGGGCTGGCAGACCTTTTGGTGAGGGAACAAGCCCTTAGCACTACAGAAACGTAGAAATACGTTTAGATCTATTATGGATTTTCCGACCTGGACAGTGGCAGGGGGTGAGAAGAAGGGGGGCAAAGCGAAGGAATTTGAAACACGTCTAATATGCTCTTTGGAGACTAGTTCAGACAGTTCTTCTATCAGACAAGCTATAGTTAATAATTGGAGAATCATTGAAGGCAATGAGGAGATGAGGAAGATGTTTGTGGGTGGGCCCTCTTTTGTATTTAGGAACCATAGTAATTTGAAAGGGATCTTAGAAAACAAACTGACATATCTACCTACTGTTAGTTCAGTCAACACTGGGATGCACTGTTGTTACAGTTGCAACATGTGTCGTTTTATTTCAGAGGGTCCTTACATCAAGATAGAGAATGTTGATTACATTTTTAAGGTTCCTGGATATGTTGACTGTAAGACTAAGGGGGTGATTTACATCGGGCAATGCTTGGGTTGTCCTGCCTTTTACATTGGCATGACCACCCATAGTTTGAACATAAGAATTAGAGAACATATTTATAGCATTAAAACCAAAGATGAAAATAACGCTCTCTATAAACATTCAAAAGTATGTAGGACATATAAAAAATTTTTATTCTCTGTTTTAGAGGTAGTTCATTCAGACCTTAGAGGAGGGGATTCCAAGAATTTTGTTGAACAGCGTGAAACTCTATGGCAAATTAAACTTAACGCTGACAAACCCCCTGGTCTGAATGACTACATCAACATTAAATGTTTTTTAAAATACAGAACATTACACATTAATAAGGAATTATTTTCCTTGGGGTTTTTTAACATTGTATGAACATATTGTTTTTATTTTTTTAAACTATTGCAAATGTTTGATTGATTGTGTCTTAATTGACTAATTAGTTTATTAATTGTAGTGGGTATTTAAGTGGTTTGAGTTGTGTTGATTGTGTATTCTGATGAAGTCTATTGACGAAAGCGGAAATAAACTACTGATTACGCTATTACTGTTGTGCAGCTCCTCTTGCTTACAGTTTGTTTTTTCATTCAATGTGCAACTTCAGATGAGTTGGGGAAGAGGGGAGACCTATACCTGCAAGCAGGGCAGCCCTGCACAGGAAGGAGAACTCCAGTACTGCTCATGGGTCTAAAGGAACCCATGGTGGGCAGCACAGACTGCCACAACAGAATCTGCCAGTAGCAGGGGAATCCACTTTTCCAGGTACACCTCCAGGAGGTAGGGTTAAATGTTTTAAATGCAACCAGTGGGGCCATGTGGCATACAGGTGTCCACATTGGCAAGGTGGGTAACAAAAGGTGAGGGAGCCAGTAAGTGGGAAAGACAAAATGACAATAGTAGGTTGTCTTGAGACAACAGGTGTACTAAACTATCATCCTGCAGATGTCCTGAGAGGGAAGGATTTGGATGAGGCAGTACCATGTGCTTATGCAGTTGCACGCAGTCAGGCTAGCAAACAAACATGAGGGTCTGGTAGCCTGGGGGAGACCCAGACAGACTGCATACCTGCAGTCAGGACTGGTGAGGTGGTTACTTCAGCGAGGGAGCTACCCTGTAGCAGTGAGACTGAAGGTGAGCCACAGCTGCTTTTGGGTACTGATGGTCCCTTGGACAGAGTGGCTGCAAAGGTAGAGGTGAGTAGTAGTACCCAGGCTGACAGTGAGGCACCACTGTCACAGGATGCCAGACTTCCTGTGGAAGGGGAGCTGGGAAGGGTTACAAGGAGAGAGTTGAGACAGGCTCAGCATTCAGACCCTACACTGCAAGGCCTGAAGCAGGTAGCTAGGGAGGCACCTGATTCTCAAGGAAAGGTGGAATCTGTATACTGAGACAAAGTGTTACTGTACAGAGAGTGGACCCCTGAGGGAGGGCTAGAAGGTGAGAGAGTACAACAGTTGGTAGTGCCTACAGCCTACCGTCTGGCACTTCTAGCCATAGCCCATGATATTCCCTTTGTAGGTCATATGGGCATAAAACATACAAAGAGGCATATTATGCAGAACTTCTATTGGCCTGGAATTTCCAGAGATGTAACAGTGTACTGCAGAACCTATGAGCAGTGCCAAAAGGTAGACAAGGCAGGAGACAAGGTGAGAGCTCCTTTGATGCCTTTGCCTGTGATTGAGGAGCCATTTCAGAGGGTAGCTATGGATATTGTGGGTCCTCTGAGTACTCCAAGTTCCACAGGAAAAAAGTATATCCTAGTGGTAGTGGATTATACTACATGATACCCCGAGGCAGTGGCTTTGTCTTCCATTGAGGCAGAGAAGGTGGCAAATGCTTTGTTAAAGATTTTCAGCAGGGTGGGTTTCCCAAAAGAAATACTGACTGACAGAGCTGCCAATTTCATGTCTGACCTGCTGGCTTGTCTGTGGAAGTCCTGTGGGGTGAAGCATATGAAGACCACTCCCTACCATTCCCAGACTAATGGTCTTGTTGAGAGGTTAAACTCTACAATCAAGTCCATGCCATGCGCATTTGCAGATCAGTTTAAGAGGGAGTGGGACAAATATTTGCCCCATCTGTTGTTTGCTTACAGAGAAGTTCCCCAGGAATCCACAGGTTTTTCACCCTTTGAGATGCTGTATGGGCATAGGGTGAGGGGACCTCTAGATTTAATTTGAGATGAGTGGGAAGCTAAGTGTGAGTCTCACAATTACCACAATAGGGAGGCCCTTGTGCTGAGCATTTGCAGTGGATTGCAGGAGGAGTCTGAGGAAGATCTGGGAACTGATCTCCTCAGTGAGGCTCAGGCTGACACCTCAGTGGAAGGGGTAGCAATGTCCCAGCAGCTAACTCCTACCAGCTTTGAGAAATCCGAGTAGTGTTGCAGGAATTTGGCACATGTTCACAGGAAACCAGGGTGCACCCAACTGGGGCAGCACCAGGTGGAGACAAGGACCCCAAAGGCCTGTTAGGCAGGCTCCATATAGAGTGCCTAAGACAATCCACCAGACTCTGAGGGAGGAGGTACAGGAGATCTTGGAACTAGAGATGATTCAAGAGTCCAACAGTCCCTGGGCCTCCCCAGTGGTGCTGGTGTCAAAGGAGGATGGCAGCACCAGGTTCTGTGTGGACTACAGGAAATTAAATAATCAAACAGAGTCAGATGCTTACCCCATGCTAGGACAGATGAGGCCCTAGAGTAGCTGGGTGGGGCTAAGTATCTTACAACCATTGATCTTACCAAGGGTTACTGGCAGGTGCCCTTGACTCCCAGTGCTAGAGAGAAGTCACCCTTTGTGATTCATTTTGGCTTATATGAGTTCACAAAGATGCCCTTTGGGATGAAGAATGCCCCAGCAACTTTCCAGAGGCTGGTAGATAATATCCTAGCAGGAGGGTTTGCCCTTGCTTACCTAGACGATATTGCCATCTACAGCCATTCCTGGCCAGAGCACCTTCAGCATGTCAGGGTGGTGCTGGGCAGACTACAGAGGGCAGGGTTGACCATTAAGCCAAGCAAATGTCAGGTGGGTATGGCAGAGGTCTCCTACCTAGGACATAGAGTGGGGAGTGGTAAGATAAGACCAGAACCTGCCAAAGTGGAAGCCATTCAGGCATGGCCTGCAATTGTTACTAAAAAGCAAGTGAGGGCATTTTTAGGGACAGCAGGGTACTACAGAAACTTTGTCCCCAGTTATAGAACCATAGCTGCTCCCCTCACAGACCTGACAAGGAAGAACAGGCCAGATAAGGTAGTGTGGATCCCAGCATGTGAGCAGGCATTCCAGAAGCTTAAAGAAGCTTTGGGAGGACCCCCTGTGTTAGCCAGTCTATATTACAACAAAGAATTTGTTGTGCAGGTGGATGCTTCAAACCATGGAGTGGGGGCTGTATTTAGCCATATTTCTTCAGAGGGGGAAGAGCACCCAGTGGTTTATCTCAGTTGTAGGCTCCAAACCTGGGAAGAATGCTATGCAGGTGTAGAAAGGGAATGGCTAGCCATAGTGTGGGCACTGCAGCAACTTCAGCCTTATCTGTATGGAAGGAAATTCACTGTTATGACAGATCACAACCCCCTAACATGGTTAAACAGAGCCAGCCAGCAAAATGTCAAGTTGCTAAGAAGGAGCCTGGGGTTGCAAGCATATAATATGAAAGTGCAGCACCGCAGTGGGGTTAGCAATGCAATGCAGATGGGCTGTCAAGACAGGGAATGGTGGTATGCATACTCAGATAGACCTGAACCTCTCAAGCAATGTTTCTCAAGGGTCACTTAAAAAACTAGCTTGAGTTCTCTGGGGTGGGGGGGGGTGTGAAGGCTGCCAGCCTAGCCAGAGAGCATTTTATAGATAAGTCTATAATTTGTAAATATCAATGTAAGACACAGGCTTCAATGTAAAGAAATACTGTTACATGTGGAACTGGAAAAAATGTGATAGTGCACTCTACTGTAATAAAGCTGAGTCAAGCATTTCATGACTGTCTTTGATGTTTACAATTCGGCTCCGGCCAGGCTAGATGAAGGATTCCTGCCTATTGTTTTAAGTCAAAAGTTAATGACCAGAGTTTACATGTGGAATATCCTTTATTGCTCTGGTTTCTGCCTAGGTGTAAAATAATGTAAATGCAGTTTCTGTCAGCCTGGGAACCCCATGAAGGTTTAAAAGAATGATGTAATGCTTATCAGAACTGCAAATTCAATTTACACAGTGAGAACCAGAGATTATTAAACATTTTTGTCTTGAACATCTGACTCACAGCACTATCTTGCTCATATGTAACTTATCTTAGACTTGTGTTTTCTTTGAGAAATAGCTAGGAACTAGAAAGATTAGACTAAGTGTTTTTCTGTGATGTCAGAACTTTGCTACTGTGTTATTTTAAGTATTTCTCTGTGATCTCTGAACTCTTGACTAGCTCTGTGTAGTAGAAAGTATAGTCTTGTGGTTTTAATAATTTATTATTAAATATTTTAAAACCTTTCAACTGTGGCTGTTTTGTGTAGAGATAATTTAAGCTCTAGAGTACATTGCATATTTATAGAGTTTACTGTCCAAGTCACTTTAAATAAGCCTTGACTATTTAGTCACAACTACCAATTGGATAATAATATTGCACAGTAATAATTGGACACCCTTTTAAGGGCCTTTGAGTAGCTGATAAGTATTAGTGGGTGGTGGCAAGTGGAACTACCATATAGTCTGGGAGAAAGGAGCACAGCTGGAGAAACTGTGCCAGCCTTCCCCAGGAGTGACTGTGTGGTTGTATAAACTCTTCTCAAAGTGCATGTGTGTGTGTGTGTGTGTGTGTGTGTGTGTGTGTGTGTGTGTGTGTGTGTGTGTGTGTGTGTGAGCTACTTGGACAGGAACACAAAGCACTGGTTGGACAGAGAGGGTGCTGGAGATTTTAGCTTGCCCACTAGGCTGAGATCTGGACCCTATAGCTGTGCCAGTAGGGAGTCTTATTGGGGACCTGGACAGCAAGGGAGCGACCAGCCCCGGACTGACTGTGATCTCTGTGTGCTCTTAAGGGAAATTGCACTTTACTGTGTGTATTTGTTATCCTTTCCTCATGTATGAGATGCCCTCTCTGGTGTTAGTGGTGAGGATTGAGGCTCCTTGATTGCTGGGCCAGGGCACAGGCATCACACTGACACCTGGAAAAAGACTGTAAAGATAAGCAAGTCTAAATAAGGAAATGTTTGAATGCGCTCCAGTCTGCAATGAGCTATTACTGGAGACAGACATTTGGTAAACACCCCTGGAGCTGTTGATAACCCAAAGAATGATACAGAATTGATAATGTGACCCAGACACAGAAAATCTCGGGAAACCTCTGAACACTGTGGCAATAGAGATGTAATGATAAAGCATATTTAAAGTCTAGAGTTACCACGAAATTCAGAACAGGAATGAGAAGTAAGAGACTCTTTAAGATCAACATCTTGAACTTCGGCAGTTTCACAAACAAGTTGAGAAAGGATAGGTCCAGTACTGGTGTCCATGAAGGATCCTTCTCTGGTATGAGAAACAGTCTCAGATAGAATCTTTTTCCCTTTGGTACTGAGGCATTGGTTATATGACCCCCAAGGAAAGCATATGATGATGAAGAACCTGAGGAAAAAACTGTCTGTTTTTTGGAAGATGGGGGGGGGGGGGTGTCCCAAAAAGAGGTATATCTATCCAACACCATTTGTAAACCTCTTGAAACTACATACGTGTAAAACTGCACCATCAATGTCCTATTCACTTTTGCAGTATTCTTAACAGATGGGACATCCAGCTGAGGGCAGCTGAACATCCAGCCAGCATACTAAAGCCTTATGTCCTCCCATGCAATGTACGTCAGATGCATGTCCTACGTCCAAGGCATAAGGTACATAATTGATATACAAAAGCTTAAACCTCAGAACTGAACTGCACCAGAAGGACCAGAGCAATCCAAGAATAAATGGTTGACCATGCGCATTCATGAAAAGAAAACAGAAAGAAAGAAAGAAAAAAGAAAGAAGAAAAGACCTCCCACCCAGCTGAAAAGCAGCAAAAAAGAAAATGGAGGAAGGAGGGGAGGTCCAAATACTGCAACATTCAGAAGTAGGGCATCTACTGTTATGATAAGGTTTTACACAACTGTACTATGTCCTTATCACTGGTGCAGTATTCTTAACAGTTGCGAGAGTACAGTACAAATGCTTCTGGAGAGGACTGGAGGAGGAAGACACAGAAGAGTCTTCCAAAAACCCATGTAAGATGATCCTAGCAAAGCCCACTCTGTCTCTTGCTATGACACCTAACTTGTGATGTTTAGTAAAGGTATATGTACATGACCATGGAGCAGCTTGTGGAATGGATTTAGTATCCAGTCCCTTGAAAAAGGCACCAGAAAAGGGCACAGTCATGGTAGAATGAGCACAAACAGAAGAAGAAAGCTGCTTGCCATAACAAGAACAGCAAAAAGAAATGGGCTTAGAAATCTAGGAGGAGATGATTTGCATAGACATAGCCAAACCCAGTTTCCTCATGAAAGGAAACAAAAAGCTGTTCAGATTTCCTGTCATCAGGGCTGGGGCTAGCATTTTGGGGATCCCCAGCAAATGTCAAGCTGGGGGCCCCTTGGAAACTTCCAGTTGAAGTATCATCCTGTTACTGCCACCCTTCCGAAGCAACCTTTTAGTTCTTGCTGTAGTGTTTTAGAGGTAGTATACACAGCCTGAACTGTAGTTACAGTGCTCTTACATTATGAGATGCCTGTGTACCACACTGTATGTTGGCCCATGTCACAGAAAGACATTCACAGTTGCTGGCAATTAGTTGTAGCAATGATACATTACAACAACTCTAGATATAGGGCTGGACTTAGGTGAAATTGTGTCCGAAGCACTGTCTACTGCCCCCCCCCACACACACACATACACACACATCCCATGGAATCCATTACTCCCATGTACTGCCCCCCAGCTCTCCACATTATGCACATTACTTTTTTTTCTCCCTGTTCTTATATTTTGCCTTACTCTTCAGCTTTTTCAAGAATCCGTTTTTTTCCATACGCTCTGAAATGCATTTTATGTTTTCTTTTTATACAACTCTACTGATAGACTGAATGGAAACTATGATTAAGGAAAGAAATTCGGTGTTGTTGTTCAACTTTAGTCTTCCTTGCATTTTAGAACATTTTCCCAACCTTTTAATCCAACGGTGGAGTGAAAAAAATCATGAGTCAGAAAAGAATTTCAGTCTTACTTTTTTTTATTTCAAGAAAGCCATACGTTGTGCCAAAGGGTTAATGTTCAAAGCTGACAAAATAGTAGCTTACGATAAACTAATAATACAATTGTTGTAAGGACACGCAAGTCCTTTCTGGGAATACTGCCTGCCTCCTTACCCCCCCCCCCAAAGAAAAAGACAGTCACTGCCTGTGCATCCCTCTGATGTTAGATTGAGATGAAAGCAGAAGTTCAGATGGCCATGGTCATGTATTTTAAGTGACTGTTTTTGTGTGTGTGTGTGTGTGTGTGTGTGTGTGTGTGTGTGTGTGTGTGTGTGTGTGTGTGTGTATATATATCTATCTATATATCTATCTATATATATATATATATATATATATATATATATATATATATATATATATATAGCATGCCTTATCCTTCCCAAAGGCAATCACCACTATACGTGCTGGTTTGCGATTGTGACAAAAGTGGAAAAAAAATAATGACATGGTAAAGTAACTTTTTTGTACACCTCTGAGGTCTGTGAGAAAAGTGGAAGAAACAATGACCCTGTCTCCAACAGAAGCTATAATGACCTCTTCCACATACCTCTAAGATTTGATTGTGATGAGAATTAAAGAAGTAATGGACACACAATTGCCAGTCCCCCATACAACTTCACTCCCCTGTCACCGCTACACGTACCCCATGACATCCCTGCCACCTGTCCCCTACCTTGTATCTCTAAAGAGCAGGTCGTAAACACCCTCTCTAAGGCCAAAAACACAGCATCTTTGAGATCTGACATCCCAGGCTACGTCCTACATCTCCTCCAACAAGAATTAGCAAAACCATTGGGTACTCTCTTCAGTCATAGTCTAAGCACCAGCTTTTTCGCAGCCGAATGGAAAATGGCTACTGTTATTCCCTTGCACAAAGGTGGTGCTTTCACTGACCCCTGGAATTATAGACCTATTAGCCTTACCTGCAATGCCATGGAGCGAATCATCATGGACTTTATCAACAAAGATATAGGTAATCTCCAAACACTTGACCCTACTCAGTTTGGATATGTCAAAGGGAGATCATGCCTGGTAGACTTCTTCGAGAAAGTCGAAAAGTGATGGACGAGGGGAAATCTGTGCATACAGCCTACCTAGACTTAACCAAGGATTTTGACACTCTTCCCCACTCAGGTATCATTGACAAACTCACCCAGCTAGGTATCAACCCTTATATTGTTAGATGGGTTACTAATTGGCTCACTGAGAGAGCAAATATAGTCAAAATAGGGGAATATACCGCCAACAGCAGACCTGTAACCAGTGATGTTCCGCAGGGAACAGTCCTGGGACCTCTACTGTTTGGAATCTATTTCACAGAAGTACAAGCAAAAGCTAAAGGTCTATGGCTGACAAAGTTTGCTGATGACTGCAAACTGGGAGTGGTCATAAAATCTCCAAATGATGTCAACATCCTACAAGAGGATCTTACACAAACAAATAATTGGTGCCAAAGTCATGGCCTTAAACTCAATGCAAAAAAATGTATTATCATCCCTTTCAGTAAGAGCAATGTTCCTGCTAACTACTACATCAATAGCAACACCATAAGTACAAACTCAGTGATGAGAGACCTGGGCACACAGGTTAACAGTAATCTTACCTTTGATCACCATGTCTCCACAGTGGTAAGAAAGGCATTCTGTATCGCTCATCTCGTAAGTAAAGGCATTGCCTCCACAAAAAAAGAAGCTATATTCTCCCTGTACTCTTCCCTCATCAGGCCAATAATTGAGTACAATGCCCCTTTTGGTGTGTACCTTTCCAAGCACCTGCAGCAACTGGAGAAACCACAAACGTTCCTCACAAAGAAAATTCAAGGTTTTCAGCATCTGTCCTATGTGGCTCATCTGAAATCACTGTCACTTTATTCTGTTTCATACAGGCTACTCAGAGGTGATCTCTCCATGGCATATATGGCAATCTCTGATACTGCTTTATTGGGAAATGTTGCATATCTGCAAGTCAAATGGTACACAGGTTACCCGCTCTTAAGACCTTAACCTGGTATGTGACATTAATAGAACCTGCTGGAGGGACAGATTTGTCTCCCACAGGTTACCACACCTATGGAACAGACTCCCCCTTCATGTCAAACAGAGCACCTCATTGGCCCTCTTCAAGCACAATTTGGACAACTGGATGGATAACTGTAAATTCACCCCAGGGGTTTCACTTGTGTCCCTCTTGGACATGGGCATTAGGTGCTGATTGTGGAAATAAGGGTAGAACTTGGCTAGGCTTATAAGAACCCTATGGCCATTAGTCTACTAACTTCCTATGATCCTATAAGACATAGGCATACATACTTCTGCGATGTAAGGATTCCCATTACTAAACAATGACCAGAAAATCAAACCTGCTACTTATCAGCCCTCATACCTCTCCACCTCTTAAAGCAAGAAATCTGGACAAAGTCATGAATAAAAGTGGGATAAAGAGCGGGCCTAAAATAGGGACAATTTTTAAATCTTGCTCTTACAAACTTAAAAAGCTGATAGAATAACACTTTGATTAAGGTTAATCATTTGTGAACTGAGGGGGTGGAGCTAGGAGCTAAACCTTCTATTTAAGGGGTAAAATAAAACATTTCAGAGCTTTATTGGAAAGGCTCACCCAGACTCTGCTGCACTTTGCTGTGAGGGAAAGGTTGGTTTGCTTTTTATTTGTTGTATATTGTATTAGTTTATTGCCTTTTTATATTTTGAGTGCTGTGATTTGTTTTCTTTTTTGTGTTCTACTTTTAACTTCAAAAGACCCCACAGCTCTGTCTCTTGTGAGTCAGGCAGAAAATTTTCCGCACCCTGTCACTGTTGTGTTCTTAAATACCACTGTCTTTCTAGTTGCCTGCCTCTTATGTTAATTTGACCATATATCTCATTTCCTCTCTGCTTTCACTGGTTTGTGTGAGTAAGCACAAAATTATCATTTTGTGAAATCACTCCCCTTCAACTATTTAAATTTATTGGCCATTCTACTGTATTCCATAGTACCGGAATACAAAAGTGATCACCCCCTTTCAATCTATCTTGCTGTTTTAAAAATAGTGACTCGCCACTAAAACTTAACTTTTTAGACAGGTAAAACTTAAGTTACCTACTTTCCCATCTAACTTCTCTAGTGCACACTGCAGTGTTTAGGATAAACCATTTTTTTCATCTTACCTTTAAGCATCCCTGTGACTAGCACTTGCTCTAATACCTGCTGGAAAGCACTAGGAAGCCTTAAACTGATACAAGCACTCAACTCTCCTTATTAATAAGGAGAAATTAATCATAGGCACTAAACAGCCTATAACTGCAATGTACCTTGTTAAGGTAAGGGAAAACAGCTCCTGTACTTTTCAAAAAAAAAGCACCAAACCAGGCATGTCCAAGGGTCAGCTTCCATTGATTTCTCCTGTCCACCTGCTGAATCTGGGCATACTGGGGCAATGCAGCAATTGCTTCATGTACACAGACAACCCTCTCCTCCTACCACCCAACACTACAACCTGTGAGAGATGCAATTACATACCCAAACTGGAAGGAAAGCTCTCTCCACCCAAGATTGTGCTAGACAGTCAAGAGGAGAAGGTTAACACCCGCACTACACCTCAAGCAACAATAGCCCTTCTAAACTCACACCACCAACACCCACACATAGCAACACTAAATCCACATATGCGGAGGCCCTTAACTGTAACCTGCCCAAGCAACAAGGACCTCCAAAGCTGAAACGCAAACTAACACCAATCACAACCAAAGTATCACATAGCTCACAACACCAGTGTGCCCCAGCATCAGCCCCTAAGGCAAGAGAAAGTACCTAACACTTTAGTCATAGGTGACTCTATAGTCAGGCACACTGATGTCCCACTCACCAGGCTGAACAAGGAGAAAATTACAGTGAGCTGCCTGTCGGGTGCCAGGAACCACCACATAACTCATGCACTCAAGTCACTCCAAAACAAGTACAAATATGACTCTGTCATTGTCCATGTTGGAGTGAATGATTTGAGACATACCTTCCTGGACTACATGAAAAGAGACATGGAAGAGCTCTCAGATCATGTGGCCCAGGCTGGTATGACCCTAGCCCTGAGTAGCATCCTGCCTTCGCCCAGAATTATACCACAATATAAAAACAAAATGATTGACTTCAACAATTGGCTAAGCTTCTGGTGTCATTCAAAGGGGATCCAGTATCTGTCTGCCTGGGACGACATGATCGACAGACTACGATGCTTTGCCAGCGATGGTCTGCACCTGTCTCCCCTGGGATTCAGGTTACTGGAAAAGGCTCTTGCCATCCCTATAGTGCCTTTTTTAGGCAAAGTTCAAATGACAAAACCACCACCGTAACATGTACAAGCATGCAAAATTTGAAGGTAATGCTACTCAATGCTAGAAGTCTAAACCTCAAAATGCACCAAGGATATTCACACCACCAGGTTAGTTGCCCAAAATAATGTGTCCGAAATTCTCCAGGTGCAACTAACACTAGGTAAGACAGCAATCCAAATTGTAGCTTGCTATAGATCCCCCACCATGCCCCAAGATTCTCACTACACCTTTCTAAACATACTGGAAAATATTAATATACAACCAAACACCCTAATACTGGGTGATTTCAACTACCCTGCCATTAACTGGGAAAACTACTCGTGTATCAACACCTTTGCCCAACGGTTCTTGGAATTCAAAAATTCCAATGCACTGGATTAACTAATCCATAGTCCCACCAGGGGCTCCAGTATCCTAGACCTGGTCATTACCAACATGGGAAATTGATGCTCCACACCTATGGTCACCCCCTCGTTGGTCAGGTCAGTCCATAAGCTAATCACCCTTAACATCCACACCCCACCCCGATCCCCGACCCCCACCCCCCAGTAAGGAAACCTTCATAAAAAAGCCAACTTCATGCTACTCAAGTCAGAAGTTACAAACTTCATGACACCCATGCAGACAGGAACTGAAATTTCGACTGCTGAGTCTACACTAAGGCACTGTACGAGCACATCCACTCATGCATGAATCATGCCATCCCAAATAGAACCAAGATGCTCTCCTCCAAAAAAAAGGAAGCCAATCTGGTGGTCACCTGCCATAAACAAACTTTACAACAAAATGAATAAACTGTTGCAGAAAAGAGGAAAATCCCAGGATGCAAAAAACTCCCTTACCAGCCTCAGTAAGAAGCTGAGATCCCTCATAAAATCCTCCAAAGCTAGTTACGAAAATAAAATTGCCAAAGATTCCAAAGACAACCACAAGGCATTCTATAACTATGTCAAGAATCTAAATGGCATTGCTCAGATCTGCTCTGAGCTACAACAGAATGGCATTAAATACACTGATCCCAAGGATATTTCCATTATCCTGGCAGATCTATTCAGTGCCAACTTCATCCCCCTCTCACCCCCTAAATGGCCCATCTCAATACCGGACGATTGCCATATTCAGGTAATAACGGCCACACAGGTAAAAAACACACTCTCCAAAGCTAAGAATACAGCATCCATGGGACCAGATGACATCCCGGGTTGTGTACTACATGAACTACAAAATGAACTGGCACCACACCTAAGTGTCATGTTTAATCATACCCTCACCTCAGGCTTCATGCCCACTGAGTGGCGCACAGCTACAGTTATCCCACTCCACAAGACGGGATCCACCCTGGATCCCGGGAACTACCGCCCCATCAGTTAGACAAGCTTGATCTGCAAGGCCATGGAATGTATTATCATGGAACTTATAAACAAAGACATTGGCAACATTAAAACACTGGACCCCACCCAGTTTGGGTTCGTGAAGGGGCGATCTTGTCTCCTGAACCTGACTGACTTCTTCGAATCAGTCTCCAGAGCCATGGACGAGGGTAAGGCAGTCCACACAGCCTATCTGGAACTCGCCAAGGCCTTTGACACCATCCCCCACTCTGGAATCATAGATAAACTTACTAAGCTGGGCATTAATCCCTACGTCACTCGATGGGTTGCCAACTGGCTTACTGACAGAACCCACACTGTAAAAGTAGCTGACTCCAAATCCAGCTCCAGACAAGTGACAAGTGGAGTACCTCAGGTTTCAGTCCTGGGACCTCTCTTGTTTGGCATCTACTTCTCTGAACTACAGGCCAACACTAAGGGACTCTGGCTAACAAAGTTCGCAGATGATTGCAAACTGGGAGCCATTATTGAATCCCCAAATGATGTTGACACTCTACAAAAGGGCCTTACAGAAACAGATGCTTGGTGCCAGAGCCATGGGCTCAAGCTCAATGCCAAGAAATGCATAGTTATCCTCTTTGGGAAAAAACATGTACCCATGAATTACCACATAGGTGGCAGTATACTAAACACCGAAACTGTGATAAAATACTTAGGGACACTGGTGGACAGTGGTCTCATCTTCAATGACCACATCGCCACAACAGTCAGGAAATCCTTATGTGTGGCACACCTCATCACTAAGGGCTTTTCATCCAGAAAAAAGGAGGTCATTGTCCCACTGTACTCATCCTTCATTACAACGTCCCATTTGGCATGTACCTCTCAAAACATCTGCAACAACTGGAAAGCCCGCAGAAATACCACACTAAAAGAATCACAGGCCTAAAGCAGATGCCTTATGCTGACCGCCTTAAAAAACTCCAGCTATACTCTGTCACATATCGTCTACTCTGAGGCAATCTCTGCTTAACATACAAGGCCATGTCAAACCCAGAGCTGTTGGACATGCTACACTTAAAGAAATCCCAATCCCTCAGAGCCACACACTCTAGGGATCTAAACCTTGTCATCACAATAAACAAAACATGCTGGAGGGATAGGTTCCTGACCCAGAGACTCCCCAGACTCTGGAATAGACTGCCCATACATGTCAAGCAGACCACCTCTTTGGCCCTCCTCAAAAGGAACCTTGATAACTGGATGGGAGAAAGGAAATTCACCCCAGGGGTCACGTCAGTCGCCCTGCTAGACAGGGGTCCAGGGAAGTAAACAGTGTGGGAAGTAAACAGTGTGGGAAGGAATAGCCAGGGAATTGTTATGGCTAGTCTTGTATAGGCCCTAGGGCCAATAGCCTAGTACCAACCTATGAACCTATTACCACGAATTTTCTCTTTTTTTTTTACTTAAACATTAGCATACATTTTCTGTTTAGTTAAAACTGATCACAAATCAGTCACTTTCGAGCTGACACGAACACCAGAACTCAAAAAGGTGAAATTGGACTAAAAAACTTCACCAAGGCAAACTATACCCTCCTAGGTGAAGGTATAACTGCATTCCAAGCCCCACCTGAAGCTAAACGTGGTAACTACACTGAAGCATACATTAAAGCCTTGTACAAAAGTGTATAAGCTTGACTGTACCAAACAGATTCAAAGACAGACCCCCAAGTAAAATCAAGCTGCCATGCTGGACTTCCAGCCTCAACAAACTCTATAATGAACTTGTCAAATCCTCCAAGAGCTCCTTTGAGAGAAACCTAGCAAGTACTCCCAAGGATAACCATAAGGCCTTTTATAGCTATGCATATAACCCAAAGGGTAGGACCCAAGCATGTGCAGAACTGGTGGCCAAGGGTATCACACACCCACCAACCCCATAGAGATAGTGAACCTGCTAGTGGATAGGTTTGGTGAAAATTTCACTCCATTATCCCCTCCTAACTTACAACAAACCCTCCTCCAAACTCCCCCCCATCTTACACATCTAAAGAGCAGATCTTCAAAGCCCTGTCCAAGGCAAAGAACACGGCCTCTATAGGACTAGATGACATCTCAGGCTGTCTTCTAAATAGGCTAAAACATGAACTAGCATCACCACTAAATACCCTTTTCAATCATAGCATAACCACAGGCTTTGTTCCTGCAGAATGGAGAACAGCTACAATTATTCCCCTCCACAAAGGTGGCCTAGTAACAGACCTGGGGAATTACAGACCTATAAGCCTGACCAGCCTCATCTGTAAGGCCATGGAACATATCATTATGGACTTCATAAAGACATAGGCGAAATCCAAACTCTGGATCCTACCCAATTCAGCTTCGTGAAGGGCAGATCCTGCCTGTTAAATCTGGTGGATTTCTTTGAAAGTGTGATCAAGGCCATTGATAAGGGCAAATCTGTGTACACAGCATACCTCGACTTGGCCAAGGCTTTCAACACAATCCCACATTCAGGCATTATCGATAAACTTAGCAAACTGAATGTAAACCCTTTAGTTGTAAGATGGGTTGCCAACTGGCTCACAAACCAGACACACACTATTAAAGTGGGTGACTCCACATCAACCAGTACACTTGTTACCAGCGGGATGCCACAGGGTCCTGGGCCACCTATTGTTTGGTATATACTTCTCAGACGTTCATGTCAAAACTAAAGGGTTGTGGCTAAACAAGTTTGCAGACAACTGCAAACGAGGTGCAATCACTGAATCCCCAAATTATGTCAGTATATTCCAGGAGGGTCTCACACAGCCCAACGACAGGTGTATTAGTCACAGTCTCAAACCGAATGCAAAGAAATGCATCATTGCTCCCTTTGGCACAAACAATGTCCCTTCACACTATCAAATCAATAACAATACCCTAAGTATCCATGAAGTGGCAAGGGATCTGGGATCACAGGTTGACCATGACCTTAACTTTGACCAGCACATGTCTACTGTTGTAAGGAAAGCTTTCCACATAGCTCACTTGATTAGTAAAGGCATTGCCTTGAGAGCAAAACAAGTTATAACCCCCCTATGTTCAGCACTTATCCGGACCATAATTGACTATAATCCCCCATTTGGTATGTACTATAATGAAGAATAATTAGTTCCTTTGAGCTAATCAAACTGTTCCCTGTACCCATACTAATTTGATCATCACGGATTTCATGGTGTAATTCTGGGGGTATAGTATGTTAGCTGCCATAATTTAACTGATGCATTTTAATCAGGTTAAAAGTAGCTTCTTTTGGCTGAGAGGTTGGCATAACGGTTAAGGTGTTTACCTTACAGACACAAAATGCAGGACTTGATTCTCACATGGGGTAATTGGCTAAATGGCCTATGAAGGCAGTTAGCCTAGTCCTAATCTATGAAACTATGAAAATAAACATTCATAAATTCCTCTCTGTATTGATTGTTTAAATATTGACAGCCACAATACCACAATTTTATTAAAAACTGTCCAAAAATATGGGGCAAAAATCAGGAAATTCTTTGAAAATCTGTACAATTTGGAGATATGTCGACCCTAGTCTGGAATAAAAAAAAAAAAAAGGACAACTTACTTTCCTGGCTGCTGCAGCAAATCATGTCCCTGGCTTCACTCAAATAGACCTGACTGAATGTGACTTACCAACAAAAAATGTTTTTTGCGATCTGGTGGTGACATCACAGTCATGCGGATGTGAACCACTATCTGTCAAAGAATGAGCAGAGGAAATGGTGAAACCCGCAGCTGCTGCATGGGGACCCTAGTTCACGGGGGAAATAAGTGGTGCTGCTGGTGCCTAACACCAGCTATGCCTTTTATCTCTGGTTTTGCCTAAGTACTACCTGAGTCGTCTATGTAAATCCAAGGTGAGAAGAATTTTCTCCCTATCATTCTATGGAGAAGGGAAAAAAGAAGGAAGAGGAATTGTTTGATTTAAAGGCAGATCATTAACCATCTTGGCATAAAAGAGGAATTAATACAAAGAAACACCTTGTCTTGTGATAAAACAAAAAAAGTGAAACTGCCGTGACTGCTTGAAGTTTAGAGACCCTCTTTGCAGAAGTAAGCGCCACTAACAGTGCAGTTTTCCAAGTACCGTGTTGCAAAAAAGAGGAAACTGCAGGTTCAAAAGGAGACTGAGTTATTTTTTCAAGAGCAAAATTAAGGTCCCAAGAAGGAGGAATAGCTTTTCTTGGGGGCCTAATATAAAGGATACCTTTCAAAAATTGCTTAATTTCAAAATTAGAAGCCAGTGGAGGGTTCAGAGGCAGACAAGCAGAAATGGACAACAAATGTGTTTTAACAGATGAATATGCCAGGCCAGGGTCGAGAAACTCACACAAACAGGAAATGACCATAGGGATACCCACAGAAAAATAGTCTATGCCAATGCTTGAAACAGAAAAAAACAGAAATTCTCTTTCATTTAGCCACACAGGATTCTCTAGTATTGTGTTTCCTCCTACAAAACCCAAATCACGTCCTCAGAGAGCTGGTGTCAAAACAAATCAAAACCCTATCACCCAAAGAGTTAAAAGAAGGGTGGACAAGTAAGGGTAAATGAGACATCCCTTGTCCTGTATGAATAGATCCAGCC
The DNA here is from genome assembly GCF_019279795.1 of Protopterus annectens. Lineage (NCBI taxonomy): Eukaryota > Metazoa > Chordata > Ceratodontiformes > Protopteridae > Protopterus > Protopterus annectens. The sequence continues at coordinate 1,328,586,195 of NC_056741.1, read as the reverse complement.
AATGAGGTAACTGGTGGTGATTGCCCCTAGCCAGATGGAAGAGAAGGGGGAGCCAGTGCTCTCTGGGCCAAAAAGGAATCACCAGCAAGATTTTGGGTGTGTCCCACAATATCTTGTGCAGGACATTTGGTAGCAGAGGATGAGGGGGATAGGCATACATCCCCTTCAAAGAAAAAGACAAAGTGTTCATTTTCCAAGCTAGAGGGCTTAGCACTCTAAAACATAATCTGAGAAGTTGTCTGTCAGAGGGGAGGCAAAGAGATCTATTTGTGGAATACCCCATTGAAGAACAATATATAGGAAGACCTCTCTGTGAAATATTGATTTGTGAGGATCTGTCCTAGACCTGGTCAGAGTGTCTGCCACTCTATTTTGTTCTGAGGTTTGTAAAGTGCCTGAAGAGTCAAATGATGGTGGTTTGTAAAATCCCAAGCCTGAAAAGTCAGTCTGTAAAGAAGGTAAGACTTTCTGCTCCTTTGCTTGTTGACATACCACACGACTGTGGTATTGCCTGCAAAAATCCCCAGAGGGCTAGGGATCCAAAGTGAGTGGACAGCATGGACAGCCAGGATCAGCGCTCTCATCTCCTTGCTGTTCATATTATTTGACAGTAGTGTAAGAGACCAAACCCCCTGGAACCAGACATTGCTGGTGGAAGTTCCCCAACCCTGACCCAAAGCATATATGTGCAGTTCCTGAGTATGAATAGGAACCTGAAAAGGCAGGCTGGCATTCTGAGAGACCTGATGAATACACTAATGTGAAAGTCTAGAAGATGGCAATGCTGATGCCAGATGGTTTCATGGTACCACTGAAACTTCCTTATATGGAGCCTGATAAAAGGAACCATAGGAATGGTGGATGCCATGACTCTCAGCGCTCAAAGGAATTCCCTTGTAATGAAAGAGGAAGAAGGGACTGAAAATAAGCTGTCAAGGACAGAAGCTTGGGAGGAGGCAACAGAGCCATTGCCAGTCTGAATCCTGCAGTCTAGGAAAACCTGATCTTGACAAGGAGTCAGGACAGACATTTGAGGTTTAAGGTGAACCTCACATTTTGCAGAAGAAGCACTGCACATTTGAGATACCAAAGATGATGCCAGGAGGAAGCCTGAATCAAGAGGTCATCTAAATAAGGGAAAATCTGAATTCTTTGAAGCTTGCACAAGGCTATCACCGGGGTCTAGACAATTGGTAAAGACCCTTGTGGTCACAGAAAGATCAAAAGGCAAAGCAGAGAACTGATAATGTGAGAACTGTAAACATTTCCCGAAGAGAGGGTGAATAGGAATGTAAAGATAAGCATCTTTCAAATCCAAAGGCACTAGGAAGTCTATGGGAAGTAACAGAAAAAAAGAGAGAGTTTGGACAGACAGCATCCTGAAGGAAGGAACCTTTAGAAAAGTGTTGAGGAAAGAAAGATCCAGAATGGAATAGACCTCCAAGACCCCTCCTTCCTGGGAACCGGAAACATCCTGGAATAAAATCATGTGCCCTGTTCAGAGGAGTGAATGGGTTGAATGGTTTCCCTGCAATAAAACATAAAAATCTGAAGAAAATAAGGGAGCTGGCAAGCAGTAAGTTGAGGAAGACCAGAAAAGGGAAGAAGGGACTTACAAACCATAAAAATAACCATTTTGAATAACGGAAAGCACCCAACGGTCTGTGGTTTTCTGTAGCCAAACAGGAAAGGACAGAGTTAACCTGAGGGGAAAGAGGATCTTGGCCAAGAGGTAGAAGTAGCAAAATGTCAGATGGAAGCAGATTCATGAAAAAGAAGGCTTCTGAGTCTTAGATCCTCAAGGTTTATCAGAAAAAAAAAACTCTTGGAAGACATCTTAACCCTAGATGGCTGAATTGGCTGCCTTCAGACAAAGGAAGATTTAGAGGGAATAGTTTCTTTGGAGCCTAGGAAATTGAGACAGAAATATCTGTTTCTGATCCTGCATGGCTTTCCTTTGTCTTACAAGGTCTTAAACAGCTCAGCCACAGCAGAGCCAAAAGAGATTCTGGTTATCTGAAGAAGAATCCAAGAGATTTGATCTGATATAATTAGGGAGAGCCTGTAGCCAAAAAAAGCTCATCATGGACAGCTGTCCTAAAAGAATCATCAGCAGCATCAAAACTGCATTTTATAGAATGACGAGCCACCTGGGAAGCAGCACCCAACAAGGAAGCTGCAGAGGACTTTGCCAAAGAAGCAGGCAAATCAGTCAAAATATCCCCAGGATGGGAAAGACGAGCCAGTACATACCTAGTTATGAGTTGAGTAGTTAATGGTCCTAAAAGCTAAAGTGGCAGAAGTATACACTTTTTCCCCCAGACCAGTCTATAACATGCATGCCCCTGTCTGAAGGTAAACGTTTAGAAGAGGACAGCAATTTAGATGGCTTGCCAGGAGCTAAGGAAATCACAGCAGTCTTTTGGGATATCCCCCATTCCTCAATATCAGAAGAAGAGCTTTTATAAAAAAAAAAAACTTTGGGGCTTCTGGAACTTTGTAGAAGCTGATATGGTTTCTTTGGAGCAGGAGGCAGGGAATCAGGAGTTTGAGAAGCCAAAGAGAAAGTGTTCAATAAAGCATCCAACACAGGGGATACTGCAGAAGGACTTTGTGAATCGATCTGCAAGAGCTCACAGTATTTCTTTTGGACAACAGAACTTGGGAACAGTCCTATTTAAAATGTTCCATCATATGTACCACAGCATCCCAAAAGGATAATTTTTCCATAGGGAATCTGGAGAAAGAGAATACTTTTCCTCAGACCCTACAGCAACAGGAGAATGGAGCTGAGAGCAGTAAGCTAAATACTCTTCACCAAAATCAGAATCTAATTCTTCATCAGATCACTCAGACTCCCTGTGCCATTTTTGAAGTAGAAGACCAAGGAACAGAAGGGACAGACAAGGTTGAGGAGGCTTTAAAGCTATAATGGCATTAAAAAGGCCCTGTGTAAAATGCTTTCATTCCTTGTGAGGATCCTTTCTCACAGGAGCCACGTGCCTAATATTCTGTTTCCTTTTCAGGGGAACATCAACCATAACAAACCTTGGAGGCTCAGACCCCTGCCTAGATTCAGCAACAGTACCATGGACTTTCTCCTTAACAAGTATCGGGGGAATCCTCCTAGGCCCCTCCAATATTATCAGCCATGGTTTCCCTGCCATGTTTGCAGCAGACATAGGCAAAGCCTCAGTGGACATGCAAGTAGACAGCCCCATGTTAGGCTCCATCGGAGTCATGGCAGAGGGAGCTGATGCCAGCATCGGACAGGCCTTGGGTTCTTCATCCATCTCACGAAGACATCTGCAGGAGAATGGACAGCAGCAGATTCAATAAGCACCTTCATATGCTTCCTTTTAAGTGGCAGCTGATTTTCTGGGCAGGCAGACTCAGAAACCATAGCACACTGGACCAAAAGCTTCAAATACTGATCCAAGTAAATAGAAAGGATTGACAGATGGCTGCCAAGAATCTACAGAACACCTGACAAATCTTGCAGTGTGTACGGTCTTGAGTATCAACCAAACAAAAAAGCACTGGTCGTGTCTTTCTTAATTGGGAATCTGCCTCATACATTCACATTTTCCCTTCCTGGATGACATGTAAAAAAATAAATCTACTAAAGGAAAAAAGGAAGTAAAAGTCCCCAATGGGGCAATTATCTGGCAAAGGCTCAGTTGCTGAACCAACTTGGTGAATGACCTGCAGACTAAAATCAAAGAAAAGTATTTGGACTGGCGGTAAAGAAGTTTTGAGGTTTAGTCGTTTGTATGCCACTTATGTACCTTACACCTTGGACTTAGGACATACGTCTGATGTACAGTGCCTGGAAGGAGATAAGGCTTTGGTATGCTGGCTGGACATTCAGCTACCCTTGGCAGGATATCCTATCTACTAAGAATACTGCAAATGTGAAAAGGAAGGGCATCTATCCTCAGACCCCATTTGTCTGAAACAATCTGTTGCCAGATAGAAATAATCAGAATCAGTATTTTGGGACAAACTTGAAGGAGAAGAGGAAGAAAAAGAGGGGGAAGGAATAATGCTGGTATAGTCATCCTGAAGTACTGGCCTGTTCCTTTGTTTTGGAAGGATCCCTTCTGTTTTTTGTTGGACCACTCCTGACAATTCTTTTTTATCCCCAGATGCTTTGGAAGCTTACTGGGATTATTTGTTTGCTTTTTTTTGAAAAATGAATGAGGGGGTTGGGAACATTTAGGGAAAAGGGAACTGAAAAATCTTAGTAACTCCCTGCATCAAATTTTCTCTCTCAAATTATTTGAAGTCCTCAGTAGCAGAAGGGCCAAACTAAACCTCTTTATCTAAAGGAAAATTCAGAATCTCAGATTTTACTTCTTCAGAAAACTTCCGATTACATACCCAAGCAAAATGTCTCATCACAGTAGAAGTAACTGTAGCCCTAGACACAGGGTCAGTCTAAGCACGCACACTCTTTAAAGAATGTGTATGCACAACTGAGAAAGAGTAGCAATAATTCGATTCAGAAAGGAACTACATTCTGAGGATAATATGACTGAAAAGTTCCTCAAACTGTCTACACCAGGCAACATTTACTTCAATACATGATTCTGGTAATACAGAATTTTGTGGGCTAGAGTTCAAGAACAGAAAATTCTCTTAACAAACTTGTCAAAGGGTTTACCATCCTTTTCCAAAGGTAAAGGATTAGCATTGACCAAAAATATGTTAGTAGCTAGAGAAGAAACAGAAACAGCTGCTGGGTCAGACCTAAGGCGAGAAAACAAATACTTTTTAGACTAGGAAAATTTATACAGTCTCCCTTTTTTACAGACTGAAGACTGACTATCAGGATTATTGTAAGTAGAATCAAAAACATTAAAAAGTAGGCATAATATGAGGAATAGCTGTAGAAAGTGGCCTATCCACTTTTAAGATATTATGATATCTCCTAAGGTTGGGGGAACATCATCCATTTGTTCCCACAAAAAAAAAAACTATTCATCCTGGAAAACGGCTCAGCTAAAGGAACCTCCTCCATAGGGGAAATTGAGGAAACACACTCCTTATAATCAGTCAGGTGCTTGTGCGGAAAATAAAGAAGCCCTATCTTTGTTATTATCAGAATCCTCAGATAAAGCATCATCAGGATTTCAAAGTATGCAATATGCCCTTAGCTGAGTTAAGTATTTCATCTTTATTAACAGAAACTCTGTCTTTCTTTAGATGAAATATGTCTAACCTTGTTTCTTTTATCTAGGGACATCCCTAGAAGGAGATTGACTGAAGGATAACACATCAACCCAAGAAACAAGTCTCTTACTCCAGCTACCCTAGGAAGAACCTCCAGGAGAAACTCCCATACCCAAAGATTATTATAGGCTTATAGGTTCACAGGTAGATACTAGGCTATTGGCCCTAGGGCCTATACAAGCCTACCCATAACGATTCCCTGACTATTGCTTCAGACAAGTATTTACTTTCCTGGACCCCTGTCTAGCAGGGCTACTGATGTGATTCCTGGGTGAATTTCCTAACTCCCATCCAATCGTCAAGCTTCCTCCTGACGAGGGCAATTGAGGCGCTCTGCCTGACATGTATGGGCAGCCTATTCCAGAGTATGGGGAGTCTCTAGGTCAGGAACCTATCCCTCCAGCATGCTCTATTCATCATGATGACAAGGTTAAGATCCCTGGAGCATGTGGCTCGGAGGGATTGGGATTTCTTTAAGTGTAGCATGTCCAACAACTGGGTTTGACATGGCCCTGTACGTTAGGCAGAGATCGCCTCTGAGTAGGCAATATGCAACAGAGTACAGCTGGTGTTTCTTTAGACGGTCAGCATAAGGCATCTGCTTTAGGCCTGTGATTCTTTTTTATGGGGTATTTCTGCGGCCTTTCTAGTTGTTGCAGATGTCTTGTGAGGTACATACCAAATGGGGCATTGTAGTCTATAATGGGTCTAATGAGGGAAGAGTACAGAGGGACAATGACCTCCTTTTTTCTGGATCTGGATGAAAAGCCCTTAGTGATGAGGTGTGCCACATAGAAGGATTTTCTAACTGTTGTGGCTAAGTGGTTATCAAAGGTGTGACCACTGTCCACCAGTGTCCCTAGGTCTCTTATCACACTTTTGGTGATTAGTGTACTGCCACCTATGTGGTCGTTCACAGGTATGTGTTTTTTTCCCAAAGGGAACAACTATACATTTTTTTGGTATTTAGCTTGAACCCATGGCTCTGGCACCAGGCATCTGTTTCGGTAAGGCCCTTTTGTAGTATATCCACATAATTTGGGGATTCAATAATGGCTCCCAGCTTGCAGTCATCTGTGAACTTTGTAAGCCAGAGTCCCTTAGTGTTGGCCTGTACTTCAGAGAAGTAGATGCCAAACAAGAGAGGTCCCAGGACAGAGCCTTGCGGTACACCTCTTGTCACTTGTCTGGAGCTGGATTTGGAGTCGGATACTTTTACAGTGTGTGTTCTGTCAGTAAGCCAGTTTGCAACCCATCGAGTGACGCAGGGATTAATGCACAGCTTAGTATGTTTATCTATGATTCCAGAGTGGGGGACAGTGTCAAAAGCCTTGGCGAGGTCCAAGTAGGCTGTGTGAACCACCTTATCCTCGTCTGCGGCCCTGGAGACTGATTTGAAGAAGTTGATCGGGTTCAGAAGGCAAGATCGGCCCTTCATGACCCCAAACTGTGTGGGGTCCAGTGTTTGAAGGTTGCCAATGTCTTTGTTTATAAGTTTCATGATAATACGTTCCATGGTCTTGCAGATCAGGCTCATCAGACTGATGGGACGGTAGTTCCTGGGATCCAAAGTGGATCCTCCCTTGTAGAGTGGGATGACTGTAGCTGTGTGCCACTAAGTGGCACAAAGCCTGAGGTAAGGGTATGATTAAACATGACACAAAGGTGAGGTGCCAGTTCATTTTGTAGTTCATGAAGTACACAGCCCAGGATGTCGTCTGGTCCCATGGATGCTGTATTCTTGGCTTTGGAGAGTGTGGCTTTTACCTGAGTGGCCGTAATTATCGGAATTTGGCATTCTTTCAGTATTGAGAAGGGCCCTTCAGGGGGTGAGAGGGGGGTGAAATTGGCACAGAATCTATCTGCCAGGATATTGGCAATATCCTTGGGATCAGTATATCTAGTGCCATTCTGCTGTAGCTCAGACCAGATCTGTGTATTGCCATTTAGATTCTTGACATAGCTATAGAATGCCTTGTGGTTGTCTTTGGAATCTTTGGCAATTTTGTTTTTGTAACTAGCTTTGGAAGATTTTAGGAGGGATCTCAGCTTTCTACTTAGGCTGGTGAGGGAGTTTTTTGAATCCTGGGTTCTTCCTCTTCTCTGCAACAGTTTCTTCCTTCTGTTGTACAGCTTGTTTATGGCAGGGGACACCAGATTGGCTTCCTTTTTTAGAGGACAGCGTCTTGGTTCTATTTGGGAAGGTTCGGTCCATGCACGAGTGAATGTGCTCGTATAGCACCTTTGTGTAAGATTCAGCAGTTGATCTTCCAGTTCCCATCTGCATGGGTGTCATGAAGTTTGTTACTTCTGACTTGAGAAGCATGAAGTTGGCTTTGGAGAAGTTTTTTTACGGTGATTTCCCTAAAGGGGGGGGTGGGGGTGGGATGTGGATGTCAAGGGTGATTAGCTTATGGTCTGATCTGACCAACGAGTGGGTGACCACTGGTGTGGAGCACCGATCGCCCATGTTGGTAATGATCAGGTCTAGAATACTGGTACTCCTGGTGGGACAATGAATTAGTTGCTCTAGGGCATTGGAATTTATGAATTCCAAGAACCGTTGAGCAAGGGTATTGGTACAGGAGTAGTTTTCCCAGTTAATGGCAGGGTAGTTGAAATCACCCAGTATTAGGGTGTTTGGTTGTAACTTAATATTTTCCAGTATGTTTAGAAAATCTTTGGGCATGGTGGGGGATCTGTAGCAAGCCACAATTTGTATTGCAGTCTTACCTAGTGTTAGTTGCACCTGGAGAATTTCAGATGCATTACATTGGGCAACCAGCCTGGAGGTGTGAATATCCTTGGTAAATATGAACACTCCTCCACCTTCAGTGTTTCGGTCCTGGTTTGGTGGCCAAAAAGTGTGGTAAGAGTTGTAGCCTGGTATTGCAGGGGTGCTCTCTGGAACTTTGACCCAGGTCTTAGTTAATGCACAGATACAGATGTCCTCCCATGCCTCATATGAATACCAGAACAGCAGCAGAAGACGTGAACAATCCCCAGTTCAAGGTGCCAGAAGGGACTATACCAGAGGATCCTGGGGAAATCAGTGAGCAGTCTGAGAAAAGTGCTGTGGCTGCTGCAGAGTTACCCCCCAATGCCTGCCATAATATAGGCAAGATCTCTTTATTTTGATTCTTCTTTTTAGGTACAGCAGGCAGAGGAACCATAAGACAAGTAAGGGTATCCATGTTCCTGCCAGGGGAGGAGTCTATTTGATGGTAAGCACTGCCGGCCCGGAACAAGTTGTCAGTCTAGTGTTCACAAGCTGTAGATACACTTATGCTTCCCTACACAGGCCCACAAATATCACAAAAGTAAATGAAAAGAGTAGACTTCCATCCCCCATACTTCAGAAGTCCCTATTCACAGAATGTATCACTGAATTAAGTAAAAAAATGCAGATGCATTGCCATAAAGTATCCACAAGCATAAAAATACCTCTGTAATCCCTTAAAAAGTATAGTTGAGTAAGTAAACTTAAAATAACAGTAGATGTTTGAATGATCACTGCTGGTGTAGACATAAATATATGGCCTATACCCTGCTAAGGATGTAACAGCCATCCAGTTTCTAAAGCTTCAGGGCAACTTCCATGTGCCCAAACCTTTACTAAGCTCAAGGACCCAAGGAAAAAGGATAGGTCCAAGGAACCAGCTTCGGTCACAAAAAAGCCATCCATCTGTGGCTATGGTACTTATAGCAGCTTGTTCTGGTGGCAAAGGCTGAATAACAACTATCTTATTTTTGTGGCTGGAAGAAGGAAGAACCAAGGAACTCTGACTCCAGGGTGACTAACACCACTTGGTAGACATACACAGGTGGTAGACAGGTGTGCAAGATCAACACTGACACTGAAGTCAGACAGAGCGAATGAGAGCACCCACACAGAAATGTTCTGTTCAACTTAGGACAAATTTGAAAGTCTCACAGAAATGGTAGGTGGGTAAAAACATTCTCAGCCAAATTCAACATCTCTTCATTTCTCTAGACCGTCTGAAAAGTAAACTAAAGCAAGACAACAACTGACACCAAAGCCAGACTTGGGATATTGAGAGAGTCCAAGAGTGAACTAGCTCCATTCAACTCAGAACCATATACAGGTAGCCCAAACAAATCAGGTACAGAAAAACAACAATCTCTAGAGATTTAACAAGGCTGATGGGATATTTCTTAAGAAACAAACAATTATGGTTAAATAAATAAATGTAAGCTCTAAACCACACCCTGTAGAATCCAAGAGCCAGGTTATAATAGGACTAAAAGTGTCACCTCAGTGTCCGAGAAGTAGACTAAGATAAAACCATAAATAACACTGAACACAGAAGCAGGACTTCCAAGATGGCTGCACATTGAGTAACAGCTTAATTGCAGCTCTTCCAGTATGAAAACAGAAACTCAGAAGAGAGAGCCAGTAAACTTGCATTTTGGGGTAAATTTTGGTAACTGGCTAGTAAGTGCACTGCCTTCAGATGGTAGCAAAAAAGACATTCAAAGCACATGAAAGAAAATCAAACACAAAAGTCTGGTTAACCTGTCTTTGGAATGTGTAAATCTGCTAGGTAGCCTACTATGTAATTTTATCAGATTCTCTCGCTGAATAACACTACCTGACAATTTGTTATAATGTTTGCTCTTCTAATCACTAAAAATATTATATATGTAATTTGTATTGTCTGCCCATCTAATCTCTGTAAATAATATATTTATTTGTAATATGTGACATGTTATGATGATTTGTTATTCCATGGAGCTTTTCTCCCCGGGCCTCCGCTGAAAATGGACATGCATCCAGTCGGACTATCCCGGTCAACAAATGTAAAATAAATAAATAAATAAAAAAGGTGAGGAAGAAACACTGACTGGGAAGACGTCTGCAGCTGTTAAGCAAAACTCAGTGCAAGCTCCAGCTTTGGTGCAAGACATGACTTCCAGTAACCTAGAGGAAAAATAAGTCAAATGTATTCAGAGCTGATTAAAATAAACGAAACACTGATATTATACTTATCAACTCAAAAAAACAAAAGGCTGGGAAAAAAATGGAAGAAACTTTAAAAAGATATTCAGAGAGGTGATAAAATTGCAAAACTCAAAGGTTGAAATGAAGAAAAGGCTGGCTGAATATGACACTGCTCAAGAAGAGATGTTTAAAAAAATAATAGAATTAAATAATAGAACACGTATGGAAAACATGAGAAGCTGAAAGACACAGACTGCATTAAGTTTATGAAAGCAAAAGCAGCTGGACTGGTATTCCACAGCAGGAGATGTTAACTGAAAGGGCACTTCATGTGTATGCTCCAAATGTGGCCACGAGAATGCAAACTAGAACTTTAATAGTAAGACAAAACTGTGGCAGAAGGATAAAGTACTAAAAGTGGAAGAAGTAGAGTGTTTGTGGGAAATGATTACTCACTGTACACCAGGCAGAAGAGAAGTACATTTATTCCACTAAACATGGAGTGTCAGAAAGCAGACATGAGATTCAAATTGCTGTACCCAGCTATCTTCAAAATATTATCTCCTGGAGGGATAAAATCATTTTTTCATGCAGAACATGCTAAGGAGGAAATAGAGATGTTTGTCCAACAAAACTGATCTATGAAACAGAAGGAGATCATGCTTCTTGTTCTTCTGATAATAAACTATATAATAAACTATATAATATATAATAAATAATAAATATATAATAATATATTAAATATATATATATAATAAATAATATAATATATAATATATAATAAACTATATAATATAATAATAATGATAATAAAGAGAGAGTCTGTGCCAGTGAAACATTTTCCAAAGTTTCAATGAAAAATGCTTGAGAGATGGAAAAAAGTGCAAAGGTTGAGTAGAAGATCGAAGAGTATGTTGGAAATGAATGCAGAGAATGGATTTGGGAGATGGACATAAACAGGAATAAAAACCTGCAATTTGGAAATTGACAAATAAATGTGGGATTAGTGATTACAAGGCATTAATTATATTTGTGAAACATGACAGAACAAGAAAACCTTGAAATATTGCTCTTTTTTGACTTTGGTAAACTCATGGGGGACTCTAAAGCATATGCCTTACTTCATTTCATTAACGTTTGGAAGAACACTTAGGAGAGGAGAACAGGAGGGAGAGAGTTAACTGTAAGCAAAACAAAATTTTGTTCTTAACAGTAGTATTTTTATACTCTATAATATAATCTGCATGATATAAACTAAACTTTTCTCAGTTATTTTCAAATATAATGGGGATACTAAAGTAAACAAGTGCCCCAGTTCTTTTCTTCTTCACTCTTTCTCCTTGTTCAGTTTTAATAAAAGTAGGCACTGCAGCATAAAAAAAGAAGAAAACTATGGTCAAAAGAGCATGATACAAGAACATTGTATGTGTTTTTTTCTCATTCTTGCATAGGGGAATGACTGGATTAAGGCCCTTGGCTAAATCAAGTAATACATTTTAAGAGAAAGCAAATAAATAAAAAAGAAAATTGAATATAATAAAGTTTTGCTCTAGCAAACAGATAAATGCTTGTAGAAGCAACTCTGTATCTGGTTTTCATGTCTCCATGGAAACAATTATAATAAAGAGCATTATAAACAGAATACTTTTTTCTTTCAATGGCTAGGAGACAATGCTTTCTGAAAACATTCAAGTGTTTCTCCAATCTGGGAGAGCAAAAAAGATAAGGCAAAACTAGACAGCACTTAGTAGAACCACAGGATTGTACCATGCATCTTAGCATGGATAACCTTCCTTTTAGGGTAACCCAAGTCTATGAGTGTGGCTGTCAGTTTGGGATAATTGTTCCTATTAGGAGGGTAAAACCCTACTGGTAGAGATACATAGATTTGTGTGTTAGTATTAAGTTAATAGGTTTTAGGGGTGTATTTTGTTTGTTTGAGGGCTTTTAATAGATTTTAGGGGTGTATTGGGGTGTATTTTGTTTGCTTGTTTGAGGGCTTCCAATAAAAGAAAAAGTTTTGTAAGATGTGACATAAAGCTCAAATGGATATGACAAGAAACACCTGTATAAAAGATCAACCTGCCAAACATTAATGCATGCATGTAACACAAAAGCTGGAACTAGATACTTAACAAAAAAGCTGTTACACATAAAAGGTAAGAATAATAATTTTTTTAACATGATGCTTTCAATATTATCTTTAAATGTAAATGGTTTCATAGATACATGCAAAAAAGGAAGAGTAGCGAACTATACTAAAGTGTAGAGTGCAAATAGCTATACTACAGGAGACACATTTGGAAAGAAGTGAACATGTGAATTTGATAAAGGTTTTTCAAGATGGTTATTCAGTGGAATACCTGGGACAAAGGAAAAGAGAAGTACTCATATTAACTGCAAGAGGAGCTCCAATAGTGATAGAAAAGAATAAAAAAGATGGTAGACTTGTAGTACTAAGGGGCTACTGGTAAGGGAAGAGGATTTCAGTGGCATGTATTTATATTCCACCTAAAACTGCTATAATGGAGCTTAAGAAAATTCTGGGAGACATAATCAGCTTTCAACTGGGAATTATTTATAGGTGGAGGATGGAATTTGATTTTCAGCAGTGAAAATGCATCTGGGGGGCCCAGAAGGGAAAATATAACAAAGGAAGGCAGATTGTTGAAGATATTTATGAAAATATTTGGCACTGAAGATATGAATTCAGTAGTAGTTCAGAGTGAATTTAAATATTATTCCCCAAGATAGGCTAGACAGAACTTACATTTCACAGGAATATGTGCATTTAATTGAAAGTTTTGATACATATCCAATAACTACTTCAGATCATGTGCCAATAATAACTAAAAAAAAACGCAGGGTAATGAAATAAAAATGAGATACTGACACTTTCCCACCTATCTGTTGAAAAGAGAGGAAGTCAAGGAATGGGTACTGGAAATTAATTGAGAGTTATTAAAAAAGATAGAAACTTCTTCTGAAAATATAGCTAGGGTGTGTGATAAAATTAAAGTGGAGTTTAAAAATAGGGTGAAAATAAAAGAAAGAGAGATATGGTTAAGAAATAAGAATTATTTAGAGGGACTGACAAATGTTAAGTATTGCAGAATAAGGGGAATCCCACAGGACAAAGAAGAGGAGCAATTAATGAATGTTACACAGAAAGTAAAGGATTACCTCAATAATGTGCATCAGTTTAGAAAGACTACTTGAAAGCAACAGTTTTTGATAACTCCAAAACACACCATTTTTAACACAACGACTCAGGCAACAAAAAGTAGAAAGGGTTGTCACCAAGCTTAGGAAGTCTATAACAAGGAAGATGACAAGAGATCCTGTAGAGGTACTAGAAATATTTTGGAAATTTTATGAAAGTCTGTATAAAGCAGAAAATATGGAAATCAAGAAAAGGTAGAAACAGAAATGGTTATGGAAGAATTAAATACACCAAGGTTAGAGGAGATGAGGCTCAATTACTAACAGGATAGGAGGAGATGAGATAGAATAGCAAAGGTGATGCCAAAATTGACATGGAACAATGTGGTTTTGTAAAGGGGAGGCAAACATTTGACAACATAAACAGAGCACTGATGATCCAGAGAGACGTAGAATGTACGAACATACCAGTATTGTTGGTGGGTCTTGATGCAGATAAAGCATTTGACTGGAAGTTTATGAGCAGGGCAATAGAAGCATTTGCATTCCCTGATAAAATTATAAGGTTGAATAGGAGAATATATCAGGGATCAGAGGCAAAAGATTAAAAGTAGGTGAGGTACTTTCTGATTATTTGCATTATATTTAGAAGCAATGGCAAAGAAAATAAGGGACTCGGAAATTCAAGAATATAATTGGCATGATAGTCAAGAAGAGCTGACTTTGCAGATGATATTATTTTATACTTGATAAAACCAGAAAATGACATTTCAGTGATGCTGAACATTTTGAGATACTTTTAAATATTTTCAAGATACAAAATTAATTAAGCTAAACAAAGGCAATAGCTGTAAATTATGTACCCACACATGGACTGGTTCAGAAATATCCCTATTTATGGGGACATGATAAAATGAAGTATTTCAGTGTATGGATTAAAAAGTATTCTGGTGTGTCAGCTAAGGATATGTGGGAAGAGACTAAAAAAGATAATACAAAAACTGAGAAATTGGAATCTCTGTTATATGGATATGGATACCATGATACAAGCAGTTAAAATGTTTTAGTCCCTTTAGTTTTATACACAGGTCAAGCATATTTTTATCAACCAGAGGAGAAGTTGTGGATAGCAATTAATGAAGAGCTGAAGGATTTTATCTGGGAGGGGAAGATGGCAAGAGTCAAGTGAGAAGCTAATTCTTCCAAAAGAACAAGGTGGTTTGGGATTACCCTATTTGAAGGGGGTATTTCAGAGCTACACAGTGAAGGCTCCTATACATAGCACAAGCAGAAACCTATAATTCAAAGTGGAAAGGGTGGCAAAATGTGGAGAAGCTCAAGAAACCAGGAGAAACTGGTATTTTGGATGCAGATCCTTAAGGAGAATAACAATAACCAAACAGAATATTATATTAATAAAATAACATAATTGGATATATTATAAGTGACATAATGTTTTCAACTAAAATTATGCCAATATGGTTTGTTTTTGTTAATATAAATGTAGAAAACTTAATCTCAAGCTGCTACATAATAATAAAGACAAAGATACTAATGTTATACATGAATCTGATGACTCTGATTTAGAAGAACCGACCAATACTTCTTTTACCACTTTAAGACCTAAAAGCTTATTTAACCCTGTGGTACATAATTCCTTACAAATGTTTTAAAAGTGTGTGAAAGAGACAATACAAAACTTTGTCTTTCTAATAACACTAATAAATGGCATAATCTTACAAGCAAAGAAAAAGTAGCATTACGTGACCTCATTAATGACAGAAAGGTAAGAGTTATCTGAGCAGACAAAGGTACAGGTCTGGTTCTTATGGAACAAGGTAAATATATTAACAAAACTGAATCCACCTTATGTAATAATGAGTTTTTTTTCAACAGGTTGAACTAAAATATGTATATAGACAATTTACTGTAATTGACAAAGCTTTTAAAAGACTTGAGATTAATAATGCCACTTCATTAGAAGAATTTAACTACATGTCTATTAACTCTCCTAGTTTGGGTAAACCCTTTGGGATTCCTTAAATTCACAACGATAAACATGATCCACCATTTAGACACATTATCTCTAATAAAAAAATTAAAACAGAGAAAATAGCCCAATACTTAGATGCAGTTCTCAACCTATTAGCTCATTCGACAGCCTTCAGAGATTTGTGGGCTTTTCTCAATTAATTATTTCAAAAGAAAAAGGAATTATCTAACTGTGTGCTTGTTACATTAGACATTGAAGCATAATATACTAACATACCTCACAAGGAAGGGTTAGAGTCTCTTAGAAAATTTCTATTAAAACATGCAGCATTTCCCACTAGTAAAGTAGATATTATTTGTATATTAGCTGACATTGTACTTACTAGTAATTTCTTCTTTTTCAAAAACAAAATCTACAGACAAATTAAAGGAGTAGCTATGGGTTCAACACTTGCACCAGCATTGGCAAATTTAGTTCTCAATTCTTGGGAACTAGATCACTTGTCTCTCATTCCTAGTTTTCAACACATAAGCATGTACAGGTGTTACATAGATGACATATCTTTTACCTGGAAGGGTAGTATTCCTGACTTAAATTATTTTGTCTCTGCCATGGAAGAAAGTATTGGATTTCTTAATTTTGTTATGTCTAGTTGTGGGTATTCAATTCATTTTCTGGACACTAAGATTGTGTTACTTTCCAGAGGTTCTTTGTTTTCTACTATATATAGAAAAGACACATACAAAATTAACTTTCTGGATTTCATGAGTCAGCATCCCTTTTGGTTAGAGGACAGTTTATTCACTTGTCTAGATTAATAAGTCATGACAAAGAGATTTTTGCTCAGTCTACCTTACTGAAAAACATGTTCTATCTTAGAAATTACCCTCCTCCCTTAGTTGACGGTATTTTTGATGAAGTAACCTCAGCTAGATATACTAAATTCCTACCCATTCTACAGCTTGGATTTCAACCTCGTCAGAAAAATTTCTAATGATGACAGATCTCTTAGTTTTCGCATTCCTATTTATAGAGACATGACTAACATTAGGGAAATTATTTCTAATAATTGGGATATTATTTCTGATTCTCCTCAAATAAGTTCATCTTTAGGGACCTCTCCATCTTTTACTTTCAAAGAATCTAGAACCATCTACATGCATTTAGAAAACAGAGATTCCCAGTTTTTTTTGCCAAGCACCTAGTTCCAACACCACTTTTAAAGGCATGCACTGATGTGGTAAATGTGTGATATGCCCTTATATTTATAAAGGTAATAAATATACGTTTTTGCATTACAACTACACTATTACTTTTCCCAAACATTATAACTGTAATTTGTCCATGGTAGTTTATGCAGGTATTTGTGTTTCATGTAACAGTTTCTACATTGGGAAAATTTCTCGTAGACTGTCTGATCCTGTTAAGGAGCATTTAAGAGTCATTAGAGCTTTGAATTTTAACAATGCACTTGCCAAACATAGTGTCCAGTGGCGGCTGGTGACTTCAAATCAAAGGGGGGCTGCAGGGGACAGTTGAATGGGTGGGGTCAATGGGAAGGGGTGTGGCCATCTAGAAAGGGGAGGAGCTATGCTCAAAACCACTAAAACTGTAACTTTAATTAAATACGCTACTCTGGGTGCCAAACTTTCATTATGCGAGTCCAATCAAGACAAAATGAAGTGCAGAAGAAAAAAAATATTTCAATGCATTGGCTGCATGACAGCTTACTTAACATCTAGGTGGAAACAAAAGGTTGTGAGGCATGAAAAAATAAATTACTTTTTAAATACATTACTGGAATGCCAGTCAAAATGAAGTACAAGAAAAACAAGCAGCACTCAACTCAAACCACTTCCCCTTGCACTGCAGTTCTAATTATAATTTATATTCAGCTTTATTAAAGTACCAAGTAACATGCTGAAAGTAGCAATCTCTGTGATACCCCCACTTGCAAAAATGTTTCTTATCCAAAAAAGACCTGCTGCCTGACAACTATCTACTTGTTTCATGGGGAAAACATGATCAAAGTAAAAAATGAAAAGCAAACAAGAAACAAGCTCAAGATACATTGCTTAAAGCATTACTGTACAGGTCACAGGTAATGGACCACACATGATAGATTGGCATTCTGTTTGGTTTACAGGTAAAGCCTGCAAAGATGACTGCAAGTCTCCAACAAATGTAATGAGCTTCTTAAAATAACATAATCCTGTCCTTTATTACAAATATTGTCATATGCACTTCAGTACCTAAGGCTTATATATTATCTAGTTATGAAAATATTCTCTGCATGGCAACGGCAGAAAGGCTTTCAATGTTGGCAATTTTTTAACAGTATGCTTAAAACTTACTTGCATCTTACAATCTCAGACAAGCTTACCCGATGGTCATTAAAGCATTGCTATTTAAACACAGAGCAACAGGCACTTTCTGAATAATAATAAGCATAAACCAACAGTATAAAAATATGACAGAAACCAGAACATTCTGCAAAATCAAGGACAGAATAAAAGTAGTACTTGTATCGACCTTGGATGGGGAGATACTCTGCACATTTACACTGCATAACTGCTCCTTGCCTTGCTTGGACACATCCAGAGTCACACTACATGAGGGAGTGGGGTGCAACAAATATGTCACAATTTGAAATGTCTCTGGCTGACTGCGATGACCCTGACACATTTGTCATACCTGTCAACCTCAGAGCAAGAAATCTGGACAAAGCCATACATAGAAGTAGGACAAAGGCCCAAAAATAAGGACAATTTTTAAATATTGCTCTTATAAACTTAGAAAAATAATGGAATAGTAGGTCTTGCATTAGTATGAATTTTCTGAACAGTATGAAATCTGAAACTCAAATGTCTGTCATTATTTTCACTTCAGTCTTTAATGATTTGCCAATAATTTGCCAAAAAAACACAATTTTATGAAAAGTGGACCAAAAATGTGATGCAAAAATATAAAACAGACACACAATACAGCTGCGAACATGTCAAAGAAGGGACACTTTTTTTAATATTAGTACTGCTAACTTGAGCAGCTGACAAAATAAAAGAATCTACATGCATTTCTGAAATAAAAGTAATCTATAACTCTGATTATTAGTTATTTCTTAATTGTAAACCCTCCACGGTTTCTTCCAAAATTGCCATTTTGCGGCGGGATTATTAGGGGAAGAGCAACATTTTGAGCCAAAATCGGGGACAGTTGAGAGGTTTGGATATGCCTAATTCTTTAAAGCAATTTATTTGCACGTACCTCTCAACCTGTTAATGCAGGAAATCTGGACAAGGCCAAATATACTGGGGGAACATATAAACCGTACTAAAAATTGTTGTATAAACTGAGACAGTTGAAAGAATAACAGGTCTTGCTTTAGCATGCATTTTTCTGAAGGTTATGAAGTCTGAAACTCAGTGTCTGTCATTATTTAGTGATTTAATTCCTAAATTATTTGCCAGAAAACCACACATTTTATGAGGAACAAACCAAAAATAAGAAGCAAAAATATATTAATTCTGTTAAAATCTGGACAGTTGAGAGGTATAGTTCAGCCGGGGTTGTCCGAGTTTGCCACCTTTCCCCCTCAAAAAATCATGGTCGAATGGAGCCTCCCCCCCTGCAGCCATTCCATTGAACCATTACTTGGCTATTTCACCCCATTTACCATAAACACTAATGTGCATACTGCTTTACTTCTATAATGATTTGGACTTCATTTGAATGTTTTATTTTGCATTTTACAGCACAAACACTAACACATCTGCTAAACAAAGCAATGCAATCTCACAATGAAAACAGACTTAGCATTAAAACTTCTCTCCCCTTGAAATTCACATTCATTGAAACAGCACTGAAACCCACATTCAAAGAAAATACATTTTGCCAGTGGCAGATAAAGATTAACTTTGGGCTGTTTTCAAATCATAGCCCCCATGCACACGAAACATACACGTGGTCTTTGATACACCTTTCTGATTGTATTAAATTATATTCCTTGTACAATATAGTACAGGTGTAGAGGGCGTTTTAAATTGTTTTGAACATTTTTCCAATAAACAATGAAACAAAATGCATGCACCAATAATGACAAAACTGCCCAATTCAGAACATTTTTCCAGTCAACAATGAAACAAGATACAAGATACACGCACCAATAACAACAAAACTGCCCAATTCAGAACATTTCTATCATAAAAGTCTACTCAAACATCTACAGTCCACCAGTATCAGTAAATATGCACAATCTGTGAAGAAGTAACAGTCATCTAAATAATTCCACATTAAAGAAATCTGTAACTAATGAAGAGGTTGCTGCTAGAAAACAACTTTATATTTCATTGTTTCATCTACAAATAAAGTATCTGTTGCCCTTGAGGAATAAATTGCCTATGTTGCATTAAAAAAACGATAAGCTTGTAATATTGCAATAGGGAATTGATGGCAAACTGATAACAGGTTCATAGTTACTAGGTATCTTCACCAAAAAGGACTGCAGCATCCACCCCCTTTACAATACAGTACAGTAACTGCAATGCATCTACCTACTGTGGGAGTAGAACCCACAGCCTTCTTGATCAAAAGTAAGTACACTACCTGTTGTGCTATTAACAATGCAAGCAGACTCAGCATAAGAATCACTAAACTTTTGTTCTCCTACAGCTCTCAGCTTCTTGTAAAATACTCAGCTGTATCTCTGAACTTTGCAGCACAAGAAATCTGGAAAAAGCCAAAATCTGGGGTGGGGGGAGCAAAAGACCAAAAAACAGGGGCACATTTTAAACATTGCTTGTATAATGTTGGAAAGTTGCTAGAATAAAATGTGGTGTTACCACCATACATTTCACTGCCAAGTATTGAACCCAGGACCCTGTGCAAAACAGTCAGAGCAACATACCACTAAGACAAATCATGTTAGCTGAGATATATAAGTATCCTTTTTTTTCAAATTATTTATACAGATTATTGTTTCTAACAATTAATATATAGCACTTTTATTGCCTGCTTTTTAGTCTTTGAGTGTATTTTATTGCTATTAACTAATCTGCACAAGTAACTGATTTGTTTGCAGTTAAAAGCATTCTGTATCTTTATAAATCTTTATCTGTTTAAAAACGTTCATTTGTGGCTTTCTCTAGTGCTTACTGTCTGTAGGCTATTGTTTTTAGCTGAAGCCTTTCTTTAACTTGGCTAGATTGTGTTAATTGTCTGCTGGCTAGTGGGGGCTGGTTCTTTTGTGTTTTTGTAAAAAAAAAAAAAAAAAGCTGTTCTTCTGATATTTAAGCCCAGTCTAGTGTCATTAGCTCATTCTACCTAATACAGAGAGAACATTAGATAAGGTCTTCTGTTTCTCCTTTTTCCCTTTCAAAAAAAAAAAAAACATTTTTTTTGCCTGAATCTCCTTGTGTTCTGACTGTGCTTCTCAAACATTTTGGAAATATAGAGTATATTTCAGAGCATTTATTATAACTGTAATTGCCTTAATACTGCTACAACTCAAGTGCTCTAGGTTGCACTGCATCTGAAGTGTTTGTGTGTTTTAGCTGCTTTTCTGTATATATAGACTTCTCTGTTTCTTTAACTAAATAAGCTCTGCAAAGTTGTTTTATTGCATTCCTGCCTGTATTTCTGAGTTTTTTGCACTTTTAAAGTTTGTTTTTGCTTAGTTTAACTAGTAGGCTACACACTCAAGTGCGCTAGCCGAATTAAAGCATTTACTGTGTTTCTGTACCTAATTTCTGCTACTTTGTAAAAAAAAATATATATATATATCCTTGTTTCCCGCCTTTACTGAACTAGAATAGTCCAGTCTTCAGGTATTGCTTATCTCTGGGCTGTGTCATAGTTCCTGTGTTGCCCATATCCTTATTTGGATAGGAGGAAGCTTCTTTGTTCACCAGCGAGAGTGGGGAGCTCTGAGCAGCCTATCTGTCCCTTGAGGAGTGGTTCCAGCAAAGTGACTTGTAGCTTATTGGCCATTTTTGGGCCATTTCCTATCTCTTTCTAACCCCCTGCTTTAAAGCCAGCTTTAGCGTGCTTTTGCGCTTGTAATTTAAAGTTTGTGCTGTTTGTTGCATTAACCTGTTGAGGCTTCACACTCAAGTGCGCTAGCCTGTGTTACATATGTATTGCATTTTCCTGCTGTTTGTTGCAGAAAAGAAAAAAAAATTATCCTTGTTTCCTGTCTTTCCTGACCTAGAGTAGTCCAAATACAGGCTTTGCTGTATTCTGGACTTTTGGAAAGTTCATGTGTTGCCCATTTCCTTTCTTGGATAAAGGGAGGCTTCTTTGTTCACCAGTGGCAGTGGGGAGCTTAGAGCAGCCTATCTATCCCTGGAGGAGTGTTCCCAGCACAAGAATCTGGTAGTCTATTGGCTGTTTTGGGCTATTTTCTAGCTCTTTCAAGTCCCCCAGTATAAAACCCATTTTGGAGCGGTTTTTGCACTTGTTACTACTCAGCCAAGCTCCTTGTGGTCCTGCAGAGTGGTGCTAGCAGCAGATCGGCTAAATGAGCGACTGATAACCTGATAAAAGTGTTTTTTTTTCCTGCTACTACCTGGGCGACTGTCCGATCTATCTAAACTGCAAGTATTTCTGCTTCCTGAACTGTTTTAAACTGTTTAAAGTTGTTTTTGCACCTGCATTTTTAAAGTGTGTCTTGTTTGTTGCATTTACCTGTTGAGGCTACACACTAAAGTGCGCTAGCCTGTGTTACATATTTATTGCATTTTCCTGCTGTTTGTTGCAAAAAAGAAAAAAAACAAAAAAATTATCCTTGTTTCCCGTCTTTCCTGACCTAGAGTAGTCCAAATACAGGTTTTGCTGTATTCTGGACTTTTGGAAAGTTCCTGTGTTGCCCATTTCCTTTCTTGGATAAAGGGAGGCTTCTTTGTTCATCAGTGGCAGTGGGGAGCTTAGATCAGCCTATCTATCCCTGGAGGGGTGTTCCCAGCACAAGAATCTGGTAGTCTATTGGCCGTTTTGGGCCAATTTTTAGCTCTTTCAAGTCCCCCCTGTATAAAACCCGCTTTGGCACGGTTTTTGCATTTGTTACTACTGAGCCAAGCTCCTTGTGGTCCTGCAGAGTGGTGCTAGCAGCAGAGAGGCTAAAAGAGTGACTGCTAACCTGATAAAAGTGTTTTTTTTTCCTGCTACTACCTGGGTGACTGCCCGATCTAGCTAAACTGCAAGTATTTCTGCTTCTTGAACTGTTTTAAACTGTTAAAGTTGTTTTTGCACCTGCACTTTTAAAGTTTGTCCTGTTTGTTGCATATACCTGTTGAGGCTACACACTCAAGTGCGCTAGCCTGTGTTACATATTTATTGCATTTTCCTGCTGTTTGTTGCAAAAAAGAAAAAAAACAAAAAAATTATCCTTGTTTCCCATCTTACTGACCTAGAGTAGTCCAAATACAGGCTTTGCTGTATTCTGGACTTTTGGAAAGTTCCTGTGTTGCCCATTTCCTTTCTTGGATAAAGGGAGGCTTATTTGTTCACCAGTGGCAGTAGGGAGCTTACAGCAGCCTATCTATCCCTGGAGGAGTGTTCCCATCACAAGAATCTGGTAGTCTATTGGCCGTTTTGGGCCAATTTCTAGCTCTTTCAAGTCCCCCTGTATAAAACCCGCTTTGGCGCGGCTTTGCACGATTTTGCGCATAACGCAGCATCGGGCAGCTCTGCTTAATTGGGTTTAAACAATTCTCAGCTCCACAAAGTCTGCTCTTCACTTTTTCACTTAGAACTGATCTAGTTCTCATAATAAATACCCTATTCCTACTCTAAAGCCTGGCACTTGCTCACTAAAGCAATTATATAAGTCAGCACTAAAAAATTAAAAGCACTACATCTTCACAAACTCTCCTTGAGTACCTTGTTCCCCATTGGCCCTTTTTTTTAATTATAAAGGAATTCCCAATACTATTCTAGCATGTCCAAAGGTCAGTTGTCAATCTCCTCTCCGGTCCAGCTGGTGAATCTGGGAATCTTGAGGCAATGTTACAACTGCCTCATGTACACAGACAACCCTCTCCTCCTCCCAACAAATTCCAACACATGTGAGAGATGCAACCATATAGCCAAACTGGAGGCTAAGCTCTCTCAACTCAGTATTGGCGTAACCAGTCAGAAGGAGAAGGAAACCACACTCACTACAATTCCAGCCTCACATAGACCTACCACGACAGCAAACCAAACATATAAACACACAAAAACGCACTCGGAGGCTCTAAATAAAAATCTGCCTAAGCAGCATAGACCTCCAAAGCAGACACCCAAGCAACCACTACCTCAAAACAAAACACGTGCAACACATATCTCACAAAGCCAGTGTGCCGAACAGTCACAGCACTTAAGGCTAAACAACACACCTGATACACTTGTAATAGGTGACTCTATTGTCAGGCACACTGACGTCCCGCTCACCAGGCTGAACAAGGAGAAGGTCACAGTGAGCTGCCTGTCGGGCGCTAGATCTGCCACATAACACAAGCACTCAGGTCACTCCAAGGCAAGTACAAATATGACTTAGTCATTGTCCATGCTGGTGTGAATGACCTGAGACGTACCTCCCTGGACTACATGAAAAGAGACATAGAGGAGCTCTCTGAGCATGTAGCCCAGGCCGGTATGGCCCTGACCTTGAGTAGCATCTTACCCTCACCAAGAATGATGCCACAATATGAAGACAAGATGATCAATTTCAACAGTTGGCTTAAGTATTGGTGTCATTCAAAGGGGAATCCAATGCCTGTCAGCCTGGGATGACATGCTCGACAAGCCATGATGCTTCGCTAGGGACGGCTTGCGCCTGTCACCCCTGGGCTTTCAGATATTGGCAAAGGCTCTTGCCACCCCATAGTGCCTTTTTTAGGCAAGGCTCAAAAGACAAACCCACCTCCATAGGTATAACAAGGGATAAGAAACTAAGAGTAATGCTACTCAACGCCAGAAGTCTAAACCTCAAGATGCATGCACTCGAAACTCTCCTTAGCATGGAGAACATCGATATCTGTGCAGTAACAGACACCTGGTTCAAGGCTCCCGAGAGCACCCCAGCACTACCAGGTTATACCTCATAGGTTCATAGGTTTATACTAGGCTATCTGCCCTAAGGCATTTATAAGCCTAGGCCAAATTTTTGTGGCTTACGCTACCCCTTATATGAAAAAATACTGTGCCCATTAGTTTGTTGTGCCTCTGTCCAGCAGTGACACAGAGATGATTCCCGGGATAAACCTACGATCTCCCATCCACAGGTCAAGATTTCTCTTGAACAGAGCCAGCGAGGTGCTCTGCCTCACATGGATCTGGATTTTATTCCACAGCATAGGGAGTCTCTGAGTGATAAATCTATCCCTCCAGCACGTCCTATTTATATCCGTGCTAAGGTTTAAGTCGCTTGCTCTAGTGGTTTTGGTGGATTTGGATTTTTTGAGGTGGAGCATGTCCATTAATTCCGGGTTGGACATGGCCTTGTATGTCAGGCACATGTCACCTCTGAGCAGACAGTATGCAACTGAATAGAGCTGGAGTTTCTTCAATCTGGCAGCATAAGACAAATTTTGGAGTCCCTTTATCCTTTTGGTGAGGAACTTTTGGGGTCTCTACAATTGCTGCAGATGTCGGGTGAGATACATCCCGAGTGGGGCATTGTACTCGATCATTGGTCTGATAAGTGAAGAGTACAGGGGAACAATGACCTCACTAGATCTGGATGTGAATCCCTTCATGATCAGGTGGGCAATGTAGAAGGTCTTTCTAACCACTTTAGCAACGTGAGTGTCAAAACAAAAGGCTACTGTCAACCTGGGTCCCCAGGTCCCTGATAACCTCTTCTGTGCTTAGTGGATTGCCACCTATATGGTAGCTTGGGGTTACCTTGTTTTTCCCGAAGGGTATGACTATACATTTTTTGGCGTTTAACTTCAGGCTATGGCTCTGGCACCAGCTATCTGTTTCCGTGAGTCCCTTCTGAAGGATATCCGTGTCCAATGCACTTTCCACTATGGCGCCCAGTTTGCAGTTGTCTGCAAACTTTGTCAGCCAAAGTCCTCCCATGTTGGCCTGTACTTCTGAGAAGTAGATGCCAAATAATAGGGGGCTAAGGACTGAGCCCTGTGGGACACCACTTGTGACCGGCTTGGAGTCTGACATAGCGCCAGCAACTCTAACCCTGTGGGTTCTGTCCTTAAGCCAGTTTGCAACCCATCTTGTGACATATGGGTTTACATTTAAGCTGGTAAGTTTTTCTACAATACCCGAGTGGGGTATTGTGTCGAAGGCCTTTGCAAGGTCAAGGTAGGCTGTATGGACTGCCTTTCCCTCATCAATGGCCTTGGTGACTGTTTCGAAGAAGTCGACCAAGTTCAAAAGGCATGATCTGCCCTTGACGAAGCCAAATTGGGTCGGGTCCAATGTCTGCAAGTCCCCTATATCTTTGTTTATGAGCTCCCTTATGATCCTCTCCATAGCTTTGCAGACTAGACTTGTTAAGCTTATGGGGCGGTAATTACCAGGGTCCGTAGAGGCACCGCCTTTGTGGAGTGGGACAACAGTTGCCGTACGCCACTCCTTGGGCACGTATCCTGTGGTAAGGCTGAGATTAAACAGCTGCCTTATGTGCGGGTTTAATTCCTCATTTAGCTCGTGTAGCACACAGCCGGGGACACCATCCGGTCCCATTGATGCTGTGTTTTTAGCTTTAGAGAGAGCAGCTTTCACCTGCGAATTTGAGATGTCTGGGAGGCTACACTCTGCTGGGATAGTTATCTCTCCTTTAGGGGGGGAGAGGGGGGTGAAGTTTGCACTGAACCTGTCTGCCAGTATGTTGGCAATGTCTGTGGGTTCACTGATTTTTGTATCATTTTGGACTAATTCTGAGCATATCTGGGAGTTTCCACCCAGGTTCCTAACATAGCTGAAAAAGGCCTTATGATTGTCCTTTGAATCCATGGCAATTTTTCTCTCAAAATTGGCCTTAGTTGATTTTATGAGTGCTCGTATGTTTTTACTAATAATGATCAGGGGTGACTTCCCTTTTATGGATTTTGTTCTATCATGTAATAGCTTTCTCCTCTTATTGTAAAGTTTGTTAATGGCTGGGGTCCACCAGACTGGACGTTTGCCCTTTGTGGAAAGAGTCTTGGTTTTATTTGGGATTGCCTGATCCATGCAGTCCTGGAGGTGTTCATAGAAGGCATTTGTAAGGGCTTCCGCAGCTTGGGTTGTGGTTTCCACTGGCTCAGGGGCATTGAAGGATACCACACCAGTCTTGAGTAGTGTGAAGTTTGCTTTAGAGAAGTTCTTCACTGTGGTCTTTTGTTTGGGGTGGGGGCGGGATGTGGATTTCCAGTGAGATTAGTTTATGATCAGATCTCACCAATGAGGGATATACTTCCGGTGTGGAGCATTTTGTCCCTATGTTTGTGATAATGAGATCTAGTATATTTTCTCCTCTCATGGGAACAGTGACTAGCTGTTCCATGGCATTTGAATTTATGAACTCCAGGAACCGTTGGGCTAGAAAGTTCGGGCTTGAGTAATGTTCCCAGTCTATATTCGGTAGTTGAAGTCACCCAATATGATGGTGTTTGGAGATACATTTATACCCTCCAGTGTCTTCAGGAAGGCTGTGTGGGGTTCCTGAGTTTGAGAGGGTGGCCTGTAGCATGCTACAATTTGTAGAGCAGTTTTGCCTATGGTTAGTTGCACCTGGATGGTTTCCGAGCTTCTGCGTTGCCACCAACCTGGAGGTGTGGGTATCCTTTATGAATATGGATACACCCCTCCTTTTGTGGTGTGGTCCGGGTTTTGGGGCGGAACACATGATATGAGGTAAAACCTAATAGTGCCGGGTGCTCTCAGGAGCCTTGAACCAGGTTTCAGTTACAGCACAGACATCGATGTTCTCCATACTGAGAAGGGCCTCGAGTCGTGCATTTTGAGATTTAGACTTCTGGCATTGAGCAGCATTACCCTCAGTTTCTTCCCATTTTGTTTTCTAGGGTGGTAGGTTTAGAATTTGAGCCTTGCCTAAAAAGGCACTATGGGGGTGGCAAGAGCCTTAGCCAATATCCGGAATCCCAGGGGTGACAGGTGCAAGCCATCCCTTGCGAAGCAGCGTGGCTTGTCAAGCATGTCATCCCAGGCAGACAGACACTGGATCCCATTTGAATGACACCAGACATCAAGCCAATTGTTAAAGCTGATCATCTTGTCTCTATATTGTGGCATCATTCTTGGTGAAGGAAGGATACTGCTCAGGGTCAGGGTCATACCTGCCTGGGCTACATAATCAGAGAGCTCCTCTATGTCTCTTTTCATGTAGTCCAGGGAGGTACGTCTCAGGTCGTTCACACCAGCATGGACAATGACTGTGTCATATTTGTACTTGCCATGGAGTGACCAGAGTGCTTGTGTTATGTGGTGGATTCTAGCGCCCGATAGGCAGCTTACTGTGACCCTCTCCTTGTTCAGCCTGGTGAGTGGGACGTCAGTGTGTCTGACTATGGAGTCACCTATGACAAGTATGTTTGGTGTTGTATTTTGCCTTAAGGGCTGTGACTGCTTTGCACACTGCTTTTGTGGTTTATGTGTTGCTTGTGGGGTGTCTTGAGGTAGCAGTTGTTTGGGTGTCTGCTTTGGAGGCCTCTGCTGTTTAGGTAAATTTTTACTCAGAGCCTCCGAGTATGTCTTTGTGTGTTTATGTGTTTGATTCAGTGGTGTGGTAGCATTATGTGAGGCTGGTTTTGTGGTGTGTGTAGTTGCCTTCTCGCTTTTCGGCCCCAAAACTTGGACCGAACCACAAAAGGAGGGGGAGTATCAATAGTCGTCAAAGATACCCACACCTCCAGGTTGGTGGCACAGCACGATGCATCAGACACTATCCATGTGCAACTAACAGTGGGTAAAACTGCCTTCCAGTTTATAGCCTGCTACAGATCACCCTCCCAAACTAAGGAACCCCACTCAGCCTTCCTGAGAACACTGGAAATATGAAGGTCTCTCCAAACACCATTATATTGGGCGACTTCAACTACCCAAACATAGACTGGGAGCATTACTCTAGCTCCAACACCCTAGCCCAAAGGTTCCTAGAATTTATAAACTCAAATGCTATGGAACAACTTGTTACCACTCCCACAAGAGGGGAAAACATACTGGACCTGATAACAGTCAAAGATGCAAAGGTATGGCTCCAGAATAAACAGCTGTAAAATATCAGTTGTAAAAATCCAAAGCAGCAGCAAATAAGTCCAAAAACTCAGAAGAACTTGATGTTAGCTCAGCTTTATTCACACAAGCACTTTCACTAGTAGCTTCTTTAGGTGTATAAAACATGCTGATTAAGACACCTATTTATACAAATCAGTCAAACCATGTGACAAAATTTAAAGTGGACCTGATCATCACCAACATGGGGGCTCTATGCTCCAGATCAGAAGTGTATCCCTCACTGGTAAGATCAGACCATAAACTAATCTCACTGGATAGTCACATCCCGATCCCACCCCCTGCCCAGAAAACCACAGTGAAAAACTTCTCTAAAGCAAATTTCACACTCCTCAAAACCAAGGTGGAATCCTTCAAAGCCCCCGGGCCTGTGGAAAATATGGCCCAGACCACAGAATCCTTTATAAACGCATTCAATGAACACTTTCAGGAATGCATGGATCATGCAATCCCAAATAAAACCAAGACCCAATCCTCCAAAGGCAGGCGTCCTGTCTGGTGGACCCCAGCCATAAACAAACTATACAAAAGAAGGAGGAAGCTACTACATGATAGAGCAAAATCCCAAAAAGGGAAGGCATCTCTGATCAGTATTAGCAAAAAACTATGGGCACTCATAAAATCGTCTAAGGCCAGCTTCGAGGGAAATATTGCACAGGACACTAAGGATAATCACAAGGCTTTCTTTAGTTATGTTAGGAACCTGGGTGGGAATTCCCAGATATGCTCAGAATTAGTCCAAAATGACAAAAATACACCGAACCCACAGACATTGCCAACATCCTAGCTGACAGGTTCAGTGCAAACTTCTCCCCCCCTCCCCACCAAAAGGGCAAATATCTATCCCAGCAGAGTGCTGCCCCCCTGACATCTCAGATGCTCAGGTAAGAGCCGCCCTCTCCAAAGCAAAAAACTCAGCATCAATGGGACCAGACGGTGTCCCGGGCTGCGTCCTACATGAACTCCAAGAAGAGCTAAACCCAAACATAAAACTACTGTTCAATCTCAGCCTTACTACAGGATATGTACCCAAAGAGTGGCGTACAGCAACAGTGGTCCCTCTCCACAAAGGTGGTGCCTCAACCGATCATGGAAACTATCGCCCCATAAGCCTGACTAGCTTGGTCTGCAAAGCTATGGAAAGGATCATCATGGACCTCATAAATAAAGATATTGGGGACCTACAGACACTGGATCCTACCCAGTTTGGCTTTGTTACAGGCAGATCCTGCCTCTTAAACCTGGTTGATTTCTTTGAAACAGTCACCAAGGCCATTGACGAGGGGAAGGTGGTCCACACAGCCTAACTGGACCTCGCAAAAGCCTTCGATACAGTACCACACTCAGGCATTATAGATAAGCTCACCAGCTTAAATATAAACCCCTATGTCACTAGATGGGTTGCAAACTGGCTCAAGGACAGAACCCACATGGTTAGAATTGCTGGAGCCATGTCAGACTCCAAACCAGTTACAAGTGGTGTCCCACAAGGCTCAGTACTGGGACCTCTCTTGTTCGGTATATATTTCTCGGAGGTACAGGCCAACACAGAAGGACTGTGGCTGACCAAGTTCGCAGATGACTGAAAACTAGGTGCCATAATCGACTCTCCAGCCGACACAAGCAACCTACAAAAGGGCCTCATAGAAATAGACAACTGGTGCCAGAGCCATGGCCTCAAGCTAAATGCCAAAAAGTGTATAGTCATCTCCTTTGGCAAAAACAAAGTGCCCACAAATTGCCACATAGGTGGTAATCCATTAAGTACGGAAGAAGTAATTAGGGACCTGGGCATCCAAGTTGATAGCAATCTCTCATTTGAAAACCACGTGGCCAAAGTGGTTAGAAAAACATTTTATATAGCCCACCTAATCATGAAGGGATTCACATCTAGATCAGGGGAGGTCATCGTGCCTCTTTACTCATCCCTCATCAGGCCCATAATTGAGTACAATGTCCCTTTTGGGATGTAGCTTACCAGACACCTGCAGCAACTGGAAAGACCCCAAAAGTACCTCACCAAGAGGATCAAAGTGCTCAAACAGATGCCATATGCTGCCCGGTTAAAGAAACTCCAGCTCTACTCAGTGGCATACTGCCTGTTCAGAGGCGATCTGTGCCTGACGTATAAAGCCATGTCCAACCTGGAATTAATGGACATGCTGCACCTCAGAAAATCCAAATCCCATCGAGCTACGCGCTCGAGAGACTTGAACCTCAGCACTGAAATAAATAGGACATGCTGGAGGGACAGATTCATAACCCATAGGCTCCCTTCACTCTGGAATAAAATCCCAGTCCAGGTTAGGCAGAGTCCCTCATTGACTCTCTTCAAGAGGAATCTTGATGAGTGGATGGGAGATCATAGGTTTACCCCGGGTATCACTTCTGTGCCACTGTTAGACAGAGGCACAGTACACTAACCTCGAAAAAGGGCATAGCAAAATTCATTTAAAATGGGTGGCAAAAGCCAAACACACTCTGGCTAGGCTTATAAATGCCCTAGGGCAGATAGCCTAGTATGAACCTATGAGAGGAAGACTGAAACTTAAATGGCTACCATTTTGTGAATTCAGTTCTCACCATAGCTGTCAACATCTTAGAACAAAACACCTGAACAAAGCTAATAATGGGGGAATACAGCCCCAACCATATTTTTCAGTGAATTCAGTTCTCACCATAGCTCTCAACCTCTTAGCAAAAATACGTAGACAAAGCCAGTAATGGGAGAATACAGCCCCCATAAATATTCAGTGAGCTCAGTTATCACCATAGCTCTCAACCTTGGCACAAAAAACCTGGACGAAGCCAATAATGGGGGAATACAGTCCCAAAAATAGGGACAAATTTCAAATATCCATCTTATAAACTTAGAAACTTACTATAATAATAGGTTTTGTGTTACCATGTACTTTCTGAAGAATATGAAGTCTGAAATTCCAGTGCTTGTCATTTTTATTTATTTAACATTTGTCAGCCAGGAAAGTTTGACTTGGAACAAAAGCCAATTTTTAGCAGAAGCACAGGAAGAAACACTCCAGACACATGTCTTTGTAAGATGGGAGGACACCACAGCAAACCCACACAAACACAGGCAGGACATGCAGACTCCACATAGAAGGCACCCCAGCCAAGAATCAAACCAGACAACCTGTAGCTGTCAGGCAACAATGCTACCAGTGCACTACTGGCTGTGTTAAGAAACAAAATATAGAAACCACAGATTTTATGAGGAACAGAACAAATATGAGGCAAAAATCTGCATTTTTTTTTACAAATGGTGGTGGGTAGGGAATTTAGGCTCTTGCCACTTGTGCCCAAGGTACAGGGTTCAAGCCTTATTCTCTACCCACCACCATGTAGCAACTGGGTCATTACACACACACACACACACACACACACACACACACACACACACACACACACACACACACACACACACACACAAATTCCAAGACTTGTAAGTGTGAGTCCTGGAACAGTGAGAAACAATGTATGAAAATGGTGAATTAGATATACTAAATCCATTTTCTCTGAGGTATGGAGTCTCCATATATAAATAACAGGGTGCAGCTCCCACATGGGGGGAGTACAGGGAGGTCATCTGGTTCGATTCTCAGCTGGACTGCCTTCTGTGCAGAGTCTGCATGTCTGCACTGTTTGCTTGGATTTCCCTGGGATGCTCTGGTTTCCTTCCCACATTCCAAAGATATACAGAGGTCGACTGGACACTCTAAATTGGCCATAGGTGTGAGTGTGCATGTGAGTGTGTGATATGGAAGAACAGCCGCAGCAGGGCTAGCCACCCAGTGGTGTGAACCTTGGCACTAGATGATTGTCACTGTAGAAGTGACAAAGCAATCCCATGGGCAAACATGAGAAAAGGAGTTATGGGTGGATGGATGGACTGTATCTATAATGCTTAATTACAGGAACACACATTTGGATTTAGTGGCCACATAGCTATAATGGAAAAAAAATTAATGTCACTCTGGTATAGCAAAAAGATGTCAAAATAATTACAGAACTTTGTAGTAGAAACAGTGTTATGTTTTCTAAAATTACACAATGATGCTTGTTTATTCATATTAAACTTGTATTACAAAAAGAGGTACCAGCAGTGAGTACATAATTATAAACTGTCATTTTCCCTCATTACGATAATAAACATCATTATAAACAAACTGTGATTAGAAAAAAGTGTATGCAGTTTCCCTGTATGTAAACCCCACAGGCAAAAACATCATGGTATATGAATTTTACAATGCTTTCAATTTTTATTTTTTCAGCATTTCTAATAATTTAAACTGTTTTGAAGTGGCAGACAAATTTGAAACAATAAATAGTTATCAATGAATGCTAGAATCCCCTGCTAAATGGTTATTTTAGGAACTGTTATTGTCACAGAATGTTATATGTCAAGGAAAATTTGAAATGTAATATCTTCCAGGAACTTTATATTCTAGAATTACGTGGGCTAATTTATGGAATCTCAAGAGCAAAGTTTTGACAGATTTTATTTTGTTTCTTTTTGAGATTTTATTGCTGCAGACTGGAGTATTCCCATTTGTCAAACATGGATTGTGAGGTGGTAATCAGCAGTGAATTTTTCCTGGCCTGGAAAAAAATGTCATAGAAGGTACATGCACATCAGAACTTCTGTTCACCACCATTAAACTATATATTTGGCTAGCTAGACACCAATCTGCTACATAGCATTCAAGCTGTCTGGTGATAGCGTTAGAAGTAACGATTCAACACATGCCACGAATTAACGAGATGTAGTTTAGATTCAGTAAATTATTTGTATCATTTCAATTTCAGTGACAGTTAAAATGCTCAATAGCATCATATTCTTATAAAATATTGCATCTTACTGCATGCAATCCACATTGATTTGCCATACAAAAGCAAATTTGACAGAAGAAAAAAAAACTTTACAAGGAACAGATGCTAATATAAGGCAAAACAGGGCTATTCTCTGTTAAGTTAGGGATGACTGAGAGCATCTATGCCACACACACACACACACACACACACACACACACACACACACACACACACACACACACACACACACACACACACACACACACACCCTACCTGCAAAGTCCATATAAAAGCAGCAGCAGCAAACTCCATCGTTTCTGCACTAAATCCATTCCTGCAATAGGCAAGCCATTCCCGCGAGAACACCGTGAGGCTCATCCTATCCTTCCCGAGAGACTACAAGCCTGCCTGTGGATGTTGCAGTCTGATCCCCTTCCAGTCTATGCAGTTCTAACTGCATAGACTGCCAGGAAAATTTGGACTTGCATGTTGTCGTAATCCGGACGGCTGGTGGAGACAGTCTGGATTCTGTGCTCCAGACTGGTTCACCAGCAGTCCGAATATCAGGAAATGCCGCGTGTGCGCATGCCCGATGTTCCGGGACTCGCTGTTGCTTTTATTTTATTATTTTCTTTTTGTTATTTTATTTTCTCTTTTGTTTATTTTTCTTTTTTTACAGCTGGGAGGGCTGCAGTCCTGCAGTCCAATAGCACGAGCCACCCCTGATAGTGTCACATGTTCACATTTTGTTAAATTTTAATTTATTGTTTTGGAACAGATAGATCCCTTCTTTGGAAATTATGACATATATTGAGTTAATTGAACTGAAATGGAACTACAGCTTAATGCAGAGGCATCCCCAGGACTTAATGAACACATGAATATAAAGTGTGCTCGTCGTTGGTATGACTAACACAGCCCCACCCACTTCTTCCACTTTGATGTAACATTTAATTTATTCTATGCATTGTCATTTGAAATATGTTTTATATAGTTACATGATTCAGCTTTACTTTTTGTTAGTGGATATGCAATTACTCTATATTCTGGCAGTTCATTGCATGTTTTAAAACATCTAGTTATTGTTGACTGGTTAAAATAATTCACTCTGGAATATTTTTATTATTTACTGTCTTCTATACTAGAATGCGTTTCATATTTTAAGTAGTTTCCATTACATTCACTGTATTCTGAAGAAGTTATTTTACCTAATAAGAATAAAAGCTCAATAACAGCTCAGCGTCCATGTATTTTTTCTTTTAGCTTTAGAAGTGTTTTTAATATAAATAGCAATCTTCTATTTTTTACGGTTTTGTCATGATATAATTTAATAAAGATGCTGTTTGGGACAGCGTCCCTAGCACCTAACATCCTGGGTGGCTCATTGGAACAGTCAGCTCTGCTCCGGGAGACCATATCCACCTTGTAATGAGAGATAAAGTCATGAGGGTTTTCCCGCGTGGCAGCTGCACAGATTGAATCTATGGGCAACCTAGATGGAAAAGCTATGGAGGTGGCTAATGCCTTGGTACAATGACCTTTTGGTTTAGCTGGTAACTCTTTATTCCGTAACTGGTAAATAAAGGTAATAGTATTAGATAACCATCTGGATAAGCTCACCTTGGACACTGGGAGACCTTGTTTGTTGAAGGCATAAGAGAGAAATAACTGGTCTGACTTTCTTAGTTCTTTAGTTCTATGAAGGTAAAAACGCAATTGTCTGTGAACATCCAGTTGGTGGAGCTTGTATTCTGCCTTGTTGCTGTGATTGGGAAAGAACACTGGGAGATCTATGGATTGATTTATATTGTTCTCTGAGCAGACTTTAGGAAGAAAGGATGGATTGATCCTCAGAGAAACTCTGTCCTTGTGAAACACCAAGTAAGGAGGATGAACACATAGTCCTTGAAGTTCTGAGACACACCTAGCTGAAGTGATAGCAACCAGAAAAAGTGTCTTCCAAGACAGAAACTTAAGGGAACATGATGC
This sequence comes from Protopterus annectens, assembly GCF_019279795.1. Taxonomy (NCBI): domain Eukaryota; kingdom Metazoa; phylum Chordata; order Ceratodontiformes; family Protopteridae; genus Protopterus; species Protopterus annectens. The sequence goes on along the minus strand of NC_056741.1, from coordinate 1,328,550,787 downwards.
TGCCGGTTCAAAAGGAGGCAAAATTAAGGAAGTTAAGACTAAATTAAGATCCCAAGGAGGAGGGGGATCTCTCACTGGAGGTCTAAGAAGAGATGTTCCCCTCAAAAAAGCCTTACAGAGCTTATGAGACATTATGTTAGAATTCAAAAATCCAAAATGAAAATTTGAAATGGCCGCTAACTGTACTCTAATAGTAGTGGAAGCAGCACAGGACTGAAAAAGTTGTGCTAGAAATTCAAGAATTTCATGGACTGGGGCTGAGAAAGGATCCACATTTCTAGACTCTGCCCAGTAAGAAAAACGTTTCCATTTACTAGCATACGTTTTTCTCATAGTAGACTTATGTGAGGGAACGATAATATCACAGACTGCTGGGGAGATACCGGGAAGTCTGGCTAAGGTTGGAAGTGGCGTAACCAAGCTGTAAGCTGGAGTGTTTGGAGGGATTGATGCAACCCGCCTGATTGATGAATCAGAAGATCTGGAATTGGGTCCAGAATCCAGGTCTGATCAACAAGGTAGAGGTGCAGGAACGGAAACCATATCTGTCAAGGCCAATAAGGGGCAATGAAGATCATTTTGCAACCCAACGATTTTGCTTTCTGTATAAGTTTTGGTATTAGGGGAAACGGGGGAAAAGCATAAAGGAGTCCCTGAGGCCAGTCGTGGACTACAGCGTCTCTGGGTATGTGACCTGGAAGCGGAAGAAGGGAGAAGTAGTTGCTGCATTTACTGTTGAGAGGGGTGACAAACAGATCGCAGCAAGGCTGCCCCCATTTGCGGAAGATAAGATCTGTAACTTCCTGGTTTAGAGACCAATTGTAAGGCATGAGAATAGCTCTGCTGAGCCTGTCCGCTATGACGTTGGGTCTCCCGGGGATGTGCGTCGCAATCAGAAAATGTTGGGAGGAAATCGCCCATTGCCACAATCTGAGTGCCTCTCGGCACAGGGGGTAGGACCTAGTTCCGCCCTATTTGTTGATGTACCACACCACTGATATGTTGTCTGTTTGAATTGCAATGGTCCCAAAAGGAAGAGGGTCTTGAAGGACTTGCAACTCCAGAAGCATGGCTCTCATTTCTAGGACATTGATGTGCAGGTGGTACTCTTGAGGTTGCCAGGTGCCTTGGACTGTCCTGCCCAGATAATGCCCCCCCACCCTATCAAGGAGGCGTCTGTGGTCACTGTGGCTACCGGTGGAGGCTGTATGAAAGGTCTGCCCTTAGACACTAGTGGGGAGTCCATCCACCAAGACAGGTGCCTTTTGCATGTTTCTGTAATCAGGATCATGTGAGACATGGGAAGCTCCTGAAAGGACCACTGCGTGAAAAGAAGCCACTGAAGAATTCTCATGTGGAAATGCGCTAATGGAACTAGAAGAATGGCAGCTGCCATGTAGCCCAGAGCTTGAAGGACATATCTGACTTGAATCCTTTTGCTCTGCATTAGGATTAACACTTGTTGATGAATTGTGGAAATTCTTTCCAGTGGTAATCTTGCAAACATTTCCCTTGTGTTTAATTCTGCTCCTATGTAAGTGTTAGGCTGACAGGGCAAGGCAGATTTTTTGTGATGCCTAGTTGAGTGCATGATGTGACTGTATAAGCCCACGCTTGTAAGAGTCGATGCCTGGTGGTAGCGGACCCCTCTGCCACGAGGGCGGCATCTGTTATTGTTGTTTCCCCATCTGCCTCTGGAGGAAATATCACCACGTGTCAGGCAAGGATCCCTGGGATTTCCGGAACCACATCTTCCCACTCTTCTGACCCTCGGGGTAAGGGCTAGAGAGAGTGGAAAAACGGACTCCCACAGCAGAGAGAGTCTTGCCTTCTTGCTCACACCTGGTCAACATGTCTTTCACCTGAGACCCAAAGAGAAAGGAGCCATCAAAGGGAGTATTGGTGAAGGACGCAAACTGACACAGCCGCATCCAAGCGTGTCTCCTGTGGGCCACACCTGTGCCAGTGGCTCTGCTCGCTTCATCAGCTGCATAGGAAATCACCCTCATAGAGGAGTTGACTGTGGAGTTAAGAGTCACCAGCTGGGAAGCTACTTTGGCTTGTACTCCCTCAGCTGTAGGATCTTGAAGGGCATCTCCAAGCTCTTTCAGGAGATCCCTTTGAAGACGAGTAAAATGACATAGATAGTTCAGGGACCTCATTGAGAAGGTCACTGAATCAAACATTCGCTTCCCGTATCTGTCCATCGTCTGAGACTCTTTGTTAGGGGGATGAACAGATGAAGAGGTTTCTGCTAACTCTTTCTTGGTGGCTGCTGCCACCACCATGGCATCAACGGGGATTGCTTATCCTGGGAGGCTGTAATAAACTTATTAGGTATCCTCGGAGTTGATTCCACAGTGTCTGGAGCTGACCAAGTCTTTCGAGCCACCACAGACATGAGTGGGTCGAAAGGAGGAGAAACCCAGGAGGTGAAAGGTCGGGAACTGAATGCGTCCAGGAATACAGACTCATCATCGGTAGGGGCTAGGGAAGTCCAGTTCCCCCTCTGCCTAAGCATTTCAAGGATGGCTGAAAAGGAAACATCTTCAGAGGGGGACCTCGTGGACCCTTCTGATTCATCTAAGTCTGTATCTGAAGTGGCAGGGGAGGCCTCGGAAGAAGAGGGAACACCCAATGGGGTGCCCTGGGGCATCGGTTCCCTATGCTTGGGGTCTGGAGGAGGAGCAGAGGTTGGCACAGACACTATGGGGGACGGAGCAGACGAAGCTGGTAGTGGAGCTGGTTCGGGAGCAGCACACTCCGCATGACCTCGAAGGTGTCTCAACCTCGAGGCAGAGAAAGCTCCAGTTCCCAAAGAAATAGGAATCTTTCTCCATGCCGAAGGTGACGGCCCTGAAGCCGATGTTGGAGCCGAGCTCACACGCGCCGAAGCTCCGAGGGGGAGAACGGGATTGGACAAAGGTCTGATGCCACTCCCCCCCTCGGAACTGACGAGAGAGCCCTGGCGTCCAGATTCCTCGATAGAAGGAACACTCAAGGTAATCGGAGCCAAAGTCAGAGCTGAAGGAGAGATGGTGATCGGATCCAAAGGTCCCACTACTGCACGCCAATGACCTCCGGCTCTGAACTCAATGGAGTCAGAGGAGGAATGGAAATAGAGGCGGTTGGAGCCGATACCTGTTGAGGTGGGATGGTTAGTAATTTAGCTAGTGCCTGTGACTTAAGCAACCTACCTACTACTCTCTCCACATCATGATCAGAAAGCCTAGAGGATCGAGAGGAGTGTGAAGAATGGTGGCTATGTTCACTTTGTAATAATGGTGACCAAGGCGCCGAGTGGATGGACTCTAAAGAAAGGGACCTCAGTCTCTTGTGGCTCCATGAAGGCTCTGAAACATCTGATGGAGCCGACGGAGGAGTTGTCTTGTCGATGCCAGCTGAAAACGACCTACTCGGTTGTTCAAGTACAGGTGGAGCCGACGGTTTGACAGATTTAGGGGATTTCAATGCCTGAGAACTATTTGCCGGTGAATCCTGAGGCTTCAATAAACCCGGAAGGATTCATTTGTTTTTCCGCTCCTGCAGGACCCTTGGACTAAAGGCGTGGCAAATAGAACAAGAGTCCTGCAGGTGAACACCGCCCAAACAATAAACGCAACTAGTGTGCCCATATGTCTGAGACATTTTCTGACAGCACGAGTCACACTTTTTGAAGCCAGAAACGTTCGTATCCTTGGACATAACTCTACCACTACACACAATCCAAGTACCACAATACAGACAGACAAAAAATCTCTACAGTACTAAACGAACACACATTTTTTTTTTTTTATATATAGCAAAAAAGAAGGTAAGTTAACCAGCTGTCCTAAGGGAAGGGGGGAGGGGAGAACTCTCTAATTTAAATGAGTTCTTAAGAAAAAAAGGGACTGCGGAAAGAAGCGACGTCCACAAACAACACCCACAGAGAATAAAATTATAACAGGAAGTATACACTAGTTTTAAGAAGTTTAAACAAATATAATTATATAAATATACAAAAGTATACAAGCCTAAGCCAGAAACAACACACCTCGTAGCTGAAGCGGCAAACGAGATCTGGGTAGCTTTCACTAGGCATCATGGGATAAGGGGTAGCCTCGAGTCAGTAAACAGCTCTCGAGCTATTGAAGATGGCCAAGTTGGAGCCGAGGATTGGCTCCGAACCCAAACAGCAAGAATGAAGGCGAGATAGACAACTTAACATGAAATGTTAAACACTAGACCTGTTTGGCCTTTTTCTAGGTCCTGCCCTGCTTGCCAAGGCTGTGTGGGTGTCTTGTTTTCCCATTCACAACTCGACTCTTGTATCTCCCTCGTATAGGGAGTGGACTGTGTAGTAAAAAAGCCCCTTGTACTTTATGGGTAGCTTCTACTTCAGATTGACCAACATTCTCACTGCTAGTAGAGTGCATATCATGTACCACAGCTGTATGTTTAAGTTTAATGGCCAGAAAAAATAATTTTGTGGAAGAGGATGCTTCACTTACCTCTCCATTCATAATTACACTCGTAGGGGTAATTTGCGGTCCTCTGTTGACACTACTACAATCTAATTTATTTGTAAAAGTGGTAGTATTAGCCACTTCTCTAAGTATTGACTGAGGCAGATCCTTAGCCTCAGCTACCATGCTGTTGTCGTAGCCACGCCTACTTCCTGTATCACGCTTAGCTGCATCAGTACTATTGCTGGCTCAATTCCAAAAGAAACCATTGCCGGTTTTAAAATTATTAAGGTCTCTATGTATCTTCCGGGTTTTAGTAGTAGAAAGTCTCTTTTCATACATAGAGATCTAGTCACGTAGACTGTCAAGTTTATCAGCCAAAATGTCAACAGGATAACTATCCAATATCTCATTCTGTAGTGAATGTATATCTCTCAGCAGTTCGTCCTCTTCTGGTCTAAAAAAGTCCACTAGGAGCTGCATATATTTAGTGATGCATTCAAGACTGAGAGTTTGCCAGCGCCTTAGGAGCTCAGGATAAGTTTATCCATAACTGGGCATAGTTAACACTCGAAGCCCTCTAGGTGCAATATTCAATTGAAGGGAAGCTGCCAAATGAAAGCGCTGCCACTGCATCACAAACTTATACAGCTTATTTTCAAGCGCTCTATAAGATTTCAGGAAACTCTCCTACTGGTTACAATCGACAGTTTGCACATCTTGTTGTAAAAGCATATCCCCTGATAACAGGGGATTCATTTGGAGATTCAATAGAGAAACAAACCGATCACTCATTCTTTTACCATTTGTTGCTCATATGCCCCACCTTTGTGACTGCTTCTGTAGAAGATGTAGATCCAATTCCTTCTGCCATGTCCAGATGAGGGTGACAAGTAAGAAATACAGAAGACACAAAATCCCTCAACACTGGATAAAGTAACCAACAAAAAACTCCAAGTAGCAGAAAACCAAAAAAAACACGGTCACACACAGCAGGCTAACAATGAATACAAAGAACATCACATGTATGTTTTATTTTATATTAGGTATTTGAACTACGGCATTTTTAGTGTTAATAGGGCTCTAATTACTAGCATAATTGTTGATTGGTTAATTTGTTATAGTGAATCTTTTTAAATGTGATGTTCTTTGTATTCATTGTTAGTCTGATGAAGTGGAAGGATTCCGTGAAAGCGCTTACTATTTCTGTAATTAAAGTTGCCTGCTGTGTGTGCCCAACGTGTTTTTTTTTTTTTTTTTTGGTTTTCTGCTACTTGGAGTTTTTCGTTGGTTACTTTATCCAGTGTTGAGGATTTTTGTCTTCTGCATTACTAACTGGAATACTTAATCTCACATGCACATGGAGTTTCAGTCTTAAGTCATGAAGCCCACTCAGTTCAATGAGCATTATTTTTTTCATTCCAATACTAATCTAGTCAATGTATAACACACAAATATACTTCACTGCAGACTATCATTGCAATGATTCACATACCTCTAATTTTCCTTGTAAGAGTGATCACCTTATAACAGACAACGATTACAACGATAACAGAGTTATATCTGTGTTGTTACACTCTGTGCCAAGCATTATTCAGTTTACTGTCAACAATTCCCCTTGCCTTGAACATCCAACATACTTCTGGGTCCCTGTTATTCAAATTACTCCACCAAAATGCCCCTTCTCCACTTGCAATGAAACTTAACACTACCCTCCAAACCAGAGGCAGCTCGTGGTACTGGCTGCTGGCCTGCAGCACCCGCAACTAAAAAGAGAAAAAAAAAGGCAGAAATGTCCTGTCTCAGAACTTAAACAATTATTTTGAAATTGAAAATAGTTGACTTTCTGTTGTGTTCCTGGCTGAAAACAAATCTGCTTCTTACAATTACCGGGCTGTGCATTAGGCTTCCCAATCATCAACTGGGTTTGATCAGCAGCATTTGAAAGTGACATAAGCATAGCTCAATGAGCAATTCACTGGACTGCTGCACGATGCACTGAGAAGCCCTTTCTATTGGCTCAGGCTCCTCAGGTGATTGAGGCAACCTGAGCCAAGAAGAATGAAGTAATTAATGTAGACCAGTAAACATGAGCATGGGAAAAGTTGTTTTTTTTTTAATTTATTTTAAAGTATGTTTTCAGGCACTATACATGCTACTCCCAGGATGTGGGAAGAAAGTAAGTACTTAAGGTAGGTGTAACTCCCAGGATGTGGGAAGAAAGTAAGTACTTAAGGTAGGTAGGGGTGTGTGTGTGTGTGTGTGTGTGTGTGTGTGTGTGTGTGTGTGTGTGTGTGTGTGTGTGTGTGTGTGTGTGTGTGTGTGTGCATACATGGAGAAACTACTGACTGAGTCATTGAGGGAAATGTTTCATTTTGTTGTCAGTGAAGTGCTTCTGCATACATGGGCAAATAACTTTAGGGGCCGTTGGGGGAAATGTTTCATTTTGGCATCAGTGAACTGCTTGGGCATACATGGACAAACTACTGAAGGGGTCATTTGAAGAAATGTTTCATTTAAGTGTTTAGGTATACATGTATATATAGTACATAGTAAAGTTGCTAGGAGTGGGTTTGTACTGAAGCAGTCTGTGGAGGAAAGTGAATGACCACACCTGTTTTTACCTAGATAAGTTATTGATCTGCTATAATACAGCCCCGCCCCACTTAATTTGGCTCCACCCATTCATCTGCTTCCTGCAGCCCCCCTTGCTTTGAAGTCACCAGCCACCACTGCTCCAAATTACAACCTCAGAAGCCAGTGTGCAGTGGTTCCAGCTCTCCAAACACCATGTACTACACTACACAGGTCGAACTCTAATTTCTCTGTGGCGATCCCTTCATCACTATCTCACTCAGCATGCTAACTACACTAAGTTCAGGCCCCTACTCGCACAGTATCTGTTTAAGCAATGCAAATGCCGGAATGCAGAACATTATCAATTAAGCAACACTACTCTTTGCACTAGGTTAATTTTCTTGCATTTCATCCCATTTACACTGCTATTCTAATGGTTATCACTATGTCTATATGTTCATAGGTAAGTACTAGGATAGCTGCACTTGTGGACATTTTACACCTAGCCAATTTCCCTTGCAAAGGTAACGATCAAACCCCTGTACCTTATGTCTGTGAGTAAACACCTTAACCATTATGCTTCCTGTAAATGTGTACATAACTTCGTTTGCTCAGTCATCTTACCGTTTTACCCTTCTCAATCCCTCTGAATCCTTGCAATCTGTCTTTGCCATTACTTATTTCTTACTTTATGCTCTAAACACCTTGTACTCTCCCCCCTACAATTTCCAAAGCTAAACGTGCTCCTTACTTTTTTCTAGCTAATCCTCCACACCTCCAGGTTGGTGGCACAGCACGATGCATCAGACACTATCCATGTGCAACTAACAGTGGGTAAAACTGCCTTCCAGTTTATAGCCTGCTACAGATCACCCTCCCAAACTAAGGAACCCCACTCAGCCTTCCTGAGAACACTGGAAATATGAAGGTCTCTCCAAACACCATTATATTGGGCGACTTCAACTACCCAAACATAGACTGGGAGCATTACTCTAGCTCCAACACCCTAGCCCAAAGGTTCCTAGAATTTATAAACTCAAATGCTATGGAACAACTTGTTACCACTCCCACAAGAGGGGAAAACATACTGGACCTGATAACAGTCAAAGATGCAAAGGTATGGCTCCAGAATAAACAGCTGTAAAATATCAGTTGTAAAAATCCAAAGCAGCAGCAAATAAGTCCAAAAACTCAGAAGAACTTGATGTTAGCTCAGCTTTATTCACACAAGCACTTTCACTAGTAGCTTCTTTAGGTGTATAAAACATGCTGATTAAGACACCTATTTATACAAATCAGTCAAACCATGTGACAAAATTTAAAGTGGACCTGATCATCACCAACATGGGGGCTCTATGCTCCAGATCAGAAGTGTATCCCTCACTGGTAAGATCAGACCATAAACTAATCTCACTGGATAGTCACATCCCGATCCCACCCCCTGCCCAGAAAACCACAGTGAAAAACTTCTCTAAAGCAAATTTCACACTCCTCAAAACCAAGGTGGAATCCTTCAAAGCCCCCGGGCCTGTGGAAAATATGGCCCAGACCACAGAATCCTTTATAAACGCATTCAATGAACACTTTCAGGAATGCATGGATCATGCAATCCCAAATAAAACCAAGACCCAATCCTCCAAAGGCAGGCGTCCTGTCTGGTGGACCCCAGCCATAAACAAACTATACAATAGAAGGAGGAAGCTACTACATGATAGAGCAAAATCCCAAAAAGGGAAGGCATCTCTGATCAGTATTAGCAAAAAACTATGGGCACTCATAAAATCGTCTAAGGCCAGCTTCGAGGGAAATATTGCACAGGACACTAAGGATAATCGCAAGGCTTTCTTTAGTTATGTTAGGAACCTGGGTGGGAATTCCCAGATATGCTCAGAATTAGTCCAAAATGACAAAAAATACACCAAACCCACAGACATTGCCAACATCCTAGCTGACAGGTTCAGTACAAACTTCTCCCCCCCTCCCCACCAAAAGGGCAAATATCTATCCCAGCAGAGTGCTGCCCCCCTGACATCTCAGATGCTCAGGTAAGAGCCGCTCTCCAAAGCAAAAACTCAGCATCAATGGGACCAGACGGTGTCCCGGCTGCCCTACATGAACTCCAAGAAGAGCTAAACCCAAACATAAAACTACTGTTCAATCTCAGCCTTACTACAGGATATGTACCCAAAGAGTGGCGTACAGCAACAGTGGTCCCTCTCCACAAAGGTGGTGCCTCAACCGATCATGGAAACTATCGCCCCATAAGCCTGACTAGCTTGGTCTGCAAAGCTATGGAAAGGATCATCATGGACCTCATAAATAAAGATATTGGGGACCTACAGACACTGGATCCTACCCAGTTTGGCTTTGTTACAGGCAGATCCTGCCTCTTAAACCTGGTTGATTTCTTTGAAACAGTCACCAAGGCCATTGACGAGGGGAAGGTGGTCCACACAGCCTAACTGGACCTCGCAAAAGCCTTCGATACAGTACCACACTCAGGCATTATAGATAAGCTCACCAGCTTAAAATATAAACCCCTATGTCACTAGATGGGTTGCAAACTGGCTCAAGGACAGAACCCACATGGTTAGAATTGCTGGAGCCATGTCAGACTCCAAACCAGTTACAAGTGGTGTCCCACAAGGCTCAGTACTGGGACCTCTCTTGTTCGGTATATATTTCTCGGAGGTACAGGCCAACACAGAAGGACTGTGGCTGACCAAGTTCGCAGATGACTGAAAACTTTTAGTTATGTACTCACCATAACTTCAGATGTTTGGGATCCATCTCGCCTACATTCTGACTGATGGGTTCGGAGCCGATCCCTCGGCTCCGACTCGGCACGCTTATGCCAAAGAGCGAAGTCTCTTATTGGCTGAGCTTACTATATCCCAGGATGCACCACTACCAGTCCCCCAGATCTAGTTTGTCCGCATACATGCACACATGCACGCCCTGCTTATATAACATCGTCAGATGAAACAAGATAAAACAGTAGAACTCAAAACCGTTCAATCTCTTCTGATCTCCAAGGCAGTGGCAAGGAGGGTGGGTATTAGGAATGTAGAGATGGATCCCAAACATCTGAAGTTATGGTGAGTACATAACTAAAAGATGTTATGTGATCCTATCTCGCCTACATTTTGACTGATGGGACAGCGACCCTAGCACCTGAATCCTGGGTGGCTCACTGGAAAACACTCCTGAGTACCGTGGAACCAAATGATGCTCGCCCTTTAGATGCCACATCCAATTTATAGTGGGAAATGAAAGTGTGCGGATTGGACCAAGTAGCCGCAGCACAAATCTCCGATATAGCGAGCTTGGAATGAAAAGCTATAGAAGTCGCCATAGCCCTGGTAGAGTGAGCTTTGATAGATGTTGTAAGCTGCTTATTCAAGAAGAATAAGCCTGAGTTATACAATCTCTAATCCATTTGGAGATAGTAGCTTTTGTGATGGTTTTACCCAATTTATTGTCTGAGAAGGACACAAACAGCTGGTCTGACTTACGACATTGCTGAGTCCTGTCCAAATAGAAGCGCAATTGCCTGTGAACATCCAATTTATGGAGAGTGTATTCTGCTTCATTGGAGAATTTTGGGAAGAAAACTGGTAGCTCTAGAGATTGTTGGAGACAGAGATTAGAACAGACCTTTGGGACAAAGGATGGATTAGGCCTAAGTGATACTCTATCCTTGTGGAAAATCAAGTACGGTGGTTTAATAGACAGGGCTTGAAGCTCTGAGACTCTTCTTGCAGAAGTAATTGCAACTAAGAAGGCAGTTTTCCAAGACAGATATTTTAACTCACATGTAGCAGCCGGTTCAAAAGGGGAAGATGTTAATGCACGAAGCACCAAATCAAGATCCCACGGAGGCAGGATGAAAAACTGGGGGTCTTAACAGGCCCGCACCTTTAATGAAAGTTTTGCATAGTCTGCTGCTCATCAATGGAGGATCCATGGATTCGTGGAATTTAGAGATAGCCGCTAGTTGGACTTTAATAGTAGAGACAGAAGATCCTTGATTAAACAGGGATGTTAAGAATTTCAAAACCTCTGGGATTGGAGCAGTGATAGGGTCTAAGCCCTTGAGTTGAGCTCCAGATAGCAAACCTCTTCCACTTACTGAGATACAATTTCTTAGTGGTGGGTTTGTGGGCTGAAGATAAAATGTGAATAACTTCCGGTCTAATGTGTGACTTCTGACTAAAGTCGGAAGTGGAGGAGCCAAGCTGTCAACTTCAAGGAGTGAAGGGACTGATGCTGTCGTCCCGACTGATGAATTAACAGATCCGGAATTAGGTCTAAAGTCCACGGATCGTCCACCGCATGTTTCTTCAGGTAGGGAAACCATGCCTGACGAGGCCAGTATGGGGCAATCAGTATCATTGTGGACCCCAATTGAGAAGCTTTTTGAATGACTTTGGAGAGAAGTGGAATCGGAGGAAAGGCATAAAGTAGCCCTGTTGGCCAAGGTTGTGCTAGAGCATCCATAGCTGCTTCTCCCTGATGTGGAGTCAAGGAGAAGAACCTTTTGCACTTGGTGTTTAGTGGTGTTGCAAATAGGTCGCAGCACGACGTCCCCCATCTCCTGAAAACCTGAGCTGCTACTGTTTTGTTTAGGGACCACTCGTGAGGAGAGAGAATTGTTCTGCTTAATCTGTCTGCCAGTATATTTGATTTCCCCGGAATGTGGGTCGCTACCAAGAAATGGCTGGTAGCTACAGCCCATTCCCACACCCTCATGGCCTCTCGGCAAAGGGGGTAAGATCTGGTCCCTCCTTGTTTGTTTAGATACCAGACCACCGACATGTTGTCTGTGTGGATGGCGATTATGCCCTGAGGGAGAAACCTGTGTAAGGCCTGTAGGGACAGAAGTACCGCCCTCATCTCCAATACATTGATGTGGAGAAGAGTTTCATCTGGAAGCCAGGAGCCCTGAACTAACCTGCCCAGACAATGCCCCCCCCCACCCTGTCTGGGAGGCATCTGTCGTCAGGGTGACCACTGGAGAGGGAATAACAAAAGGACTTCCTTGATTTAGATTGGATGTCTGAAGCCACCAGCGAAGGTCCCGTTTGCATGTTTCTGTAATTATAATGGGATGATTGAGGGGAAGGTCCTGAAAGGACCATTGAGTTGACAATAGCCACTGAAGAATCCTCATGTGCAATCTTGCCAGAGGAACTAGAAGAACCGTGGCAGACATTGAACCTAAAACTTGTAGGACCATCCTGGCTGGGGCTTTGGATCTTGAAATCAGGGCTTGAACCTGGCCTTGTAAAGTTTGGATCCTTTCGGTCGGAAGAAAAACGCGCATCAATCTTGAGTCTATCTCTGCTCCTATGAATCTTATGCGCTGAGAGGGCAGCAAGACAGACTTTGACCAATTGAATGTAATTCCCAGGGTAGCACCCAGGAGATGGTGGCTTTGAGGTTGTCCATTAGTAGATGCCTGGTGGTGGCAGTCAGGAGCCAGTCGTCCAGATAGGGAAACACTTGGAATCCAAGACTCCTCAGGTGAGCAGTCACTACTGCCAAACACTTGGTGAACACCCTGGGGGCTGTGGTGAGACCAAAGGGCAGTGCACAAAATTGGAAATGACTGTCTCCCAGGCTGAAGTGCAGATACCTCCTGGACGCCTGATGTATCGGTATGTGATAATAGGCGTCCTTGAGGTCTATGGAGCACATCCAAACATCCTTCTCCAACAATGGGAGAATGGATTGTAACGTGACCATTCGAATTTGGATTTCGTGACGGATTGGTTTAGTCTGCTGAGATCCAAAATTGGTCTCAGGTCCCCTGTCTTTTTTGGCACTAAAAAGAACCTCGAGTAATTTCCGGATCCGATCTGGTTTGTGGGGACCGGTTGGATGACTCCTTTTTCTAGCAGCTTTAAAGCTTCTGCGGCTGCAATTTCCCTTTGACTGGGTGGTGGGTCCGGGATTTTTTGGATGGTGGGGTGAGCATGTGAATGGGATGGTGTAACCTCCGGCAATGATCCGAAGCACCCATCTGTCCTGAGTGATTGACTCCCAGGCTTTTAGGTGCTTGGCAAAACGGCACCCGACTGGCTCGAGCAGCACAGCCGGGCAATCCCTCACGAGGTGTGGGAGGCTGAAGAGCCACGAAAGGACTCGCGGTCTCCAGAATTGCGGGGCCCTCTGCCGCCTCTGGGACGGCGTCTCCCAGAAAAATTTCCCCGTCCTCTGCCTCTGGAAGGGAATCTTCCTGCTGTTGGGGAAAAACTTACGTGATTTACGGAACCACATCTTCCCTCCTCCTTTAGCCTTGGGATAAGGCCGAAAGGGAGTGGAATAACGGGCACCTACGGCAGATAAAGTTTTTCCCTCTTGCTCACAGCGGGTAAGGGTGTCTTTAACCTTAGGTCCAAACAAAGAGGACCCATCAAAGGGAGCGTCGGCGAAGGAAGACTTGAAGGCCTCCGCAAACTGACACAAGCGGAGCCAGGCTTGTCTCCGTAGAGCCACGCCTGTGCCTGCCGCTCTACCCGCCCCTTCGGCCGCATATGAAATGAGCCTCATGGACGAGTTAGAAACTGACGTAAGGATAGCCAACTGAGAGCTAACCGACTGGGCTAGCTGCTCAGGTAGGTTACCCGAGAGAGAATCTGACAGCTCCTTGACCAGATCCCTCTGAAGCCTGGTAAAATGTGCCAAATAATTCAGAGACCTTAAAGTAAAGGCCGCTGAAGTCAGGGTGCGCTTCCCGTACCTGTCCATGCTCCTAGACTCCTTATTAGGAGGATGGACGGACGTTGAAGCCTCTGCCACGTCCTGTTGTGTAGCAGATGCCACCACCATGGCATCTACAGCCACGCCTTTAGTGAGGAACTCCTTCTCGGGTGGGGCAGACAAAAATTTATTAGGACGAGAAGGGACTGGTTCCACGGTATCTGGATGTTCCCACGCCCTTCGACAAACTAAATCCAGGAGCTCGTCGAAGGCCGGAGACACCCAGGAGGCGGAGGGCTGAGCCCCAAAGGCCTTGAGGAGCACTGACTCATCAGCAGAGGGGGGTTTGGATATAGAGCCGCCTCGTTGTTTGAGGATCTCTAAGATGTCTGAAAATGAGACATCATCCGAGGACGACTTCGGGGACCCCTCCGCATCATCAAGATCAGTGTCCGATGTAATAGACTCGGGGGAGTCCACGTGCTTCCTCTTGCACGATCTCTTCCTTGGGGGTTCCTCTGAAGACAACTCCGAAGAACCCTCAGGAGGAGGGGAACCCCCAATGGGGGTAACCTCAGGCCCAGGGGCTCCGCTGCCTACGGACAGGGGAACTGCCAAAGACCCAGTCTCCACGCCCAGGGAAGGTGCCGGTAAAGCCGGAGAGATGGCCGAAGACTTGGCCAAGGCACTCCTCATAGCTCTGAAAGCCGGACCCCCAGAATCCTGGGAGTGTCCGGTCCCCGGAGCCATGATAGCCGACGGAAGTCCCGCAGCCGAAGCACCGAGAGGGAGGCTCGGAACCGATAGCATAGGTCCCGAAACATCACCCCGGGTCCAGCCGAAGAAGTCCGTGTACCAAACTCGGACCCGAAGGCCCGGGTTGGAGTAAGGGTCGGAGCCGACCCTAAGATCTCCACCGGCTCCAACAGCACCTGCTCCGGAGCCGAAGCGGTCGGAGGAGGAATAGCAATGGGATGGGCATGGGCTATCGGCTCCGAAGCCAACTGGGTCGGAGCCGAAACAAATTTTTGAAAGACTGGGGACTGGAACAGTCTTTGGAGCACCCTGTCTATATCCGAATCCGACATCCTCGATGACTTAGAGGATACTGAACGGGTTCGAGATGGCCTCTCCAACGGCCCCAAAGGGCTAGGGGACCGGCTCCGAGGCGACTCGATGACTATCGGCGCCGAAGGAATACCCACACTAGTTTCCATCGGTGCCGAGGAGGACTTCGGCGCCGAGGAGGAAGTGTCTGAGCGGGCAACCCTTGTCGGCTCCGAGACCAGTGGAGCCGACGAAGGTGACCCGCCTCTCGATGCCCCAGCCATCGGCTCCGAAGCCAGAGGAGTCGAGACTGGTGGCATCGAGGCAGACCGTTCCGCCCTCGGCTCCGAAGTCCTTGGAGCCGAAGGAGAAGCCTGCCTATGTCTTTTGGCGGCCGGATCCGACGGACTGGTCGGAGCCGACGCCTTTTCTTTTTAGCTGGAGAAGGAGAGGATGCTAAAGCTTCTTCAAAGGAGGGTTTTATTAAGCCTTTAAGAATGAGTTTATTTTTCCTCTCCTGGAGGACCCTCGAGGAAAAAGCGTGACACACGCTGCATGACTCTTGCAAATGTTTTGCACCCAAACAATAAACACAGAGAGAGTGGTCATCTGTGATTGACATTTTAAAATTACATTTGGTGCATTTTTTAAAGCCCGAAGGCCTAGGATTTTGAGACATTATGACCAATAATGCAGTAATTCTCTGACAGCAAGAACAACACTATCCTAATTTGACTTGACTTAACTGACTCTACAAAAATCAGTTTACAACTGCCGATTTAAACAATCCGGAACAACAATAAACTCAAGGGGATCTGAAATCCCAAAGGTTTGAGAGGGGTTGACTGACCGGGAAAGGCCCTACAGATGAAGGAGGCCTGAAATCAGAAAACAACGCCCAATCACACTACAAGTTTTCACAAAAAAAACTCCAGTCACTACACAAAGCACAGAGTAGCCGTTAAAACAGCTTTTTATGATAGGAACAGCAAATTACTGACAGAAAAAAAGTAAGTAAAATACTACTCAGCTCAGCCAGCTCGAGACCACGTCTTCGCTAGTTAGCGGCAAACGAGATCTGGGGGACTGGTAGTGGTGCATCCTGGGATATAGTAAGCTCAGCCAATAAGAGACTTCGCTCTTTGGCATAAGCGTGCCGAATCGGAGCCGAGGGATCGGCTCCGAACCCATCAGTCAGAATGTAGGCGAGATAGGATCACATAACATCTAGGTGCCATAATCGACTCTCCAGCCGACACAAGCAACCTACAAAAGGGCCTCATAGAAATAGACAACTGGTGCCAGAGCCATGGCCTCAAGCTAAATGCCAAAAAGTGTATAGTCATCTCCTTTGGCAAAAACAAAGTGCCCACAAATTGCCACATAGGTGGTAATCCATTAAGTACGGAAGAAGTAATTAGGGACCTGGGCATCCAAGTTGATAGCAATCTCTCATTTGAAAACCACGTGGCCAAAGTGGTTAGAAAAACATTTTATATAGCCCACCTAATCATGAAGGGATTCACATCTAGATCAGGGGAGGTCATCGTGCCTCTTTACTCATCCCTCATCAGGCCCATAATTGAGTACAATGTCCCTTTTGGGATGTAGCTTACCAGACACCTGCAGCAACTGGAAAGACCCCAAAAGTACCTCATCAAGAGGATCAAAGTGCTCAAACAGATGCCATATGCTGCCCGGTTAAAGAAACTCCAGCTCTACTCAGTGGCATACTGCCTGTTCAGAGGCGATCTGTGCCTGACGTATAAAGCCATGTCCAACCTGGAATTAATGGACATGCTGCACCTCAGAAAATCCAAATCCCATCGAGCTACGCTCGAGAGACTTGAACCTCAGCACTGAAATAAATAGGACATGCTGGAGGGACAGATTCATAACCCATAGGCTCCCTTCACTCTGGAATAAAATCCCAGTCCAGGTTAGGCAGAGTCCCTCATTGACTCTCTTCAAGAGGAATCTTGATGAGTGGATGGGAGATCATAGGTTTACCCCGGGTATCACTTCTGTGCCACTGTTAGACAGAGGCACAGTACACTAACTTTCTCGAAAAAGGGCATAGCAAAATTCATTTAAAATGGGTGGCAAAAGCCAAACACACTCTGGCTAGGCTTATAAATGCCCTAGGGCAGATAGCCTAGTATGAACCTATGAGAGGAAGACTGAAACTTAAATGGCTACCATTTTGTGAATTCAGTTCTCACCATAGCTGTCAACATCTTAGAACAAAACACCTGAACAAAGCTAATAATGGGGGAATACAGCCCCAACCATATTTTTCAGTGAATTCAGTTCTCACCATAGCTCTCAACCTCTTAGCAAAAATACGTAGACAAAGCCAGTAATGGGAGAATACAGCCCCCATAAATATTCAGTGAGCTCAGTTATCACCATAGCTCTCAACCTTGGCACAAAAAACCTGGACGAAGCCAATAATGGGGGAATACAGTCCCAAAAATAGGGACAAATTTCAAATATCCATCTTATAAACTTAGAAACTTACTATAATATGTAATAGACTCGGGGGAGTCCACGTGCTTCCTCTTGCATGATCTCTTCCTTGGGGGTTCCTCTGAAGACAACTCCGAAGAACCCTCAGGAGGAGGGGAACCCCCAATGGGGGTAACCTCAGGCCCAGGGGCTCCGCTGCCTACGGACAGGGGAACTGCCAAAGACCCAGTCTCCACGCCCAGGGAAGGTGCCGGTAAAGCCGGAGAGATGGCCGAAGACTTGGCCAAGGCACTCCTCATAGCTCTGAAAGCCGGACCCCCAGAATCCTGGGAGTGTCCGGTCCCCGGAGCCATGATAGCCGACGGAAGTCCCGCAGCCGAAGCACCGAGAGGGAGGCTCGGAACCGATAGCATAGGTCCCAAACATCACCCCGGTCCAGCCGAAGAAGTCCGTGTACCAAACTCGGACCCGGGCCGGTTGAGTAAGGGTCGGAGCCGACCCTAAGATCTCCACCGGCTCCAACAGCACCTGCTCCGGAGCCGAAGCGGTCGGAGGAGGAACAGCAATGGGATGGGCATGGGCTATCGGCTCCGAAGCCAACTGGGTCGGAGCCAAACAAATTTTGAAAGACTGGGGACTGGAACAGTCTTTGGAGCACCCTGTCTATATCCGAATCCGACATCCTCGATGACTTAGAGGATACTGAACGGTTCGAGATGGCCTCTCCAACGGCCCCAAAGGGCTAGGGGACCGCCCGAGGCGACTCGATGACTATCGGCGAAGGAATACCCACACTAGTTTCCATCGGTGCCGAGGAGGACTTCGCCGAGGAGGAAGTGTCTGAGCGGGCAACCCTTGTCGGCTCCGAAACCAGTGGAGCCGGCGAGGTGACCCGCCTCGATGCCCCAGCCATCGGCTCGAAGCCAGAGGAGTCGAGACTGGTGGCATCGAGGCAGACCGTCCGCCTCGGCTCAAGTCCTTGGAGCTGAAGGAGAAGCCTGCCTATGTCTTTTGGCAGCCGGATCCGACGGACTGGTCGGAGCCGGCCTTTTCTTTTAGCTGGAGAAGGAGAGGATGCTAAAGCTTCTTCAAAGGAGGGTTTTATTAAGCCTTTAAGAATGAGTTTATTTTTCCTCTCCTGGAGGACCTCGAGGAAAAAGCGTGACACACGCTGCATGACTCTTGTAAATGTTTTGCACCCAAACAATAAACACAGAGAGAGTGGTCATCTGTGATTGACATTTTAAAATTACATTTGGTGCATTTTTTAAAGCCCGAAGGCCTAGGATTTTGAGACATTATGACCAATAATGCAGTAATTCTCTGACAGCAAGAACAACACTATCCTAATTTGACTTGACTTAACTGACTCTACAAAAATCAGTTTACAACTGCCGATTTAAACAATCCGGAACAACAATAAACTCAAGGGGATCTGAAATCCCAAAGGTTTGAGAGGGGTTGACTGACCGGGAAAGGCCCTACAGATGAAGGAGGCCTGAAATCAGAAAACAACGCCCAATCACACTACAAGTTTTCACAAAAAAAACTCCAATCACTACACAAAGCACAGAGTAGCCGTTAAACAGCTTTTTATGATAGGAACAGCAAATTACTGACAGAAAAAAAGTAAGTAAAATACTACTCAGCTCAGCCAGCTCGAGACCACGTCTTCGCTAGTTAGCGGCAAACGAGATCTGGGGGACTGGTAGTGGTGCATCCTGGGATATAGTAAGCTCAGCCAATAAGAGACTTCGCTCTTTGGCATAAGCGTCCCGAGTCGGAGCCGAGGGATCGGCTCCGAACCCATCAGTCAGAATGTAGGCGAGATAGGATCACATAACATCTAGGTGCCATAATCGACTCTCCAGCCGACACAAGCAACCTACAAAAGGGCCTCATAGAAATAGACAACTGGTGCCAGAGCCATGGCCTCAAGCTAAATGCCAAAAAGTGTATAGTCATCTCCTTTGGCAAAAACAAAGTGCCCACAAATTGCCACATAGGTGGTAATCCATTAAGTACGGAAGAAGTAATTAGGGACCTGGGCATCCAAGTTGATAGCAATCTCTCATTTGAAAACCACGTGGCCAAAGTGGTTAGAAAAACATTTTATATAGCCCACCTAATCATGAAGGGATTCACATCTAGATCAGGGGAGGTCATCGTGCCTCTTTACTCATCCCTCATCAGGCCCATAATTGAGTACAATGTCCCTTTTGGGATGTAGCTTACCAGACACCTGCAGCAACTGGAAAGACCCCAAAAGTACCTCATCAAGAGGATCAAAGTGCTCAAACAGATGCCATATGCTGCCCGGTTAAAGAAACTCCAGCTCTACTCAGTGGCATACTGCCTGTTCAGAGGCGATCTGTGCCTGACGTATAAAGCCATGTCCAACCTGGAATTAATGGACATGCTGCACCTCAGAAAATCCAAATCCCATCGAGCTACGCGCTCGAGAGACTTGAACCTCAGCACTGAAATAAATAGGACATGCTGGAGGGACAGATTCATAACCCATAGGCTCCCTTCACTCTGGAATAAAATCCCAGTCCAGGTTAGGCAGAGTCCCTCATTGACTCTCTTCAAGAGGAATCTTGATGAGTGGATGGGAGATCATAGGTTTACCCTGGTATCACTTCTGTGTCACTGTTAGACAGAGGCACAGTACACTAACCTCGAAAAGGGCATAGCAAAATTCATTTAAAATGGGTGGCAAAAGCCAAACACACTCTGGCTAGGCTTATAAATGCCCTAGGGCAGATAGCCTAGTATGAACCTATGAGAGGAAGACTGAAACTTAAATGGCTACCATTTTGTGAATTCAGTTCTCACCATAGCTGTCAACATCTTAGAACAAAACACCTGAACAAAGCTAATAATGGGGGAATACAGCCCCAACCATATTTTTCAGTGAATTCAGTTCTCACCATAGCTCTCAACCTCTTAGCAAAAATACGTAGACAAAGCCAGTAATGGGAGAATACAGCCCCCATAAATATTCAGTGAGCTCAGTTATCACCATAGCTCTCAACCTTGGCACAAAAAACCTGGACGAAGCCAATAATGGGGGAATACAGTCCCAAAAATAGGGACAAATTTCAAATATCCATCTTATAAACTTAGAAACTTACTATAATAATAGGTTTTGTGTTACCATGTACTTTCTGAAGAATATGAAGTCTGAAATTCCAGTGCTTGTCATTTTTATTTATTTAACATTTGTCAGCCAGGAAAGTTTGACTTGGAACAAAAGCCAATTTTTAGCAGAAGCACAGGAAGAAACACTCCAGACACATGTCTTTGTAAGATGGGAGGACACCACAGCAAACCCACACAAACACAGGCAGGACATGCAGACTCCACATAGAAGGCACCCCAGCCAAGAATCAAACCAGACAACCTGTAGCTGTCAGGCAACAATGCTACCAGTGCACTACTGGCTGTGTTAAGAAACAAAAATATAGAAACCACAGATTTTATGAGGAACAGAACAAATATGAGGCAAAAATCTGCATTTTTTTTTACAAATGGTGGTGGGTAGGGAATTTAGGCTCTTGCCACTTGTGCCCAAGGTACAGGGTTCAAGCCTTATTCTCTACCCACCACCATGTAGCAACTGGGTCATTACACACACACACACACACACACACACACACACACACACACACACACACACACACACACACACACACACACACACAAATTCCAAGACTTGTAAGTGTGAGTCCTGGAACAGTGAGAAACAATGTATGAAAATGGTGAATTAGATATACTAAATCCATTTTCTCTGAGGTATGGAGTCTCCATATATAAATAACAGGGTGCAGCTCCCACATGGGGGGAGTACAGGAGGTCATCTGGTTCAATTCTCAGCTGGACTGCCTTCTGTGCAGAGTCTGCATGTCTGCACTGTTTGCTTGGATTTCCTGGGATGCTCTGGTTTCCTTCCCACATTCCAAAGATATACAGAGGTCGACTGGACACTCTAAATTGGCCATAGGTGTGAGTGTGCATGTGAGTGTGTGATATGGAAGAACAGCCGCAGCAGGGCTAGCCACCCAGTGGTGTGAACCTTGGCACTAGATGATTGTCACTGTAGAAGTGACAAAGCAATCCCATGGGCAAACATGAGAAAAGGAGTTATGGGTGGATGGATGGACTGTATCTATAATGCTTAATTACAGGAACACACATTTGGATTTAGTGGCCACATAGCTATAATGGAAAAAAAATTAATGTCACTCTGGTATAGCAAAAAGATGTCAAAATAATTACAGAACTTTGTAGTAGAAAGTGTTATGTTTTCTAAAATTACACAATGATGCTTGTTTATTCATATTAAACTTGTATTACAAAAAGAGGTACCAGCAGTGAGTACATAATTATAAACTGTCATTTTCCCTCATTACGATAATAAACATCATTATAAACAAACTGTGATTAGAAAAAAGTGTATGCAGTTTCCCTGTATGTAAACCCCACAGGCAAAAACATCATGGTATATGAATTTTACAATGCTTTCAATTTTTATTTTTTCAGCATTTCTAATAATTTAAACTGTTTTGAAGTGGCAGACAAATTTGAAACAATAAATAGTTATCAATGAATGCTAGAATCCCCTGCTAAATGGTTATTTTAGGAACTGTTATTGTCACAGAATGTTATATGTCAAGGAAAATTTGAAATGTAATATCTTCCAGGAACTTTATATTCTAGAATTACGTGGGCTAATTTATGGAATCTCAAGAGCAAAGTTTTGACAGATTTTATTTTGTTTCTTTTTGAGATTTTATTGCTGCAGACTGGAGTATTCCCATTTGTCAAACATGGATTGTGAGGTGGTAATCAGCAGTGAATTTTTCCTGGCCTGGAAAAAAATGTCATAGAAGGTACATGCACATCAGAACTTCTGTTCACCACCATTAAACTATATATTTGGCTAGCTAGACACCAATCTGCTACATAGCAATCAAGCTGTCTGGTGATAGCGTTAGAAGTAACGATTCAACACATGCCACGAATTAACGAGATGTAGTTTAGATTCAGTAAATTATTTGTATCATTTCAATTTCAGTGACAGTTAAAATGCTCAATAGCATCATATTCTTATAAAATATTGCATCTTACTGCATGCAATCCACATTGATTTGCCATACAAAAGCAAATTTGACAGAAGAAAAAAAAAGTTTCACAAGGAACAGATGCTAATATAAGGCAAAACAGGGCTATTCTCTGTTAAGTTAGGGATGACTGAGAGCATCTATGCCACACACACACACACACACACACACACACACACACACACACACACACACACACACACACACACACACACACACACCCTACCTGCAAAGTCCATATAAAAGCAGCAGCAGCAAACTCCATCGTTTCTGCACTAAATCCATTCCTGCAATAGGCAAGCCATTCCCGCGAGAACACCGTGAGGCTCATCCTATCCTTCCCGAGAGACTACAAGCCTGCCTGTGGATGTTGCAGTCTGATCCCCTTCCAGTCTATGCAGTTCTAACTGCATAGACTGCCAGGAAAATTTGGACTTGCATGTTGTCGTAATCCGGACGGCTGGTGGAGACAGTCTGGATTCTGTGCTCCAGACTGGTTCACCAGCAGTCCGAATATCAGGAAATGCCGCGTGTGCGCATGCCCGATGTTCCGGGACTCACTGTTGCTTTTATTTTATTATTTTCTTTTTGTTATTTTATTTTCTCTTTTGTTTATTTTTCTTTTTTTACAGCTGGGAGGGCTGCAGTCCTGCAGTCCAATAGCACGAGCCACCCCTGATAGTGTCACATGTTCACATTTTGTTAAATTTTAATTTATTGTTTTGGAACAGATAGATCCCTTCTTTGGAAATTATGACATATATTGAGTTAATTGAACTGAAATGGAACTACAGCTTAATGCAGAGGCATCCCCAGGACTTAATGAACACATGAATATAAAGTGTGCTCGTCGTTGGTATGACTAACACAGCCCCACCCACTTCTTCCACTTTGATGTAACATTTAATTTATTCTATGCATTGTCATTTGAAATATGTTTTATATAGTTACATGATTCAGCTTTACTTTTTGTTAGTGGATATGCAATTACTCTATATTCTGGCAGTTCATTGCATGTTTTAAAACATCTAGTTATTGTTGACTGGTTAAAATAATTCACTCTGGAATATTTTTATTATTTACTGTCTTCTATACTAGAATGCGTTTCATATTTTAAGTAGTTTCCATTACATTCACTGTATTCTGAAGAAGTTATTTTACCTAATAAGAATAAAAGCTCAATAACAGCTCAGCGTCCATGTATTTTTAAGTTCTGAGACACACCTAGCTGAAGTGATAGCAACCAGAAAAAGTGTCTTCCAAGACAGAAACTTAAGGGAACATGATGCTGCCGGTTCAAAAGGAGGCAAAATTAAGGAAGTTAAGACTAAATTAAGATCCCAAGGAGGAGGGGGATCTCTCACTGGAGGTCTAAGAAGAGATGTTCCCCTCAAAAAAGCCTTACAGAGCTTATGAGACATTAGGTTAGAATTCAAAAATCCAATATGAAAATTTGAAATGGCCGCTAACTGTACTCTAATAGTAGTGGAAGCAGCACAGGACTGAAAAAGTTGTGCTAGAAATTCAAGAATTTCATGGACTGGGGCTGAGAAAGGATCCACATTTCTAGACTCTGCCCAGTAAGAAAAACGTTTCCATTTACTAGCATACGTTTTTCTCATAGTAGACTTATGTGAGGGAACGATAATATCACAGACTGCTGGGGAGATACCGGGAAGTCTGGCTAAGGTTGGAAGTGGCGTAACCAAGCTGTAAGCTGGAGTGTTTGGAGGGATTGATGCAACCCGCCTGATTGATGAATCAGAAGATCTGGAATTGGGTCCAGAATCCAGGTCTGATCAACAAGGTAGAGGTGCAGGAACGGAAACCATATCTGTCAAGGCCAATAAGGGGCAATGAAGATCATTTTGCAACCCAACGATTTTGCTTTCTGTATAAGTTTTGGTATTAGGGGAAATGGGGGAAAAGCATAAATGAGTCCCTGAGGCCAGTTGTGGACTACAGCGTCTCTGGGTATGTGACCTGGAAGCGGAAGAAGGGAGAAGTAGTTGCTGCATTTACTGTTGAGAGGGGTGACAAACAGATCGCAGCAAGGCTGCCCCCATTTGCGGAAGATAAGATCTGTAACTTCCTGGTTCAGAGACCAATTGTAAGGCATGAGAATAGCTCTGCTGAGCCTGTCCGCTATGACGTTGGGTCTCCCGGGGATGTGCGTCGCAATCAGAAAATGTTGGGAGGAAATCGCCCATTGCCACAATCTGAGTGCCTCTCGACACAGGGGGTAGGACCTAGTTCCACCCTATTTGTTGATGTACCACACCACTGATATGTTGTCTGTTTGAATTGCAATGGTCCCAAAAGGAAGAGGGTCTTGAAGGACTTGCAACTCCAGAAGCATGGCTCTCATTTCTAGGACATTGATGTGCAGGTGGTACTCTTGAGGTTGCCAGGTGCCTTGGACTGTCCTGCCCAGATAATGCCCCCCCACCCTATCAAGGAGGCGTCTGTGGTCACTGTGGCTACCGGTGGAGGCTGTATGAAAGGTCTGCCCTTAGACACTAGTGGGGAGTCCATCCACCAAGACAGGTGCCTTTTGCATGTTTCTGTAATCAGGATCATGTGAGACATGGGAAGCTCCTGAAAGGACCACTGCGTGAAAAGAAGCCACTGAAGAATTCTCATGTGGAAATGCGCTAATGGAACTAGAAGAATGGCAGCTGCCATGTAGCCCAGAGCTTGAAGGACATATCTGACTTGAATCCTTTTGCTCTGCATTAGGATTAACACTTGTTGATGAATTGTGGAAATTCTTTCCAGTGGTAATCTTGCAAACATTTCCCTTGTGTTTAATTCTGCTCCTATGTAAGTGTTAGGCTGACAGGGCAAGGCAGATTTTTTGTGATGCCTAGTTGAGTGCATGATGTGACTGTATAAGCCCACGCTTGTAAGAGTCGATGCCTGGTGGTAGCGGACCCCTCTGCCATGAGGGCGGCATCTGTTATTGTTGTTTCCCCATCTGCCTCTGGAGGAAATATCACCACGTGTCAGGCAAGGATCCCTGGGATTTCTGGAACCACATCTTCCCACTCTTCTGACCCTCGGGGTAAGGGCTAGAGAGAGTGGAAAAACGGACTCCCACGGCAGAGAGAGTCTTGCCTTCTTGCTCACACCTGGTCAACATGTCTTTCACCTGAGACCCAAAGAGAAAGGAGCCATCAAAGGGAGTATTGGTGAAGGACGCAAACTGACACAGCCGCATCCAAGCGTGTCTCCTGTGGGCCACACCTGTGCCAGTGGCTCTGCTCGCTTCATCAGCTGCATAGGAAATCACCCTCATAGAGGTGTTGACTGTGGAGTTAAGAGTCACCAGCTGGGAAGCTACTTTGGCTTGTACTCCCTCAGCTGTAGGATCTTGAAGGGCATCTCCAAGCTCTTTCAGGAGATCCCTTTGAAGACGAGTAAAATGACATAGATAGTTCAGGGACCTCATTGAGAAGGTCACTGAATCAAACATTCGCTTCCCGTATCTGTCCATCGTCTGAGACTCTTTGTTAGGGGGATGAACAGATGAAGAGGTTTCTGCTAACTCTTTCTTGGTGGCTGCTGCCACCACCATGGCATCAACGGGGATTGCTTATCCTGGGAGGCTGTAATAAACTTATTAGGTATCCTCGGAGTTGATTCCACAGTGTCTGGAGCTGACCAAGTCTTTCGAGCCACCACAGACATGAGTGGGTCGAAAGGAGGAGAAACCCAGGAGGTGAAAGGTCGGGAACTGAATGCGTCCAGGAATACAGACTCATCATCGGTAGGGGCTAGGGAAGTCCAGTTCCCCCTCTGCCTAAGCATTTCAAGGATGGCTGAAAAGGAAACATCTTCAGAGGGGGACCTCGTGGACCCTTCTGATTCATCTAAGTCTGTATCTGAAGTGGCAGGGGAGGCCTCGGAAGAAGAGGGAACACCCAATGGGGTGCCCTGGGGCATCGGTTCCCTATGCTTGGGGTCTGGAGGAGGAGCAGAGGTTGGCACAGACACTATGGGGGACAGAGCAGACGAAGCTGGTAGTGGAGCTGGTTCGGGAGACAGCACACTCCGCATGACCTCGAAGGTGTCTCAACCTCGAGGCAGAGAAAGCTCCAGTTCCCAAAGAAATAGGAATCTTTCTCCATGCCGAAGGTGACGGCCCTGAATCCGATGTTGGAGCCGAGCTCACACACGCCGAAGCTCCGAGGGGGAGAACGGGATTGGACAAAGGTCTGATGCCACTCCCCCCCTCGGAACTGACGAGAGAGCCCTGGCGTCCAGATTCCTCGATAGAAGGAACACTCAAGGTAATCGGAGCCAAAGTCAGAGCTGAAGGAGAGATGGTGATCGGATCCAAAGGTCCCACTACTGCACGCCAATGACCTCCGGCTCTGAACTCAATGGAGTCAGAGGAGGAATGGAAATAGAGGCGGTTGGAGCCAATACCTGTTGAGGTGGGATGGTTAGTAATTTAGCTAGTGCCTGTGACTTAAGCAACCTACCTACTACTCTCTCCACATCATGATCAGAAAGCCTAGAGGATCGAGAGGAGTGTGAAGAATGGTGGCTATGTTCACTTTGTAATAATGGTGACCGAGGCGCCGAGTGGATGGACTCTAAAGAAAGGGACCTCAGTCTCTTGTGGCTCCATGAAGGCTCTGAAACATCTGATGGAGCCGACGGAGGAGTTGTCTTGTCGATGCCAGCTGGAAACGACCTACTCGGTTGTTCAAGTACAGGTGGAGCCGACGGTTTGACAGATTTAGGGGATTTCAATGCCTGAGAACTATTTGCCGGTGAATCCTGAGGCTTCAATAAACCCGGAAGGATTCATTTGTTTTTCCGCTCCTGCAGGACCCTTGGACTAAAGGCGTGGCAAATAGAACAAGAGTCCTGCAGGTGAACACCGCCCAAACAATAAACGCAACTAGTGTGCCCATATGTCTGAGACATTTTCTGACAGCACGAGTCACACTTTTTGAAGCCAGAAACGTTCGTATCCTTGGACATAACTCTACCACTACACAATCCAAGTACCACAATACAGACAGACAAAAAATCTCTACAGTACTAAACGAACACAAATTTTTTTTTTTTTTTATATAGCAAAAAAGAAGGTAAGTTAACCAGCTGTCCTAAGGGAAGGGGGGAGGGGAGAACTCTCTAATTTAAATGAGTTCTTAAGAAAAAAAGGGACTGCGGAAAGAAGCGACGTCCACAAACAACACCCACAGAGAATAAAATTATAACAGGAAGTATACACTAGTTTTAAGAAGTTTAAACAAATATAATTATATAAATATACAAAAGTATACAAGCCTAAGCCAGAAACAACACACCTCGTAGCTGAAGCGGCAAACGAGACCTGGGTAGCTTTCACTAGGCATCATGGGATAAGGGGTAGCCTCGAGTCAGTAAACAGCTCTCGAG
This sequence comes from Protopterus annectens, assembly GCF_019279795.1. Taxonomy (NCBI): domain Eukaryota; kingdom Metazoa; phylum Chordata; order Ceratodontiformes; family Protopteridae; genus Protopterus; species Protopterus annectens. The sequence goes on along the minus strand of NC_056741.1, from coordinate 1,328,523,000 downwards.
CTATTGAAGATGGCCAAGTTGGAGCCGAGGATTGGCTCCGAACCCAAACAGCAAGAATGAAGGCGAGATAGACAACTTAACATGAAATGTTAAACACTAGACCTGTTTGGCCTTTTTCTAGGTCCTGCCCTGCTTGCCAAGGCTGTGTGGGTGTCTTGTTTTCCCATTCACAACTCGACTCTTGTATCTCCCTCGTATAGGGAGTGGACTGTGTAGTAAAAAAGCCCCTTGTACTTTATGGGTAGCTTCTACTTCAGATTGACCAACATTCTCACTGCTAGTAGAGTGCATATCATGTACCACAGCTGTATGTTTAAGTTTAATGGCCAGAAAAAATAATTTTGTGGAAGAGGACGCTTCACTTACCTCTCCATTCATAATTACACCCGTAGGGGTAATTTGCGGTCCTCTGTTGACACTACTACAATCTAATTTATTTGTAAAAGTGGTAGTATTAGCCACTTCTCTAAGTATTGACTGAGGCAGATCCTTAGCCTCAGCTACCATGCTGTTGTCGTAGCCACGCCTACTTCCTGTATCACGCTTAGCTGCATCAGTACTATTGCTGGCTCAATTCCAAAAGAAACCATTGCCGGTTTTAAAATTATTAAGGTCTCTATGTATCTTCCGGGTTTTAGTAGTAGAAAGTCTCTTTTCATACATAGAGATCTGGTCACGTAGACTGTCAAGTTTATCAGCCAAAATGTCAACAGGATAACTATCCAATATCTCATTCTGTAGTGAATGTATATCTCTCAGCAGTTCGTCCTCTTCTGGTCTAAAAAAGTCCACTAGGAGCTGCATATATTTAGTGATGCATTCAAGACTGAGAGTTTGCCAGCGCCTTAGGAGCTCAGGATAAGTTTATCCATAACTGGGCATAGTTAACACTCGAAGCCCTCTAGGTGCAATATTCAATTGAAGGGAAGCTGCCAAATGAAAGCGCTGCCACTGCATCACAAACTTATACAGCTTATTTTCAAGCGCTCTATAAGATTTCAGGAAACTCTCCTACTGGTTACAATCGACAGTTTGCACATCTTGTTGTAAAAGCATATCCCCTGATAACAGGGGATTCATTTGGAGATTCAATAGAGAAACAAACCGATCACTCATTCTTTTACCATTTGTTGCTCATATGCCCCACCTTTGTGACTGCTTCTGTAGAAGATGTAGATCCAATTCCTTCTGCCATGTCCAGATGAGGGTGACAAGTAAGAAATACAGAAGACACAAAATCCCTCAACACTGGATAAAGTAACCAACAAAAAACTCCAAGTAGCAGAAAACCAAAAAAAACACGGTCACACACAGCAGGCTAACAATGAATACAAAGAACATCACATGTATGTTTTATTTTATATTAGGTATTTGAACTACGGCATTTTTAGTGTTAATAGGGCTCTAATTACTAGCATAATTGTTGATTGGTTAATTTGTTATAGTGAATCTTTTTAAATGTGATGTTCTTTGTATTCATTGTTAGTCTGATGAAGTGGAAGGATTCCGTGAAAGCGCTTACTATTTCTGTAATTAAAGTTGCCTGCTGTGTGTGCCCAACGTGTTTTTTTTTTTGTTTTTTTTTTTGGTTTTCTGCTACTTGGAGTTTTTCGTTGGTTACTTTATCCAGTGTTGAGGGATTTTTTGTCTTCTGCATTACTAACTGGAATACTTAATCTCACATGCACATGGAGTTTCAGTCTTAAGTCATGAAGCCCACTCAGTTCAATGAGCATTATTTTTTTCATTCCAATACTAATCTAGTCAATGTATAACACACAAATATACTTCACTGCAGACTATCATTGCAATGATTCACATACCTCTAATTTTCCTTGTAAGAGTGATCACCTTATAACAGACAACGATTACAACGATAACAGAGTTATATCTGTGTTGTTACACTCTGTGCCAAGCATTATTCAGTTTACTGTCAACAATTCCCCTTGCCTTGAACATCCAACATACTTGGAGAAAAAAAAAGGCAGAAATGTCCTGTCTCAGAACTTAAACAATTATTTTGAAATTGAAAATAGTTGACTTTCTGTTGTGTTCCTGGCTGAAAACAAATCTGCTTCTTACAATTACCGGGCTGTGCATTAGGCTTCCCAATCATCAACTGGGTTTGATCAGCAGCATTTGAAAGTGACATAAGCATAGCTCAATGAGCAATTCACTGGACTGCTGCACGATGCACTGAGAAGCCCTTTCTATTGGCTCAGGCTCCTCAGGTGATTGAGGCAACCTGAGCCAAGAAGAATGAAGTAATTAATGTAGACCAGTAAAGCATGGGAAAAGTTGTTTTTTTTTTAATTTATTTTAAAGTATGTTTTCAGGCACTATACATGCTACTCCCAGGATGTGGGAAGAAAGTAAGTACATAAGGTAGGTGTAACTCCCAGGATGTGGGAAGAAAGTAAGTACTTAAGGTAGGTAGGGGTGTGTGTGTGTGTGTGTGTGTGTGTGTGTGTGTGTGTGTGTGTGTGTGTGTGTGTGTGTGCATACATGGAGAAACTACTGACTGAGTCATTGAGGGAAATGTTTCATTTTGTTGTCAGTGAAGTGCTTCTGCATACATGGGCAAATAACTTTAGGGGCCGTTGGGGGAAATGTTTCATTTTGGCATCAGTGAACTGCTTGGGCATACATGGACAAACTACTGAAGGGGTCATTTGAAGAAATGTTTCATTTAAGTGTTTAGGTATACATGTATATATAGTACATAGTAAAGTTGCTAGGAGTGGGTTTGTACTGAAGCAGTCTGTGGAGGAAAGTGAATGACCACACCTGTTTTTACCTAGATAAGTTATTGATCTGCTATAATACAGCCCCGCCCCACTTAATTTGGCTCCACCCATTCATTTGCTTCCTGCACTCACTCAGCATGCTAACTACACTAAGTTCAGGCCCCTACTCGCACAGTATCTGTTTAAGCAATGCAAATGCCGGAATGCAGAACATTATCAATTAAGCAACACTACTCTTTGCACTAGGTTAATTTTCTTGCATTTCATCCCATTTACACTGCTATTCTAATGGTTATCACTATGTCTATATGTTCATAGGTAAGTACTAGGATAGCTGCACTTGTGGACATTTTACACCTAGCCAATTTCCCTTGCAAAGGTAACGATCAAACCCCTGTACCTTATGTCTGTGAGTAAACACCTTAACCATTATGCTTCCTGTAAATGTGTACATAACTTCGTTTGCTCAGTCATCTTACCGTTTTACCCTTCTCAATCCCTCTGAATCCTTGCAATCTGTCTTTGCCATTACTTATTTCTTACTTTATGCTCTAAACACCTTGTACTCTCCCCCCTACAATTTCCAAAGCTAAACGTGCTCCTTACTTTTTTCTAGCTAATCCTCCAATTCCACTTTTTCACCTGTCAAATATGTAACTCAACAAGGTGTAAAGTTTGTACACAGTACATCTCTTTTTGTGACATTTGCATTCCATTCTTTTTTGTGATTGTCACATTTTTGTTGCTACTATTCTGAATGTAATCTGGGCTGAGCATGCAACTGGTCATGCTCTGATTGGTGCTCTGTCCTGTATTTAAAATGCAAATAAATACATAAAGTCTCAGTGCATTCCATTTCTCTTTTATCACTGTTTATTTGAATTTAAATGCATTTTGTTAGTTGTTAATTTTTGTTTGATTGTCTGATTGACAGATTGTGCTGCAGAATATGTCTCTTTATGTTTGAAATCTGCTGCAGACTATAGAAAACATGCCTATCTACTACTGGTTCTTTACCGCCCGATACATTATCAAAATGCAGGACCACATGACTTAGAATCAGGAAGTACCCTGGCAGCTGATAAGGATACAGAAAATACATACACTAGTTTATTACATGTAATAAATATAGTTCCATTTAAGAAGCTAAAAGTGAAAACTATAGATGTTAGAACCAGAAAGCCCACTTTATATGATAACACCACAATTATTGCAAAAAAAAAGTAACAGTTAAGAAAAAATGCCTTTGCACTTGCTCTTTAAAATAGGAATGTAATTAGGTACTCTTACTGCTACAGTGAAGCACTTCAGCTGTGGAAATGGGGCATCAGAAATATCACGTTTATTGTAGCAGCTCATGTACAGGGAAAGAGTTCTTAGAAGCAACATCAGCTTAGTGTCCAAATCATCCTTTGGCTATTCTAAAAAAAGGCATTTAAAACTATTAAAATGTGTGTCTATTTGGAATGGTTGCAGTGCATTTCACCAAATTACAGTCTGTCAAGACCCAATTCAAGACTTTATTTGAGGGACTCATCACCCCTCACCTCACTACTTAATATTTATTTTATTTATTAATATCTATTTAATAGGTAAAATGGAATAATCCAAGGATCCTTTCCAGACATGACCCAAACCAACAGACACAGAGTTTAAAATTAATATAACATCAACACTTATGTAGGAACATATAACTTTACTGTGTATAACACTCTCCAACTTCAGACATATAGCCACAGGATGGGTTACAAATGCCCTTCTACAACATCTGGTAGACATCATGATTTATTAACAACTGACAAGCACATACAGCTGGAAACAATTTTTGTCCAGTTGCCAAAGTTTAAGAGACTCACCTTCCTCAGCATTAAAATATATATATTTTTTTTTACAGGAAAACATTTGGCAGTTGGTTTGTGCTCTGTTAAGGATCCAGCATATGAATATACATAAGATAGTCACACAAAAGTTATCCGTCAGTATTCCCAAAGTGAGAATATTATTTTGGTCAGGAAGAAACTATTCAGTAAAGACAACATTGCTCCTCTGATGGTTTACTTATTCTGGTAATATTGATACAAGCTGAGTAAGGCCAAAGAGTTCAAGGGTAGGAAATGAATATATACCAACTGCTATCTTCCAGTCATTGCCAAGATCTGCATGGAAGGGCAGTTCATTCTTGACATCTGTAGTCAATTACGAGTGGCGTGAGTTTAGTGGACTATACATACATACAAACTGCAGAGATGTTTTACAGTATTAACTTTCATACAAGGATTCTCTCTGGATCAAATCTGCAGAGGGAGAGTAGCACTAATTCATTATATGACTGGATATCAATTTTGCCACTCCACCTGCTACTTTATTCTCTGTCAGACTTGAACACCACATGTCATGGTAGAATCATTTTAAACTTACTTATAATGAGGATAGAGGCATGTCTCTGTGACTGTTAGGGCATCTGGCAGGTAAAGTTGTACTAGCTCAAAACATACACTGCAAGAATTCATATGGACACAAGTTTCACAGTTAGTGCAAAGGATTAAAGCTAGGAGCTATTAAACTGCTTTCTGTAATCCACAGTTTGAGTCATTCTCCCTTTATTTACCTACTGCATAACTGTGAGCAAATTACTTAACTAGACAGTATTCAAGGGCAACTGGGATAGACTCCTCAATGGCCTCCTAGACTAGTAAATACCTTCAAACCAATATGATGCAACCAGCTGATTTTGACAAGATGGAGTCTCCTGCATCAGTTAGTGCATTACTGAAGAGAATCCCAGGTTTAGAATGCATGGCACCACCTGACAGAATGTACTTACTCTGGACGTTGTTGTGGCTCTGTATCACAAATAATGAATTCCATAGCTTAGGATAATCATGGTTCCTTGATTTATTTTTTACGACACTAAATACCACTATAGCTTCTGTGTGAAAATATTTTGTGCAAGATACTTAGTGCTGACCCTTTCTTACAGCTCACTCAGGACAATAGATAGCTTTGCTAAAACAGATGGATAAAGCCCTGACTACAACCCAAGTCTGATTATTGGCTCAACTACTAGATGCAGCTGGCAAGGGGAACACAGGACCAACATGGCATCATTAACACACCTCTCTTCAGAGGAGGGTGTAGGAGCGTGCACTCATGTACTCCTTCCAATGGTAGCATCCCTGATAGAGACCACAGAACACTGGATTCAGACTCCTGGGAGGGGAGATTATAACATCTGCTGGACTGTTACAAATCCTCTCTAATGCTCATTGTATGTATATGCTACTGGGCATGCACTGTAATGTTAAGGCTGAAAATAAGACCCCTCCCCCATTGGCTGCATACATTATGGCCACTCTTCCTTCCCAAAAAGGGGCAAGAAATGGATGGCCAATTGGCCAAAAAGGGGCTGATCATCAGTAAGCAGCAACAGAAAAAAAACATAAAAATGTATTGGTATCTGTTACTCAAGGTGTTCTGTAGATCTATAAATAAATAAATGGATGGCAGTAACAAGAATGTTATGACGTTGCCAAGTTTGACTGGTCAGGTGTTCATAGGTGTGGCTTATGCCTAACATTATGTCCAATATTATGTTTGATTAACTTAGGTACGGATGGTGGTTAGGGTGTACAAGTGAGCTAACCCATCCACACATTCACACCCACAACCCAAAATATAAAGTATCAAAGAAATAAATGAAGTATCACAAAGACTTTTTCTAATTCTCCTGTTACTTAGTATCTACAGCTATGCTATTCCCCTATGTGAATCTGGACTTGCTTTATATTTGAGTTGCGTTGCGAGAGGTACTTATGTCTGCAGTAATAAAGCTAGTTTTACTTAACAGTATACAGGTCATAGGTCCTCCTTTGAATACAGTCTCCATCCCAAGGACTGTGCCTTCCAGGTTTCCACCTCCATGAATATTTGAGATATCTTAATTTCTCTTCTGCTATTCACTGGAGACTCCTGGCCACGTGATTGCTTGGTACCCTGTTCTCTCCAGTAAATCTGTGCAGAACCTGGACACAGAAAAACTTGCAGCAGTTAGAGCAATTTGTGGATAGTAGCTGATAGATCATGAGAACTTAAGGTCAGTTAGAAAATGTACATATCAGGTGTCCTTTAATAGACCATAACACGTGTAAAAAACAGATTTCAGGTTTGAAATAAGGGAACCTATATCGCCAGCTGGTGCACAAATGCAAACCATCTAGAGAAATCAATGCTGTCTATGGCCATCAACAGCCAAGAGTTGTAAAGGATGTATTTAGCAAGGAGGGTAACCCCCAAATAGCTCCATTGTGTGGGAATGTGTTTCCATACACCCCAGTTTAATGTTCTCACTCAAGGATCATAAGGACTTAGAGATGTATCAAAGTTATAGTTCATAGACTTCCAAGATGACAGCACACTGATCAACAGCTTAACTCAAGCTCTCCCAGTGTGAAGAAAAAAAAAAACTGAAAGTTAAGGGCCAGTAACGCCACCACTTTTAATAAATTCAGTTACTGGTCATTAATTACAGTGCCTAGATGCCAGCAAAGAAACTGAGACCATGTAAGAAAAGCATCTAGAAAAGGTGAAGAGAAAACAATGACTGGGAAGAATCCTGCAGCTGTTCAGCAAAAAAGCAGTTCTCGCTCCAACTCTAGTACAAGACATGGCTTCCAGTAATCTAGAAGAAAAAAAATAGTCAAATGTGCACATAGCTGATTAACATAGATGAAACACTGAAGAAGTATACCAACTCAAATAAGACTGGAAAAATAGAAGCTTTAAAAAGATATTAAGATGAGCTGATAAAACTGCAAAAAGCAGAGGCTGAAATGAAGAAAAAGATGGTCAAGTATGAGACTGCTCAAGCAGAGATGTTTAACAAATGGTAACATTAGAGGACAGAGCACAGATAAATTTGAGACTTTCTGCTGTACCAGAGAAACTAGAAGGAACAGACTGTATTAATTTTATGAAGGCAAGCAACACTAGACCCATCTCAGTCTGGATGCATAAAGGGTAAGGCCATACTTGGTGGATTTTTTTGAAAAAACAAATCACCAAAGCAATGGATGAAGACAAAATGGTACCCAGAGCATACCTCAACCTAGCCAAATCTCGACACAATTCCTCACTCAGGCATAGTAGAAAAGCAAAATAAATTGGAAATAAACCCCTATGTCACCTACTGGATTCCAACTGTCTCACAGATAGAATGCAGATTATGAAAATAGGGGAAGTTATATCTACAAAGAGACTAGCCACCAGTGGAGTCCACCGGAGTTCTTTGCTGGAACCTCTCCTGTTTGGCATCTACTATCCTGAAGTAAAAGCTAATACCAAATGCCTCTGGCTGACTAAGTCTGCAGACTGTAAGCTAGGAGTAGTCACTGAATCCCCAAATGACTTAGGCATCCTGCAGGAAAGTTTGCCTCAAATAACTGGTGTCAAAATCCTGGTCAAACTACATGCCCAAAAAATGTATTACTCCATCCTTTGGGCAGTCATCTACCCTAGAGAACTATGACATTAATAATATGCCCCCAAGAGTTGACCCAGTTGTTTGGGATTTGCGAACTTACATGGACAGTGACCTAACTTTTGACCAACACGTGTCTATTGTTAAGAAAGTCCTCCTATATTGCACAGCTTATAAACAAAGGGATTGTGTCTAGATCTAGTGATGCCATTGCCCCCCCCCCCCTTTACTCCTCCTTTCATTAGGCCAGTCATTGACCATAATGTCCCCTTTGGCACATATCTGTCCAGACAAATGCAGCAACTGGAACACTGACTGAGATACCCTATTAAAAGGATACAAGACCTAAACAACATGTCCCACGTGGGCAGACTCAAAGCCCTGTCAGTATGCTCGGTATCCCACAGGCTGCCAAGAGGTGACCCGTGCCTGGCATCCTCTGACCCATTACTGATGGAATCACATCAGCAAGTCAAACGGCATCAGGAGTACTCGCTCTACAGATCTAAACCTCTTCTCCATCATCAACAGAATGGTTTGGAGGAACAGGTATATTTTTCAGAGGATACTCCTACTGTGGAAAACACTCCCCACCCCGTCCACCCAAAGTTCATCCTAGTCCATTTATAAATGCAACTTAGATCTACGGATGGGAAACGGAAAATGTACCCCAGGGCTGCCCCTGTACTACTAATGGACAGATGCAGCTCCTACATGCTTTATCTCATGCATGGGTCTCCTCAAATTATCTACAGTATTATGTTCATTAGGAGGATTACATAATTGACCAAGGGATGGGTAAAGCCAATCCCTAAATGTGATTTGTTATTTTGAGCACAAAAGGGGAAACTAGCTGGGCTTAAAACAGTCTGCAAGGGCAGTTAGCCTAGAACTTGCCTATGAATCTAGGAGAAAACAGACACTATAAAGTTTCAATAAATGTCTGCAATACTTCTCCTTTTAAGCAACAAACAAGCTAAAACATGATTAGATAAAACAAACAAAAAGAAGGGATGAGCAAGTAGGTTTCTTTCAAGCAAGGTTTCAATATTTTTATACAGCATTTGACAGAATTTAAGAGTAAGACAGCTAGAATTTGTAGCAGATTGGAATTTTTTTTGTTTTGCAAAAAATTGGTAATATGGTATGTTTGCAATACTTTTTTATACAGTCCATACGAAAGTACTTTTCAGATTGTAACATGACAGAAATTTGACAGATACACACCACACGATCTTAAAAGGCAATAAGTATGATGCAATGATTAACAATTCAGTTCTGTATCTGACAAATTATCACCATGTTACAGTCTAGGAATAGGAATTGTCATAACATTCTAAAAGTTTAGTTAATGAGACTAAGAACATTTGCATGAAGATTTAAAGGAGACTTATCACTTCAAAATATAATTCCAAGTGGAAGCACCCAAAGCTGTGCAAACTGGAAATGGGGGGGGGGGGGCTACAGTTAAATAACTGAAAATCTTAACTATGAATGGGTGACAACCCCCTTCAATACGTTACTGTGAAGCTTAAGACTCAAAACAGTCAGCCATGATAAGGTACATCCAAGTTCATATGATCAAAAAAGCCTACAATATTGTGTTAATTCCACCAGGTCTTCATTTTTAAATAAACAAGTAGCCAGTTGGCTATGAAGGTTATTACAGCATTATGTAAAGGACCTATTGTGATAGATGCAGCTACTCACTGCAATTTCTACATGTGAGATGTACCTTGTCTGCACATTCAACTCCCTTATGTTTTGTGGGCTGTACGGACTAAATTGTGTTACTAGTCATATATTTGTTTTGTGGTCTTCAAGGTACCAGGGCTGTAGCTTTAAAGCTGAGAACTAGCACATCTACCTCATTAGCAAATAGTTAGGCATAGTAGGATTCTTCGAGCGAATACATATTCATTAGTGCCCGATTACGAAACAGCACAGGGGCGGGGCTTGCCACTTCACATCTGGTGACACCCTCAAGTACAATATCACCAATAGTTAAAGACATAAAAAACTGACTTCATGTAGGAGTACCTTACAGAATTCATAAAGATCTTATTGCTTGGAAATTTTTTTTTTCCTCCACTTGCTACAACCAAATGTAAAGATATTGTTTGGATGGTGGTTTTAATAGTGCTTGTTGGATCGAAGGATTATTACAATTTCTAAAAACTGAAGCATGGACTGAGAATATTAGCCAGAAACACAAACACATTTGCAGAGGCTCTCAATAATAATCTGCTCAAGCAACAGAGACCTCCAAAGCAGAAATTCAAGCAACCTCCACCCACCAACACAACCCAAATGACACACAGCCCACAGACTGTGTACCACTCAACCACAGCCAATAAGGCAAAACAATGTACCCAACACACTAGTCATAGGCGACTCTAGTCAGGCACACTGATGTCCCACTCACCTGGCTAAACAAGAAGGTTACTGTCAGCTGCCAGGATCCGCCACATAACCCACACACTCAGGTCACTCCACAACAAGTACAAATATGACTCTGTCATGTTGGTGTGAACGACCTGAGACGTACCTCCCTGGACTACATGAAAAGAGACATGGAAGAGCTCTCCAATCTTTTAGCCCAGGCAGGTATGACCCTAGCCCCGAGTAGCATTCTGCCATTACTCAGAATGATGACGCAGTACAAGGACAAATGACTGACTTCAACAATTGGCTAAGCTTCTGGTGCCATTCTAAAGGGATCCAGATCTGTCTGCCTGGGATGACATGGTCGACAGACCATAATGCTTTGCCAGAGATGGCCTGCACCTGTCACCCCTGGGATTCCGGATACTGGCTAAGGTTCTTGCTGCCACTATAGTACCTTTTTTAGGCAAGGTTCAAATGACAAATTCACCACCGTAACAGGCAAGCAAAAACTGAGGGTGATGCTACTCAATGCTAGAAATCTAAATCTTAAAATGCACTCACTCGAGGCACTCCTTAAAACAGAGAACATCGATATCTGTGCAGTGACTGAGACCTGGTTCAAGACTCCCGAGAGCACCCCTGCACTACCAGGCTATAACTCATACCACACTTTTCGGCCTTGTAACCTGGACCAGAACTCCAAAGGCAGAGGTGTGTCCATATTCATTAAGGATATCCACACCTCCAGGCTAGTTGGTCAGCATAATGCAGCCGAGGTTATCCAAGTGCAACTAACTCTGGGCAAAACTGCAATTCAAATTTTAGCTTGCTACAGATCACCCACCATGCCCCAGGATTCCCACTCCTCTTTTCCTGATGTACTAGAAAATATTATGGTTCAACCAAACACCCTAATAATGGGCGATTTCAACTACCCCACCATTAACTGGGACAACTATTCATGTACCAACTGCTTCGCTCAACACTTTCTGGAATTCATAAACTCCAATGCCCTGGATCAACTTATCACACCCCCACCAGGGGCAACAATATCCTAGATCTAGTCATTACCAATATGAGGGACCGGTGTTCCACACCTGAAGTCAACATCTCATTGGTCCGATCCAACCATAAGCTAATTACCCTAGATATCCACATCCTGCCTCCACCCCCCCATTAAGGAAACCATGGTAAAAAATTTCTCCAAAGCCAACTTCATGACATCCATGCAGATGGACAATACAGTTATGACTACTGAATCCTACACAATTGCACCTTATAAGCACTTGCGTGAGTGCATGGATCGTGCTATCCCAAACAAAACCAAGACACTATCCTCCAAAAAAAGGAAGCCAATCTGGTGGTTCCCTGCCATAAACAAACTGTACAACAGAAGGAAGAAACTCTTGCAAAAGAGAGTAAAATCCCACGAGTGGAGGAGCTCCCTGGTCAGACTCAGTAAGAAGCTGCGATCCTTGATAAAATCATCCAAAGCTAGTTACGAAAACAAAATCGCCACCGATTCTAAAGACAACCACAAAGCATTCTATAGCTATGTCAAAAATCTCAATAGCAACACTCAGATCTGCTCAGAGTTACAGCACAATGGCACTAAATATACAGATCCAACTGATATTGCCAAGACCCTGGCAGATAGGTTCAGTGCTAACTTTACCCCCCCCCCCTCACCTCCTAACTTTACCCCCCCCCTCACCTCCTAAAGAGCCCATCTCTATAACAGAAGAATGCAAAGTTCCTGTTATCACAGCTGCACAGGTAAAAAGCACACTCTCCAAAGCCAAGAACACAGCATCCACGGGACCAGACAACATCCCAGGCTGCGTTCTACACAAACTGGCACCCCACCCAAGTACCATGTTCAATCATAGTCTCACCTCAGGCTTTGTGCCTGCTGAATGGCGCACAGCAACAGTTATCCCACTCCACAAGGGGGGAGCCACCACAAACCCCGGGAACTACCACCCCATTAGCCTGACAAGCCTGGTCTGCAAGGCCATGGAACATATCATCATGGAACTTATAAACAAAGACATTGGTAATCTCCAAAATCTGGATCCCACCCAGTTCGGGTATGCAAAAGAAAGATCATGTCTCCTAAACCTGATAGACTTCTTTGAAGCAGTCACCAAAGCTGTAGGCAAGGGTAATGTGGTTCACACAGCCTATCTAGATCTTGCCAAGGCTTTCGACACCATCCCCCACTCTGGAATTACAGATAAACTCACTAAACTAGGCATAAATCCCCATGTCACAAGATAGGTTGCCAACTGGCTCACTGACAGAACACGCACAGTGAAAGTAGCAGACTCCAAATCCAACTTCAGACCAGTGACAAGTAGAGTATCACAGGGTTCAGTCCTGGGTCCTGCCCTGTTTGGTATCTACTTCTCTGAAGTAGAGGCTAACACAGAAGATCTTTGGCTAATGAAGTTCACAGGTGACTGCAAACTTGGAGCTATAATCAAAACTCCTAACAATGTAGACATCCTACAAAAGAGCCTCACAGACAGATGCCTGGTGTCAAAGCCATTGCCTCAAGCTCAATGCCAAAAAGTGCATGGTCATCCTCTTTGGTAAAAACTATGTACTACAACATAGGCGGTAGTATATACACCGAAAGAGTGATGAGACCTTGGGACTTAGGTGGACAGTAGTCTCTCCTTTGATAATCACATTGCCACAGTACTCAGAGAATCCTTCTACGTGGCACACCTCATCACAAAGGGTTTCTCATTAAAAAAAAAAATGTTGTTCCCCTCTACCCATCACTCATTAGACCCATTATAGAGTACAACGCCCCTTTTGGTATGTACCTCACAAGACATCTACAACAACTGGAAAGGCCACTGAAATACCTCACAAAAAGGATTACTGGCCTCACAGACAGTCTCAAAAAACTCCAGCTTTACTCCATCGCATATCACCTACTTAGAGGCACCTCTATGTCAAACCCAGAGCTGTTGGACATGCTCCACTTATCCCAATCCTGTAGAGCTACACTCTAGGGACCTAAACCTTGTCACTACAATAAACAGAACATGCGGAGGGATAGATTCCTGCCCCAGAGACTTCCCATACTCTGGAATAAACTACTTATCTATATCAAACAAACCTCCTCATTAGCACTCAAGAAAAATCTTGATGATTGGATGGGAAATAAGAAATTCACCCAGAGGATCACCTCTGTGGCTCTGCAAGACAGGTGCACAGGAAAATAATCTTCTTGGATGGCAAAAGCCAGGGTACCTTTTTGGATGGGCTTGTACAGGCCCCAGGGCCGATAGCCTAGTACCTACAAGTGCACCATGAACGGGTGCACAAGGTAGTAGGGAATGGTAGTGTCAACACAAATAGAAGGCTGTTATAGCTAAAGAAAAATATATAAACCCACAACTGTATGCGTTGGCAACTACCATACCTCAACCCACATTGGACAAAAGCTCAAAAATAGGGACAGATTTTTTTAGAAAGTCGCTATAAACCGGGTATGTATTAACTTTTACTTGTAGCCATGCTGTTTGCCCAATCTCTAACATGTACAACTGCAGAGCAAGTAGTTTAGAACTTTGTTGCGATAATACAAGGATATAAAGTCTGAAACTCAAATGCATGACATCTACCAATTTCTCAGATCAGTGATTTGCCAGAAAACAAACTTCATTAGAGCTCTTGATGAACATTTTCAAGTTAAAGTCATACCTGCATGTTTACTAGGTACAGTTCTATAAACCCAGTTAGGGGATTGTGTGGTTCAAGATACAGATTCAATCTGGGCACGTGCAGAGGAAAGAAATGTCCTTAAGTTAGCTACATACTGCGGATTAAAATTTGAATACCCATCTGGGAAAAAACTGCTAGTTTACAAAATCAAAAAAATATATACAATGCGGAGCATTAGATCAGGAATTGGCAAAACGGATAAGTTACCACAAATCAAGTGTTAGAACAAAAACAGCGGCGTTTTTCCTACGAAAATAGTGTGGCTTACTTCTGGGCGTGTACTAACTGCGATGCACAAGAACGGTTCAGCGAGGGCTTGTGAATACAAACTCTGTACTACTAGAAGTTACCCACAATGCAAACTAAATAAGTTACCCACAATGCAAACTACAGGTTGTGTCAGTCGGTGTGGGCGGTTTCACGTCACTTGTTGCATTTAAGATACTCCCACCAAAAATTTTAAATCGCCGAACTAGAAAATAAGATAAGGCGCTTTCAGATAATAAAATATTACGTCATGACATTTCAACCACGCGCAATGCGAAACAGACAGACGAATGGGCAGTACAAGTTAAAGACTGCAGGGGATTTGCAATTACGTATATATGGGAAACAATCATACCGCATTTCTTCCTAAAGTTAATTTTCGTGATGCATCTGGTTGCCTTTACTTATTTCTACGATATACTTACCAATAATGTTGGGAGAGCAGTTGCCGACTTCGGGATCCCTCTATTACACCCATATAGCTTTAAATTCGCACATGGCATAACGTAATATTGGTGGTTTCCCAAACTACATTCGCAAAACTAAGGGAACGGACGGAAAAACGAAATAGAAAAGTGGTCGCAAACACTGTCAACCACAGATGGAGATACCTCGCCGTAGCAATAACCGAGAATGCATTCCGGTATAATTTAAATGTATACCGCATTAAAAGTTACTCACCGGTTTAACCGAGGCAAATTAGATTACTTCTAAAAGGCTGCCTAAATAGAGCTAGAGAAAAATACATAATTATGCTAGCGTGCTGTGCATAAAGTTTGCAACCCACTTACCGCAGCATTAGTATACTCTACCTCAACGAGTAGAGTAATGTTTCAAGAAACTCCCAAGTTACGGATTTTTTCTTTATATTGGTGTTTAGCAGCATAACATGACAACGTTAAGCACCACTTGACAGGAAGTTTGAGCCAACCGGCAAGTAGCATCGAATGTGACTAATGCACAACTAACATAAGCAAGTTAGAAACAAGTATACCACCATTTTATACCAGACATTTTATTAGTTAAATAAAACAAAATGGTAAACGAAGATATTTCAATGAAGAGTAGAACAAAAACAGATCTTTTGAAGACTACTAAGCGGCCCTTAAAAGGGCCTTTGGGGGGTTTCAGTTATTGACTTAATATTCTTGCGACTGTTGAGAAGCCTTCTTGCCAGATTTACTTGGTGTGGGCGCTGCTGAGCCACTCTTTTTAGGAAGCAACACTGCTTGGATATTCGGAAGAACACCACCTTGCGCGATCGTAACACTTCCCAGCAATTTATTCAATTCTTCATCATTCCGTACGGCCAGTTGTAGGTGTCGTGGAATAATACGGTTTTTCTTGTTGTCACGAGCAGCATTACCGGCCAATTCCAGAATCTCAGCAGTTAAATACTCAAGTACTGCTGCTAAATAAACCGGGGCACCAGCACCAACCCTCTCAGCATAATTGCCCTTTCGTAGTAATCTATGTACACGACCGACGGGGAACTGAAGACCAGCTCGGGATGAACGCGTCTTAGGCCTTGAACGGCTTTTTGCAGCACCAGTCTTGCCACGTCCAGACATCTTCAAAACACGCTTACCTTTTCTATCAAAAAATGATTGTTGAAATTCTGCCCCAGCGATTTTTATGCCCAATTCAAACAAAAAGTCCCCGCCTCTGCTTTTTGTTCACTGGCTATAATGTGACGCATTTGCCGATCTGCTCTCAGTGATTTGTTATTTAAGTGATCTGATAAGCAATTGGTTGATATTCCAACCCTCTTATGCTAATAAGTTTCCTAAGCGCTACAAACAGTTTTCTTTTCCTGTTACTTGATTGGACCGTCTTTTAAAAGTTTCCACAGTTTGAACATATTTAGACAAACAATTGGTTAAAACAAATGCAACAACTATCAACGGTTGTGGTTCCGTATTAAATCAGTTGATTCCATTTTAACCAATAGAGTAACAATACCAAAAGGCGCAATTTTTTTAAATTAAAACGCCATGTTAGATTAATCATTCAGTTTTTATAATAGAGCTTAATCGTTTTATCACTGAATATAGATAAAGAAAGCGTAAACATTTGAAAAGATGGGAGGATAGTTTTTCAAATGTATTTATTTTCCGAAATATATTTTATTCTAATCAGAATCGTGGATGCATTAACAAAGTGCTTAGACACAAGGAGTTTAATGCCACCACCAAACAAACGAAAAAGCAAGAATGTATTTATTTGACATCTGTTGACCGTGTTTAATTTGTCTGAGTTTGTGCCCTTTTTCAGCGGAGCTCCGCCAAAAAAACAAAAGTGGTATAAATTGTAATACAATATATAAATTATCGACTACAGACTTGACAAAAATGATAAGATGTACAGTGTTTTCCCTTTCTATTAATTTCACGTTTGACCTACTTACAATGAAAGAGAAGAATATTTGTAAAGAACAGTCTCACAAGAAAAGGAATGGTCCTGAAACCTCATAGAAGATTGTGTACTTATGGTGGCGTACAGGTTTGCAGCACGTTGCTGTATAAAGTGTATGTTTTGTTTTCAATCAATATTGGAATGCGGTACTGGCAGTAATTTATTGCTGGGTGGTCATGTTAATCATGAACGCGATGCTGTGTTTAATGTCGCCCGGGTGTACTGCGATTACTGATTTTGGAAATCGTTAAAATCACACATAAAGAACGGAGTATATATGCATGTATATCGATCACCTGTCTCCAAATGGTGGTTTGTGTAAATACACTTTCGGTTAAACTGCTCTCCTCTTCAACTCCTTAAATTTAATTTTTCAATCAACCTTCCTTTATTTTTTGTTAGAAATTGCTTTTTTAACGCTCAAAAGTTGTTAGAATAAAATGCGTTGTATTATCATGCATTTTTTTGAAGGATATGAAATCGAAAACTTGAATGTCGGTCAATATTTAGTGACTTCAGTCCCCAAAAGATTTGTCAGAAATGACACGTTTTATGAGGAAAATATGAGGCAAAAATCAAAACAGTTGAGAAGCACGTGTGATGGTACTAATATTTAAAAATATGACATTGGTTCAGAAAGCAAGAAATCGTAACCTAGTATGCCGCAAATATCACTAAGCTATAATTTACTGTGAATGACTTAACTAATTAAATGGCAAACACACCCCTACTACTCCAAAGATTTTCATGTGGTGGTAAACATTAACGGAGTAATCCAAGACCGTCTGGTCTACTAAGGGCATTGGTGCACGAGTTTCTGATAGGGCGACCAGTTCAAGTCTGTGTAGCGTGTTAGGTGATGAAGTTACTAGTCTGTGTAGCGTGTTAGGTGATGAAGTTACTGTGTACAGGTTGATGTAGAAACGACTAACTGTAGAGTTACCACCTTTTCAAATGCCCAAAGTGGTACAAATGTCAGATTTTGCAGGCCGAAACATACCCACGGCCAGTATAAAGGACAGAACTTCACATTTTTGCCTAAATAAAAGCTTATTCTTATAGCTTTTTAGTTGATTATTCTGTTTCTTAGAACATTTAGGTGTTTCAGATACAAAATAACTATTTTATACAACTATTACATAAAATGGCTTTGTAGTAGAACATTACCCCACCACGATTTTCGCGCAGGAATGGGCGTGTCCTACACGATTGACAGGGCTGAGTGACAAGCTATGCAGATTATACAGTGAGATGGTGAATATTCATTCTCTGGCCGTTTTTTAAACACAGGCTTCATGCCTTTTTATGTTATTTTTAATTAGAGTTACTATAGCTTTTAGTACAGGATATGTAAAATAGAGATTAAATAAAGTTGTCCTTATTTTCTACATTTATAAGTGTACCGTCGAAAGCACCGAATGGCCTGGGTGTCTGACTTGCTTTGTCACTTTGTACTTAACCACATACTGTGTTGTAGGGTAAAATGCGGCTCATACGGGCAGTATGTACGCAGTATCCACTAGTTCCCGTTTTGCAGCGTGTGCCCATAAACCCCCCCCCCCCCCCCCCCCACACACACACACATTTGGTTTAATGCTGTGTAGTAATTGCTTTTGCAAGGGGGGGGGGCAAGTCCCCCTGCTCCCCCCTACATTTCTTTAAGCATTTTTCTGGAGATAAAGCAACAAGCAATATTCTAAGGCAGTGGGACAATAAATACATACAATAAATGCAATAAAAAGACCTCACAGAAAGGCCGCCACCAGCACCTTTACAGAATGCGAATTTTAAGTCTGTTAAATAATTTTTATACGTGCAGCATATTATGTGTTTGCACCCCTCCCCTTTAAAGAATTGTAATTCTAAGCGTAATAGTGTAATACTTTTGTATAAATGCAGTATATTCTATGTTCGTTTGAATAAGTAAATCTGTTTGGATCGGTACAGCATTTGTAAGTACGCGTTCTGCCAAATTATTTAGTCTAAGATGAAATTTATCGGAGCTTTTGATCACTGCAAATTGGAAATCCTGGTACCAGCAAATAAGGGAGAAAAGGCTTTTTATTGAAATAATTACACTGTTTAGCATACTCATCTTTCTGAGGATGGTTTTCCCATGTTTATTCAAAGCAGTTTTCAAAATAAACATCATGAGCAGAGTGCTGGGCGTGGTTTGGGCGGTCCTTGCTACTGCACATATAAGGTAAGGGAAACAGCTCTTAAACTTTACAAAAAACACCTGGCATGTCCAAGGGTGAACTTCCAGTGATTTCTCCTGTCCACTTGGTGAATCTGGGCATACTGGGGCAATGCGGCAACTGCCTCATGTACACAGACAATCCTCTCCAACTACCACCCAACCCTACAACCTGCAAGAGATGCACTTACATAGCCAAACTGGAAGCAAAGTTCTCTCCGGCCAAGATTGTGCTAGACAGTCAAGAGGAGAAGGTTAATACCTGCATTACACCCCAAGCAACTCATAGACCTTCAAAGCCCACACCATCAACACCCACACATAGCAACACTAAACCCACATATGCGGAGGCCTTTAACATTAACATATCCAAGCAACAAGGACCTTGGAAGCTGAAATGCAAACAAACACCAGTCACAACCAAAGTGACACATAGCTCACAACACCAGTGTGCCACCCAACAACAGCCCCTAAGGCAAGACAATGTACCCAACACTTTAGTCACAGGTGACTCTATAGTCAGGCACACTGATGTCCCACTCATCAGGCTGAACAAGGAGAAAATTACAGTCAGCTGCCTGTCGGGTGCCAGGATCCGCCACATAACGCATGCACTCAAGTCACTCCACAAGTACAAATACGACTCTGTCATTGTCCATGCTGGAGTGAATGACTTGAGACGTACCTCCCTGGACTACATGAAAAGAGACATGGAAGAGCTCTTGGATCATGTGACCCAGGCAGGTATGACCCTAGCCCTGAGTAGCATCCTGCCTTTGCCCAGAATGATACCACAGTATAAGGACAAAATTATTGACTTCAACAATTGGCTAAGCTTCTGGTGTCATTTAAAGGGGATCCAGTATTTGCCTGCCTGGGAAGACATGATTGACAAACCACGATGCTTTGCCAGAGATGGTCTGCACCTGTCACCCCTGGGATTTAGGTTACTGGCTAAAGCTCTTGCCACCCCTATAGTGCCTTTTTTAGGCAAGGTGCAAAGGATAAAACCACCACTGTAACAGATACAAGCATGCAAAATCTGAAGGTAATGCTACTCAATGCTAGAAGTCTAAACCTCAAAATGCACTCCCTCAAGGCACTCCTAAAAATGGAGAACATCGATATTTGTGCAGTGACTGAGACCTGGTTCAAGGCTCCAGAGAGCACCCCTGCAATACCAGGCTACAATTCTTACCACACTTTTCGGCCACAAAACCAAGACCGAAACACTAAAGGTGGAGGAGTGTACATATTCACACCTCCAGGCTAGTTGCCCAACACAATGCATCTGAAATTCTCCAGGTGCAACTAACACTAGGTAAGACTGCAATTCAAATTGCAGCTTGCTACAGATCCCCCACCATGCCCCAAGATTCTCACTACATCTTTCTAAACATACTGGAAAATATTAAGATACAACCAAACACCCTAATACTGAGTGATTTCAACTACCCTGCCATTAATTGGGAAAACTACTCAGGTACCAACTCCTTTTCCCAATGGTTCTTGGAATTCATAAATTCCAACGCCCTGGATCAACTAATCCATTGTCCCACCAGGGGCTCCAATATCCTTGACCTGGTCATTACCAACATGGTAGATAGATGCTCCACACCAGTGGTCACCCCCTCATTGGTCAGGTCTGACCATAAGCAAATCACCTTTGACATCCACATCCCAACCCCCAGTAAGGAAACCTCCTTAAAAAACTTCTCCAAAGCCAACTTCATGCTACTGAAGTCAGAAGTGACAAACTTCACAACACCCACGCAGAAGGGATCTGGAAGTTCGACTGCAGAATCCTACACTAAGGCACTGTACGAGCACATCCACTCATGCATGAATTGTGCCATCCCAAATAGATCCAAGATGCTCTTCTCCAAAAAAGGAAGCCAATCTGGTGGCCCCCTGCTATAAACAAACTATACAACAGAAGGAAGAAACTGTTGCAGAAAAGAGGAAAATCCCAGGATGCAAAAAACTCCCTCACCAGCCTCAGTGAGAAGCTGAGATCCATCATAAAATCCTCAAAAGCTAGTTATGAAAATAAAATTGCCAAAGATTCCAAAGACAACCACAAGGCATTCTATAGTTATGTCAAGAATCTAAATGGCAATGCTCAGATCTGCTCCGAGCTACAACAGAATGGCATACTTATCCCAAGGATATTGCCAATATCCTGGCAGATCGATTTAGTGCCAACTTCACCCCCATCTCACCCCCTAAAGGGCCCATCTCAATACCAAAAGATTGCCAAATTCCGATAATCACGGCCACACAGGTAGAAACTGCACTCTCCAAAGCTATTTTTTTTCTTGATTTTTCTTGAAGAGTGCTAATGAGG
This sequence comes from Protopterus annectens, assembly GCF_019279795.1. Lineage (NCBI taxonomy): Eukaryota > Metazoa > Chordata > Ceratodontiformes > Protopteridae > Protopterus > Protopterus annectens. The sequence goes on along the minus strand of NC_056741.1, from coordinate 1,328,501,422 downwards.
AGCTTTGTTTGATATAGATAGGTAGTTTGTTCCAGAGTATGGGAAGTCTCTGGGACAGGAATCTATCCCTCCAGTATGTTCTGTTTATTGCGGTGACAAGGTTTATGTCCCTAGAGCGTGTAGCTCGGAGGGATTGGGATTTCTTTACATGGAGCATGTCCAACAGCTCTGGGTTTGACATAACTTTGTATGTTAGGCAGAGATCGCCTCTGAGTAGGCGATATGCGACGGAGTAAAGTTGGAGTTTTTTGAGACGGTCTGCGTATTCATCTGTTTGAGGCCGGTAATCCTCTTTGTGAGGTATTTCTGTGGCCTTTCCAGTTGTTGTAGATGTCTTGTGAGGTACATACCAAAAGGGGCATTGTACTCTATAATGGGTCTAATGAGTGACGAGTAGAGGGGAACAATGACCTCTTTTTTTCCTGGATGAGAATCCTTTTGTGATGAGGTGTGCCACATAGAAGGATTTCCTGACTACTGTGGCAATGTGATTATCAAAGGAGAGACTACTGTCCACCTGTGTCCCAAGGTCTCTTATCACACTTTTGGTGTTAAGTAGACTACTGCCTATGTGGTAGTTCATGGGTACAGAGTTTTTACCAAAAGGGATGACAATGCACTTTTTGGCATTGAGCTTGAGGCCATGGCTTTGATACCAGGCATCTGTCTCAGTGAGGCCCTTTTGTAGGATGTCCACATCGTTAGGAGTTTTGATTATGGCTCCTAGTTTGCAGTCATCTGCAAACTTTGTTAGCCAAAGACCTTCTGTGTTAGCCTGTACTTCAGAGAAGTAGATACCAAACAGGAGAGGACCTAGGACAGAACCCTGTGATACTCCACTTGTCACTGGTCTGAAGTTGGATTTAGAGTCTGCTACTTTCACAGTGTGGGTTTTGTCAGTGAGCCAGTTGGCAATCCATCTTGTGACATAGGGATTTATACCTAGTTTAGTGAGTTTGTCTATAATTTCAGAGTGGGGGATGGTGTTGAAAGCCTTGGCGAGATCTAGATAGGCTGTGTGAACCACCTTACCCTCATCTACAGCTTTGGTGACCTCTTCAAAGAAGTCTATCAGGTTTAGGAGACATGATCTGCCTTTTACAAACCCAAACTGGGTAGGGTCCAGAGTTTGGAGATTACCAATGTCATTGTTTATAAGTTCCATGATGATATGCTCCATAGCCTTGAAGACCGGGCTCATCAGGTTAATGGGGCAGTAGTTCCTGGGGTCCGTGGTGGCTCCCCCTTTGTGGAGTGGGATAACTGTTGCTGTGTGCCATTCAGTGGGCACAAAGCCTGAGTTGAGGCTATGATTGAACAAGGTACTTAGGTGGGGTGCCAGTTCATTCTGTAGTTCATGTAGAACGCAGCCTGAGATTGAGATGTTGTCAGGTCCCATGGATGCTGTGTTCTTGGCTTTGGAGAGTGTGTTTTTTACCTGTGCAGCTGTGATTACAGGTACTTTGCATTCTTCCGATATAGAGATGGGCCCTTTAGGGGATGAGAGATGGGCACAAAGCCTGAGTTGAGGCTATGATTGAACAAGGTACTTAGGTGGGGTGCCAGTTCATGTAGAACACAGCCTGAGATGTTGTCAGGTCCCATGGATGCTGTGTTCTTGGCTTTGGAGAGTGTGTCTTTTACCTGTGCAGCTTTGATTACAGGTACTTTGCATTCTTCCGATATAGAGATGGGCCCTTTAGGGGATGAGACAGGGGTAAAGTTAGCACTGAACCTATCTGCCAGGATGTTGGCAATATCAGTTGGTTCTGTATATTTAATGCCATTGTGCTGTAACTCAGAGCAGATCTGAGTGTTGCCATTGAGATTCTTGACATAGCTATAGAATGCTTTGTGGTTGTCTTTAGAATCAGTGGCAATTTTGTTTTCGTAACTAGCTTTGGAAGATTTTATGAGGGATCTCAGCTTCTTACTGAGGCTGACCACGAAGTTCCTCCAATCATGGGATTTTACTCTTTTTTGCAACAGTTTATTTCTTCTGTTGTAGAATTTGTTTATAGCAGGGGACCACCAGATTGGCTTCCTTTTTTTGGAGGATAGCATCTTGGTTCTTTTAGGGATTGCATGATCCATGCACTCGTGTAAGTGCTTATAAAGTGCAATTGCATAGGATTCAGCAGTCATATCTCTATTGTCCGTCAGCATGGGTGTCGTGAAGTTTGCCATTTCTGTCTTAAGAAGCGTGAAGTTGGCTTTGGAGAAATTGTTTACGGTGGTTTCCCTAATGGGGGGGGTGTGATGTGGATGTCTAGGGTGATTTGCTTGTGGTCGAATCTGACCAACGAGGAATTGACCTCTGGTTTGGAGCACTGGTTGCCCATGTTGGTAATGACCAGGTCTAGGGTATTGCTGCCCCTGGTGGGGGTGTGGATAAGTTGATCCAAGGCATTGGAATTTCTGAATTCCAGAAAACGTTGAGCACAAGAGTTGCTACATGAATAGTTTTCCCAGTTAATGGTGGGGTAGTTGAAATTGCCCATTATTAGGGTGTTAGGTTGTACCCTAATATTTTCCAGTGTATCAAGAAATGAGGAGTGGGAATCCTGGGGCATGGTGGGGGATCTGTATCAAGCTACAATTTGCATTGCGGTCTTGCCCTTGAGTTAGTTGCACTTGGATAATCTCGGATGCATTATGCTGAGCAACTAGCCTGGAGGTGTGGATATCCTTAATGAATATGGACACGCCTCCACCTTTAGTGCTTCGGTCCAGGTTAGGTGGCCAAAAGGTGTGGTATGAATTATAGCTTGGTAATGCAGGGGTGCTCTCTGGAGCCTTGAACCAGGTCTCTGTCGCTGCACAGATGTCGATGTTCTACATTTTAAGGAGTGCCTCGAGTGAGTGCATTTTGAGGTTTAGACTTCTAGCATTAAGTAGCATTACCCTCAGATTTTGCTTGCTTGTACCCGTTACAGTGGTGAATTTGTCATTTGAATCTTGCCTAAAAAAGGTACTATAGCGGTAGCAAGAGCCTTAGCCAGTATCCGAAATCCCAGGGGCGACAGGTGCAGGCCATCTCTGCCAAAGCAACGTGGTTTGTCGATCATGTCATCCCAGGCAGATACTGGATCCCCTTAGAATGACATCAGAAGCTTAGCCAATTGTCAAAGTCAATCATTTTGTCCTTGTACTGTGGTATCATTCTGGGTAATGGCAGGATGCTACTCAGGGCTAGGGTCATACCTGCCTGGGCTACAAGATCAGAAAGTTCCTCCATGTCTCTTTTCATGTAGTCCAGGGAGGTCCATCTCAGGTCATTTACACCAACATGGACAATAACAGAGTCATATTTGTACTTGCTGTGGAGTGACCTGACTGCATGCGTTATGTGGCAGATCCTGGCACCTGACAGGCAGCTGACAGTAACTTTCTCCTTGTTTAGCCTGGTGAGTGGAACATCAGTGTGCCTGAGTATAGAGTCACCTATGACTAGAGTGTTGGGTAAGTTGTTACGCCTTATGGGCTGTGGTTGAATGGCACACTGAGTTTGTGAGCTATCTGTCATTTGGGTTGTGTTGGGGGGGTGAAGGTTGCTTGCGTTTCTGCTTTGGAGGTCCCTATTGCTTGGGTAGATTTTTTTTGAGAGCCTCAGCGAATGTAGGTGTGTGTTTTGTGTTTCTATGTGTGTGTTTTGCTGGTGTAGGTTTTGAGGGACTGTGATGAGTGTGGTGTGGTACAAGTGTTTACCTTCTCCTCTTGACTGTCTAGTCCAGTCTTGGGTGAAGAGAGCTTTGCTTCCAGTTTGGTTATATAAGTGCATCTCTCACAGGTTGTAGTGTTGAGTGGTAGGAGGAGAGGGTTTTCTGTGTACATGAGGCAATTGCTGCATTGCCCCAAGATGCCCAGATTCATCAGGTAGACAGGAGAAAACACCGGGAGCTGTCCCTTAGACATGCCTGGATAGGTGCTTATTTAAAGTACTAAAAACTGTTTTCCTCTAGACAAGTGAGAAAAGTTGAGTGCCGTAGTAATTTGTAGCTTATTTAGTGCTTACAATGAGTTCTGAACGAGTGTTGAGCTCAAAGAACCAGATTTGAGTACTGAAACTAGAAAACTGGCTAGTTCTAAGAAACAAAATTAAGCTAGAAGGCTTCCTTCCAACACAGAAAGGTTTGGGGGCTCAGAAGCTTACAAACAGTCCTGGATGCAGCAAATCTGTATCTGGACTAGACAACTTATAGGAAAGGCAGGAAACAAGCTTAGAAATGTTTTTTTTTTTTTGTGAAGGGGAAAGGAGGAGCAGAAGCTAACTGGGTTGGCCTTCTCAAATGTTCTCCCTGGAATAGGTAGAATGAGGTAATGACACTAGACTGGGAGGAGTGTCCCAGATCAAATTTACAGTAGGGGCAGGCAAATGCAAAGCCACCAAGTATAAAAACAGGATACCAAGAGGGAGGGAGGTGGGAAACAAAAATCTGGACAAACAAACCCAACCAGATGCTTAACAATTAGAAAATTCTATTTAATACCTCACACACAGTGAGTAAAATAAAAGTACTATAAATAACTCAGAAATAAGCAAAAAACAGGATACTTAATGTTATATATCACAGATTAGTTAGTTCAGAGCCCTTCCTCTGACTTCCTCCGATTAGCTCAGTGTGAACATCCGGTCAATACATACCACACGTGACTTTAAGCACCTTCTTAAGTCACATTTAAATAACTCTTGGTCTTTCGCTTGTACTTGCTCTGGATAATTTACTATTTATTTATTTTACATTTGTTGACCAAGAGAATCCGACTGGATACTTGTCCATTTTCAGTGGAGGCCCTGGGTGAAAAGCTCCACATATTAACAACAATCAAGTATGAGATTTGTACATAATATGCAAATATTCATAGGTAAACGCATGATTTAACAAGATTACATGGTTTTAAAGTGTAAAAGTACAATATTCATTGGAAAATGCAAGACTTAACAAGATCCCATAGTTTTAAAGTTTAAAAGTACAACAGTTACATAGAATGTACAGATTTCCAATAATAACATTGACGGAGACAAACATAAGTAAGAGGAGGTTGGGGTGAGATGTTAGGGTTCGTTTTGTGAGTAGAGGTTGGGTTTCAAGTTAGAATGTGTACATTTGCGGACTGTTAGGGTGAGTATTAGCAGGTGAAGCACCATTGGGAGGAGTTTCAATTCTTTTTCAAGGGATAGAAGTGAGAGGGAGCAACAGAGTGGGGAAGAGGGTGAGTATGATTTAGGGGGGGTCAACGTGGAGGGTAGCAAGGGCATATCCATGAGAGCTTTAGGTGTTCTTTTAGTAGCTTTTTGAATGTAACCATTGAGTTGGCTGAGGTAATGGCAGAAGGTAATGAGTTCCAATTTTACCTATGTAGTTAGGGAAGAGGGAATCCGCAGTGGTGGTGCTGCGGTAACATTGTCACCTCACAGTAAGAACCTGTTCGGTTCGATTCTCAGCTAGAGCGTCTTCTGCGTGGAGACATCCGTGAATGGGCAAACCTTCATTGAAGGTTGTGCATCAGGGCTGGTAACTCGGCATGTAAAAATCAACTACCAATCATTAGTGGACTGGAGTTCCGCTGTGGCGACCCCTAACCAGGAAAAGCCGAAAGACACAACAACAACAAGTTAGGGAAGAGGGAGTCACCTGCTGTGTTATTGCTTTTGGCAATCTTGATTAGTCTTTTATCACTAGAGAGAAGTTGTCTGGGATTAGTTTCTATTATTAGTAGATTAGATAGTGTTGGGTGTTTTTCAGGAAGTAGTAGGAGTTATGGGCAAAAGAAAGCCGATGGAATGAGAGGAGATTAGGGAAATCAAGCCAATTAAGTTGATTTAGTGAGTGACACTGGTGGTCACGGTAGGGGGCACCGGTAGCAAATTTGACAATTTAATTGTAGCAGATGTTAAGCTTGGCCATTTCAGTTTTGGGTAGGTTGATGAAGATACAAGCGGCATAGAATAGTGTGGAGAGGAAGTGGGTTTGAGCTATGGTTATTCTAGCAGGTTGGGTTAGAAATGGTTTATTTTTTATAAAGACTGCCCAGTTTTTTGTGGATGTTTTTAATTGTTTGATTTATATGTATATCAAATTTTAGGTTGTTGTCAATGGCCCTAGCAGTTTAGTGTGAGTGTCTGGGGAGATGATAGTCCCATCTCTGGACACAATATTAAATTGGTTGGGCATTGAGGTTTGTTTTTTGGTTTAAATAGCAACAGTTTGGTCATTTTGGGATTAAGTACTAGGTTTTTGTTACAAAACCAGGTTTCAGTAGTTTGGAAGGCTTTTTGGGTGATGGAGAGGAGTTTGTGGGGGTTGTTGGCTGAGCAGACTAGTGTTGAGTTGTCAGTGTATTGTATAACAGTTGCATCTTGGCAGATGCTGTGGAGATCATTAATAAAGTTGGAGAATAGAAGGGGTCCTAGAATGGACCACTGTGGGACTCCTGTGGTAATAGGTAGCAGTGAGGATAGGTTGTTGCCCCATTGAACTGCTTGTTGTCTACCTTGTAGGTAGTTCTGGAACCAGGCTACTACACGATTACTAAAGCCAAGATTAGTAAGGGAGTGGAGTAGTTTAGGGTGGTTGACCATATCAAAGGCTTTTGACAGGTCCAAGAATATTGCAGATGTTAGTTTACCTAAGTATTTTGGTTGATGAGGTTTGTGAAGGAAAGTAGAGCTGTAGTAGTACTGTAGGCAGGGTGGAATCCATGCTGGATAGGAGAGAAGTTGGTTATTGAGTAGGTATGGCATAAGTTGGTGGCGTTTGCATTTTTTAAGTATATTTGCTAGTGGGGATAGGATGGCAATTGGGCGATAGTTGATGAGGTCTGTGGATGTTCCACCTTTATGTAGAATGATAATGTAGGAGGTTTTCTAGATTGGTGGGGTGGTATTTTCAGATATAGATCTGTTAAGAAGAACAGAGATTGGGTAGGCGAGTTCATTAGCAGCCAACTGAAGGTATTCTGCATGGATGCCATCAGCTGCTAGGATAGTAGGTTTAAGTTTGGTTAGTAATCTTTTGACATAGTTGGTAGGGATGGGCTGGAATTGGAAGGTTGTTTTGGGACTGGCTGCAGGTTCAGAGAAATTGGTGGTAGCAGTAGTAGGCTGTTGTTGAACTAGTTTGGAGATGGTTTCTATGAAGTATTTGGTGAATGAATCAGGTATATCTGTGATTTTGCCTGTGGAGGTCTCCTATCTAACCTCTTTTGCTCTACTTGTCTTTCTTTTTTCTTATTTCAGCTATTTAAATGCTTTTTAGTGTATATTCTGTTGTTTCTGCTTATTTCACTATCATATACCTTCACTATCAATCACTAATTGAAATATTTTTTGTCAAATAATATTCCACTTAACTTTACTGTTTCTGCTACTTTTATGTACTATATCAGCCAATCCCTAGACATGTCTTAATTCTGTTTCCTAATTAATGTTGTAGCCACGACTTAGATATACATTTTTACTACAAATCTTGTCTTAGTTCAATGTTAAATTTTTATTTTTTTATCTTTACTTGTTTAAAATATTACTATATGCTCCCTATACTTACTATCATGTTTACCACTGTACTTTTATTGTATTTAATGCTGTTTGTAATGCTGTATGATTTGTATGTTTTTACTGTAAATTTCTATGTTTGGAGATTTTTCTCCCCAGGCCTCAGGTGAAAATGGGCAATCCTACACAGTCGGACTTTTCCTGATAAACAAATGTAAATAAATTTAATATCACTCACAATGGTTGTCACCTGTTCCAACAGCTGAAGTGGGACATTCTTTATGGAAATGCAATATTGCAAGGCAAACCATACCTGGAACCATTACAAAGGAATGAACCTCACTTTTTTTCCAAAATAAATGTTTACCTTTGTAGAATGAGTTAATTCTTTTACAGCACATACAGTTAATGTTTCAGCTACAAAATTCTACAACTTTCAGAGGAAGCAATGAACTATGTTTCACAAATTCAGAGTATTTGCCTTTTTCATTTTTCCCGCAGGGCACAACTGCTTAAATAGAGACCCTCTTGTAGAAAGAGGAACAGGTTGGTAACCCTAACATGCAAAAGTTAAGTAAAAACAAAAGAGTAATCAAGAGAAAAGTAATTAGAGTTGCACTGAGTAGATCCTATCATCCTACGCTAGAGGATGTACATTCCTTATACATCTGTATTATGTTGTGGCACCAAGGCTTCAAGAATATCCGATTTATTACTAATACCACCTAGCACTGAGGTGAACCTAATGCATCTCTTAAGTCATGGGTGGCTTGAGAGAAATTGCCAGTTGACAGTGAGGATTGTTCTCTGGTTGTTGTTGTCTTTCGGCTTTTCCCAGTTAGGAAATTTTCTGTTCAAGAGGAAGCACGAATCTTTATAGTACCGTGAAAAAGGTACTAAAGACTTCAATGGGTCTAATTTTCAGTGAGTTAGTTTTGTGCAGCAGTGGGCATGGCTAGGGTGATTGACAAGCCTAAGGGCTGTGTGGCGGAATGGAAATGAGGCATGATTGGCATGCCATGCATATTAGCCATTGACATCATTCATACATTGATTGTAGAGGAGCACATTTGAGTAGAGCGTACTGTGCGTGACTCGGTGCTTGTTACTTGAGTTTTTGTAATGTTTTATATTTCCATAACCCGTGAAATTTTATGTTTACTTTATGATTTACAAACCACGGCATTGTTTGGTAACTGTGAGCATACTTGTCAAGTGTCACATATTATGAGGCATGTCCCTTAAAAATTCTGCGTACTTACGTTTATGTCCGTAATAGCAGTAAAATAACATTTGATAGCACAGGACAAATATTTTGCTTAGTTTTGTCTGTATATAAGCTAGGCTGTATTGATAAGGGAAAATACTTATAGGGGACATGATGAGCATGCGCAATTCAAATAACTTGTGTAAGATGCACTTACGGTAATAGTTTGTGGGTTTTTTCACGGTATTTCTTTATTTCATTTATTTAGTTCTTTGGTATTGTAAGTCTGGAATGAAAGGCAGCAATGTTCCACTTTGTTGCAATTAAAATTTGAAGGACGTTGCTGTTAGATTCAGTTGTTGCAAGCCGATATGTTTCATATTCACTATAACTGATTGTTTCAGACTAAAGTTTCAACTTTAAAATAGTGGTTATGGCTGAGGGATGTGCAGTTACCTGGGATGAGAAATGGAGCATCTGGTGTAATAAATTATTTAGTGGCTGAATTTGAATGGGGGCATACCTCTCAAACATTTTAGCACATCTTACATGAATAAATGAAAGTGGGGTTATCACTTGGGTCTTTGGTGTGGTATGTCTTGAGGAGATATTAAAGAGAGTTCAACGAAGAAATGTGTGCCCAGTGCCTCATTCTTGTTCCTCTGTGGAATACAGACCGCCTGCATCACCACATAAGTAGTTTTTTGGAAATCAATGTAACTTAATGCACTGTAACGCCGCTGTTAAAAGCAGACAGTGGAGCGTTCAGGCATGTTAATAAATGGTGCTATGAAGTGATGGGATGCATAGCTTAATGTTATTTACATACATGTTATGGAGCGGTGGGAATGCGTAGCTGAATGTTATTTACAACAAAACAACATTTATACATGTATACTGTGTACGTTTTAATTCTATTTTGGCTAACGATTATCCTGATTTCAAGTATTTTCAAGTAATTCGTTATTCTGCCTGCTTAAAATTATTTATACAGTTAATGCAATTGCAATTAGATGCCTAATTGTGTTTAAATACCAACAAGGTATATTTGCAAGTCTTTTCAGGAACTTTCCCACCTGCCAGTTACGCTAGGTGTCCCCCAGGGCTCCATTCTAGGTCCTCTATTATTCAATATTTTTATTAATGATCTCTGCAAACCTGCTACTCATGCAACCTGTATACAATATACAGATGATTCAACAATAGTCAAATCCTTCCTCACTCCTATAGCAAGATCTACTATTGCCCACTCACATCTAATCTCAACACTCCTTTATGCCTCACCAATCTATACTAATCTGTCAAAACATACTCTTCTCAAACTTGCTACCTCCTATAACAACATTGCCAGATTTGCCACTGGTAATCCCTTCAGAACCCATCACTGTGAGAATCTAAAACAACTAGGATAGCTTGAACTACAAAATCAGCTTCAGTATAGCCAACTTACCATTGCTCATAAGATCCTCAGCCACCCTAACAATACTCCAATACTCTCAAACCTCATAACCCCCTATAAAAATCTTACTAACTTATGATCATCAAATAAATTGTTAGTTAGCATAAGTAAGTCAAACAACATGGCAGGTGATTCTCTGTTCTCAAACACTACTACGAAAAACTGGAACCTTCTACCTACTGAACTGACTTCTCTTCCTTCCCTACCCCTCTTCAAACAAAAACTGAAAATATTCCTCAGAACAAAATGGTTATGCCCTTGCAGCAACCCTGACTAACCTATCACCTCTGCTATTCCCTCTACTCTCCCTAATTGAGTTTGTTCTTTATTGCATATGTAAGCAGAACTGTTATTCAGAAACTGCTATGATTGACTTTATGTGAATAGTGTGTTCTATATTTTGTAAATAGTTATTAACCATTGTCTTCTATATTTTGTAAATAATTATTAATCATTGTGTTGTAAAATGTATTTCAGTATTCTTCTATGTTAACTTTATTGTAACCTAAGCATTATTTTCATCTGTATTTGTCTTGGAGCTTTTTTCCCCGGGCCTCTACTGAAAATGGACATATATCCAGTTAGACTAGCCCAGTCAACAAATGTAAAATAAAATAAATACATTTATATAAATGGTTTCCCTGAATACCCAATTCCGCATGCATGTGCTTCCTCATCAGGATGAATATTCATGTGGATGAGAACCGCATCATAATGGTTATTCATGAGTACAGACATACGTCAACCTGTTGAGGCAGGGTTTAGGTGGCGCTTGCTACTGAGCATCTGGTGAGCCAGTACACTACAACATCGCCGAGGTAGTTAGGTAATCATACCAATATGGGTTAGCCTTGGGATTAATATCTCCCACTGTTACTAATTTAATTAAGATCCAATGAAGGAAACAAAAATTCCTAGGGAATTTTAAACTGGGATTGTACAGAATGGTAGAAAGTTTGGCTCTAATCACAAGGTGATTTTTAGAGAGACAAAAGTCAGGCAGTAAATAGTATGTTTTAATTTATAAGGAAACTATCCTGGCTTCATAAGTAGATGGGGGTTTAATCGCATCCCCAGGGCCAGTGGAGAATCGTGGGAAAATAGTGCCAAAATTGCAGAGAAATTTTTGGGAAATCATGAGAATTTCAGGGAAGTGGTGACAAACCTGTAGGGATATTACAGGTCCTTCACTGAGAATTAGGGATTACTTCCCAAATATTTCTACTTCCCCAAGCATGTATAGAAACCAATATGACTTTCTAATGACACAAAAAAAGCTTATTACAGGCTTCTATTTACATGGCTATCATAATTCATGACAAAGTGATCTGAATGTGTTCCCACAATAATTATAAAAAAGTAAATAACCACTGAACACCACCACATATAAAATGGCCTCCCCAAAATGTAAACTAAAATGTTATTACAAAAATTGCACATTGGCAATACCATGAACATGACAGCCTGTGTCAAAACTCCATTGCAAGGTTATGTTCACATGGTATTCCAGCCTATGCATACTCATAGAACAAACATCTTTCCACAGTATGCAGAAGAAATGTAACAAACTGCTGACTCACATACCACGCATGTGAACTAGCCTCCCACAACTAGCGATCAAAACCCTAAATCACCTGCTGTTGTACATGCATCAAACAACTCAACCTGCTGCAAATTCCCTTTCAATAATGGCCTGTTTGTATGATTTAGCAATATCTTCTGTGACAATCTACAAGGACATACATGGCTCTACAAGAAAATCCATAAAAAAGGTCAAAACGTGTACCATGCATGTTTAGAGTTTAGACAAGTACTATTATTTGTCATCCAATATTCTACGGGGAGGCTTCTTCTACAGAAGAATGGACAAGTTCACTTGTCTGCCTACATTATGCATAATAAGATGGTCATCTCAACTCAAGTACCACTATATTACTCGGTTTCGGGGTAAGGGGATCATTACATGCATAGTACACATTCCATATACCAACAAAGAATAACTGAAATGTATGGATCAGTTGCTTAGATGAATAAAACTCTTGACTACAGCCCATGACACCTGAGTTCAATTACTGGCTCTGGTTCCCATTGCAGGCAGGGGAAAATGGGCATTCAGCACATTTTATTTGTATGCTGGTAAAGATTTAAGTCCCTAGTTCTGGTATTAGTGGAGCCATTTGACTTGCAAAGATACAAAGATCAAGGAAGATGTTGTCTCCAGTGATGCAGAACATAAGACACAGATTACCCCTTAAGACCCTATAAGAAACCAAGTAAAATGATATTGCTTCAAGCCTTTCCTGCTAGTTCAGGGACATTAGGCTAGCAATCTTTTTAAATAGGAACCTCTGAAAATGTTCTAGTTGCTCAATACGTCTAGAAAGTTGCATCTCAAAGAGTGTGTTGTACTAAATAATTGGTCTAATTAGGGCTTCAGAAGGACGGATGATAATCCATTTTTGCTTAATACTTTCTGTCCATCTCATTGCCCCTGCTGCACATCAGTGGGTCTGCCAGCTCCCCTTCTACCACAGACTTCCCCAGCTCAAGGTGGACCTGGTGTGGATCTGAAGGGTGTCCTGGGGGGGTCATACTGTTGACTGCTTCTGCTGGGGGATTTATTTTTTATTTAATGATCTCCTCTAATTCCCCCCACCCCTGCATTCATCTCTTCCATTCAAGGGATACTCTCCTCTGTGGACCACACCTCCCTTCAAAGAATGCCTAGATGAATGACCTCCCTCCAAGGATAGGCATGCCCATCCCTCCCTGCCAGCAACTTTTTCAGCTGAACTGATACTTGAACCTAGGCCACCTGGACAGTAGATAGGGCGTTATATCCCTTACACCTCAGCATTGACTGAATAACTTCTTTTAGACTGGATAGTATGCCTTTAAGTAATAGTTGTGGTAACTGGTGTTCAAAGGAAAGGGAATTTTTAACCCAGGTTCCAAGATCCCTGACTGCATTATCATTATATAGTAGGGTATTGGCTATGCGGTATGTTAAAGGAGAGAGTTATTTGTCAAGTGTGACAACACTACACTCATTTGCATTTAGTTTTAGCCCTTTTTCCAAACACCAGTTGTTTACAAGAGTTAGTTTGTTTTGTAATGAATGTGTGTCAGAGGAACGTTTGACAATAACACCCAGTCTGCAGTCATCTGTAGATTTAGTTAACCAGAGGTCCTGATTTCCAGTCTGGAAATCGGAGAACTAGATTCTGAAAAGGAAGGCTCCTAGTACTGAGTCCTGGGTACACCACTTGTTACCTTCGTACTTTTGTAAGGGACCCCTGTCACCTCATTCTGTTTTATAGTTGTCTGATGCTTGATATAGGAGTGGTTTCTTAAGTATACACACATAATCAGCAAGATGGCTAGAGTTGAAGATGGGAAGAGAGTAATGTAGGTCACAGTCAAAGAACAGTAGACAAATATTGTGTGCATTAGCACAACAGATTTCTCGGCAACAAACCAGAGGTGCCAGTCAGAAATTATACACGTTGACTGATTTACAGAAGTATGATTACAAAACAAGTACTTGGATCTGTAATTTAAGATGTACATTGTGGTATCCCAAACTATTCATCTTTCTTCAACTTACAGTGATCCATCCCTGCTAAAATGCTCCAAATGTGCTATGGTGGATTTTGGGATTCACTGTTTCATTGACACATTACCATTTTGTGATCATCAAATTTCTGTGATGGAGCTAAGTTGATGTGTGTAAGAGTGGCTTATGAGATATAAAAGGTAAAATGGTAAAAATGAGTCAGGAAGTCTTTAAAATCTATGGCAATAGGAATAATTGTCTAATGTGTGCAAAATGAAAGAAACAAATTCACAACCAGAGAAATTGCATGTTTTAATCAGAGTGATGAAAGTGAATTTTATAGGCATAATTTATGATGAAAATATGCAAAATGTGAAATGTGTGCATGATACAAATACAGAGAACCAGCAATTAGAAAATGAGTTGGAAATCTGAGAGAGAGGAAAAACTCAATACCAGAAGTCTACTAGAGCAGATCAGATGGCTGATCAATCATAACAAGCACTGTGTCAGGAAGATACCAATCTGAAACAGTGTGTGAACTACTTACTTCTTTTGAGCATTGTTAAACACAAAAGGGTCAGAAAATGTCTCTGTAGAATAAAATAATAAGAATACATGATTCCAATGACTGTAACAGTAAGAATGCATGATTATGTTCCAAACAGTTGATATACTGTGAATGTGCTACACACTGGGTCATTTGTCTTGTCAGACGGTTTGCATGATGAAAATAATTTACAGTGTAAATGAAGAGTTAAAGTGTTTATCAGAAATTAATCTGAGATTTGGTTAAAACTTGAAAACTTATTTACTGGCTTGAGCTGTGGTTAAAACTTGAAAACATATTTACTGGCTTGAGCTGTTTACCAGGAGTTTATCATATTTAAGTTGAGTCTTGAAATGAAATCTCAAGTGCATGCTCCAAGGAAAGTTCCAGTAGCTGTGACTTGGAATTTAGAAAGAGTTAAAGTAAAAGGAAAAAATGAGTATGATTCAGAAGCAAATAAATGCAAATTTAGTGATTCAACAGCATGACTGATGCAGTGAAGCCAGACAAAAATCTATACTTGTGTACATCCAAAAGACTTGAATAAGCTAAAAAGGCATTATGCATATCACAGAACTGAAGAAGTAGTTTGTGTCAAGCCAGAAGCAAAGTATGTTTCTGCGTTTGATATAAATTGGGCACTTTGGCAAATAAAACTTGATGAAGACAGCTTCAAGCCATATAATTCAGTTACAGGGAAATGACTTCTAAGACTTCCATTTAGTGTTTGGTCAGCACCTTAAGTGTTTCAAACAGCTGTTGCATACATATTCAATAGGCTTGATGGTAGTGCTAAAGTAAATCTCAAAACTGCCTCTGCATGGTAGTTTATCTCTTGGGTCCATCAAGGCTCCATCCTTTGCCTTCTGTTCTTCTATTTATCAGTAAACTAATGTCTGATCTCCCATGTCTCAAAACAATTATGATGATAACTTTGTTTTATTAAAATAATGCAGAGATAGTGAAAAGACATAACCTTTCTACAAAACCAAGTAATCTCTATTTATTGCTCTATATAACAAACATATCTTAAATGCATCTAAAAGCAAGCAATGTTCTTTGGCAAATACTTCACCTCACAGACCTCCAGGGAATACAATTTTAGCTACAAGTTCATATAAATATTTTAGCATAGACTTAAACCACTCAGTAATCTTTCAACCTAATGCTGAAGATATTGTCACTAAATTCTTCTTGTGACCAAGGTTCTGCAT
The DNA here is from genome assembly GCF_019279795.1 of Protopterus annectens. Taxonomy (NCBI): domain Eukaryota; kingdom Metazoa; phylum Chordata; order Ceratodontiformes; family Protopteridae; genus Protopterus; species Protopterus annectens. Next base: position 1,328,485,941 of record NC_056741.1, on the reverse strand, counting down.
TAGATTTTTGAGCCACTTTACACCCAGTTTTCATTACACCATGACAAAGTCCTCATTTATCCCCCTACTAAAATATGCTCTACTCTCACTTCACTTTGCAGTGCAAAATATTTCTATATCACAAAAGTACTAAAAATGCACATTTATCAATCTTGCAGGCATGCATACCAATCATTGCTTTTCTATTTAGATTTTTGTTCATACTTGCTTGCAGACTCCATATACATACCAAGAATTATCCACTCAGCAACGATATTCCTTGATCCTTAATTTTAAAGAAACAACCCTTTATCTTAGAACAACTGAAGAATCATAGTCAAAACTAGCTCCAGCCATATGGAAATATATCTTCCCAAAACTCTACATATGAAAGGTCTGAAATTTAAAGTGGATAAATTAATACTGGCTAATCACCTAAGGAAATAAATGGCCAGAATACAATACTCACATTTGGGAAACTGTATAGGGAAAGAGCACATTATGTGTTATACTGTACAGGCAAGAAGAGCCCATTTTGTGTGCAATGCATATCAAAACCATAATCCAAGAGAATACATTTCTTATGCACTATCATGGGTTCATAGGATGATACTAGGCTATTGGCCCGGAGGCCTTTATACGCCTAGCCAAAAATTTCTCCCATGTTCCCACAAAGTCAGCACCTGTTTACCTTGTCCAGCAGGGACACAGGTGGGATCTTAGGGGTGTATTCTCTGTTTCCCATCCGGTCATCCAGGTTCCTCTTGAAGATGGCTAGTGAGGTTCTCTGCTTGACATGGAGAGGGAGTCTATTTCCACAGATGGGGAGTCTTTGGGACACAAATCTATCCACCCAACAAGTTCTATTAATTTCACAGACCAGGTTGAGGCCTTGCTTGTGTGCTGCGCATATGGAGTTTGACTTATGGATATGCAGCAACTCCATCAAGTCTTGGTCTCATATGGCCTTGTATGCCAAACACAGGTCACCTCTGAGCCATCTGCATGAGACTGAGTAGAGGGACAGGGCTTTTAGTCTGTCTGTATAGGACAGGTGTTTGAGACCCTGGATTTTCCTGGTCAGGAAGCTCTGTGGTCTCTCCAACTGCTGCATGTGCTTGGCAAGGTACATGCCACAGGGGCACTGTACTCGATAATGAGTCTGATAAGGGAGGAGTACAGGAGTACAGAGATGTTATGACCTCCTTGTTCCTGGATGAAATACTTTTAGTTATGAGGTGGTCCATGTAGAAATGGAGGCAACATGGAAGTCAAAAGTCAGGTTGCTATCAACCTGGGTGCCCGAGTTCCTCACAACTGATTGTTATTAATGTGATAATTAGTGGGGGCACCATTTTCCCCAAAGGGGATAATGATGCATTTCTTGGCATTAAATTTGAGGCCATGCTTCTGGCACCAGTCATTAGTTTGAGTAAGGCCCTCTTGGAGGATGTTCACATCACTAGGGGAATTTAAGACAGCCCCCAGTCAACCACAGACCACTGGTTTTGGCTTGCACCTCAGAAAAGTATATCCCAAACAATAGAGGCCCCAAGACCGATCCTTGAGGTTTGCTGCTTGTTACAGGTCTACTACTAGAGGTGGCTTCCCCTATTTTGGCTGAGTGGGTTCCATCAGTGAGCCAGTTAGCTACCCATCTGGTAACATACGGGCTGATGCCTAGCTGGGAGAGCTTATCTATTATGCCCAAGTGGGGTATAGTGTCAAAGGCTTTGGCTAGGTTAAGGTAGGCAGTGTGCACAGTCTTCCCCTCATCCATGGCTTTGGTGACTGTTTTGAAGAAGCCAACCAAGTTTAGCAGGCATGATCTCCCTTTGGCAAAACCAAACTGTGTGGAGTCAAGCGTTTGGAGGTTGCCAATGTCCTTGCTTATAAGGTCCATGATAATGCATTCCATGGCCTTGCAGATCAGGATAGTTAGGCTGATAGGCCCATAACTGCCTGGGTTGGTGGATGCTCCACCTTTGTGTAGAGGGATGACTGTGGCTGTCCTGCACTCGGCTTGGATGAAGCCGGTGCTTGTTGAATAGGGTGCCTAATGGTGCTGAGAGCTGTTGCCTGAGTTCATGTAGGACACAGCCAAGGATGTTGTTGGTTTCCATGGAAGCTGTACTTTTTGCCTTTGAGAGGGCATTAAAGACCTGCTCCCTCATGATGAGGGGAGGGGGCAGGTGCTGGGGATATCCTGCGCTACTAATGGGGGGCAGGGGGGATGAAGTTTTCACTGAGCCTGTCTACCAGCAGGTTGGCTATATCTTACTGCATTTGTGTATGTGGTGTTCTTGACCACCAGTTCAGAGCAGATTTGGGTGTTACCTTTGAGACTGTGGATGTATGTGAAGAAGGCCTTGTGATTTTCCTTAGTGGATGTGGCCAATTTGGACTCAAAGTTGGCCTTAGAGGATTTCATCATTGACCTTATTTGCTTGTTCAAACAAAGGAGAGATTGTTTTTAAGTTGGCACCTGCTCCTTCTTGGTCCTGGACAGCATTTTGTTCCTTTTATTATAGAGTTTGTTTATTGCTGCTGTCCACCAGACAGGTTTACTCTTCCTTGGAGAAGATTATTTGGTTCCATCAGGTATTGCTGAGTCCATGCAGTTACGTAGGTGCTCATATACCTTTTTTGGTGTAGGCTTGGACATTAATGCTAGTTCCAACTGAAGGGATGGTGGCTGTGAGGCTGCTCTCAGGAGGTTGTAATCAGCTTTGGAAAAGCTTTTTTTTTTGACCGTGGCAAGGGGGGGGTCAGGGGAGATGTTAACTTTGAAAGTGATCACTTTATGGTTGGATCTTACCAAGGAGGATGACACTGTTGGGGTGCTACAGTGGCCACTCATCTTGGTTAGTACCAGGTCCAGGATATTTTCACCTCTCATGGGGGTGTTGACCATCTGATCCAATGCACTGGCATTGACGAAGTCGAGGAATCTCTGGGCATTCGTGTTTGGGCTACAATAGGTCTTCCACTCTATGGTTGAGTAATTAAAGTCGTCCGGGATCAGGGTAGAGGGTTGAATCTTGATAGATTCGAGTAAGTCCAGATAGGTGGAGTGGGTGTCCTGAGTTATGGTTGGGGGTCTGTAGCTATGATTTGAATAGGTGTTTTGTCAGCAGTTAACTGCACCTGGAGTGTCTCCTGTGCGTCATACTGTTTGACCAGCCTGGAGGTTTTGTATGTCTTTGATAAATATTGAAACTCCACCTCCTTTGGCTTTGTAGCCCTCCATTTGGGGTCTAAAAGTATGGTAGGATGAGTAACCTGGTAAGACTGAGGTGCTCTCCACAGCTTTGAACCAGGTTTCAGTGACTGCACAAACGTCAGCATTTTCCAGAGTGAGTAGTGTTTGCAATGAGTGCAGCTTCATGTTAAGACTCCTAGAGTTTAGCAGTATGACCTTCAAATTTTATTTAGAAGAATTTTTCACATAGGTGACCTTGTCCTCATGACTTTGCCAAAAATAAAAGGCACTATGGGGAAGGCAAGAGCCTTTGCCAGAAGCCTGAAGCCCAGGGGAGACAGAAAAAGGCCATCTCTGGCAAAGCTTCATGGTCTGTTAAGAGTAAAGTTGTTACAGATTGTTTCAGCTCAGACACTGTGCATATGTAATATTGTGTATCATCCTGAGTGTCCAGAGGTTGAGCAGTTAGAAAAAAATATCAATGCATTTAAAGCTGTTTTTAAGATATAACAAATAATGTAGCGGTCTCTTATAACAGCCCGCAATATGCAAATATGGAATTTGAGATTTTCAGAGCAATTGGAATTTGAACATGTGACACCTAGTAAAAACTATATACACTTCAACAATCATGTTGTGAGATCAGTCAAATCTATAAAAAATCTTAGTAAATTAACAGTGACAGTTATAAAGATTTTCAACCAGCTTTGCTAGAATACATAAATATTCCTCTGAAAGGTGTTTACAACGGTTCAAATGCTAATACATTACTGATCACCCACCTTCCTTATGTCAGTCATCCTGGTATGTCAAGAAAGCTACACTGCATCACAGACCAGACTTGTATGTCCTTGTGTCAGCCAGAAAATATGATTTCAGTCAAAGTGATGCTGAATGCACAGCAGTCTAGTTAAACCTTCTACTATGTCAAGAGAGCAAGATGCCTATCACCTTTGAAAGAGGGAGATCATGAGTACAGCAGGTAATGTTTTTCGTTACTCTTAATAAAGATACAAAGTTGCTGAAAAAAACAAAATACATTTAAAATGAATATGTCACAAAGAAAGTGTAAGGCGTACAATGAGTGTAATTAAGAAACCTCCATCCAAGAGATGAGTCAAGAAATGTCCAGAGAGATACCTTGGAAGTTGTCTGCAGATGCACTTCCAAAGCAGCAGTAGAAAAGTTAAAGCCAACTCCAGTGGCACACAGAAATAAAGTCTTAACTACAAGTTAGATATCTTGAGTTCAAGTAGTGTCTCAGGTACCTGCTGGAGCTAGCAGGGAGGGACAGAAGTGAAGGGGATGTTCCTTCTCGCCTCTATTGTGGGGAAGGGAGCATGGCAAGGGGTACAAAAAGTACATTAGTTCCAAACTGGAGATGGGAGAAATATGCAGGGTGTACTCCTCCTAGGAGGCACGGTTATTTGCTGGCTTACAACACAGATAAGTGAGTGATAGTCAAGTGCTGCACACACTGCATTTCTCTTGGACCAATTCGACATGCATGGGAAGGTTAGGGCTAAGAATGAAACCCCCTTCTATCCACAAATATGAGTTTCACTCAGTTAATCTGATCCTTAGCATTGGAACAAATAAGCCATTAGCAAGCAAATAAAAAGGAAGACCAGGACATATTTACAAACTGTCTGATGAGAACATCCCTGCTACTGTTCCTAATATGTCAACAGTACAAGTACAGACATGAAACTATCCCAAGTATTCAACATATGTCAGACTATTAAGAAAGCCAGCAAGATTCACAGAAAGCTGGAAGGTCTTAAGAGTTTTGAGATTTTTAAACAAGTGTTGCCAAATAATGTACTAGTAAAGTGTTTTGGCATTTCAGATAAACACTGAATGAAAAGTAAAAACAAAACATGAAAAATTAAATGTCATTGCATTTAAATAAAATCACTTTTTTCTTTTGTTTTCCTCATGCCTGCTGTCCATCTAGCTAGTCACCTCAATTTGAGCCTCACAATTTGTTCCCATTCGGATGTATGCTGATTGTGATGTGGCAATAATGGAATTTTCCTTTTGCAGCTTTAGTGTCATCTGCAAATCTACATAGGTGCTCAAAGGAGAGCCATGCAATGGGTATGATGTGGAGCTGTCACTGACTTCCACAAATTACATAATCTTTCTCTGTCTCAAGAAGCCTCCGTTTAGGTTCCTGGACTCCACTGGAGAATCATTAATGAGATATACCCATCAGCCAGCACCTCAGCCTCTCCTATGGGAGACAAGCAACTACACCTCTTTATGCAGTTCCATTCCTGGCTGGCTCCTCCAGTGCCCGGGTTCGAACCAGAATGCAGACTGACTGGGTCATGTTCGGGGCTCTATCCCTTTATGCCAGAGAGCAATAAAAAGTTCATTTATTCATTCTTTAATTACTTTGTTTATCCAACTGTGGGTCACAGGAAAGTTGAAACCTATCCTGGTACTCAGTGGTGAAAGAAAGGAAACTAATCCTGAATAGGATGCCATTCTACTTTGAATGAAGGCACACTGTCACTCACACACAGTGCACACATCTGCAGGCAATTTGAGGGATCACCGATTCACCTACAGCAAGAGTTTGGGATATGCAAAGAAAATGGAACACTCAAGAAAAACTCATATGGATGGGGTCACACAAGTTCCGAAGAGAAAGGACCCAAAGCAAGATTTGAAACAGAGAAACAAGCACTGTGAGGCAGCAGGATTAACTACTGTCCCATGGTGCTGTCTGCGTTTGAATGCTGGAACATACAGTTTAATACTGCAATAACACAAAGTATATAGAAAAGACTACATGGTGTCTGTATGTAGTTAAACTGTAGTACCTCATAAAAATATGTGGGACTCTTAAAGGAATGTACTATATAGATTTATAGAGTTTTTAAAACTGGTGCCTTAGCTTACTGTATCACTTAAACAGCTGACAGATGATCTGACATCATGTCCAGTGGCGCAGTCTGAAGTACGTGCTGATACAGTCATTTGCATGCAACTAGTCTTGGTTTCGTTCTTGCAGTGATATTGATACATCAAATAAATACATCAGTACTAATACTGGGGACACTGCAGCACATTTAGAGTGCAAATGAATGAGAGTTTTGGGATGCAATAGTAATTATTTGGAGATTTCAGGTCTGAAATACCAGAAACCATCAATATTGCTTATAGTTTACAGGTTAATGGGGAGGCAATCTGAAAGCTAAAAATGATAAAGATTTTAGTTTATACTTGTGCTATGTGGTTAAAACAACATAAGCAATGGAATAATCATAGCGCTTTTCTACAGATGTGAAACACAACTTCTAGAGGCAGATGGCTGTCAAGTCTTGAGATATCACTTATGTGAAGTTGTGCTGCTAACATTTTTTCTCACTGTAACTGGTTTAGACTGCTACTGTTTCCAATATATCAACAGTAGAAGCACAGACCATGGACTCTCCTATGTATTCAAAACATAGAAGTCTGTTAGGAAAGCATCAGCGCTGTTAGGAAAGCATCAGCGTACTCTTGTAGCTGTAAGGGGTGAAAAATATTTGTATATGCTATTTTAGTTTGTATGCTTGTCTAATTGTATGCCTTTTTAAATATAAAAAGTGCTGTTGGTGGGTTTTAACATCCATTTAAGCTTGTAATGATTCAAACAGAAGGGCCATAACATCTCACTTGAATGCATTACATACTTTTTTTGTTTTTGTTTTGTACAGTGTATAAAATGTTAATTTCATTACTGCTTTGTGGCAAAGACTAGTTAGCTAGTGCTGAGTGTCATGTATACTTCTCCTGCCACTTAGCTCTTCTGGCACATTTCTTCCTTTCCTTGCTAACAGGTGGTACAAAGTGTGCTCCAGTGTGTCTGTCCTCCCCACCACCAAGGCAGCCAGAATCTTTATTCCAAACATCTGTTCCTCCATTTCTGAAGCAACCTTTTCTAATACACAGAGTATAAACTATTGTTTGTTTTATAATTTTGGATAGTATTTATTTAAATGCATACTTAAAATGTGCATATATAAAAATGTTAATTTTCTATACAGAACCTGAAATACCATGTAGGAATTATTACCATCTCACTGTGTGAGAAACATAAATGGTAATGTTATTATGATTCACTGTCATCAAAAACACAGTCTGACAGTTCTTTATTTCATACACATGATTAGATGGTTGCGCACATTAGAGAATGTACAGCCTCTCACTTTTAATTTCTCCAAATCCTTTGGGTTTCTAATACCATAACAGGAATAGACCCCATTCCTAAGTCAAAGTACAATTAAAGTTCATGAAATTAGTATTGTTTCATTCTTTGATGTCAGTCAAACCTGCTCTTCACAGCACCCGCAATGTGCCCAGTAATGACTCCTTCTACAATTCGCACAGAGTAATATGTATTGGTAACATATCTAAATACAATTGTGCATTTTTTTTATAAGACCCATTGCTCCTGCTACTATTGGAACTGTCTGGGTATCTTTCTTCCACATTGCTCTCATTTCCGCCTGCAAATCTTGATTTTGTTATGACTTTGTGTCTCTGTACATGACACTGTAGTCAGTAGGTTTAGCGATTTCAATGATCAATGCTGCTTTTGTCTTCTTTTCATGGACCACTGTATCTGTTTTTCTCGCATCTATCTTTTGAACTGTTGGTAATGTGTGATCCCATGTGAAATAAACTTCATCATTTTTTGTGATTCTTTGTGGCTCATGTTTCCAGTGTTTTTCAACCACTTCAGTACCATAATGTTTGCACAATATCCAGTGCAGCAGTCTTGCCACATTATTATGCCTTTCATTATACAATCCTTCTGCCATTAATATGTCACAACCAGCAACAAGGTGTGCGACTGTTTCCAATTCTGTTTTACAAAGCCTACATTTGTCTGTTTGTCCCACATGTTCAATGGACTTTGTAAACCAACATGTATGTAGCACACTATCTTGGGCTGCCAATATTAATCTTTCATCTTTTGGCTTGAATTTGCCTCTCCTTAACCATTCCTGCATTCAATCCTGATCAACATGAGGTTCTTCCAAAAGTTTTCTATACTTGCAACTATATTTATGCATTTTCCACATTTCTTGCCTTCTCATCTGATCCTTTACCTTATATTCTTTCTTGTGTTTTTGGCACACTCAGTTGCTGCCTGATTTTTATCTACTTCTGGTTTGATTTCTATTCCTGCTTGACCCAAATATGTTTCTGCTAGACTAAGCAGGGAAGTCATCTTAGATTTAGTCTCCTCATGTTTCAAAACTTTCACTACGTTTGGGTCTTGTGAGGTCAGCATATATGTGTGCAGTCCCATGATTGCAGATCTATACATGTAATCAATTTCAAGGAGGCCCATACGTCCTTTGTAGCAGGGAATATATAAGCTTGGTATGTACTGATTTTTATAAATCATTTGGTGAGCATGAAGTATCCTTCTTGTTTTCCTGTCTAATCTATCCAACACATTTTGGGGCCAATCAATCACTCCAAAATTGTAAGTTAGGACAGGAACAGCAAATTGATTTATACCTTGAATTTTGTTCCTAGATGCCAATAGTGTTTTCAGGATTAATTTAAGTTTTCTAAAATATTCCTAAGTTTTATTCACATTTGTTCATGTTTTGTTGTTGATCCTTCATCAGCTCCCAAATATTTACACACTCCCTCTTGCTCAAGTTCTTTTTATATCACATACTTGTCCCAAACTGATGTTTTCTTGGTGCTGCAGTTTTCCTGCTTTAAAGGCTGCTTTTGCACATTTTCAAGACCAAATGACATTCTTATATCATCTGAAAAAGTTTTGAGTACTTGCAGTTGTGCTTTCAGTTCCTCATTTGATGAGCTATAGTTTTAAATCATCTACAAAGAGAAGATGTGAGGTCTTTACAGTTTGTTGTTTTCTAAGAGCCAAATTATAGCCATGGCCTAAATCTGTTAAGCAGACAGCTTAAAGGATTAAGGGCAAGACAGAATAGCAGCCATGACAGGGAGTCACCCTGGAATATCCTGCTATGAATTTTTATCACTGGAATAATAATTTGTCCTTTATCATGGCTTAATTGCAAAGTGCTTTGTCACTGTTTCATGGTCACTGTAAAGTAGCTGATCAGTGTAGGGTGTATCTTATACATTTTTAAGCACTCTTTAATCCATGAACGTGGGATACTATCCAATGCTTTTTTGTAGTCAATCCATGCCATACTTAGATTTTCCCCTTTTTACAGTTCTCCATTATGACATTATTTAGCAACAGATGATCCTTTGTTCCATATGACTTTCTTTTATTACCCTTTTGCTCTATTGCCATGATTGAATTTTCTTCTAAATGATTATAAATTCTGTTGGCATCAATTCCAGTATATAGTATAGTAGTTTCCAGACAGTCATTCTGAGGTTTTTGGAATTTAGCTGTAGATCCCCACTGTTGTGTAATTAGTGACCAGGGGGTTGGAAGGATTTCTGTCTCCTCTCTGCTCAGTTGTAGTAGCTGGAGGAGCAGGACTGTCTCGGACAAAAGGAGGTTATTAAAATTACATTTGCAATTTTCTCTTGCTTTTAGCAACACTTTTGAGTAGATAGGAGAGATGCATATATATATATATATATATATATATTAGTCCTCTTTGCTAGTGCAGGGAAAGGCAGTCACTGACAATTTTCTGAGCTGATGGTTTAGAAAGGGCAAACAGTTAAAGTCACCCAGAGAAAAGTCAGGCTGTGGAATATCCGAGGATCCAGTACTCATACTGGGTGAGACAGAATCGATATAACCAATATATTAATGCATTTTCTACTTGTAGAATAAGGAAGGCCTGTAGTGTTGCTGTTTGAGATAATCCTTAAGATTCCTGGTTTACAGGTTGCCCTAAGAAAAACTGGGTGTGCATCAAAAGCACTCAAGTGTTTTAAAATATTTTAAATTTTTACGTCTGAAAATGGTTAGTAACAACAATGCCATACATATAATTTTGTTTTGCAGCCTCTCCATCTAGTTTCCACAATGCAGTGTCTCCATGTAATACGGCATAGCCTAAGTAACATCTAGCTATTAACTGTAATGGATTCTGCATGATGTACACATTTTGAACTGGAGTATTGGCATCTACCTGCACACACAGAAGGTGGACAACTAACACACATCTAGTGCCGCATACAACATGTTAATTCATCAGTGATACAAACAGACAGATATCAGTCAAGTAATACAATGAAAGATGCAAAACATCCTAAGCAGCAGCACTATTTAAGAGTTGCAAGAATATGGCAATATTACTAGAGGCGTACCCATCCACACCCCCTCTGACATTGCCATACGTAGTATCCCACTCTGGTTTATCTAACGTAAGCAGCCTGTGATTAATCAGTCTGTGTATTAAATCAACAGGACTGTGGCATAGGAAATGGAGAAAAGGAAAACTGGACAGCCTATCATGTCTGCCTCTATCTATCTATCCCCTGCATTATTTTTTTCATTTTACAGCCATCCTTGCCATTTTTTATTTTGCTGATCTGAGCCGAGTTTCAGACTAATCAACAAACAGCACATCAGGGAGAATTTCAAAGGGTGAGCTGAAAGCTTCTTTATTGGAGGGAAGTTTTTTGGAACTGAAATGGAACTTCTCACTAACAGTGACAAGATTTCCTTGTATGGGAAGAAACAAATTCAAAATAATTGGATGCTCACTTTCTTTGTTTTTCCTTTTTATTTATTTACTTATTTATTTTACATTTGTTGACCGGGAGAGTCCAACTAGATTACAAGTCCATTTTCAGTGGAGGCCCGGGGAGAAAAGCTCCAAGAGAACAATTTTTTACAAAACATAGTTTTAAGGACAGACTTTTGACATACAATTTCCATAGAAGAGACTTTGACATACATATTAACTAACAGATAGGATACATTCGTTCTCTACAATATAATTTTATAAAGCCTTTCACTCTTGATCCTAAACGGTGAACAGATTTCCACGTGTAGTTGGTGGTGGAGCTAGCTCTAAAAAGAGCTGTTTTAGCCTTGTGGGCAGCTGGAGCTCTATATAGAGCTGTTACAGATCTCTATGAGCTCTGAGAAGAGCTGTTTTGTGTTTTGAATGCCCTTTCGGGCAGATGCGGTAGTTCTAAAAAGAACTGTTTTGTTTGGTTCACCGAAGCTGTGTCTGTGTCTCTGGCTGGTCTTACCAAAGCTGATACAGATTTCTGTGAGCTCTGAGAAGGGCCGATTTGTGTTTTGAATGCCCGTTCGGGTGTTGGTGGTAGCTCTAATAAGAACTTTTTTGTTTTATTCTTCAATGTGTCTCCGGTTGCTCCTACCAGAGCTTTTACAGATCTCTGTGAGCTCTGAGAAGAGTTGTTTGGTGTACTGTGAGCTCTGAGAAGAGCTGTTTGGTGTAATGTGCAGATCCACATGAGCTCTGAAAAGAGCTGTTTTGTGTATGGACACAATGGGCTCTGGGAAGAGCTGCTGTTGTGTCCTTCAGTGTTCCGCGGTGGTGTCGATCTCCGTTGTCCTTCTTCTTGAACAGATCTTCGGTTCTTTTGCTATGTGTGAGTCCTAAAAAGGACTATTTGTGCGCTACCCGAGCGCTGGTCAGAATGACCTGAGAGCTGTTGCTGTGCTGCTTTTGTGCTACTGTGGAGGGGGCGTGGTTGAGAGATGTCCAATGAGAAGTGACTAGTTGGGGGTGTGGCCCTGGTAGGCCTACAAGATGAAGACGGACCTGGTTGGAAGCATCTCATTCCTCTTATTTAGTTCCTTTTTATTATCCAGCTACTTGTTCATATGTGCCATTCCTAACCTCTAGCAATGCGTTGGAGCCTTTTGCTTTGTCACGATTATACCTATGTTTGAAAAAAACTGTACTAAAACTTAAATCTAACCAAAAAATAATAAAAATTAAAATTAAATTTAAAATTAAATTTAAATTTAAAATTAAACTGTAAAACAGAGATATTGGGCAATATTCTGGGGTTACTGGCTATAGTTCTAAATTTAGACTTGCCATTACCATCTGTAAAACATTGGAAGCAAGCTTGGTTCTGAGAAAGATTCTCAGATGTCCGGCACTTTCGGGGCAGATAGGAAGGTAGCCTGTCTGCCGCTCCTTCATCAGGAACAGCGTACATTAGGTAGTAAAAAGTTAAATGTAGTTTGACATTGAAATTTTACCTTTTAAATTAAAAATAATTAAAAGTTGAGCTAACAATTGTAACTTTTGTGAGGGCTGATACATTAACTTACTGCAATTTTAGTTCTGCTTATAAACAATTATTGTTCAAAAAATGAATACATTCTGCCTTATACCAGTGAGAAAACAGTGAGCAAAATAGATAGCATATCTTACTAGGAGCCGATTAGTTGTAGTTAGCATGGTTAAGTGCCCTGAGGTTCAGGACAGGGGTGATGGTCTCCATGTAGTTGAGACCCGGAGGGTGCCTTGCTTCAAGTTGTATCTGCCAGATAAGTTCTTTTTTCTCTAATCTTGAATTATAACAACTATCAAGTTTGTTCTCTACAATATATTATTAAATTTTAGAAGATATTCCTAAGTTTAGGATTCCTGTGATAGCTTTATTATCAGAGTAAAAGCAGAGAAATGTAGAATAAGGCTCCGAAAGAGCAGATGATGCTCGCTATAGTCGAGAAGGATAACAAATTGATTCACTATATGTCTTTGCCTGGTTTTAGTTGAGAAGGATAACAAATTGATTTACAATATGTCTTCTCCTGGTTTTAGTTGCTTATGGAGAGCTCAACATTGCTGGGGTAGTTTTCCGTAACTCCTGGAGAGATGGGATGAGCAGTAGATTAACAGTCCTAAGTGGGTACAGTACTACGATTGGTTGGCTTAGTAGAGTTACTTAAGTTAGGTGAAGTGTTCTAATGAGACATTAGCCGGGGGGGATACAGGAGCACAGTTGATTATTCAAAAAGTAAGTTTTAACAAGTTTCTTGAACTGTGATAGGGATTTGTTGTCAGTTATGTGGGCAGGAAGGGAGTTCCAGGTTTTTGCTATACAGTGGCTGTAGACAGACTTACCAGCTTCATTGTTATATTTGGTTACTTTGAGGAGGTTTTGTGTGCTAGACCTCAAGGACCTGGCGGTTGTGTAGGGTTGCAAATGATTTTGTAGGGCTGGGGTGTTTTCAGAGTTATGTATTATTTTTTGGGCTAGTGATAGTTGATTGAGTTGCAGTAGTAGTGGTAGTTCTAGCCAATTGAGTTTTTTTAGGTATTCACAGTGATGTGTTCTGATGGGAGAGGTTGTAGCAAATTTGGCTATCTTATTATAACAACTATCAAGTTTGTTTAGGTTGGATTTGCAGAGATTTGTAAGCATGGGGGAGGCATAAAGTAGGGTGGATAGTAGGTGAGTCCTCGCTGTTGTAGTTTTGAAGTGGTCAGTGAGGAATTTTTTATTGCGATACAGTAGGCCAAGTTTTTTATGTGCTTTTTTATGGTTATAGAAATATGTAGGTCAAAGTTAAGGTGATTATCTATTTCAACCCCTAAGAGTGTGGTATGATTTGTGGGGGTGATTGTGGTCTTGTTAAAGGAGGAGATGAAGAAAGAATCAGTGGGTGGGTGTGGCTCTGTGGGAGCTAAAGAGTACTAGCTTTGTTTTACTTGGTTTCAGAATGAGCCTTTGGGTTGTAATCCAAGTTTCTGCTAGGGAAAAGCATTCTTGTGTTAGGGAGTGAAGGATGTCAATTGATTTGGCTGTGCATATTATGGTGGTATCATCTGCATATTTCACTATTGAGGCTTTAGGAATACTGTTTGGGAGCTGATTGGTGAAGAGGGTAAAAAGAAGTGGCCCCAGGATGGAGCCTCAGGGTACTCCAAGGGAGACTGGTAGGGAGAGGGAGAGTTGGTTTTGCCACATAACACCTTGTTCCTTTCCTCTAGGTAGTTTTTGAACCAGGAGATGGCAGGGGGGGTAAGGTTTAGAGTTGCTAGTGAAAGAAGGAGTTTACTGTTGTTAACCATATCGAATGCTTTGGACAAGTCAAGGAAGGTGGCAGATACAAGAAGTCAGTTGTTTCTGTCAGTATTGACAATGTTGGTGGAGGTGATATGGAAGGGTCTAAAGCCATGTTGCTGTGTTGCTATTAGATTATTTTCTAGGAGATATTTCATTAGTTGCTTGTGTATTACCCTCTCTAAAACCTTAGATAAAGGGGGTTGTATGGCTATAGGGCAGTACTTATTGAGTTCCAGGGAGGTTCCCCCTTTATGTAGAGGGATGATATGTGATATTTTCCAGAGCTTGGGTACTATACACTCGGAGATGGATCTGTTAATTAGGATGGAGACAGGATATGATATGGCTTCTGCAGCCAGGTGGAGGTATTCAGCGGGTAATTTATCTGCAGCTAGAGACATTGGTTTGAGCTTGTGGAGTAGTTTTTCAAGGGATTTGGTTGGTTCTGGGTGGAAGCTGAACTTGGGGCAATTGTTAGTTGGGGTGGGGTGGATTTGCAGGGTTGGGGATGTTGTCATAGAGTTGGTTGTTTGCAAGGGTCTGGATGGTTTCTGTAAAGTATTTATTAAATTGAGTGGGGATGTCTTCTTGGTTGTCATCTATTTTGGGGTTGGGATAGTTGTTTTACCTGGTTGTAGAATAGAGTTAATTGCTGCCCAAAATTTTTGTGGGTTGTACCTTTGCTTATCCTGTAACTTTTGGTAGTAAGATGTTTTGTCTGTTTTGGAAAGTATTTTTGGCTTTGTTATGTAGTTCAACATACATTTGTTTGCTCAATTGGGATTTACTGTTGAGGTAGTTGGTCCAGGCTTGTTTCTTTTTTTTTGAGGAGGGATTTTTTTGTCTGGGGTTAACCAGGGGGCATATTTAGTTTTAACTCTTGTTGTTCTGGAGAGGGCATGATGGTTAAGGATGTTTAAGAAGGTATTATTGAAATATAGTACAGCTTCATCAAGAGGTAGGTTTTTAGGGGGGGGGTCCAGTTGCACATTTTTAGGTCGTTTATAAAGTTGGAGCGGTTAAAGTGTTTTTTGTTTCAAATTAGGTGAGTAGATATTTGGGTCAGTTGTGGTGATTTTGATCCGAGTAAGAATGTGGCTTGGTGGTCACTCAGGGTGTCTGGTAGACACCCTGCTAGGGATATCAGTGATGGGAGGGATACGAGTATCCAATCTAGAGTGGATTGGTGTTTGGTTCTCTTGTCTGTTCTTGTGGGGGAAGTGAAACGTTGGGTAAGGCCATGTAGGTTAATATGGGAGAGTGGGTTATGACTGGAACAGTTTTGCCAGTTAGTATTAAGGTCTCCTAATACTATGCTTTCCTGGGGGAGGGAGTTACATATTCATTCTAGGAGTTTTTCTGTAATGGGGATATTGTTGCCTGGATGGATGTAGCATCCTATGATGTTGATGTGTTTACTATCATTAAGTTTTAGTTTTGTTAGAGTGAGTTAAGATTTATCGCGGTCTGGGGTTGTCTTTCTCAAGGATGAGGTGAGATTTATACACTATAGCAACACCCCCCTTTTTTACCTATTATATCACTTCAAATTATATTGTAACCTGGTGGAGTGATTTCATTGTTGTGGTTGTCTAGTTTAAGCCAAGTCTCTGTTAGTATGACTATCTCAAGTTGATAAAAGGAGAGTAGTGCATGAAGTTCGTGGACTTTGTTTAGTATACTTCTGACATTTAAATTTAAAATGAGGACTGTGGATTTGTCTTGGTGGAGTAGGGTATCATTCAGGTTGAGGGTTGGGGCTCCTAGATTTTGTGGGCCTGGGTTTGGGTGTATATCACTACAGCTAATTAGTTGGGTTCTGAGGTAAAAATAGAGTTTGAGTAGTTTGTTTAGGGTCTTAAAGCTCTTTATAGTTGTTTGGGACTGGTAGTGTGATGGCTGCAGTCTGTGTGCATAGAGGTGAATAAAGAAGGTTTGGTAGTGATATGGGACTAGTTGAGTAAAAGGGTGTGTTGTAATAATGTTACTGGAAGTAGATTTTTTGGTATGTGGATAAAATTAAGTTGTTTATGGTGGTTGGTGAGAGAAATTAGCAGTGGGAGGGTGAATACACCTAGAAGCAATAGTAAGAGGTGTATGTATGTGGATTTGGGTAGATTGGGCATGGTTTGGTTAGGTTTGGTCATGAGTGAAAGATCTGCTTGGGATGGGGTGGGTGTGGTGGATGATGAGAGGTGTTGTTTGTGATTGTAAGGTAGTTAGATGGAAAACTGTGCTTTACAGGATGTGGAATAGTGGAAGAAAAGGAAATGGGTACAGGGGTGGGGCAGATTCAGTGATTGGTGGTTAGCATGAGGGGAGTGGGAAAGTTTAGTTGAAATGTAGCACTAGTGGGGGTGGGTGGGAATAGGGGGCAGTGAGGGGAGTGAGCCCGAGCACAGCGGGGCTAACACAAACTCCAATTATATCCCTGGGCTTACTTGTTTCTTTTCTTTGTACACCAAATGTATCTTTTCACTTGTTTCTGTTTACACCAAATGTGTCTGGCTGTATTGTACTAGTTTAATTTACTTATACGTATGCAGTCACACTGAAAAGGGTCTGGGGAAGTTTCCTCACCACAAGCAGGCCAAAAGATAACTTTCAAAATGGCGCAGCTCAAGGAGACCCAGTAATATAGACTAGTTAATGTGCATGGGGGAGGAAGGAGATACAAAATGAGGAAAGGTATAACCAGAAAAAACAGGTAGAGTTCTGGCCCACCCCCTCACAGAAGACTGCAAAGAAAAGCAATCAGCATAAGAAGTGGAAGCCTTGAAGCTGTAATGTAAGTGTAAGCAAGGAAGACGTAGAAGCAGAAACTTAGGAGTGTAAACAGTTAGTTGCAGAAACACTACTTTATGGCCTTGGTGTGCAAGTAATACAAAGGAAGGTAAATCTATCTGGGGGACAAAATACACCAAGTAAATGGTACTTGCCTTACTTTACAAGTATTCAATGTGGAGGCAGATCTATTTGGGACAAGATACAGCAAGTATTTTGCTAAGTAATGCCACCCAGTGGAAAAAGACAAAGCTATGGTTGCCTGGGGGGGGGGGCCCTTGCAGGTGTACACACCGGCCAAAACAATGATTACAAAAATAACTAGTAAAAGTAACAAATGTGCTGTAAAAGGAAATGTAAATAACCAGTCACAATGTTTAAAGGACCACATCAGCTAATAACAAGAACTGTAAATATCCAGTCACCTATGCAGACTTGTCTGGTAGGTATCCTTATTAAAAAGGGTTATTCTTGGCTTGCAATAACTGTAGGGAGAAACTGGACTGTAGCAGTGGTTTTATCTGGCAATGTTGCAGTTGCTGAGGGGGTAACCGAGCTGCGATTATGCAGGTAGACCAAGTGTGCTATGCAGACTTGTCTGGTAGGTATCCTTATTGAAAAGTGTTATTCTTGGCTTGCAATAACTGTAGGGAGAAACCAGACCATAGCAGTGGTTTTATCTGGCAATGTTGCAATTGCTGGGGGGGGGATGGGGGACCGAGCTGTGATGATGCAGGTAGACCAAGTGTGTTGCAGGTGTGCACACTGAAAAGGGTCTGGGGAAGCTTTCTCACCACAAGCAGGCCAGAGGACTTTTTTTTTCTCTGAGTGGGTTCCATGACTCACTCAGTGTACTGGGTTTTAATAGATGCACTGCAGAATTAAGTGCACTCCCAAAATCATACAGATAAGGCACATACTACAATATATCACAATATTTAATGAATCACACAACTGCAATCATAAATAAGGAATCTTGAAAAGAAAGTAAACTGTTTTCCAATTGTTAATTTAACACATTGTGATTTAATCTGTATCAGTGCTAAACTGAAATCCTAAGAAAAACATGCAGAGAGTGATTGTTTTAGCATGGCATGGATTATACTACTGTGCTAAACATGGCTTATCTGGATTAGTGGAAGTGGCAGACACTGGAATGATAGTGAACATCATGAGTGTAAAGGTGATTTATAATGGTCACTGGAAGTGGCAGACACTGGACTGAGTGAACATCATGAGTGTAAAGGTGATTCATATTGGTCACTGGAAGTGGCAGTCCCTGGACTGATAGTGAACATCATGAGCATAAAGATGATTTATAATGGTCACTGGAAGTAGCAGACCGCGGACTGATAGTGAACATCATGAGTGTAAAGGTGATTTATAATGGTCACTGGAAGTGGCAGACCCTGGACTGACAGTGAACATCATTGGTGTAAAGGTGATTCATAATGGCGTATCCAACATGAATCTGGGATCGACTGAATTTATAATTTAGCAGTTGTTCTACCAAGCTTATGTTCATGCCTCACTGGATATGACCTGCCATTTCATGTTCTCAAGTTTATTTTTAATCACTAATGAGTGTGCCTTTGATGCAGTTAACCATTATTGTTTAGTGACACATGCCAATGTTTGATAAATGTGACCTACTGGAGATGAGTGGTGTTATGCTCCTGCTCCAAATGAATTAATTCTAAGAAAATTTAAGTTTTTTTTCATTTTCTTCTGTTTTGTATACCATGCTGTTCTAACACCATGCAAAAAGAAGCTGTTCCACATTTTGCATGTGACACAGTGCCACCTTATCAAGTTGAGAGGCATGATAAGGCAGAATAAATAACATTTGTAGGTGTGTAGTTACAGTGCCAGAGCTGTGAGTTTTTTTTTTTAGAAAGTCAGTGTAAGGACTGCCTTTGTTTCAGTGCTAATTATAAATTGCTAAACAGCTTTCAATGGTGCATTTAATTTTTCTTACTACAAAGGAAAACAGCAGATTTTAAGTACTCAGAGCTGTAGTTTACAGATTAATCCCCCCTATACTTGTTTAGGTGTTAAAGTTGCCAGCAAGTGTATTGGCTCTGCTTGCTAATCTGTGACTGACAGACCACATCAAAGAGATGTAAGACAATTGAAAGCTGCTTGAACATTTTCAGACCATTTCATTTTCTGCAGTTAAAGGGATAGAAACAGCTCACCAACCAAAAAAGGAAGTACATATCAGTTTGTTTATATGCCACTGTGATATACTCATTTCCATTCTTATAAAGATTTCTTCTACAACTAAATCTTTGGAAACATTTGTGTTTTAGTGTTTTGCATCACAAAGACACAGGCATACAGTGTAATATTGTGGGTGGTGACTAACAGTGTTAACTACAAAAAAATTAAGCTATCGGGTGAGCTAAGACACAGACTTTTCTGAAACAAATGAAAAAGAATTGAATATGAAAAAATAGGACCTTCATGATCGGTGACAAGGGGGGGAAGTGCAAATAAAGAAAATGAAAGGTTATTAAACTGCACAAAAGTGGTATTTAATATAGAAAAATATTCTTTCATAAAGTTAACTACATTGAGCTGTAGAAATTTCCTTTAAAAGCATAACAGTATCCTGTAGTACATTCATTGGGCTGGTTTATTACATCTACATAAGCAGTTTGTCAGCATCAGCTATTCTGTTTTAAATATCAAAACTATATATATATATATATATATATATATATATATATATATATATATATATATATATATATATATATATATATATATATATATATATATATATATATATATATATATATAGACAGACTCACATTTATACCATGGGTCTCCTTCAGAAGATCGAAGTTTCAGGACTATATGACCGACTTTAAAAAATGCCAAAGCTTTTGTATGGTGATCATAGTATGGGGGGAATCAGGGAATTTACCCTTTTCTCCACTGTAGTGCTATCTCAGAGTTGGTATATATAATACGCGGGGAGTGGGGGCCTGGGGGCTTGCCCCATGCAAAAATGTAGATTTTTGTTGTTTGTTCAATGTTACTGAAAGTCAGTCAAATTGTCTTGACCACATGAAGTCTGGCTTTCTAGAACTTCAATCTTCTGACAGATCCATATATGCACCCCTCAATCCTTTCGCAAGAAGCAGAATACCCTGCTTGTGCACATTTCTGCATGCATCTGTAGAGAATGGCTACCACTGTGCATGTCATCCCAGTCATAAAAACAAATGTGACAATGAAAAAATAACAGTCAAGTCAGTATAGTGTCATTCCAGAATCTGTTTTAATCCAAGACAGAATTTTATAAATAAACCAAGATAATTTAATTACAGTACTATATCACGTGTGAATCTAAACAAAGTTATCTGAACAAGATTAGAACTATACAAAAGCAGGTAGATATTTATCTTTGTTGGAGTTCTTGTCTGAAGTCTACACACTAGATGGTCTTTCTGCTCTGCATTATCTTAAAGATTTTGTGTCCCTACAGTGTACTCTAAGCAACAATGCCATGCATTCTGTCTCACAGATTTTCACTGTAGGAGTACTTTATTTTACATGTTTTGCTGTATCTATTCCCAGGCTCGATGCACAGAATAAGGAGGTGTGGTCTGAGGGAGGGTGCTCACAAGGTGTAAATGGTCATAAGACTCACTGCCCTTGAAATATCTGTAAATATACTGAACCTCTGTCACTGATGAGGCCTGCATCAGTGTCCAGGTTTTTCCTTAGGGCTCAAAATGTCCATACATATACCACTTATGTATTTTGACCATCACCCTTGCTGCTACGGTTACACCATCAACTCGGTGCCACTGAACAGCAGCATGTAATAAGTGAATGTTAATTATTTCTCACTTTTCATTTCAGCAAAGCAACTGGGCCCCTGTTGATGCCATACAGCTGCAAACTACCACATAGAGTTCCCAAAACTTTACTTGTGCTAGTAACTTTCACTTCTAGTTTAGCTCAGCAGTGTTGCTCAAGATAAGAATAAATTTACTGTTTACAGATTAAGATTACATTTCCATTCCAATAAACCTAAATTGTCACAAAGCAAAAAGTGCTATCCTCATCTACAGATTCCCCATTCTATAAGGCCTCTAGGCTGCCACTGCAGCAACACTATGCACAGATGACTGAAAATCAGTGTACACTATCTTCTAGGGCTTGTTCCAAGAAGAAAGAAAATGTGCAGCATACAGGAACAATAAAGGTGTCAAGAGCAGTAAAGCATGTGATAGTGTCATACCACCTGTCAAAAAAAGAAGTAAAATGGCCCTGGATGCAGTGTACACCACACCTAAACCTACAGCACCTGTGAATCCTGACTGTAATACTTCATCATGCTGAATGTTTCCTGTCCATCTGGTGGACCCCCGAGGAAAGTTTTGATGTAGTCACTGACAAATTTCTGAGATGAAACTTGCCAGGAGTGTAGTTTCAACAGAGGCACTTGGTGAGGCTAGCTCTGACCCCTCCAGTAGTAACTGCAATTTATATGCTTGCTGCAGTGCTCCAAAATTCTGCAATTAGCTTGACTCCTATTAACCAAATCCTATATAAAAAATGGTCTGGACAAGAACTCAGATGTAATTTAATATATCCACCAGTGACCTTCAATGGATCTCAAAATCTGTCACCTACATAAGTTACCAGCTTTTTTCTAAAAATGTGTAACACGGTTCATTATTTTTAATGCTTCTGGTAAACCATTCCAGATACAACTATTTATATGAACCAAAACAAGCTTTTGGTAGAATTATTTAAGGAATTAGCAAATAGTTTTTAATTGTTAGCATAGCATCTGTGTGTGGCAGGGTTGATTCTTACGATGTTTCTGAAACATGAACAAGTGCTTACTTTTCATAATGTTAAATAAAACAGACATGCTGAGGGGTAAAAACACTTTCTTATTCATGCCATACTACAGCTGCTCTAAAAACAGTTTTCATTACTTTTACATCGTACTGAAAACAGACACTTGAACAAGTATCATGCCTCTAGTTTGAGATGCACAATATAAGAAATTAAACTGGCCATAAGAAACAGATACAGCAAACTGTTCTTGAAGATATAATACAATTCATGTGAGTGCACAAAACAAACAGCAGCTCTATGAGCCTTTGCAATGTTTTCACAATGCACTTATGGTGTACATTTGAAAAGACTCATATTCTGTGCCATTCTTAAATGGTGCCAGCAATAAGCAACCTACTAACATTCAAAAATGAATGGTAAACTACTTGAAATAAGGACAGAATAAACAAAAGAAATGTCATCCTGAAAGTTCTTGCCCCGCAAGACACAGGTGCAAAGAAATAATATTTTCATAAAAGGGAACACGTTCTAGAATTGTGAAATCACTAGACAGAATCAGCCAAGCAATGCGGTTCAATTATTAGTAAATTGTATTAAATAAATACCCATTCAGGAAGCCCAAAAAATGGACTGCCATAATCCCACCCTTTTAATTTATCAAAATCTACTTTTACACACAGTATTCAGGTTACGCCTTTGCTACTGCAATTTACAAAGTTAAAATCTTTAAATCAGACAATTTATACATATTTTATTACACACATTAAATAAATAGTTTAGCAAGTTAACTAGGTCTGAAATTATTCTACAATCAGAAATATTTATGTAATGTTTCAGGCAATATCTTCATAAGGATCTATCCAGCCATGAAACAGGAGTGTGACCGTATAAAGATATTCTGTAAATCTGTGCAAAACATGTGCAAAATAAATCACTCTTGGAGTCCTTCAAAATAATTAACTCTTATCTTTGCAAGGATACAGTTTATGAGAACAAGAGGTGCCCTAGAAGAAAGACGTGCATAAGGGAGATTCAGTACATTAACTTCCACATCAAAATATGGTATTTATATTCCAAACATAGTACTTTGGGGTCTCTTGACTGCTGAACAGAGTACCTTCATCCCAAATCTAAGGTTTTTCGATGTAGGGCAGTTGTGCAACTCTTTTAAGCACTGCACAAGTACAGTCTTAATACTGACCTTCTCATTAGTTTAGCACATAGTGGTATGAATATGTTTTGTTTTTGTTCTGATGCCTGTTCACAAGTCCAAAAAAAAATCTCAGGGGAGCAACTTCACCTAAAACCGACCCTATATATGTTTTTCTTTATTTCATTGTTTTGAGTTTCTGTATTGCAACTAAATTAGCTCTTTGGTTCTTCTTGTAGAACTAATTATAAAACTATATATTCTCAAGCCCACTGTTACAAGCTACTGCAGTGGTGCCCAGTAACTCACATGTACGATGTTTACTTGGAATCTGTCATTTTAAGAGGCTGCTGACCATAAGTCATCACAGAACATAGTTATTAAAGTATCATTAGACAGTCTGATACAAAATAACTTATATTGATGTTAATTATTTCAGTATAATGGAAAATGTAGATTAATGTACTTTATAATGGAATACCAATCTTGAAGAGTTAATGGTCTTGAAACCTACATGGGATGTAAGATTGTGTGGAACAAACATAAGGTGTTTCTAATGAGGGGAACAACAAGAAATAAGACACTGATTAGAAACAGCAGCTTATCAGACAGGCAAATAATCCTGATCAGACCGGGTGGGGCAAATAATCCTTTAAATGACATAAAAACTGGATTTCTCCTCATTTATACTGCTAGGTTTCACAGCCAGTTCACCCAAGGAAAGAATACTTCCACTGTGCAAATGGGAAAAATTACATTAAAGTTTCAAAATCTATTAATTTAAATTTGCATTAATGCACCTTCCCTTCATCCCCTCTTCTGTCCTTTTGCTCTCAACTGTCACTACATGGTAGCAAGCAGGATATGTAAGAGCACCTTGTGATGACTAGGGGGAAGCTTTTCAAGGAAAATAAAACCAGTATTACAAAAATAAAAGGATTCATTCTAAAAAGGTATTGTACCTTTGACGCACTCCATGCACCGCATAGGCTGCTACATACATAGTTCATAGGTAAGTACTACGCTAGCTGTCCTTGTGGACCATTTTAAGCCTAGCCAATTTCCCTCAAAGGTGAGAATTAAACCCTGTAACTTGTATTTGTGAGGTAAATACCTTAACCATTATACCAACCCCCCTCCCATCTTAATGCATTACTCTTACATCAGAAGCTATTAACAAAATAACCTGGAGGCAGTAGTAGAAGTGTTGAGCGCTTTCACCTTTATATTGAAAACGTCATCAGAATGAAGTCCTGAATATAAAGATGAAAGCGCTCAACACCCATTTGTGGTTCAATATTCTTACAGAAATATGACTCGTACTTTAATCAGTAATTTCTGTCAATAAGTCTTTGTTAGTTGGGGCATCTGCTGTAAATACAATTTCTTTCCTTACACTTACACCTTCTTGAATACTGTCTTTACTCACTTGTGAGGAGACAAAGCTGTCACAAACAAGAAGCTGTGATGTCACAGCACAGTAGCAAGGCATTCTGTTTGACAGACAGCTTGGGTTCATGAATTTATTTTCTAAAAAAAAAAAAAAAAAAAAATACTGAAACATCAGAAATGGGGCCAGATATAAACTTTACCTTTTTATTTTTTAAATTCAAAATCTGCATGAAGATGTAAGCAATTCTTAATGCTAAAAACACTTGTGCTGTAACAGAAAGCTGCTTGAAAGCAGCATTTAACAAGGTCAGATGTAGGGGTATAGACAGAAATTCTGCTTTTGTACTCAGATAACAAAAATGATCTCCTCCTATCTGAAATCGGTGCATGTTCTTAGTAGTACCTGCCACCTCCCTTTCCGGAAAGGCTGCCTGGCCTGCAGAAAGTCAGCACTGATAATTTTAAACAGAATTACTAAATAATACATCTTAAAATGAAATTTAGTCATACACATACAGTGTGTTGTAGATGTCATTACTTTAACACTCAAGGCTGCAATGTTATTAGTAAAATTTTAAAGTTTAAGAGTGAGTAGAACACGTATGCAGGTCTACACCCCTACCCATGTGATAACCTACTTTATTCTTCTGAGAACGAGTGTCCCATTATGGTATTATATCACTTCATTAGCAGCTCTCTCAAAACTAGCATCTTGCCAGGTATGGCCCCTTATGAGACTTTGACAATCATACACCACTATAAGCACACAACTCCCTCTCTGGGGTGAACAGGATTTCTATCCTGCTATCTCCCATTGCAACAAAGGCTTCTGTCTAGGAAGTTGGCAAACCTAAAATAAAGACTACAGATTACCACATCAGCTTTGTTATTTAAAAATGGAAGCTTCAGAAAGACCAGACTGGTTCTGCAAAATTTATTAAGTTCTAAAGCAACTTTTTCTAGTGAAGGCCATTCTTTTAGGGGAGGGGTTATAAAACTATTTCAGCTGTGCTGACTTTATCTTCAAGAAACAAGGTCTGACCTTAAGAAGGCAAGATGAACTAGGCATTAGTTTTACAAGTCACCTGGGAATGTCACTTTGTAGTTCAAGGCTGGGTAGACAGTGCTAAGGCTAACTGGTTACACACTGCATTTGTAATTTTTTATACTGGGTATAATTTCATTTGAAATAAAAAAAAGTTCTGACATTTAAACATTTCAGGCTTGTTTTGTTTTGAAAAAAAAAAAAACAAACTGCCCTTTAAACATTTTCAAGCATGTTTTGTTTCTCTACCCCATGCTCCATCATTTTCAAAACAAGTATGTTGTTTTGTTTGCGAGTCTACCTCTTGTGAGCTGGCCTGGTAAAAAATGATGCAGAAGCTAAAATGTTACAGACAGATTTTGAACAATGTAGCCACAATGAGTCATAACTACTTGCTGATTGCGGATAAATATTCTTTCCAGTTGAAATAGTGAAAATGCAATGTGTTGTTACCGGGTACCTTAGTGTAACGTGAGTTAGGAATAAGCACAGCGGTGATGCCTGGGCTCAAAATACATCCTTTTATGTCATATACCGTTTTAAATATTGGTAAATGTTACATATTGCAGATGAATTCCTTGGCCTAAAAAAGCTGTTTGTACGCTACCTAAAAAGCTATGTTTATTTAATTACGTATTACTATGTAATGCAAACTGCTAAACCTGAAATACAGACTTCTGGGTTAAGACTAAAAGAGGGCATGATAGGAACAGTCCAACCAGGTTGCCAAACAAATAACTAAATAAGTTTATAAAGAGGGCATCTAGCAAGTCCTCAAATGGTTAGGAATATGACCATGAATAAAGAGATGATCAATGTCTCTCTGCCATTTTTCTCATCTAATTTCCTGTTTCACTGTTCAGTCCTGTTCTGATTATACCTCATCTCCACGCGGAATGGAATATGGGCAGACATGTACAGTCATTATCTGTATTGGACCTGTGGCCTACCCCTCCAGCTGTGAATTCTATTGTATTATGCCTTCTACGTCCCACAGGACTCTGTGAAGGAACAATTCTTCTCTTTCTCTATAAATGCTTCGACATTCATGAATTGCTCTGGCTCTCTTTTTGCCAGAAAAAATACTGCAATTACCTCTAAACTCCCACTGACCACTTTACCACCACCTCAGAAATGCTGTTGAGTACCCCCCATGTAGTACAGTACCTTCTTCTGAAGATGGAAAGGGCTGTCAGGGTCAGAAATGGCAGCTATTTCTTTACCCCCCCCAAAAAAAAAAAATCAATATGCTCTTCTCCAGGTGGCTGGTACCACTTCATTTTATACAAAGCAGCACTGTCTTACTTCTCTGGTGGAAGTAAAACATAAGACCATTCACACAATACCTACATTATCTCACCTTTGATCCTCAGAGAAAGAATCCAATATTAAAATGGAAATTACAAATCTGAGAAACTATTTGTGCCAAATGTTCTCTACAAAATTATTTCATTATAACTACAGCACATGGCACTGAAAAATATGCAGCAAAACATTGTGCCAAACCTTTAGTGCAAAAAAATCTGAACTTCTTGGGCTTGTTTAGGAGTGAGGTAAATAAATAACATATTTTAATACCCAGTAAAATAGAAATGTCAGCTTTAACATGAGAAATCAGCAGCTTTTCTACAGTGCACCTCTTCTGTCAGTAAAAATGCAGTCACTTAAGCAATATCACCAGTGTTCACCTCAAAATCATAAAGAGAGTTCTGCTCAAGTCTTCCCATTAAGCATCAATCAGAAAATACAAGGATTTTCCACATATGCACATACAAATGCTTGGGTGCATGCTCACACATGCACGCACACACAAGCACAATGTAGTGACATGCAAACCCTTGACCCTGTCTGGCTCTCACTGATACCACACACATAGTAATTAACAATAACAGTGCATATCAATTCAAATATGCTAGTCAAGAGGTTTAGTGGAACAGTGTTACAAAAACATTTACAGTTAAGACAGATGCTCCTCTGTATGTAAACCTGTGCATGTCTCTTACAACCGTAGTGATTAATTTCAAACAACCATGAGCTGTCAGAAGTTTGTGGCAACAGTCTCCACCACATCCTCCCAAAGACCTGGAGAATCGTCTTATATAAAGAGCAATTCCTTTCTATTAAAGTGATCAGAATCACACTTCTTATGCAAAGACTGACTCAGGAATGGAAACCCTGAATTCCACTGAAAATGCAGTCCTCATGGATGGAACAGAAAGCAACTGTTGCAGTTAAGATTTTATCCAGCACATCGTAAAGAGGAACTCCTTTGAAGTGGTAGTTAACCATGACGACAGCAGCAAGTAGGGAACAGCTGGAACATACAGGATTATGTGCAAAACCAAAACGAACTGGTTAGGTAGTAAAAGTTTCTGCTCAAATCTGCTCCACCACAGTAATTACATGACCTTCATTAGTACATTGCTGCTAGGAAATATGGAAGGCTCCACTACAATGGAACACTGGTGCAGCACAGGCTAAAAGGACTACAACAATTATCAACCAGTAACAAAACTGAAATGTGTGGCAAACTCACAGAAGTCCATAAGGCCAAGGAACAGCAACATCTGATTAAAACTCGAGGAGTTATCCTGTAAGGAAAAAAAGCAGCTTTCAATGAAGGGGGAGGAGACCTCTGGTACCTGACTCAGTTCTCACCTCCTGTGGCACTGCCATTGGCTTTGGGTTTAGATTTAGACTTAAACGAAAAACGTTTGATAAGTCTGCGGGAAAAACTGCCTGATTTCTTTCTGGAGGTGGTGCCATTGCTGACATTGGATAAGTCATCGTGTGATTGGCTGAGTCCTGGATCTTTCTGCTTGTGCTTCTTCCTGAACAGGAGCTTTGTGCCACTTCTGAGAAAACCAACTAAAAAAAAAGAAAAAGTCATCAGGCCTTCAGCTAATGTACATCACATCTAAGACACACTTCCTGCTGTTGGAATGCTACCCAGTGACCCTTGGAATACCTTTCTACAAGTGTGGGGTCTTCTACCTTACAGGACATTCAATCATTCTCAGAAATGTTTCTCTATGAAGAGTGATTGGCTCATGTTTTTAAAGTTCACTTATTAAAACTTCAACTGAAGAGATTAATTACTTGGACATCAAGTTAACATTAGCTACAGGTGGGTTAGTTGTTTCTAATATAAATACAGAAAGCTAATATTTTCCAGTAGCTATCTAGTTTACACCAGCTGCCATCCATTTTGGCAGACAAGAAACATGATTAAGGGACAATATGTTAGATTATGAAAAATAATTTCTCATGATCAGGATTTTATAGATGAAGGTAACATCTTGAAATAAATACTTACACAATGAAGCTGTCAGAATACCTTGACAGACATCTTTAAGGAGGTCTTGGAAGGAAGGGGATCTAGATACCCAGCCATTTTAGAGAGTGAATAGTGAATGTTCTATCACAAATTATACCATGACCCCCCATTAATATTCCAAAACGTGCACGCTGATTGGCCAGCATGCACGTTGTAAATCGACTTATACTAATGGAAAAAGGTCCGGTCGCCCGGACTTTTTCCATTAGTATAAGTCTCTTTTAAAACACTGTCTTGCTATGTTAAAAGAGTTTAACATAGTGACACAGGTTTAAAAGAAAAGCAACGTAGATCTCCGTTGCTTTTTTTAAAGCTGTCTCGCTATGTTAAACTCCTTTAACATAGCGACACAGTGTGTAAAAAGCAACGGGGATCTTGCTTTCTCCATTGCTTTTTTTTTAAACCTGTCTCGCTATGTTAAATGGGTTTAACATAGCGAGACAGCTTTAAAATAAGCAACGGAGATCTCCGTTGCTTATTTTAAAGCTGTCTCGCTATGTTAAACCCATTTAACATAGCGAAACAAAAAAAAGCAATGGAGATCTTGCTTTCTCCGTTGCTTTTGGCCACAGCTCTGATGTACTGCATGGGCATGCGCAGTACATCAGAACTGCCACGGATACCAGACAGCTGCGGAAGGGCAGCAAAGAGGTATTATACAATGCCATTATTTAAGAAAAGTAATTATTTATTTTCTTAAATAATGTCATAGTATAATAGCAATAACCCACTTCTGGGTGTAGGTAATGCAGGATTTATCCATGGTTGTCTTTGTTTGGTCCCTCGGGACCAAACCACGCCAACTGTGGGTAAATCCCGCATTACCCACACCCAGGCGTGGGTTACTGCTATAATATACTGATTTGATTAATTAAGCAGTTTTCTACTAGAACTGGAAGGTAGCACTGGGCTCTGAACCTCTAAACCTCAAATAAGGAAACTAAGGGCCCAACCACCTTTTATTTTCAAGACTAACAAAACTATTAAACTATTTTAGAGTCACATGCTTCCTATACAACTTGGAATAGAAGGAAGAATAACCACATGTGGAAAATGTGGGAAATATCCATTTATTTTTGAAGAAGCTTCTGTTAACCTGCCTTCCCATGGTTTATATGTAACACATCCTTGCAAATGCTACACATCTGGCATGGTCGACATTAGTCGTTCTACATTCCCAGCTTGGTATATAGGAAAAACTGAAAGATCTTTAAGAAGTCAAATATATGAGTACATTTATAGTACAGCTAAAAAGGACTTGAATATTGTGTTGTATAAACAGTCTACTGTGCTTCCTTATTTTGAGAAATTTACATTTTTCACTTTAGGCAAGGTGAACAACCCCACCCCCAGGGGTGGATGGTGGGGGGATTCTCTTTTACACAGGGAATTGTTAAGTCATATTACACTGAACATTACAGCCTTTTCAGGCTTGAATAGCATTCTATTAAAAGTGTCATAAACATGAGGTATGCAAAGCTTTCAATTTGTAACATAAGGTTTCTTACAATCTAAACTGATGTTGAATTATTGTTTTTATGTATTTTTATGGACTGCTTATATTTTAAGATCACTTCATTGGATAAACTAAATATATTACTTGTAGGATGTCGCTATTTAACTGGTTGGATGTTGTTGGTCAGTTTATTATTCTGAAGAAGTTTGTCCTGTGTTAGTGTTTGGGTTGAAAGTGTTTAATAATAATCACTTTTTTCTACAGCTGGTGGTCCTGATTATTTCCTGTTCTTTTTGGAGGATACAGTGAGTTACGTTTATGGGACAATGGTCTGATTTTGTAACCATCACCCAACCTCACTATTGTTTTATTTTAATTCTTAGACACTTCAAACATTGTTGTCTTTGCTAGTTGCAAAGCAATGACAATCAACTTACATTCTCTTTCCAGAAAATGGATGCATCTTGTTTGTGCATTCACCCTCAATATAGCTAAACAGACTACATTTGACTCCAATTTCCTCCAAATGACAAGATAATTTCCCGGAAACCTTCCTTTGGGAAATAAATGCATCTCATTCACTAAACACTATAAGAACCACCCATTTTTTATTACCACATTTTAATCCCTTAGGTCATCCAAAAGCCTACTAGTTCAAACCATCAAGTCTAACAACTTGGGAGGCGAAGCACTCTATGCAAATTCCATTGGCAAATCCTGGAATGCCCTCCCAAATAACCTAAGACACATGACCTCTCTTTACCAATTCAAAAAACACCTCAAAGACCTATTAAAGTCCCAATGGCTCTGCCCTTGCTCTAATCCTGACTAATACTAAAACTCTCCTGGCCCACTAAAGTCCCTACCCAACCCACTAACCTAAGGTCTCAACTAATACTAATGCTAGTTCATTATAAGTATTGTACTTCTTTTAAACAATTGTATAACATATATGTCTGATTTCTCTTTGAATGTAATAACTATAACTCTATCCTTGAATGTTATGTTTAACTACCTCTTATATTGTGGAGCTTTTCTCCCCGGGCCTCTATTGAAAATGGACATGTATCCAGCTAGACTAGCCCAGTCAACAAATGTAAAATAAATAAATAAATAAAATGTAGGCACAGAATGACCAAGTGCAAGTTTACACCTGAAAATTCTGACACAATTCAGCACTTTCAGTGCAGTTTACCTGCTGTGATTAAAAAAAAGAAAAAAGTATTAGAGGATACCATAGTTATTTATGTTCAGAATCACTTTTGTCCAGAAGCACAAAAACTATTTTGAACAATTCATGGAAAAATAGAACTGAACACAGCCCATTTTTAGTACAGGCAAGGGAATAAATGGCAAGTTATTGTAAGACAAAAGTAAGCAGTGAGAAAGTATACAAGTTCTAAACATACTACACCAAAAACTATGCTTGGGGGTATGGTACTATGTGTACAACTAGACAAAACCCAGCAATAGATGAGCAAAAACGTAACATTCTACAAGAAGAACACAATATTCCAACAATTTGTAGTCATTTACTATGCATAAAGCACATCAGAAAAAGATGATCTTCACTGCATGCCAGGATGCTGCCACATTATATTGCAACATAAATAACAAATAAGTTCTTATTACCAGTTGATCTACAAGACAGCCTTTTATAAAGTTTTTTTTTGACTGAGATAATACTTTCCATCAATCAGAAGCTGGTAAACTTCTGGAACAATCCATTTGCAGAAAAGTGTGTGTGTGTGTCTGCACGCGTGTGTGTATACTTTTTCATACAGGTCGTAATGCCACAAACTGAATACATAATGTTCACAGCCAGCCCATTTGTACCCTAACTATAGTGAGCACAACCCTGCAAGTCAAGAAACTGTAAAGTTTTGGCATTAATTCTGCTAACACTCATTATGCAATTATATACCTGCCTGACTTACAGTGAAGTCCAGGAGTTGAGGCTGGATGGAGGGAGGTATTCTAAACCTACCAGGGAGGTTCCTCTTGTTAATCAACTGATAATGGTAAGAACACATCTGTTATAACTAACAACAAAAACTCTTAAGGGTGGTTCATTCACTGAGACGAATCTCAAACTGTTTCACCAGCAGGGTGGAAGAAGTAAAGGGACAATACAGGACCAAGGCTCAGAATGCTGAATCCTAGGCTCAATTCCTTGGAAATGCAGGTGGGACAACAATGACGAAGGTGAGCAAAGAAGGCCAAGTAGCTACAGAACAGTTGTCTGCAATAGAGACATTCTTAAATCAACTCCTAGAGCAGCCACTCTTCTGCTGAAGTGGACTCTGACCTCATCATTTACCAGCAGATGGCCAGCAGCCTAATAGCTGAAGATAACATAGCTGGCAGCCCACTTCGAAAGTTCCTGCTTGGCAAGCTGAAAGATGAACAGCTAATCTGTCTTCCCCAGCTCTGTCTTTTATTACATGTAACAAGTGAAATGAAGTGAACAACTGCAGAGTAACAGTATACTTCAGTAAGTTCTACTAAAGTGACATAATGAGTAAGTAAAATTACAAACAAACCCTAAGATTATGGAAAATTGAAGATGGTTAAATTAAGTAAGGGAGTGCAAGGGGTGAAGGCCCTTGCCCCCAACAGTACCCAATTTTTTATTTATAGCCTGATTTGTTTAAATAATTTTGCAAATTAGTCATAGCTGCCCAACACACACCTCTCAACTGTCACTATTTTACAGGAATGTTCCTATTTTCAGGCCCAATTTATCCTGGCATGGGATGTACCTATTTTTGGCGGTATGCCTTATTTTCAGGCTTGATTTACCCCTTCATACAATTTTCTGACTCGGTCTCATAACATGCAAGTTTTGAAGCTGTCTAGTGCACAGAAAACCATACCACATGACCAACACATTAGTGGCAACAATAATTTAAAGGAAAAGGACACACATCTTACATCTCCCTTTTTATGAAGCAAAAATAAATGTCCTTGTGCTTTAGAATTCTGCAATACAGTTCATTAAAGTTTACAGATTTTACACAGTCTCTCTGACAGAGATAAAAAAATTATGGAAAAAATAAAAGCACATTATCTGTTTTTAAACATTTCTGAGTGCTACCCCACATTCCTACTGGAAGCAGAAACAGTTATGTGCTATTTACATTTTATGCTAATTAGATGTCCAGATTTTGGGCTAGACGTACCTACTTTTCAAGGGCTCTGGTTTCTATTTTCAATGTCTGCAGGTTGAGAAGTATGCTGCCTCACCAGCAACTGATGGGTCACAATCCCACCCTCCACAATATAATAATGGATGGATTTAGCTAACACATGCACCCTACCCATGGAGTAACTGAGATGCACGTCCAGTGTCTTCAGCTGAGAATCATCTGCAAGATGGATGACTGGGATGGTGGAAGGAACCAGTACACTCAGACTGAGAAACATTTCCAACTGGATGCATAAACGTGCTCGGTGGAATGATTTCCAGGCAGTCTTTATAACCAGTGAGACACTAGCTAAAAGATTATTGCAGGATCAGGGTTGTCTACATCAAGACTCGGGCCCTAAGATAGATTTCATTATTGCCCTAACCATGGGGACATCCTTGGCTAGGACTGAGAAAGGGTCTTGTACCACCAGGAACCTGAGTTCCCGAAACTATACCCTTCATCCACTAAAGGGGATGAGAATGAGCGGAGTGTTTTCTTCCCTTTAATTTGTGATGAAGCACAGGACCAGATTGAACAGCAGAAAAGCATACAGGATTCTGTTATTTCACATTAATGGAGAAAGCGTCGGCTGCTACCTCCCCTTACCTTGATGGAGTCAACAAGATAGGGGAAGTTTAGGATTTTGACTTGAAAGTGTTTGCATAGGTATTTTTATAACCCAAGAAGACTTCATAGAATTTTTCCTCGTGAAGACAGTAAGTGCTGGAGGCGTGAGAGGGGAAGAAAGAGATAAGTGGGAACATATGTTTTGGGAGTGTAATGACTAGGCAAGTTTTTTTTAATTCTCTACAGAGTACTCTGTTGGAAATATTGGGGAGCAAATAACTGTAATTAAGGAAATGATTCTTTAGAGGTGTGTCACAGGGTCTAAATTGTCTAGACATGGTAAGGCTTCATTAAATTCAATTCTGTTGGCTGCCAGAAAAAAGAAATACATAAATAAATAAAAAAAATAAATAAATATATATTACAAGAAAATGGAAATCAAAATCTAAACCAACTGTATTTGTATTACTGAATATTGTAAAAGAGATAAAAGAAATGTAAATGGGATCTTTAGAAATGGGAAGGAGCAAATTGCATACAAACAGAAGGAATTTGTGCGAAGAATACCTGCAGAATAATGTTCAGAAAGAGGAATAAGGAAGGGAAGGCAAGAACTGAACAATTTATGTAATGTTGGACTGAAAGACAGTTATAAAGAAAAAAAGAACGAAAACCTGTATGTGATGTATAATGTATGTAAATGACCAAATGTCAATACGGTTAGTTTTCTTTTAATATATATGTCTGTGTCTTAACTGAAAACTTAATAAAGGTGTTTTAAAAACAGAATGAAGGAGGATCTAATTTTTCTGAGTCATGTAAAGGTGAGTGTTATTTTTTTTTTACAATGAGCAAACTATTCCTCCACACTCCATTAATATAATTCTCTTTAAGACTGATGTACCCAAGTTAATAAAAGTGATAGTGCTCACCTGTTCAAATACCAGGCTGGATAGTTTCAGTATCAATAAAAAGTGATTAATGGACAAAAATGAATGCCAGACCATCTCTGGAGTGCACCACTTCCAAAGTATCCACACTGTACCACAGCTCCAAATCTGCAGCTCCAGGACAGGACTACAAAAGCAACTCAGTGAGCCTACAAGTCTGGTCACTTCTTGAGAAAGTTCAGAAAATGTGCCCCTTGTTTATAGCCCACTATCTTCTGATAAAGGTGGTACAATATTTTGTCCCCTGGCTTGTTTAGATAACACACAACAGATAGATTGTCTGATCAGATGAGGAGTGGCCCCATTTAGCAGCTTTGTCTTCCAAGTGTCAGGGAGATTGCTTGTAGCCTCAGGTGGTTTAGATGGAGACCCCTCTTCAGTGTACACAGCACACTTACTGAACCATGTGGAAACCTAGATGAGCTCCACATTCATCAAGTAAAGTTTCCATCAAGAGAACATGCAGCAGGTTTGGTTGTAGAAGAGGAACGTACACCAAAGGAGCATTGGAAACTGTCCACCAGTCCAAGCCCCAGTGATGAGGGTCTGACACCAACAGAAGGTGCTTGAGCACATGGTGGCGCTATAGCCACTGACACCTTACTGTTCACTATACCACCAACATCTAAGATTATATCCAAATGGTATCATAAAGAATGTGTCTGCCATCATGCACAGAAAATGTAGCATGGTCTAAGACTGGACTCTCCATTTCATCCTCATCCAGAATGCTTGGGTCATGACCTTCTGGGCCCTTTCCAGTGGCAGGAACTACCAGCACTGAAGAATGACCATCTACATACCTAAGAAGGTCATCCTCTCAGGCGTCAGTCTGGAATTCTCTCTCAATGAGTGGTCACCCCCTAGGTTCTGCAGCCACTGATGTTCCCACCTCAGAGGGATGGTTTTAGGATGTCCCTGAATGGAATTACCCACAGCCTGTCATCCAGGTGGGAAAACACGACAGCACTTCTCCTGCAATGTTTTGCCACCATGGCCATCAAAATGGTAAAGACTCTGGGCTTTGAAGAAAACCCAAACAGCAATACTTCATAATAGAACTGCTGACCATCTACAGTAAACCTGAGGAAAATCCTGGGTGAACTTCAAAGACTGTTGCCTGAAAAGGTGTCTGTCATGTCAAGCAACACCATCCAGGGACCCTGCAGCAGCAGAGGTACGAAATCCTGAGGGGTCACTACCAAGAATCCAACACAATGGATGTGATGACCAAAGTCAAGGAGATCCATCTATCACCTATGATACCAGGAAAAGCTTGGAGCAAATCCACTCCCTGTCCCAAATATGGGTTGGTCTCTATTATCCCTTTCAGCAATAGATTTTGGGTCTACCACAACTATGCTCAGAGGGGCATATCTGCTATCACAGCTCCTTCTAGAAAAAACAGTAGAATGCTGGGTGCCAGTTGAGTGACCACCTTTAGAACCTACAGCAAAGCCAGATGGCCACAGATTAGAATCTGGAATGCTGAGGCACAGCAGAGTGCATCATCTTCTTGGACACCTTAGCTAGCACAAGAAAGGGCAAGACTATATGACATTTTAGTGCCATCCTTTGGTAGCGAAGGGGCTTCTTCCCCTTTTAAGGCTGGTTAGCCTTAGAAAAGCAGAAGGAAAAAGAAGATGGAAAGGAAATCACAAAGACCCTTTCCAGAAGAGACAGACTGTTTTTTTCCAAAGGAGGTCATTGACTAGGTCCTGAGAGACCATTAAACTGGGCATCAAGAATGTTATTTCTAAGCTTCTCTAAGAAGGGAGAATTCTCAACCATGCTATCCTGTACTAGCATGTTTCAGCCTGTGAACACATCCACACACTCAAAGTTATCAAGCTCGCCAGATCCACTAGTGAAGACAAATAAAGTTCTGACTATGGCCTAGCTGACCAGAGTTCAAATAGCAATGTGGGCACCTGTTGGATATGGCAGGGCAGTGAAATAGCAAGACACCCCTTCTCACCTTTCACTGGGATAAGGATGGGAATAGCATGCTGCTAGACAAGGTTTCTTCTTCTTCAGTCTATGTATGGACTGGAGCTAAAAAGAAATGGGCTGGGTATGTAGGCAGTCATTGTAGGTGTCATCAGTTCAAGGCCTGGAGAGGAGATCCTCCCTTAACTATGCTTCATAGCTCACCTAAACAAGAGAGTCAAGCCAAACATGTCAAGTGAAGTTTCCACAGGTACTGATGATGTGTTTTCCAGGCTCACTCACATTTTGCAGGAGACCCACAGTTGTGGGAAAGAGTATCCCAGTGACACCAGCCCTGAGGAGTTAAGCACTTTGATAGAACTGCTAAAGCTAAGTGCCTGCAAACTGGGGTGGGCTTGGGTCTAAAGGAGAACCATGCAACAGAAGATCAAGCAGTGAAGTACAACCTGCTGACCTTGTAAAAAAATTGCAGCAAGCTATATGAAACCCCACTTAAGTAGCTGCAAAAGTAGTGTAAACAAGATCCCTTTTGAGTTCATACTCCAAGAGGTCTTCAGATTTTTGCAGTGATTAGGCTACCATGCAGAAACAGAAGTTGGATAGGTGATATAAAATGTGTTCACTGGGATCTGACCTAGACCACAGATATCATGCAATGCTTAGTATTACTCAGATGGAAGGCTTGTGTGATGCATCCACCTTTTTGAGGGCTGCTGAAGCAGGGTTTAAGTGAAGGCTGTCAGA
This sequence comes from Protopterus annectens, assembly GCF_019279795.1. NCBI lineage: Eukaryota > Metazoa > Chordata > Ceratodontiformes > Protopteridae > Protopterus > Protopterus annectens. Next base: position 1,328,448,387 of record NC_056741.1, on the reverse strand, counting down.
TTATCATCCTTGAAGGATGATTCCAAAGGAGATGACACAAGGTCTCTCAGGTCTACTTTATAGACAGCAAGTATTTCCCTGGAGATGCTTATGCTGAACCTCATTAGCCTTAAGTTCTCGGAAAAAAGGACCAGCCAAGTGGATACCTGGTGGGGCAAAGACTCACTGTTTTTGTCCATCTCAGCTTAAGGCTTTCAGACTTCTCACATAAGCCAAAGAAGTAGGGAGTCCAAAGTCCCTACTACCTGCATGTATACACTCATGCATGGTTAGATGAGAGAACAAGCAACTTACCTACACAGTACAAGTATTAGGCAAAGTACATTGGCAGCTGACTACCTACTGAAAGCACTGCACAACATACAGCGACCATATTTCCTATTAGTGCAATCCTGAACATTCTTTAACCTATGCCTGGGCTGCATGGAGTACCCTACTATAGGCCACAACACAAGGAGCTCTACATTACTACTATCTCTGGTTTTAAGGCAGACCAGGTTCCATTTATTTTGTTAAACTTTTACTTATAGTGAAAGAAGAGGGGCAGGTAATGTTTCATTGATTCCTGTTTTGTTGACAGCTGTGTGCTCTACAGTGAAACCAGGGAACAGCGAGATTAAATGAATGTTTCTTTTTCTTTACTATTCTGCAATCTTGAGGTTTTTATATTTAGAGAAGGGTGCAGGAGAGCTTACCACCTAAAATGTTTTGTTTTGTGGTTGAGGGGGTCAATGAATGCAGCATTTGATGCAAAATATTCCAATAAAAGCTAATTTCTTGTAATTGACATAAAGTCAGTAGTCCAACAGCTGTTCCCTCTAGTGCTAACAGTTAGTAGGGTTGAATCCGTGGCACTGCATGTGGTCTTCTCTCAAGCAATGAAGGCAATGCTGCTGTATGCCTTGGCTGGTAATCTGATGGTCTCTTAACAGGTCTGTAAAGCATGCAAACAGAAAAATGTTACTGACAATATCTAGGACTGTAACATAAACTGTGCAGGCAGCAAAGCAAGAAATGGTAGGTTCTGTGGAATAGTAAGTTTTGTATCCAGAATGTGATGTCACTACATGCAATAGAATAAGTGCACAAGTGTCCCTGAATGTGACCTCTGCTAGACATTGTACAAATTTTGAATGGTGGAAAGGATGAATCCAGCTAGTAACTCATCAAGGAAGGCTCTTGATCTCAGATATGGAGATCTATTAAAAGAATGTGGAAATAAATCAAAATGTCAAATTAGCCTTGAGATATGCTTTCCTAATCTGAATGGGTAAATTGGTCCACAAAAGGGGGGATATGGTAACCAATGTGTCATCTCCTATTCTGTTTATTCTTCTAGTGAGAACTACAGTGCAAGCTCAAAGGAGGCAGATAATCTGAGACCACCTTGGGATTTTACCATCAAATAGCAGCTGTTAGTTACAGGATTATGCAAGAAAATCGGAGGTGAATGAATATAAAGTCTGTTTTAGAACTCAGTCCATCACTGTTGATTAAACTAAGTGCAGTGGGTATCTTTAAAGTTGTGACTAGTGATGAATTTTACTTTATAATATTATGCTGAGTTCTAGCAGTAGTTTCCTTGGAAATAATGATTATGAAAAGGAAAGAAGTGATCAGGGATCTAGGCAAAATAAATTAATTGGCTTGCTTGACTTTGGTATGTTTAGTAAGATACTGCCTGATCCTGTATAGGTTACCTAACTGCTGATATGTTAACTCAGCTCCCATGATGTGCAGGAATAAAGCCCTGACTACAGTTCAGGTGGCCCGAGTCTGACTAGTAGTATGGGTGCCTGAAGAGGCTGGCATGGGAAGAGGAGAGGAATTATGAGGTGCTGCCTGCTACACCTCTCCTCAAGGGAAGTGTGTGTGTGTGTGTGTGTGTGTGTGTGTGTGTGTGTGTGTGTGTGTGTGTGTGTGTGTGTGTGTGTGTGTGTGTGTGTGTGTGTGTGTGCATGTGTTCTATCACAAGGTCGATGCCTGAATCCCCAGTGGAGACCAGGATTCTCACTGAAGGTGTCATGGGGGGGGGGGGGGCTATGAGTGCATTATATGTGGAAATCTGGGTATATCTTGCAGAATCCCACTGCACATCCTTTCAGACACTATGGGCATGTGCACATGGGAAGCACAGGATTTATGTTACAAGACCCCCCCCAAATTCTTCAGTGCTAATGACCAGTTCATGCTCTGATGCATTTGACCCTTAGTCCCAAGGAACAAATGAGTTGAAGGGGTCTTGCCCTACAGGAAAGAATGAATCTTCAGAGTGGCCTGATGGAGGCTTTGATGGTCATTTGTCACACTGGTCATAAAATGCAATGAAAAATCTGCTGGTATTTCTTTTGAAGATAGTACTGATGTGACTATCAGATTTAGAATCTTGGTCTTTCATGACATCAAAGTACCTAATGCAGCTCATTACTTCTAACCTTGCTGTTCAGCAGTCAGAGAGAAGCCATAATACTTTCTTTTATTTGTGGTACTAAACAGGACTCATTTAGTTTTAACTGTGCTTAGGAGTAGGAATGATTTGTAATAAGGTCCTTGGACCAGTTTATTCAGCCTTTATCAGTTCAGTCAATCAATGAAACCATTAAATAAATACATTGATCCTGGACCAGTTGCTGATAGACATTAAAAAAAAGGGAATTATTTAGCAAAAAAGATGAGGCCTGAAATATCTGTACAGTGAAGTGAGGAAAAACTGCAGAGCTTCCATATATAATTTGTGAAAATGAAGAGCAACAGAGTTTAAAAACAACCCTGGGGCAGTGCCAGCATCATTATGCATGGTCGTGAGGCAGAATGTTTCCATTTGACAACTTGATATACGTTGTGTATGACCCCCAAAAACCAACTACTGCTGTGAACATCAAACACCTAGTCACTGGAGCCTAGACAGCATAGTGACATGGTAAGTAGTAATGAATGCTTCAGAGAAATCCCACAAACAGCATTCCAATAAATCAAAATTAACTACACAGTTCTTCATAGCAGGCTAGAAATAGTAGAGCATTCTCTGCCTCAGCTCTGCTTCCATACTAATCACCCTACGTTTTTCTATTAGACCAGTTATAAAGATTTTCTTGCTGACAGGATCCACCAGTGAATAATGTCTCCACATTCACTGAACTCTAAGTGTAAACAACTATTTTAATAACTAAACCTGATTTACCTCTTCACATCTTCACCTGCACTCTCTTTTCTCTTTAAATGTATGTTGCTGGTTTACATTGTACTAGATCTGCTTGGACTTTAGATCTAGATCAATACTGATTTTATTTTATTTTATTTATTTTTATTTTACATTTGTTGGCCGGGCTAGTCCAGCTGGGATATATGTCCATTTTCAGTGGAGGCCCGGGGAGAAAAGCTCCACAAGCAGCAAAAAGCAAGAGCAATGGTAATTACAATAGACATTGGTACATTACAATGGTAATTACAATAGACATTGGTACATTACAATGGTAATCACAATAGACATTGGTACATTACAATGGTAATTACAATAGACATTGGTACATTACAATGGTAATCACAATAGACATTGGTACATTACAATGGTAATCACAATAGGCATTGGTACATTACAATGGTAATCACAATAGACATTGGTACATTACAATGGTAATCACAATAGACATTGGTACATTACAATGGTAATTACAATAGACATTGGTACATTACAATGGTAATTACAATAGACATTGGTACATTACAATGGTATTTACAATAGACATTGGTACATTACAATGGTAATCACAATAGACATTGGTATATTACAATGGTAATCACAATAGACATTGGTACATTACAATGGTAATCACAATAGACATTGGTACATTACAATGGTAATTACAATAGACATTGGTACATTACAATGGTAATTACAATAGACATTGGTACATTACAATGGTAATCACAGTAGACACTGGTACATTACAATGGTAATTACAATAGACATTGGTACATTACGATGGTATTTACAATAGACATTGGTACATTACGATGGTAATTACAATAGACATTGGTACATTACGATGGTAATCACAATAGACATTGGTACATTACGATGGTAATCACAATAGACATTGGTACATTACGATGGTAATTACAATAGACATTGGGGCATTACGATGGTAATTACAATAGACATTGGTACATTACGATGGTAATCACAATAGACATTGGTACATTACAATGGTAATCACAATAGACATTGGTACATTACAATGGTAATTACAATAGACATTGGTACATTACAATGGTAATTACAATAGACATTGGTACATTACAATGGTAATCACAATAGACACTGGTACATTACAATGATTAGTTACAAATTGCCTAAGTACAATTTAGCATTCCAGTAGGGAATACCTGATATGAACACACCTTTATGAAATTTATATTTAAGAGACACTATAGATTCTAAAGTCACACATAAGTTTCAAACGAAAACAGTAGTGTTAATTGGTTTGGATATTCCTACGCAAAGAACAAGGTTACAGTTTTACTATTCAGTCTAACAAGAGTACAGTATTTGATGTCATTTTTCTGTATATACATAATTACATGAGGAAAAAATCCTCTGAAAGGATCCACACAGTAATATCAGAGAATTAGCACAAGATAATGCTCAAAGAGGGTTAGAGTCAGGGGTGTCGGGGAAAGCATGGGTGGTTAGTCCAGGTTAACACAGGGGCATAGCCAGAGTGATTTAAGGTAGGGTTTGAGCTTGCTTTTAAATAGGTAAACTGAGGATAGGGAGGTTAGTTGACATGGGAGGCTGTTCCAGGTTTTACCTACTGTATTAGAGAACAGAGTGTCACCAGCTGAATTACTGGATTTAGCTATGTGTACAAGTAGTTTGTTAGATGAGTGTAGGGTTTTGAGATTGTTGTAGGGGGTGATTAGGGAAGTACGTATGGATGTATTGTTAGGATGATGCAGGATTTTACGGGCTACAATTAGCTGTTTGAAAAGTATAAGATTTGGCAATTCTAACCATCCTAGCTGATTTAGATTGCCACAGTGATGGGTTCTATAGGAGGACCCAGCTGCAAATCTGGCGATATTGTTATAGGAGGAGGAGAGTTTGCTCAGATTGCCTTTGCTTATTTTGGTATAGATCCGGGAGGCATAGAGTAAGGTAGAGATAAGGTGGGTGCGGGCAATGGTGACCCTAGCTGGAGGAGTCAGAAAGGATTTGATCCTGTGGAGGGAACCTAGTTTCTTATTGACTGTTTTTATGGTGTTGTTAATGTCTGGTTCGTAAGACAGGTTATTATCTATTAGTACTCTGAGAAGTTTAGTGGTTTGCTCAGGAGCTATTATAGTACCATTATTTGAGGTGACAGTAAAGTTAAGTGGGGAGGTTCTGCGGGTGGGGGTGAATAGTAACATTTTAGTTAGTTTTTGGGGGTTTAGGATAAGACACCTATGTAGGAGCCAATTTTCAACTGTGCTCAGGGTTAGTGACTGAAGTTCTGATGGGAAATTATCAAAGCATATGAGTGTGGAGTCATCTGCGTATTGGATACAGACAGCTTGTGGAATAACTGAATGGAGGTCATTAGTAAAGATGGAGAAGAGTAAAGGGCCCAGAATGGATCCTTGAGGGACACCTAGGGTGACTGGGAGGTGGGAAGATAAGGAATTATCCCATAGTACAGCCTGTTGCCCATTATCTAAATATGATTAGAACCACTGTATAGCAAGAGCATCCAATGACAAATTTTTAAGTGTGTTTATGAGGAGGTTGTGGTTAACTATGTCAAATGTTTCTGACAGATCTATAAAAAGGGCTGAGGACAGAATATCATTGTTGCAATTGCTTTTAATACTGTCAGTAAAGGATAAGAGAGCAGATGTGGTGCTGTGAAATGGTCTAAACCTATGTTGGCATGTGGCTAGTAAATTGTTCTCAAGTAGGTGTGTTAGCAGTTGTAAATGAGTACATTTCTCCATTATTTTTGCCAAAGGGGATAGTATGGCAATGGGCCTATAGTTAGAAAACTCATTGGAGTTACCAACTTTGTGCAGGGGGATGATGTGAGAGATTTTCCAAATTAAGGGGATGGTTCCTTCAGAAATAGTTTGGTTAATGAGGATGGACACGGGGTGGGCTATGACCTTTGCTGTTTTTTCCAGGCATTTTGCAGGTAGTAGATCTGCAGAGAGTGTGGTAGGTTTAAGTTTCTGAAGGAGGTTACAGATAAGGGATGTGGGCACAGGCTGAAGATGAAATGGGGGGGATTATTGGTAGATGTTGTGGTAGGGCAAGTGGTACAAAAATGTGTTAAATGAGTTGGCTATTTGGATGGGATTGTAGTGATCAGAGCCTGAGGGAGTAGGTGTTGCAGAGCGTCCCGGGTGTAGGAGATTGTTGATGCCTAGCCAGAATTTTTGAGGATTGTTTTGGTGGGTTTGTTGAAGCTGGCAGTAGTAGTTTCTTTTATCAGACAATATAGCTTGTTTTGTTTGGTTTCTTAGCTGTTTGAATTGTAAGTGATCCGAGGGGCTTTTAGTAGAATGCCATTTGGCCCATAGTTTATTTCTTTGGAGGATTATTTGTTTGGTAGGTTTGGACAGCCATGGTGCTGGTTTGGTTCTGGTTTTAATTTTGCGTAGTGGGGCATGGCAGTCAAGAATGGATAGGAATTTAGAATTAAAGAAGCTAACTACGTCGTCTAATGGGAGGTGTTTCAGGGGTGACCAGTTACAGGCGCTTAGTTCTGCTTGGAAACTAGTAGGGTTAAAATTTTTGCTAGATCGAATAGTTTTGTAGATGGCTGAGTTTGGAAGTTTGGTCTTATATCTAATTAGGTAGGTCAGTGAGTGGTCACTTATATCCTCTGGGAGGGTGTCAGTTTTGTAGGTTTGTTGGTGAGTATCCAGTCAAGGGTACTTGTTTTGTTGTTAAGTTTATTATTTTGGGTAGGGGATGTGATATTTTGGCTAAAACCATATAGGTTGACATTTGTGGAAGGGTGTTCAGATATGCTTGAGGTCCAATTTATATTAAAGTCGCCAAGTATTATGGTTTCTTGTGGGTAGTTAGTTGAGAGCCAGCTAAGGATAGCCTCTAGTGTGTTAGTATTGTTGCCTGGGGGAAGGTAGATACAGATTATATAAATGGCTTTACGTTTGTTAAGTTGTATTTTGGATAAAAGAATCTCTGCATTACTAGAGTGTGGAGGTTTAGGGTCTAGGGAGGTAACTTGTAGTCCATTCTTGTAAAGTATGGCTACGCCTCCACCCTTCTTATTATTACGGTTGAGTCTCAGGATACTATAGCCAGGAGGTAGGACTGCACTGTTTTGTATTGATGGGTTAAGCCATGTTTCAGACAGGCAGAAGATGTCAAAAGATGTCAAAAGAATGTACCTCTATAAGGGCATGCAGGTGAGTGATTTTTATTGTTGATGCTTCGAACATTAAGGTGGCCTATGAGGAGAGAGTTGGGGGGCCTGGTAAGCAGGTGTGAGGTAGTGGGAGTTGGTGTATCGATCTGTGAAGCTGTGTTTGAGGTAGGGCCTGGGTTGACTGTATTACTGTGCACTATACATTATAAACCACATCAGTAACTGTACATTTAGCTCTTTACTCTTAATAACTACCTCAACATTATAACAATCACCACCCAGTATGTTATGTTAGTGTGTCCAGTCTGAGCTTGGTCATTTTGTCTTTTGACCATGCTATATCTGAATGACAGGCTACCATCCAAAATCATCATCATCATCATCAGCCCCCTCTTTTTCCCATTTTTCTACATGAGGTCGGGATATCGTGTTAACTGTCACCATCTCTCTCTATTCAATGCCACACTTCTGCCTTCTTCAACACTCATGTCTGACTGTCGCAGATCTTCTTTCACACAATCCAGCTACCTCTTTTCTGGACGTCCATGTTTCCTCTTACCTTCTTCATGTCTGCCTCAAATCTTCTTCACCAGATTGTTTTCTGCTTTTCTGTATGTGTCTGAACCACAGTAATCTGTTCTCTTTGATCTTTTCAGCAATTGGAGCTACTTTGGCTTCTGCTCTTATGTCATTTCTTTGTCTGTCCCGCAGTGTGCATCCTACCACCCTTCTCAGGCATTTCATTTCCATCACCTCTAGCTTCTTCATCTGCTGTGCCTTTACTACCCAGGTTTCTGTACCACACAGTAGTACTGGACACACCACTGTCTTGTACACTTTACATTTCAGCTTATTTGGCATTCTTCTGTCATACACTACACCTCAGACTCTATGCCAGTTGGCTGCAGCCCCTCTGCTTCTAGCTTTCACCTCTTCATTCAGACTTCCCTTCTCCTCAACCACCCCACCCAGATACTTGAAGCTATTTACTGGTTCCACTATCTTCCCTTCTATCTCAATTCTCAGCTTCTTCTGATTTCCCCAATATGCTGCCATTACCACTGTCTTATCTGTGCTTAGTTTCATCCCATGTGCCTTCAGTTTTGCATTCCATTCTCATATCCTTTGCTGAAGTTCTTTTTCTGAGTCTGCCTGTAATGCCACATCACCTGCATACAGCAACTTTGTTGATCTGTCCCCTCCAATCTGTTTGCTAATGCAGTCCATCACCAGTATGAACAGCAGTGGGCTCAGAGCTGAACTCTGTTGTACACCCACTCCCACTGGGAACCCATCTGTGAGTCTGAATACTGTTTGTACTTGAGTGATTGCTTCCTTGTACATAGCCTGCACTAATTCTACCAATGTTTCTGGGATTTTGAACCACTGCAGTACTGCCCAGATCTGCTTTCTTGGGACCTTGTCATATGCTTTCTTCAAGTCTTGGAATGCCCAGTTGGACTCTTTCCTCATCTCTACTTCTCAACTATCTGCATTACTACAAACATCTGGTTAGTTGTGCTGCATCCTGATCTGAATCTGAACTACTCATCTCCCATCTTACATTCTACTACTTTACGTGTCCGTTTATCAATCAACCTCTCCAGAACTTTCATGCAATGTGATAGGAGTTTGATGACTTTGTACAGGCCACAGTTGTGGATGTCCCCTTTATTCTTGTACACTGGCACGAGTAAGCTTATTCTCCAGTCATCTGGAATATGCCTTCCCCTCCACACTGCTATGAGTACCATCAGGAGCCATTTCTCCCCACCCAGCATCTTTATCACATCTGCTGTTCTTCATTCAGAAGCTGCTGGAAATACTCCTTCTATCTGCCTTTGACGTGCTGCAGACTGGTGAGCAGGTTGTTGCTGGCATCCTTTATGACCATCCCAAATGTCAATCTAAAAATATGTAAATAATTAACTTCCACCATTTCTTTCCTAATGCATACAGATACAATGAAAAGAGCTGTACTGACTCATATATAACCTAATTAAAATTAATATTGCAAAACCTATTAACAGTCTGTTAAGGTGGAGATAGTCTAGGGGGCTGGATAAGGGACATAAAGTATCAATAAGTCTAAAATTTGCCATGTGTCAAGCTTGTCACCCTTAAATGGTGAGGAGGATCATTTTTCCCCAGTTGTGTGCTTTGATGATACTTTTGTTAGTCAAGCAGCAAGATAAGAAGGTCCCCTGGCAGCAATTTTTAGGAATCTGGGAGCAATCTTATCCATATCTGGGGAACCCTATTCCTTTATCTTTAATACTAATTTGACTGCACACCAGCTACCAACTTCTGGAAAAATTTAATTCTAGTAGTGCTTCTGTATTAGTAAGTAGAGCATTCTATTTAGGGCAAATTGTTTTTGTTAATACATAAAGTTAACAAAAAGTCATAACAGTCAACTTTGAACTTTTCTAGCAATCAAAGTGCCACAACATCTGGTGGGGGGTTACTTGACAGTGGCCAGAGTAAGAGGTTTCTTTAAACCTTTCCAGAAGGATTTAGGTTTTGAAAAATTAAAACCTATGAGATTACTGAAACATTGTTTTTGCAGTTACATCCGGCAAGGTGTTTGCATTTACACTTATGGGATCTGTCCATAACTGGTGGCTCAGTTGGGCTTTCTTTGATGTGTTTTCCCAGCATTCATTTTTTTTTTTTTGCTTACTATGTAAATTCTTAACTCATTCATGCCTATACCACCTTTTTTGTATACCGCCTTTTTAATAAACACAGATCCTTATGGAGTCCTGAGATGCAGAAGAGACCCCACAGATGGCAGGTAGAGGGTATAAAACTATAGGAAAAAATGCACAACTTACAAGCCTGTGGTACCTTTACATGATCCTATACAGCAAAGTTACCATGTTAATGGGACATGTGCTAAAAACTTACATCAGTTATATTATGCTTAACAGAAGACGGGTCTACTATCATGGCAGAATTTATTATTTGTGCCACAGAGTAGATATTTGTAGAGGGATGACTGGAGAGGTCAAATTGTCTGCCCGGCTAAGGTTTAGGTCTGCAAGTATGAGAGATCTGAATTAGAACCTTGATTAGGCCATCACAGTGCTCAGCAACAAAATGATGAGTGTTCTAATACCCAGAAACAATGTTTTGCCTTTTGACATATCCAGTTACAATACTGTTAATGCTTGCTTCTCTCTGTCTGAAGAAAAGGAGGATCTGTATCTGGACTGGGAAGGTAGGGCTGTCTGTTACCACAATGTACACATCACCAACACCTTTCTGCATGTATCTTACCCAAGCAAGGTTACTAATTAGATAAGCTTATAAGGTTTCAGCCATATTACAGAGAAAGGCAATATGTTGGGTACAGATAAATGTAAATAATTGCATGTACTAGTCCGAACTTATTACACAAATGACAGCCATTAACAGGAACAATCCTTAGTCTGTTGCTGGCGTCCAAGCATATATCAGAGGGACTTCCAAGGACAATGATTAATAGTAGAGAGTCCAAGTTTGAAAGCAAGTTACTGCTATGCATTAGAGGCAAAAAAGATATAAAAAGAAAAACTGTATAATTTACTTTCCCCACTTTTGATTGATTTTTTTTTCTTTTTTATAACAGGTATGTCTGATAGAGATCTGTAGATTAATATGTATGTGTCATCAGTGTAATGTGATATAGAGGGACACATAAAGGTCACGGTCTCCCTGTCTGAGTCTGCCTGGTAAATGAAGAAGCTGTACTGACTGCAGAATTACTCATAAGTCATAAGTGAAGATGACAGTAAAACTTGTAAACAAAAGGAGACTAAGCAAGATGGCCAACGTGCAGTTTAAATAGTAATGTGAGGAGAAGCAGCTGAAGAGGCTGAGTTACAGACTAGGTATTTCAACAAAAGTGACTCTACATCACGGCAAAACTATATATGCAGAACTTGTTCCTAGTACATAAAGGCATGCAGCCCTGACTATAATGACCTAAGGACTTGTGTTTTCATACCAAGCTACTAATGTTATCCTTCATGAGGAAACACTTGCACAACAGGGGGGAGGTGTAGGAACCCTCTAGTGATGCAACGCTTATACTGGCCACTTAGGAGAGGGGCACCTAGACTTTGCCCATCCTGACACAACTGCCATTAAGGGGAAAGGAGTGCTGTGTAGTTCCCTGGCCTGGGGACAATTATGATTCACCCTGAAATATGGATGGTCCAGGTCCTGGGGGGGGGGGGGGTAAAGTCAGACCCTCAGGCTGCTGGAACAAGGAAATCCCACCCTCAGCAGAAGGCAAAGACTGGGCAAAGGAAGGGTGCGCATGAACTCCTGCATGCTACCAGAATGACAGCCCCCTCAGGTCAGCTTTCAGTTGCAGGCAGGGCCCTAATACTTGAGCACAAATGGTCTTGTGATGTGCTTGAATGGGGAGGCTGTTAAAGAGAGAAAAAGATGCAGAAAAATGTTTATGGAGGAAATCGTTAGTAATGCAGAAAGTATTTGAAATTAGGTGTGCCTCAGAGGTTGCCTCCTTCTCTGGAATAGGCTTCCAATCCATGTGAAGCAAAGTTCTGACCTGTACTTATTAAAGCCAAACCTGGATCAGTGGATGAAGAATCATAAATTTACCCTGGGTCTAGTACCTATGTATCTTTTAGAGACGGAGAGAGAGAGAGAAGCTTGTAAATGGTCAACCACTCTTACCTACTAAGTTTATCTACCCCCCACAAAACCTTAGAGACCAATACCTTTCTAATATTTCTGGAAAGTATGGCTAGGTCTAAAAAGGCTCTTTAAGTTTATTAGCCTAGTAGTAGCCTAAGATTCTATGATCCTGTGATTAAGCAAGAGAGATTGGCATTAGATGTCAGCATAACTGCTTTCCTTATCAGCAGATGGCAGCAGAGTGCCCATTTAGAAGACAGAAGGAAAGCAGTTATGTCTAATAGCAATCATTTTAATTAGATGACACTTTGAATATGCCTGCAGGGCCAAACTGGATTCCTTACTCTAAAATACATCTTTATCTAATGTACCACAAGCTTCACCCCCATGAAGAGAATGGCCGATGACTGAGGAAGGTAAAATGACCAAAAATCACAGAAAGAGTAACTAACAAGGACAAAGAGGTGTCCAGCTTCAAAAACCTGACATTCATAAATAGCATACAAGTTCTTTCTGTGTCACTTCATCTGTGAAGGGGCCCTCTTCTGCAAGCCTACAACCAGGAAGTCAATCCTTCCTTCCTTCTTTGTAAATGCAGCTATTTTCCCCTGAAACTCCCCACCCTGCAAGGATCATATGCCCTTCAATGGGGCATGTTGTGAAGTCATGTACTTCACTGTAAGGGTGAACCCTATCCCCCAATACAGTCAGTTCATCCAACAAAGAAATTCCTGCAAATTAAGGCAAAATAAGGAAGGGCAACTAAATAATACAATTGATGTTTGTACTTGCCCATCTTACTAGAAACGCAAACAGTAGCCACTAGATGGAGGAGTTGTCAGACATACATGCATAGTGAGAGGGTAATCAGTATCCACCAAGGACATTTCCATAACAGATAACATGATACTACAATAATCTGTTTGTGAGATGTGAAACTGAGCTCTACTCAGTGAATGAATAATTGGAAAGAATCCGAAGCACTAAGAAAACTACCAAGAAAGCAGTATCTAGAAGATGGCTAAAAGGAGAAGCTTTAAAAGGTACCAAAGAAAGTCTGACTACTGGAGTTAAAGTCCAAACAACAGTGCCTCTTGAACATATAAACCAATGACTGACTGGCTATGGTACAGATGTCTACAATGGAAAAATTCTTGAAGCAAGCAGAGAAGCAACCATAACCTGTGATGAAGTAACCCTTAACAGCAGTATTTTTCAATGGGTAATTCACTACCTGATGACAAGTTGGGAGGGTGGCCTAATGGTTAAGGTGTTTGCCTTACAAACACAAGGTGCAGGGTTTGAGTCTCACAAGGGATAATTGGCTAGGCTTACAATGACTCGCAAGGGCAGTTAGCCTAGTACTAACCTATGAACATCCTATGAATATCCCAAAAGAAAATGCAGCTGGCAATCTATACTAAGGGGATTTGTTCAGCAGCTGCCAGCCCTTCTTTCCTTGCAGCAAAGGAGACATATAACTGTTCAGACTTATGAAATCATGTACACTCTTGAAATCATGTACTCTCTTGAGATCATGGTACATTCTAAAGGTGTGAAGGGATCTTTCTCCTATAAAACATGCATTCCCCCCACCCCCACCAAAGAAAACAGTGACATGAATAGAAGTTTAAGGGCAAATCTGACACCACTTTTGGATGGAAACATTGGTTAGTATTAAAAGACATTCAATCTTTGTGAAAGACTAGATATGTTTCCCCACAGATGAGGGCCTGTCTCTGAGATTCTGCCTGCAGAGGCAATGCTCACCAAAATCCACGAAAAGCATATTTTAGGATCACAGGATCATAGGAGGTTACTAAGCTAATGGCCCTGAGGCCCTTACAAGCCTAGCCAACAGTTTATCCCCAAAAACAAAACCTCAGTCAGCACCTGTCGCCCCTGTCAATGAGGGACACAGATGGAACCCCTGGGACAAATCTGAGGTTTCCCAACCACTCATCAAGGTTGCAATTGAAGAGGGTCAGCAAGATACTCTGTTTGACATGTATGGGAAGTCTATTCCAGAGACAGGGCAGCCTCTACGAGACAAACCTGTTTCTCCAGCAGGTTTTGTTGATGTCGCATATTAGATTTAGGTCTTTTGAGTGGGTAATGTGCGAGGAGCTAGATTATGGATATGGAGCATCTCTAGTAGGGCAGTGTCTGATATTGCCTTGTAGGTGAGACACAGATCACCTCTGAGCAATCTGTATGATACTGAGTAGAGTGATAGTGATTTTAGCCTGTCCGCATAGGACAGGTGTTGGAGGCCATGGGTTCTCTTTGTGAGGTATTTTTGTGGCCTTTCCAATTAGTGCAGGTGTTTGGAGATGTACATACCAAATGGGGTGTTATACTCAATTGTTGGCCTAATGAGGGAGGAATACAGAGAGGTAATAACCTCCATTTTTCTGGATGCAATCCCTTTACTTATGAGATGAACCAAGTGCAAGGCTTTTCGGACCACTGCCGCTACATGATGGTCGAATGTGAGATTGTTGGCAACCTGAGTACCCAAGTCTCTCACCACAGGTTGTGTGCTTAGGGAGTTGCCGTTGATGTGGTAATTAGTAGGGGCCATGTTTTTGCTGAATGGTATGATACATTTTTTTACGTTTAACTTAAGGCCATGACTTTGGCACCAGTAATTTGTTGCTGTGAGACCCTCTTGCAGTATGTTAACATCATCTGTGAAGTCAATGATAGCACCCAACTTAAAGTCATCTGCAAACTTGGTCAGCCACAGGCCTTTTATCTTTACCTAGACCTCTGAGAGGTAGATGCCAAACAGTAGGGGTCCCAAGACAGATCTCTGGGGAACACCACTAGTAACAGGTCTGCTGTCGGAGGTGGAGGCACCTATTTTGACCTTGTGTGTCCTAGTGGTGACCCAGTTGGCCATTCACCTGATAGACAGGGATTTACACCAAGTTGTGTTAGCTTTTTGATGATGCCTCAGTGGGGGATTGTGTCAAAGGCCTCGGCCAAGTCAAGGTAAGCTGTATGTACTGACTTTCCCTCATCCAGGGCTTTGGTGACAGTCTCAAAGAAGTCAACCAAGTTCAACAGGCAAGATCTGCCCTTGACGAATCCGAACTGAGTGGAATCAAGTGCTTGGAGATTGCCTATGCCCTTCTTTATGAAATCCATAATAATACGCTCCATGGCTTTACAGATCAGATTTGTCAAGCTAATGGGGCGATAGTTTTCAGGGTCAGTAGTGGCACCATCTTTGTGCAAGGGGATGACAATGGCAGTTCTCCACTCTGCTGGAATGAAGCCTGTACTTAGGCTGTGGTTGAATAGGGTGCTCAATAGCGAAGCTAGTTCTTGCTGGAGATGATGCCGAATACAGCCTGGGATACTATCAAGTCCCATGGAAGCTATGTTCTTTGCCTTGGATAGGGCCTTTTGATCTACAGAGATGTGAGTTGCAGGACAAGTATTGGGGATACTGAATGGGCCTGGGGGGGGGGGGGGTTGCACCAAACCTATCTTCTAGCAGGTTGGCTAAGTCTACAGGATCAGTGTAAGTGGTACCATTAAGTACTACTTCATAACAGAAAAAAACCTGGGTTTTGCCATGGAGGTTCTTGACGTAACTGAAGAAGGCTTTGTGATTTCCCTTTATTTTGGAGGCTAGTTTCAATTCATAATTGGCTTTGGAGGTTTTCACTAGTGATCTAATTTGCTTGTTGAGGCTGAGGAGGGAGTTTTTCCAATTTGGAATTTGTTCCTTTTTACCCCTGGAAAACAGTTTCTTCCTTTTGTTGTAAGGCCTAATGACAGAGGATGTTCACCAGACAGGTTTGCATTATCTTGAGGAGCAGGTTTTAGTTCTGTTGGGTATGTCTGAGTCCATGCAGTTGCAGAGGTGCTTGTATATTGCAGTGATGTACTGTTAAGCATAGTTGTCTGCATCCTCTGAGGGGGGCGGTGGTGTGAAGCTACCGATACCCTCCCTCAGGAGGTTGTAGTCAGCTTTTGAGAAGTTTTTTAGCCTGGTTATGGCTGGGGGGGAGGGGGTTAGGTGGGATAGAAACTTTGAATGAGAAAGACCAATGATCTGATCTCACCAGGGAAGAACATACTATGGGAGTGGTGCAGTGGTCACCCATGCTGGTGAAAACCAAGTCCAGAACATTATCTCCCCTTGTGGGGGATGAGATGAGCTGGTCTACTGTGTTAGAAATGATGAAGTCAAGGAATCACTGGGTGAGAGGATTAGTGCAGGAATAGATCACCCAGTCTATGATGGAGTAGTTGAAGTCACCAAGGATCAGGGTGTTAGGCGGTACCTTTATGGAGTCAAGTAGGTCCAGCTAGGAGCTGTGGGTGTCCTGAGTCATGGAGGGGGTCTACAGCTGGCTGTAACTTGGATGAGTGTCTTGCCAACTGTCAGTTGCACCTAGAGTAATTCCAGTGCGTCATGCTGGCAAGCCAGTCTGGTTGTGTGCTCGTCCTTAATGAAGATAGAGACTCCACCACCCTTAGTCTTCCCGACTTCATCTTGGAGTCGGAATGTATGGAATGAGGTATAGCCTGGTAAGGCAGGGGTGCTCTCCGCAGCCCTGAACCAAGTTTCCAAGACCGCACAGACATCGGCATCTTCCATTGTGAGGAGAGCCTCCAGTGAATGCATTTTTAGGTTAAGGCTCCTAGTGTTAAGCAGCATGACTTTTAATTTGCTTTTTGACAGATCTTTTATGTTGGAAGATTTGTCTTTGGGACATAGCCTTAAAAGGCACAATGGGGGAGGCAAGAGCCTTGGCCAGGATCCAGAATCCCACGGGTGACAGGTGGAGGCCATCTCTGGCAAAGCATCAAGGCCTATCAACCATGTCTTCCCAGGCAGACAGATACTGGATCCCCTTGGAAAGACACCAGAAATTAAGCCAATTGTTGAAGTAAGTTCTTTTTGGTTGGTATTGTGGTATCATTCTTGGTGATGGTAGGATGCTGCTTAGGGCTAGGGTCATACCTGCCTGGGACACACACTCTGAGAGCTCAATCATGTCTCTCTTCATATAGTTCAGGGAGGTACATCTCAAGTCATTCACACCAACATGGACAATGACACAGTCATACTTGTACCTGTTGTGGAGAGACTTAAGTGCATGCATGATGTGGCAGATTCTGGCACCTGACAGACAACTGACTGTGACCTTCATCTTGTTGAGAGCCTGGCTAGGGGGATATCAGTGTGTCTCACAACTGGATCGCCAATGACTAGTATGTTTGGTTTATTATTATGCCTTATCAGCTGCGTTGGTTTATTGTTATGCCTTATGGGCTGTGTTTGTGAGACACTGGTTTGTTATTTTCTGCATGTGACATGTTTGGTGTGAAATGTTTGTGAATGTATTTTGGAGGTCTCCATTGTTTAGGTAAGTTTTTATTGAGGACCTCTGCATAGGTGGGTTTGTGTTGTGCTTGGCTATGTGATGTGGTGTTTGTGCTAGGAATCTCCTCTTTGTCAGGAGTACTGATTGTGGTGTGAGAGAGCATGGATTTCAGGTTACTGATGTAGATGCATTTCTCGCAAGTAGAAGAATTATGTGCTAGGAGAAGAGTGCTGTTTTAAAAGACAAACTTCAAAAGCTGCCAAACCCACCATCCTGACAACAGAAGACTGAATCTATCAGTCATTAAATTCTAGTCTCAATGTGGTAAGGGATCTTTCAAAGAGGATGGCAATGAAAACTTTAATGAATGCTTGACTAGCCAGTAACAGGCCACAATACTAGTCCTCCAAAAGGATATCATGGGCAGAAAAATCTGAGCCATGCATCCTGACTACGATATACCTCATATACCTGAAATAAGTCAAAAGCACCTGCATCAAGAATGACTGGGACAGCACCCGATACTGCTCTTCCCATACAGAAAACCTGTTTCATTAGGGAGAAAATTTCTACTAGCAGAAGGTTTCCTAAAGCAGGAAACATGCCCTGAGGCACAACTGGCTGTCAAGTTGTTACTGTAACAGGCAGGCCTTCTTTGGCTCGTAGCGGAAAGGTACTGCCATGGATCTGACAGTTTGAAACCATATCCTTTTAAGCCAACAAGGAGCAATCAGGGTAAGTTTTGAGCTTTTTTCTCTGAATTTTGTGATTAGGATCTGAATCAAAGGGAAATGTTGACAGGTGGACAGGCTCTCCCTTGCCATAAGAGGGAGAATCCATCCATGACCAAATCCTTCTTGTCCTGCTGCCACATTCTCCCAAATGGCAAATAGGTTGGTCTTTGGGGTCCCTCACTCAAAGATCCTGACTGGACAAGGCTCCTGAGTCCTTACGTGCAACAGAGGACTGCAGAAGACAGTCCATGAATCCACCAGCATATTTCCTGTGTAGGGACCACTGCTATTCTACAAAGTGGATACAACTTTGTGCCCCCTTGTTTGATCAGGTACCACATGATGGATGGTTTGTCTGACTAAATCGGTGTGATCCTGGTTCACCTTATCAATGCTTTTATGGTAAGAATGACTGCTTATAGATCCAGTTGGTTTACGTGTAGCTCCATGTCCAGGGAGGACCACTTTCCTTGAAATGTAGAAAAGCTAAGGTGGGTTATCCTCAATCTGCAAATGAAGTATCTTATCACCAGGGCTGAAGAATGGTTCCATTCAGGATTGTAAGAACCATCATAAGACTGGTAGGGCTGTCCAACAGTCACAAGCAAAAAATCTGGGGTCTGACGCCTATAAGCATGCAGTGACCCTGCAGCTAAGAAAATCTCACTCTTTACTCCACCAGCATCATCAGACCTATGTAAAGGTATATAGTGATACAATACAATATGAATGAAAAGAGTCATTACTCAGAGGGTGCCATAACTCTGGAATATACTTCCCTTTGTACAGTGTCAAAGTATCTTTCTCCTGCTTTTTAAAAGGAGACTTGAAAGCTACACATTGAATAAAAAATGTCAACATGAGAAGAAAGCAATTAAGTTTCTTGAAGGCCAGTAGTTTGCAAGCGTGATTAAATGATGTATGAACCTATAATCAAAAGCCATATGTCCTAACAGAACACCTGAAATTCCTTCTCTTGCAGGACTGTCACTACTACAGCCAGCATCATGATAAATACTGCAGGGGCAGAGAAGAGACAAAAAGGGCAGTAAGATGCACATAAAGTGATGTTCCCCCAATGTGGAAAAAAAAACTCATGTGCGCACTTCAGGTACTGATGTTCCAGAAAGCCTCCTTCATGTCCTGTGATACCATTCAGTCAGCATATGTCACTACAGGTATGACTCAATGGAAAATCACACTTTGGAACATGGCACACCAAATGTGAAAGCTGAAGTCATTGAAATCCAGAACAAGATGGAAACTGCTGGCCTCAGTCCAAAGCAGGGAACATGTCTACAGGTTCTTGGAGGAGTATAGTTTCTGCCTGTTTAAAGACTTCTATGGAAATAATATGGTCTCTAAAAGGAACCCTTTCTGGAGGAAGGTCTAAGAGCCCTAAGGTAAAAGAAAAGAGATCTCAATACAAACTTAAGTAGATATGTAAGGGATCTAAACCCACACTTCCTGACAAGCCATACTCCTTGATACTGTTGATCTCTGCATCCCATCCTATCCTCACCTCTGTCAATCCTTAACCCCTTTGTAAAAAAAAAAAATCCTTATCCTTTCAAGACTGAGAGTCAGTCACAAGAGATTATTGGGTTATTTATGTCAATCTGAGTGGTTACAATATGTCTTGGCTTTCACTTCCTCACCAATCAGGCA
This sequence comes from Protopterus annectens, assembly GCF_019279795.1. Taxonomy (NCBI): domain Eukaryota; kingdom Metazoa; phylum Chordata; order Ceratodontiformes; family Protopteridae; genus Protopterus; species Protopterus annectens. Next base: position 1,328,428,614 of record NC_056741.1, on the reverse strand, counting down.
CTCCTTCTATGCCTTCAAATCATCTCCATTTAAACCCTTCTATTTTGAAGGAATTACTTCTCCTGGGTACTACAGAACCCATTCCCACTCATCTAAATGGAACCTGTTTTATTCAAGATTTTTCCTGGCCCTCAGAAAAGAGTGAAAAATGAGAAGCATTCTGGATTTGTCCATTCTCAATTTGTTTCTGAAAGTCCCTACATTCATAGGTTCATAGGTCTGTACTAGGCTATCAGCCCTAGGGCCTATGCAAGCCTAGCCATAACAATTCCCTGGATATTTCTTCCCACAATATTTACTTCTCCGGGCCCCTGTCTAGCAGGGCGACTGACATGATCCCCGGGGTGAATTTCCTATCTCCCATCCAATCATCAAGGTTCCTTTTGAAGAGGGCCAATGAGGCGCTCTGCTTGATATGTATGGACAGTCTATTCCAGAGTATGGGGAGTCTCTGGGCCAGGAACCTATCCCTCCAGCATGTTTTGTTCATTGTGATGACAAGGTTTAGATCCCTGGAGCGTGTGACTCTGAGTCTCTGCAGTCTTTACTTTCAATGATTCTGCCCCAAGCCTGTTTGGTTACCTTGGGCATAAAATATGCATATCTGTATATTCCTATTCATATGGACCACAAGAGGTTTTTAAGGCTATCTGTTTTGGAATATTATTTTCAGTTTTATACTTTGCCATTTAGGCTATCTACAGCACCAACAGTTTTCACAAAGTACCTAATTCTGGTTGTCGCTTTCTGCAGACTTCGGGGAATTCATAATTTCTCTTACTTGTACAATTTTCAATGTTGCTACAAGTGAGAAGCTCCTTCTTGATCTCAACTTTACAACAAACCTGCTTCTCTTTCTGGAATTCATCATAAACATCAAAAACATCCATTCTGATTCTCCTTCCAGGATTTTCTGTTTCTGGGATGCAAGCTCAGTTTTTTTTTTGTCAGTGACTGCCTTCCTTCATTCCTCTTGAAAAGGTAACCTTTTCCAAAGGAATATTTTCAGTCCCTTATTCCCTTAGCTGTGAGCAAGGCAAGACAAACTTTGGTTAGTAATTCCACAACTATGATGATATGAAGGACATTTCACCTGACCTGTGTACAAAACAAGACAGACTAAAACATTTTCACTGCTTGTAATTTACTATCCATGCAGCTCAAATTGCTTAGTGGTAACTTGTTGTGGCTATGTTGTGCAGGGTCCTGGGTTCAAGACTTGCAAGGGCTGGTTATTTTAATTAACAGTACATGCTGGAGGGACAGGTTCATAACCCAGAGACTGCCCATGCTATGGAACATACTTCCCATACATGTCAAGCAGAGCACCTCACCGACCCTCTTCAAGAGAAATCTTGATGAGTGGATGGGAAACAGAAAATTCACCCCAGGAATAATTCCAGTAGCTCTACTCGACAGAGGCACTGGGAACTAAGGTCAGGTGGCACTATGCCAGGGTAATCCTATGGCTAGGCTTGTAAAGGCCACAGAGCCATTAGCCTAGTACACACCTATGAACCTATACCCATCATTAAGAGATTCTGACTGCTCTGGTTTTGTATTATCTGTTGTTTAGCTTCTACCCACATATCCTTATCTGACAGAACAGAATCATTTTTAATCCATGCACCCAAATACTTCACATTATCGTGTTCTCATTGAAATGCCATGTTTACCGCTATAGCTTTTGTTTTATCTTAATTTCTTTTATATCTTGAAAATACTTGAAACTGTCTCAAAATGTTCCATAACATTGAAATATTCTTTTATGGATTTGTCAAATACAAAATAATATAATAACACTAACTCTTCTTTATTGCCATTCCAATGATATCCATGTGTTTGTGAGCCCCTTATGTTGTTTTTTTTGCCAGTGGCTCTAAATATAAAGCAAATAACAAAGGGAAACAAGGACATCTCTGCCTGAACTCTCTGTTCAGACACCCCATGTGAAAGAAAAAACAACCCGGCTCTTTGACCCTTTCACATAGCCTCCTAATTAATCCTATTACTGTATCAGGGAATGCAAATGCTGCAATTGCAGTACTCATAAAATCCCAGCTGCCACTAGCAAATGCCTTCTCTGCATCAAGACACACCAACAGCAGCAGCATTTTCCTATACTCTACTTTCCTCTGGATCATCATTGTTTATTAATTTTGAAAATGTTTGCCTCCCATCCACAAAACTACACCAATCCATAGGTATAAATTTTAGTAACACCTTTGCCATTCTTGCAGTTAGCATAGATATAAACACTTTATACCTGTGGTTTAAAACTGAAATTGCTCTATATGAAGCTGAGTCTGAAGGGTCTTTACCCTTTTTGAGTATTACAGCCAACACAGTTTTCTTCAAGATGCTGATACTGTCCCTAATTTTAAAATGTTGTTACACAAAACATTTCAGATCCTTATCACTTTCTTTCCTCCTCAGGAATACCATTTGTACCTGAAGACTTCCCTACTGATTGATCACACATCACCATTTTTTATCTCATCTCTTCCTATCTTAGCCATTAATTCTTGAGCCTCATCTTCCACTAGCCTTGGCATAATAAGTATTCCATAAATATTTCCATTTATGCCTTTTCTTGGTTTTCACATTCTTCTGCTTTATATAAGTTTTCATATAATTTCTGAAATATTTCCAATATCTCTACAGGACCTCCGGTTAGTTTTGTGATCATAGGCTCCCTAAGTCTGGGAACAACCCTTTCTGCATTCTGGTGCCTAAGTTGTACTAAGAGTTTTGTGCTCTGGAGTTGTTAGGGAAAAAAACTTGCTTATCAGCACCCTTTCTGAATACATGTATATTATCCAAATATTTCCTTACTTTCCCTTTAGCACTCAACAACTTCTCCTCCTCCCTCTTGTTCTGTGAGATTTCCTTTATTCTGCAATACTTTAACAACCCAACTAAATAACCCCCATTACTTCTTTCCCATATCTGTTATCACTTATTTCTACCACATTTTAAACGTCATTTCTATTTTAGCCCACCCCTAAGTATCCCTTCTGAAATGTTTTCCCAATAACTCTCAAATCATTTCCAATGCTCATTCATTAAATTTCTTTTTAAAAATTAATAATAAAGCATTAATAAATACTCGGAGGCTCTGAGCAAAAATTTACCTAAACAGCAGAGGCCTCCAAAGCAGACATCCAAGCAACTGACACCTCATGACACACCACAGGCAACACATAAACCACAAAATCAGTGTGCAAAGCAGTCACAGCCCTTAAGGCCAAATACAACACCAAACATACTTGTCATAGATGACTCTATAGTCAGACACACTGACGTCCCACTCACCAGGCTGAACAAGGAGAGGGTCACAGTAAGCTGCCTATCGGGCGCTAGAATCCGCCACATAACACAAGCACTTGGGTCACTCCACAGCAAGTACAAATATGACACAGTCATTGTCCATGCTGGTGTGAACGACCTGAGACGTACCTCCCTGGACTACATGAAAAGAGACATAGAGGAGCTCTCTGATTATGTAGCCCAGGCAGGTATGACCCTGACCCTGAGTAGTATCCTTCCTTCACCAAGAATGATGCCACAACATAGAGACAAGATGATCAGCTTCAACAATTGGCTTAATTTCTGGTGTCATTCAAAGGGGATCCAGTGTCTGTCTGCCTGGGATGACATGCTTGACAAGCCACGCTGCTTCGCAAGGGACGGCTTGCACCTGTCACCCCTGGGATTCCGGATATTGGCTAAGGCTCTTGCCACCCCCATAGTGCCTTTTTTAGGCAAGGCTCAAATTCTAAACCTACCACCCTAGAAAACAAAAATGGGAAGAAACTAAGGGTAATGCTGCTCAATGCCAGAAGTCTAAATCTCAAAATGCACGCACTCGAGGCCCTTCTCAGTATGGAGAACATCGATGTCTGTGCTGTGACTGAAACCTGGTTCAAGGCTCCTGAGAGCACCCCGGCACTATCAGGTTTTACCTCATATCATGCATTCCGGCCCCAAAACCCGGACCACACCACAAAAGGAGGGGGTGTATCCATATTCATCAAGGATACCCACACCTCCAGGTTGGTGGCAACGCACAAAGCATCAGAAACCATCCAGGTGCAATTAACCATAGGCAAAACTGCTCTACAATTTGTAGCATGCTACAGGCCACCCTCTCAAACTCAGGAACCCCACACAGCCTTCCTGAAGACACTGGAGGGTATAAATGTATCTCCAAACACCATTATATTGGGTGACTTCAACTACCCGAATATAGACTGGGAACATTACTCAAGCCCCAACTTTCTAGCCCAAAAGTTCCTGGAGTTCATAAATTCAAATGCCATGGAACAACTAGTCACCGTTCCCACAAGAGGAGAAAATATACTAGATCTCATCATCACAAACATGGGGACAAAATGCTCCACACCGGAAGTATATCCCTCATTGGTGAGATCAGATCACAAACTTATCTCACTGGAAATCCACATCCCGCCCCCACCCCAAACAAAAAAGACCACAGTGAAGAACTTCTCTAAAGCAAACTTCACACTACTCAAGACTGGTGTGGTATCCTTCAAGGCCCCCGAGCCAGTGGAAACCACAATCCAAGCTGTGGAAGCCCTTACAAATGCCTTCTACGAACACCTCCAGGACTGCATGGATCAGGCAATCCCTAATAAAACCAAGACTCTTTCCAACAGGGGCAAGCGTCCAGTCTGGTGGACCCCAGCCATAAACAAACTTTACAATAAGAGGAGAAAGCTGTTACATGATAGAGCAAAATCCATAAAAGAGAAGACACCCTTGATCATTATTAGTAAAAAAATACGAGCACTCATAAAATCATCCAAGGCCAACTTTGAGAGAAAAATTGCAATAGATTCAAAAGACAATCATAAGGCCTTCTTCAGCTATGTTAGAAACCTGGGTGGGAACTCCTAGATATGCGCAGAATTAGTCCAAAATGATACAAAAATCACTGAACCCACAGACAATGCCAACATACTGGCAGACAGGTTCAGTGCAAACTTCACCCCCCTCTCCCCCCCAAAAGGAGAGATAACTATCCCAGCGGAGTGTAGCCTCCCAGACATCTCAAATGCGCAGGTGAAAGCTGCTCTCTCTAAAGCTAAAAACACAGCATCAATAGGACCGGATGGTGTCCACGGCTGTGTGCTACACAAACTCAACGAGGAACTAAACCCGCATATAAGGCAGCTGTTTAATCTTAGCCTTACCACAGGATACGTGCCCAAGGAGTGGCGTACGGCAACTGTGGTCCCACTCCACAAGGGCGGTGCCTCTACGGACCCTGGTAATTACCGCCCCATAAGCTTAACAAGCCTGGTCTGCAAAGCTATGGAGAGGATCATAATGGAACTCATAAACAAAGACATAGGGGACTTGCAGACATTGGACCCGACCCAGTTTGGCTTTGTCAAGGGCAGATCATGCCTTTTGAACTTGGTCGACTTCTTCGAAACAGTCACCAAGGCCACTGATGAGGGAAAGGCAGTCCATACAGCCTACCTTGACCTTGCAAAAGCTTTCGACACAATACCCCACTCGGGTACTATAGAGAAACTTACCAGCTTAAATGTAAACCCATATGTCACAAGATGGGTTGCAAACTGGCTAAAGGACAGAACCCACAGGGTTAGAGTTGCTGGCGCCATGTCAGACTCCAAGCCGGTCACAAGTGGTGTCCCACAGGGCTCAGTCCTTGGCCCCCTGTTGTTCGGCATCTACTTCTCAGAAGTACAGGCAAACATAGGAGGACTATGGCTGACAAAGTTTGCAGTTGACTGCAAACTGGGCGCCATAGTGGAAAGTACATCGGACACAGATATCCTTCAGAGGGGTCTCACGGAAACTGAAAACTGGTGCCAGAGCCATGGCCTGAAGTTAAATGCCAAAAAATGTATAGTCATACCCTTCGGGAAAAACAAGGTAACCCCAAGCTACCATATAGGTGGCAATCCATTAAGCACAGAAGAGGTTATCAGGGACCTGGGGACCCAGGTTGACAGTGGCCTTTCTTTTGACACTCACATTGCTAAAGTGGTTAGAAAGACCTTCTACATTGCCCACCTGATCATGAAGGGATTCACATCCAGATCAAATGAGGTCATTGTTCCCCTGTACTCTTCACTTATCAGACCAATGATCGAGTACAATGCTCCATTCGGGATGTATCTCACCCGACACCTGCAGCAATTGGAGAGACCCCAAAAGTTCCTCACCAAAAGGATAAAGGGACTCCAAAATCTGTCATATGCTGCCAGACTGAAGAAACTCCAGCTCTATTCAGTCACATACCGCCTGCTCAGAGGTGACCTGTGCCTGACATACAAGGCCATGTCCAACCCGGAATGAATGGACATGCTCCACCTCAAAAAATCCAAATCTACCACATCCACTAGAGCAAGCGACTTAAACCTTAGCACGGATATAAATAGGACATGCTGGAGGGATAGATTTGTCACCCAGAGACTCCCTATGCTGTGGAATAAAATTCCGGTCCATGTGAGGCAGAGAACCTCGCTGGCTCTGTTCAAGAGAAATCTTGACCGGTGGATGGGAGATCGTAGGTTTACCCCGGGAATCATCTCTATGTCACTGCTGGACAGAGGCACAACAAACTAATAGGCACAGTATTTTTTAACATAAGGGGTGGCGTAAGCCACAAAACTTTGGGCTAGGCTTATAAATGCCTTAGGGCAGATAGCCTAGTATAAACCTATGAACCTATGAACCTATAATCAGTATCTCATTTTTACTTTACTACCATGTATCTTTATCTTACTCTTTTTTTTTTTGGTACATGATCTGTAATAGTTATTGGATGGGTTTCAAAGCTTTCAATTAAATACAAATACTTCTATGAAATGTACTTTCTATCCAGTTTAGCCCAGTTATTGTTTCTTGGGGAATAATATATACATTCTGTCTGAGCTCTGACTAGTAAATTCACATCTCCCATTCCAAATACTCTATCTGATACTTTTCTTCATAAATATACCCTTTTTTGTTATATATTTCCTTCTAGGTCCCCCGATACGTCCTCTCTATTGTAAATCAGGTTTCAGTCCCCAAACATAAACAACATTCCCAACTGAAAGCTAATTATTTCTCCCCAAATTCTCTTAAGCTACATACCAGTAGTTTGAGGTGGAATAAAAATACATGCCAATGTAATCCTCCTTCCTAGGCAATAATCCGTTGTTACCACAAATCTACAATTATTGCCTTTCTTTTTCTCTTCCATCACTATTGGATCCCACTTGCAATCAACATCACCCCCCACACATGCACTTTTCTTTTGTACCTGTTACTCTGATAAATATTCATTCTGAAAGTTCTCTCTTTGCAAAATTCACAGGCTCACTTCAATCCACGTGTCTCCTCTAACACTGCTATTTATACTCTACAGTTATTAATATAATTCAGTACTCTTTGGGTCTTGTCTATACCCACAATGCAATTAGCATTCCATGAGAAAATTGATAAGACGGTCATTTTAAGAAGCTATTACTTTCACATATTATGCATAACCTCAACTAAACTTACCAACTACCGTCCCACAGCAATCTTATCCCCCCCATCAAAAATCCTTGAAAAATGTATTCATTGTCAGTTGATGATACATTTACTTACAAATAGTCTCCTCATCAACACCCAACATGGCTTTCGCACATTCCATAGCACCACCACAGCGCTCATATTCTTCACCAATACTGTCAATCAATATAGGAACCAAGGAAACCTAGTGTCTGCCCCCTTCCGTGATCTGTCCAAAACATTTGATACAGTATCCCACAGCAAACTACTTACTATCTTAACAAAAATCAAAAGTCGACAAAGCAGCTGAACAAAAAATAAATCAAAAAAAAAAAAAAACAAAACTGCTCAAGGCTGGAAAATACGAAATCACAGACTAGCGTAACTTCCACTTTATTCCAGGCTTTCATAAAAAACTTCTTCAGAACCAAAAGAAATGTTATATCAAACATTCATTTAAATACTGCACACAATTAAAATCAATTAATCAATTGCATAATGTAAAATCGTAATTAAAGAGCCCTTTACAAAAAAACTAACTCTTCATTCATCATTATGCACTATAGAATGGGCATAATTGAATACATTACAATAACAAACATTATAAAACATATGCTTCACGATCTTTTAAGAAACATTTTTGTTTTCTGTCCTGGAACACTGTGAACCTGATAACGGGGGGGGTGATTACAGGAATTTTTTGGCTCAAAGAGAAACTAGATGGCAAATTAAATTACAGGCGGATCATTTTCCTGGGTTAAATGAAGCCATCAATATTAAATGTTTCTTAAAAGATTGTGAAGCATATGTTTTATAATGTTTGTTATCGTAATGTATTCAATTATGCCCATTCTATAGTGCACAATGATGAATGAAGAGTTTACTTGCTATCTTAGCCAAACTCAACCTAAATAACCCCTCATCGCTCTGGTTTCAAGACTACCTATCCAACTGCCAATAAGCAGTTAAGTGGCATAATTCCCCCTCCCCCATTCTCCCAGTATCAGTAGTTGTACTACAAGGATCCATACTGGGACCCCTACTATTTAATATCTTTACAAGCACCCTCCACACCGCCACCCAGCAAGATACAATAGTCCAATATGCAGATGATACTACACCGATCTGCTCAGTCACCACACTCCAAACACTCTAGACTAAAACCCAAGAGGCCATCTCCAATATCGAAAACTGGTTAAAAAACTCATAACTATACTTAACCCCAAAAAGACTCAATTTATACTTTTCCACCTACCAAAACTATTGACTCTTCTGCTCTTTTCTCTATCAATTCTGCCAATAAAACACACATCTCCCCAGTATCACAAGCTAAACTTCTTGGTGTAATACTTGATCAAAACCTAAAGTTTGACAAACATATAGCACAAACCATATCCAAAGTTCATAAAAAACGTGGAACCCTATACCATTGCAAAAACTATTTAACCAAAAACACCAAAATTACTATATCACCTTCTCTCTACATTGCTTTATGCATCCCCTGTATTAACAAACCTTAATATGACAGACCTACATAAATTGTCCATGTGCTATAATAAAATAGCTAGATTTGCAACCAGCTCTAATTACTGCTCCCACCACTGTCACTTACTAAAACAATTATGTTGGCTAGAACTCGCCAACTTACCAAACTATAACCAACTCACCATGTCTCATTACTTGCTGTACCACACAAACAAGATTCCTGATGTCTCAGGCTTACTCAACTTTCACAATTCTACTCGCCAACTAAGATCCACAAGCAAACCCTTCTTGAAGTAGCTAAGTGTAAACACAGTGCTGGTGAATCCCTCTACTCCTACACAGTTGCTAAAATCTGGAATTTTCTTCCACCAGATATCAGACTGCAAAACAGCAGTCCCATCTTTAAAATCCAATTAAAAGCCCACATCAATCTCATCTGACAATGTACCTGTACTGACCATGGCTAGCCCTACTACCACCATTCATATAAATCTTCCTCTGGCACTACTCAAATTCAAACACATAGAAAAAAAACCTACCATAATGAATTTTAATTTTAAATATATGTATATAACTGTATATATTATTACTGCACTTTCTTACTCAAATACATTATATTTTCTGTTTTACTACTGTACATTCTATATATTGTACACTTCTGTAACTTCTCATTATACTATGCTATAATGCACTATTGTTTGCTTGATTAATTTGTACTCATCTCTGACTTTTGTATTTTTATGATTGTCATGTGTGTGGAGCTTTTCTCCCCGGGTTTCTGCTGAAAACAGGCATCTGATTGCCCAGTCCAACCCAGTAATCAAATATAAAATAAATATAAAATACATACATAAATAAATAAACAGTTTTTTATGATACATGTTTCCAACTTTCAACTTACATGCACAAATTAATGCTTGGCATGCTGAGATTTTTTGCAGTTGGTGTTTCTCATCCCTGTTTGAATCCATATCATACTTGCACAAAACTTGCTACAACAAAAACACTCAAGAAACAAGGAACTAGATACATTTTCAAAATTCAACTAATTTTTACTCAAAGTAAATACAATTATATACACTTTCCAGAAAAGGATGTTAGCCCTCCATATAGGAGCAAATGCCCTCAGAGAACACCTACGTCCACATACTTTACCTATTCTAAAGTTAGGTTTAACCATGCTAGAAGTGCATGCTACAACCTGTGTCCCCTTGCAAAGATGCCATATATCCTTTTCCTACCTTTATTTCCCTCCTTGAAATGAAAAACAGTTTGTACACTCTCAAGTTAACTGATTTTTGCCTTAAAAAGTACACTGGCTACCCTTAAATGAACAAAGTAAATTGCATACTTTTGCATTTAATATTTAAGTATTAATGCTGCTAGGAATGCAACTACTTGCAAATGTATTAACTTCTCTCTGTATCAAATTATCATTTATTTTCACTAAGCTGCTTGACAGTTTCCCTTTAAACACAAATCATAATGCTTCCTTAGTAAATTCCTGATTAATCACCTGAAACCTTAGGCTTACTGTCACTGATTTGTGCAGCTTGCTGATGGGAAAAAAAGAACAGCTAATAAATGTACAAATACATGAAACAGCACATTTCAAATACTGTAAAACTAAAATGTTTCATGCTTTCCATTTTCTAGCCTGTTTGCTTAGAAAGAAAATCCTCTGCAGCATAAATTAAGAACATTAATATACACTTATACCTACATAAAACAGTGAAAATTATTATATTTTAGTACACATATATGATCAGTACCATTTACATCCCCCCTAGCAGCCCAAGATCACATCTCTAATGAACAAATAACTTCTAATTTGAGCATTACAAGTGGTTAGCTTTAAAAGTAATTACAAAAAGTTATTTTCTCATTTTTTTCAAACAACCAGTCTTACACCCTGGAAGTCTGCATACTCTTAACACACTTAAATACATTATTTCACCTCAATACTTCAATTATATTCAATGAAACATGCAAAGTGTCGCAAATAAAACTAATAAAAAAAAAACAAAAACACTAGGCCGCAGTCTAAGACACCACAAGTATTTAGTGTACACCTCCTTTATTCAACTCTTTTGTCAACAAGACTTCATCAGAAATAGTAAAAACAATACACAAATCAACTTAAATACTCTAACATAATGAAACACAGGTAAAACACTCTTAACACACTTAAATATCTTCTTTCACCTCAATACTTCAATTATATTGCCTACCCTTGTACAGCTTTCAGTCTTACAGATTTTTTTTCACCTATGCCAGCTCTGCCACTTTCTCAGCCCACTCCATTTGCCCTCACCATGCTTGGGCTCAAGCCACTCTTCTACCCTACCCCTATTCCCACCCACCCCACTTCACCTAAACTTATACCACACCCAATACAATAAAACAGCCAACCAGTTCACTGACACATCCAACTGGTCTACCTCCTCTACTTACAAACTCATATTACATGCCCACCTAACTCACTTCTCTCAATCTACTCCAAGAAACTCCAACAAAAATAACATATAACTTCCAGCCAAATAACTCTTCCTTCCCTTAACTTATGTATAACATTCTATTCTCTTCTTCCAGTTTACTCTCATAATTATACTAAGCATACTCACACCATTGCAACATCCTACCACACCTCCCTTCCCCCATGATTCTATTTTCCCCATCTCTATACTCCTAGTCAACAAACACCCACCAACTTCAAAATTGTAACCAGTCTCTACTCAGTAGGAAAACAGGCCCTCTTCTATTACAGTTACATCAAGGAGAACTACCCGACTCATAAATCGGGATCAGACCTAAGAGATAAATATAAAAATGGTACCACTTCCCTCATCACACTTCTGCTTTCCCACTCTGTGGAGACATCCACACAAACACAGCACCAAACCAACCAAACCCCATCTAACCCATCAGTTCCCACCATTACCAACATACAATCCACTAATCCTAACCATAATCTACTATTAATGAGCATAAACCTCAGAAGAATCTACAACAAAATTCCAGATCTCTATACATGTATTGCATCACACAATCCAGGCATTATAATCATCACTGAAACTTGGCTAAAACCAAACACTAAAGATGAAGAAATCCCCCACCCCAGGATACAACATAATAAGAAATGACAGAATACACAAAAAAGCTGGTAAAGTTGCAACACTTTGCATTGCTGATATGTATAATCCCCCAGCCAACAACATTCCCATTCTCAAAGACATCATTCAATGGTTTTCCACTAATGTAAATAAAGAAACTATTATACTTGGGGATGCAAACATAGACTATTTACTTGTAAACACCGACTCCCCTACCCTCTCTATTAACCTATTCAATTTCACTCAAGTAATCACCTCACCTACTAGAATGGACAAACACAGTAACAAGCACTTACTACCAGACTGGATCCTTAGCACCTCACATTCAAACATAAACACCTTTGGCTGTCTCACAGACATCAGGGACTATCTCCCCACATTTATCACAAGGCAGACTAACCACACCCTTAAACATACAGTACTAAAGCAAGTACGTAGATTCATATTTTTTTAACAAAGACACCCTTATAAATATCTCTTCCAATATAACTGGAATACACTAAAAACACCTACCACTAGAAGACGTTTTTAACTATTACAATAACACATTCCTTAAGATACTAAATGAGTTCGCTCCCATAACAAAAAGAACCAAAAGCAACCCTGCTCCATTGCTCAACAAAGAAACTAAATGGCTCCTGCTCAACAGAGACAAAGCCTGGTAGACATAAAATAAAGATAGAACACCATAAAAGTGGAATATTTTAGGCAACTTACAATCAGTGCAAAACAACAAGTCAAACTAGACAAAATTGCATTCTTTCGCCAATTTCAAGGAAATCACTACCACAATCCCAAGCAATTCTAGACAACCATAAAAGCCCTACTATCCCAGTCAAGACATCACCCCATGTTCTATCACAAACAACAAAGACCCCACAGCCACCCAATTCAACACACACTTCATTCAGTCTGTTCTCTCTCTACTACAGTCTAATCCACCCTCTGATCTTGCTATCCCTACCAGCCATACTCACAACATGGCTGTCTTTTCTTTCAACCAAATATCTACCTCAACTATCATGCTGACAAACTCCTATCCAAATGTCTTAAGCTAGCTGCTGACATCCTGGAATACCACATCTCAATACTCATAAACAGATCACAGAAAAAAAATATGTACCCACTCTGAAAAAAAAAAACACATACTATACCATCTCAAAAAAGGTGGATCAGCCACAGACGTTTCCAACTACTGCCCCATTGCAATTCTCTCCTCTCTGTTCAAAATCTTATAAAGATGCATACAATCCCAATTCCTAACCCATCTCATAAACTGCAAACTACTCTACCCTGATCAACATGGCTTTCAACCATACCATAGCACAACAGCAGCTTTGCTTTGTTCTCAGAAACCATAAATATCAACAGAAACAACTGTAACCTAATATCCTCCCTGTTCCTGGATGTGTCAAAAGTATTTAACACAGCATCCCTCCAACTCCTAATCAATGAACTATCTCCCTATCACTCTCATTCAGCTCTTACTTAATTCTGTAGCTATCTCTCCAAAAGACAACAGGCCATAAAATGGAATAAGGACCTATCCCCCTTCTTCTCTGTTTCCATCAGTGTACCACAAAGGTCAATTCTAGGCCCAGTTAATTTCATTATTTTTACAAACAACCTGCATAAAGCCAGCAAACCTGACACATTAGTACAATATGCTGATGATGACATCATCTGCTCAACCTCAACCCTTGCACTACTTCAACAAATAACTCGAGACTCCTTCACTTCCACAGAATCATGGCTAAAGGCTCATCAGCGTATCTTAAATCTTAAATACCAAAAAACAAAATGAATGATTTTTATGCCCAGGTCTCTTTCAACAACCAGTATACCCTTTAATATTACATCAACAAAGAACACCACCATAGAAACTGTAACAAACACCAAACAACTAGGAGCCATAATAGACAATAACCAAGAATTTGACCTGCATATCAGCCAGGCTATCAAGAAAACTCACCAAAAAACTTGGCTTCCTCTACTGACACAAACCTTAATGACTCATCAAGAAACTCCTTAGTATTACCCTACCTTCTTCCCTCCCCTCTCTATGCATCATCCATATTAACCAACATTCAAGCCTCCCTACTAAATAAATTAGGTGCTTTAACAAAAAAACAGCCAGATTTGCAGCTACTATAGCCTACTCAATGCACTGCTGCTTAACACGTAAGAAGCTCAACTAGCTAGAACTACCCAATCACCTTATATTCACTTAGCTTCAAATTGCCAAAAAAATAATACACAAACCACATACATGCCCTTCTCTACAAAATATCCTCAAGCACCACCACCATGTTGTTTCACTCAGGTAATTGGAGCCTACTAATAACTTCCAAATCCTGTAATACAGCTGGAAACACACTATATTTGTCCTGTGTCACTGGACAGTGGAAATCCCTGCCTATCCCACTAAAACAGGACAGCTGTGCATCTAACTTTAAGCACAACCTAAAACAGCACCTAAACTTCTCCCGACTCTGTTCTTGTTCACACCCTGACTAACTTTCTATCTCTGTCACCAACCCCTAACTTTTCAGCTCTCCTATCTTATTCTGTAATGAATGTAAATAAATCCTATCTACATTTATAACTATATACTGCTTTTCACCACTCCTATGTAAATGAAATTTATACATTGCTTTATATGTAAATCTAACCTGTTTATTATGGTATAGCACTCTTCCAGAATTAAATTGTATTAACCTCTTTCTTGACTGTATTGCCCATTGCATGGTTCTAAAACCCCATCTCTACTGTTAGGAAATGGAAATTCTTTTTTTTTTTCTCTGTAAATGTTTTGTAATTTGTGTAACTTGAATAGAGCTTTCCTCCCTGGGCCACTGCTGAAAATGGGCTGCGAGCCTAGGCAGACCATCACTGTAAACAAAAGTCAATAAATAAATAATATTGCTTATATCCAGCCTATATCTTGCTACATTATAAACCGCAGATTAATTACAGTCAAGGAAATACACTATCTTATTTTATGCTTTCGAGTCCTCCCACCAATTTAGCACAAGCATCCAATGTTTCTTTAGCCACTTCTTGCAGAAGCACAGTTCACATGTCCAAACTGCATCTTATAGAAATTATACTTTACAATTTTTTTCCATTTCTTACTCTTAGATTATAGATGGTCTTCTTCTTCATCCTCTTGAAAACCCAACAATGGTGTCCAGTTCAAGTCCAAAATACTCCTGATTTTTCTAGTCAGCTCTTGGGCTCTTTTTCTGTTATTCCACTATTTTTCTTTGGAACAATGAAAAATGTTTCACTGACATGTTCTTTCTTTGGGCTCTGCTGTAATCAGAAAAATGAAACGCGGAGTCCCATTCAGTTTGCTGGTTCACTCTTTACTGGGTAAACTTTTTTTTATTTCTTCCTTTTCCTATTCTGCATCCAAAAATGTCTTGGATCCTCCAGGGAAAAATATTCTAAAAACAGCTGGGCATAGCAACTTTAACCTCAAACCTGCTTCTTGACATCCCCTGAATGCAATGATAAAGTTGCTTCTCTTCTGCCTGGTGCACAGTAAATAATAATTTCCCCAAAACACTCTGATGTACCCAGTTTTTAATATGTTCCCTTCTGCCACAGTTTTGTCAGAAGAAGTTCGATCTGTAGGTATGACTGAATCTTTACTAATATAGGTCTTGTCTGCTTTCTCCAGGCCACATTTAGAGAATATACATGGTGTGCCCATTCAATTAACAAATCTCAATGTGAAATACCAGTCCAGTGCTTATCTGTACCTTCATAAAATTAATGCAATATATTCCTCCCTGTTTCTCTCATACAGCAGAAAATCTAATGTTTTCTCTGCATGTTTCTTTGTCTTCTAACTCTACTGTTTTTAGAAAAATTCTTCTTGAGAGGCCTCATATTCAGACAGTCTTTCCTACATTTCTGCCTCTGATTTTTACAGTTTTATCAGCTCATCTGAATAGCTACTTAAAGCTTCTTCTCTTATCTCCAGCATTTTGTCTTTTGACTGTATACATTCTCCCAGTGTGTCACTTATTTTAAGTGGCTCTGAATGCATTCAATTTATTTTTTCTTCTAAACTAATGTAAGCCATCTCCATTAATGGAACCTGAACTGCTTTTTGATGAGTAAATGAAAGGCTCTCCCCTCACCATTTTTTCACCTTCTTTAGTTGGTTTTCTCTTAACTTTTCCAGCTGTCTTCCTTGGTAACACCTAGACAGTATAATAAATAACCAATGACTAAATTCTTCCCAGATTAATAGATTTTGCTGTCTTTTTTCCATAGCTTTGGTTTTCATACTGTGAGAGTTCTAATCAACCTGCTAATCAATAAGCAACCATTTCAGAACCACCTCATATGTGGTTGGTATCACTATTTCATCACATTCTGTGCTAAGTCTGGACTGAATCTGATATAAATTGAGGAAGGTTTGGGAAACTTGAAGGACCAGTAAGACAGTATTAGATTATGATTGCTACAAGAACTGGGTAGAAAGAATAGTTGTGTGAAATCTTACCAGAACCATAGAAGTCCTTTTATTCCATGTTGCAGTATTCATTACATGAGGGATTCCCTGCCATAAATTATCCTGATGTCCAGCCAGTATATAAAAGCCTTTTACCACTGCTAGGTATGTGGGATGTCGCGCGTAGGCCATAGGCATAAAAGTGACTTCTGCACGTACCATCCTCAGAACTGAATGCCCCAGGAAGGACACTAACCTAAGGTACCAAGGAGGGAAACACACATCCAAAGAAAGAACAAGAACCGGGAGAAGGTGGGAGGGATAGAATACTGCAACATTGAAGAGAAGGACATCTATGTTTCTGGTAAGATTTTACACAACTACCCTACAACTTTCTATTCCTATGTTGCAGTATTCATAACATGAGGGAGAGTACCATAGCTCATGCAGGAAAGAGTTGAGGTGGTCTCTACAAAGCTCTGAAGAATGTCTCTAGCAAAACCTGCTCTGGACCTAGAAATGCCATCCAACTTGTAATGTTTAGTGAAGGTATGCACAGAAGTCCAAGTGGCTGCTTCTAAAATGGAGGAGGTGTCTAAACAATACCAGAGGAAGCCACAGCCCTAGTAGAGTGAGCCTTAACAGGAGAATGACTCTCACCATGAAAAACATAACAAAAAGAAATTGCTTTAGAACTCCATGTAGAAATAGCCTGCTTAGAAGCAGACTTTCCCAGAGAACTGGGATGAAAACAGACAAAAAGCTGATCAGACTTCTTGATAGCTTTAGTACTATACATATAAAATCTGAGTTGTCTGTGCACATATAAGATGTGTAGGATCCTCTCAATGGAAGACCGTGGAGAGGGGAAAATGGTGGGCAAGTTAATAGACTGATTAAACGATAACCTTGGGCATAAAGGAAGGGTTGGTACGCAAAGAAACCCTATCCTTATGTAAAACCAGGAAAGGTGGAAATGCCATCAAGGCTTGTAGTTCAGAGACCCTTCTGGCTGAAGTAACAGCAAGCAGAAGCACAAACTTCCAAGTACAATATTGCAGGGTAGCTGTTGCTGCAGACTCAAAATGAGCCAAAGTAAGCTTTTTCAAAACAAAATTAAGATCCCAAATTCAAAGTAAGCATTTCCAAAACAAAGTTAAGATCCCAGGGAGGAGGGACAGGCTTCTTGGGAGGTCTAATGTGAAAAGATGCCTTTAAGGAAATGTTTAACCTCCAATCTGGAGACCAAAGGGGAAGACAGAGGCAGACATGCAGAAATAGCTGAAAGGTGAGTTTTCACAGAAGAATACGCCAACCCAGCCTTCAAAAGTTCACACAAGTAACTTAGAACAAAAGGAATGTCCACATTTAGTCAGTCTAGATTACCAGAAAAATACCAGATGGAAAACCTCTTCTATTTGGATAAGTAGGGTTTCAAAGTATTGGGTTTCCTGGCCTCCTGCAACACCCTAGCCACGTCCTCAGAAAAAAAGGTGTCTAAAAGGAATTAGAAGTTTATCACCCACAGTGTGAGTTGCAGAGTTAACAAATGAGGGTGAATGTGCAATCCCTTGTCTTGTGTGAGGAGATCCACCCTGTGAGGTAACTTGTGATGACTGCCCTTGGCTACAAGAGGAGGGAACCAGTGCTGTCTTGGCCAAAAGAAAGTCATCAGCAAAATTTTTGGTTTGTCCTGCTGAATCTTCAGCAAAACTTTCTGAATAAGAGGGAAGGGGGGATGCATAGAGAAAAAATCCCCTTTCAAGAGATTGACAGGGCATCCACCTTCCATACCAGAGGACCTGGAACTCTGGCACAAAAATCTGGAAGTTGTCTGTTCAAAGGGGAGGCAAAAAGATTTATTTGATATATACCCCACCAGTGGAGAATGTCCAGAAGCACATCCCTGTGAAGCATCCATTCGTGGGATTGAGTCGTGTACCTGCTCAGAGTGTCTGCCACAATATTTTGATTGGAAGAGTACACTGCCTGCAGAGTGACTTGGTACTGAATTCCCAATTCCCATACACAAAGAGCTAGTCTGCACAGAAGGTACAATTTCACCCCCCCCCCCCATTTGTTCACATACCATAGAACCGTGGTATTGTCTGTAAACAGTTTTAGAGGTCCTGAATGAAGAAGAGTATGAAATGCCTGAACAGCCAGTAGAAGACCCCACATCTCTTTTATGTTTATGTGTTCCTTCCTTTGCAAAGGACACCACAAACCATGAACCGTCATGGATGCAAAGGCTGCCCCCCAACCCATGTCTGAGCTGTCTGTGAAAAACTCTTGAGTTGGTAGGAGAGGATGTAACGGAATGCCTGGATTCTGGTCAATCTGCTGAATCCACCAAAGAATCTCCCTCTTTAGGAAAGGAAGTAGAGGGACAACAAACTCTAGTGTGTGAGCATGCTGCATCCAATCTGATTTCAGGTACCATTGAAACTTTCTCATGTGGAGTTTGGCAAGGGATAGCATGGGAATAGTAGAAGCCATGAAGCCTAGAAGCTTGAGAAACTCCCTGGCTGTCAAAGAATGCAGAGGGAGAAGGTCTTGGAAGTAACTGACTAGAGACAGATTTTTTTGTGGAGGAAGAGAGGCCAACATGAGATCTGTCTGAATCCTGCACCATAGGAAGATGTGGTCCTGTGAAAGGGTGAGCATGGATTTTTTGAACCTGATCATGAATCCCAACCTTTGCAGATGAGTAGTAGTGAACAGGATATTGTGAATTAAGGTCTATGGGAAGGTGCCTGTAGCAACAGGTCATCTAGATAGGGGAAGACCTGTATGCCCTGGAGTCTGCAGAAAGCAATCACAGGAGCTAAACATTTTGTAAATACCCTTGGTGCCACAGAGAGACCAAAGAGCAAAGCACAGAAGTGAAAATGTGAGGAAGCAACAGAAAACTGTAAAAATTTTCTGTAAAGGGAATGAAGGAGAACATGTAGGTAGGTGTCCTTGACATCCAGGAAGGCCAAATAGGCCGATGGAAGAATGAGATGAAACAGAGTTTGGAGGGAACGCATGCAAAAAGGTTGCGACCTTTAGGAAGGTGTTGAGGTGAGAAAGATTCTGAATGGGTTTCCATGGGCCATCTTTCCTGGAAACCAGGAACATCCTTGAGTAGAACCCTCTTCTCCTTTGTGAGACTGGAACTTCTTGGATAGTTCCCCGGGATATCAACTTTTGGAGCATCTCTGGGAAGAAAACAGGTTGTTATTGAGGTGGTTGAGGAATTCCCAGAAAAGGAGAAAGAGCTTTCCAAGCCAAGAAATATCCTTTGTGGATAACAGACTGAACCCATGAATTGTGAGTGATGTGTTACCAGACTGGAAGGGAAACAGTAAGGTGCTGAGAAGAGGGAAAGAGACCAGAGGGAGCCAGGCAGTCACAGACTCCATGGCTTGTCTGGAAATGACTGCTTTTGAGAAGAAGGCTGAGAGGGTTTTGAAGAAGCAGGTCTCCTGACACAACTTTTACCTCTGGAAGGGGGAGTTTGAGATTGTTTCCTGACAAAAGCAGCCTCAACTGGGTAGTTCCTTTGGAATTTGGGAACTGAATACACAAAACTGAACAAGGTAGCAGCTGCAGTACCAAACAAGGTATTATTATCTAATGGTGCATCCATTAGCTTGGCCTTTAAATCTTCAGGAAGAGGCTAGAGCCTTAACCAGGAGTATCTCCTTAATACAAAACCAGAGACAACAGCCATGGCAGATCCCTCAGCAGCATCACAACTGCATCTAATGGAGTGGCATAACACTTGGAAAGATGCCCCCAAAACAGAGGGAAGCTAAGACTTAGCATCTGAATGCTGAAGAGCAGACAGAAGCTGAGAGGCCTGAGAAAGAAGGGCCAAAGCATATGTATTCGTATGGGTTAACAGTTAACTTCCCTAAAGGCAAGAGTAGCTGAAGTATACACTATTTTCCTCAGCCTTTCCATGATTTTACTCTCCTTGTCTGAAGGGAGAAGAGAACTGGAAGTCAAAAGTCTGGATGGCTTATCAGTAGCTACAGAAACAACCAGTGGGTCTGCAGCGGGTATTTATAAAGGAATTTGCAGTCCTCTGGAACTTTATAGAACCTATCTGGCTGTTTGGGGGAAGGAGACTGAGAGTCTGGACTTTTAGAAAACAGAAGTGAAAGCATTTAGAAAGGCTGGGAGAACTGGTGGCACAGCAGAAGGAGAATGTGAAGCAATCTAGAGTAAATCATAGCATCTCTTCTACACATCAGTAACCTGTGAGCAGTCCCACTTCAAAATCTCCCTCATACGCGCAACAGTCTCCCCAAAGTGGATATCTTCATCAAGACACCCAGTTCCACTGGAGTCCTCTTCAGGTGATGCATACTCGGGGGGGGGGGATTTGGGCAGAGTATGACAAAGACTCATCTTCTGAGTCCTCATCCTTAGATAAACTTACTCCCTAAACCTCTTCTGAGGGGAAGAAGTAGAAGGCGGACTAGAAAGGGGAACCACCATTGGGAGGCGTTAAAGCCATAAAGGCATTAAATAATCCCTATGTGAAAGCCTGCCAGTCAGACAGAGGCTCCTGAGAAGCAGGAAGGTGGGTTTTTTTTGTATTTCTTTTTAAGGGGCACTGCAGCCTTATGGAAGGTGCAGGGACCTGACATAGGCCTGCATTCTATAACAGTCATCAGCACTTCCTCCTGAACTAAGATCTAAGGAATACCTTGAAGGCCTTCTGATAATATGACCCTAGGTTCCCCTGCTTGTCTGAAATGGACATCTGCAACATCTCTGAGGATGTGCCAGTGGCTGACTCCCTAACAGCTTCTGCTCTGGTTCCCGCCAATGAATCTGAGACAAATTCCAAACAGGCTCCCGGCCATCACTGGCCTTGAGAGTGATGTCCGGAATGGGAAGTGCAGGCGAGGCTTCAGACCTGAGCTTCTTGGCCTTCTTTGCAGGCTCAACAGAAGGGCCGGATGTATACTCCACAATGTTGCATGCTAGCCTCTTTGAATCTCTTAAGAAAATATTGAGGGAGTTAAGGCAGCTACGCAGAGCTTTGGGAACAAACGGCTGACATATAGAGCAAGACTTATGGTCATGAGAATCTTTACGTGTAATTTGTCTTCCACAATGCAATTGCCTTTCCTGGATGACATTTACCCTCAGACAGAAAAGCAGTAGTAAAAGTAAATAGAAAAAAAAACTCAATGGGGCACTTATCTGATCATGCTTGTACAGTAACCAACAACTCAGGCAAGCAGATCGACGGTTGAAGATGGTGTTTGGACTGGCGGCAGAGAAGTTCTGAGGATGGTACGTGTGGACATCACTTTTATGGCCAACACCTGCCTATGTGCGATGTCCCACGCACCTAGCAGTGGTAAAAGGCTTTTGTATACTGGCCTGACGTCGGGATCGTTTATAGTAGGAATCCCTCATGTAATGAATTCTGCAACACAGGAATAGAAGGACATCTGAAATATGATTGTATTTTTTCTACAAAGTTTGTAATGATAAAACCAAGTAGAAAGGAGAAAAATGGATGAAGGGATGCTCTTGCAGGCTGACATATTAGTTAAGGTAACTTAAATTAGGAAAGTGTAGTCTGTAAATATCTTCTTTGTTTGTCTAACCAGTTGAAATTGAGATCCTCAAGCATAATACAAAGGATTACAATTACGTGTCTGATCATATGTGCTCAAGACATGTATGCCAAGAAATTCACCTTGAGAGTAAAGCTTGAGAATTGGACTTTAGCATCCATGTAAAGAACACATAATAAAGAGTTACATTTGTAATGACTGGAGCCTTACCTGCTCCATGTACTACCACTCACAGAAAAAAAGTGTGGAAGCACAAAACATTTTACTAGCTCCAAAGCTGTTCTTTATTTTAGCTAAAAAAACTAAGTGCCCCTCTGTGGAACTAATGACTTTAAAAAAGTGGTTTAACACTTCTTTCGGCCACATTTTCTGTTTGTAAGTGTGGAAAAGTACAGTTCTAACAGCTTTAAAAAGCTATTTTACCTTCATCCACTGTTGTTTGCTGACTGTCAGTCTCCTCTGTCAGTCCACAGCATTAGACCCAGTCTTAACAGCACTTAGGTGTACTTAACACACTTTTGTTGTGCACCCCTAAGTGTTACAATTGATTCTCTTGCTAGGAAAGTGCTTAACAAGTTTATCTTTTTCACAATTTTGAAGCAATATCACAGTGCTTCATGCACTACAATATTTTTATTACCTGACCTTGTATGAAGGAGTTCTAGGTAATGGTCATACAAGGTAAGTGTAAACAGGGAGGTAATAATAGTATGGCAATGTTAAACTTTAAGCTGTTACCAAATATAACTTGACCCATCATCCAGTTGGGATCACTGTCATTCTGCAGGTAATTAGAAGCTAGCTGAGTGGTTTGAGCAGTACAAGTATTTTTAATGAGGAGAAGTACACCTCCACCTATTCTCATATCAGATCCGTTACTAAAGAATTAGTAATAGTTTTGCTGTAGAATGTTTAATGAGCATGGTGGTCTTTCAGCCATGATTTTGTAATGGCTAATATTAAGGGTTTGTCTTGTACCCTCCAGGCTTCTATTGCTGCCCCCTTATTCTTTACACTGTTCAAATTCACTAGTTATGTTCTAAAGCTATGGGGTATTTGATACTGGGTTACATTGTTAAATGGCTGTGCCACTCTTAATGGTCCAGGGGTAAATTCAATGCCACCGCTTCTAAACTTAAAACAAGAGTCAAGCAAAAGCTGGGATATGTGTTATCCACAAGTAGTTTTTATTTTTTCTAATATGAGTATTTTGTACCATATTGTATTATATTTACCATTTTGATATGGTAATGATATAGTCCTGCATAAATAGGATATGGTGTGTTGTTCCTGGAGAGAAGTGGAGCAGCAGTTGTGGTATTGCAACAGCTGAAAGTTGGAAAGTCGCAAAAGTAGATAAAATTACTAGTTTTTGATTCACTGTTGTAAGAGATTGAAAAGTGGGCAGAATTTGGGATCTTAACCATAGCATCAGCATCAGTGCAATCAATATTGCAGCAAGGCATATGGCAAGCCTGTATAGGAACTATGGATTTGGTCCTTGACTATCTCCATTATGATCCAGCACAGGGTGAGCTGAAAGATTCCAGTGCCCAGTTCACTACAGGGGAATGACATCTGAAATGATGAAATACATAGATGGATTTGACTGGTAAAGGAGAACGCACTCTTGCCCACCATGCTGAAAGCTTCAGACAGCTTGTCAGAAGGCATGGTAGCAAAATGTTGTGGTCACTAGAACCTATGTTGGGCCCAAGAGAACACACATGAGACTGCTCTAAGATTCCTGGACAGAATCTAACTTCACTCAGTTGGAAGCTAAGAAAGCAGTATTTGGGTGCTTCCAGGCTGAAGAAGAATAAGTGCCACATCTCAGTCCATGATGGGCCTTATAAACCTAAGGGTTTCTCTAAAGAAATGGTAATTTGGAAGACAGCTGTAGAGAGAGTGGAAGGGGCTCATTTGTCCTTATCCATCTTAGAGATAAAGACTTCACAGTCCTTAATGTCCACCCAGGAAGAACAGGGAGGGGTGGAAACCTTCTTTTCAACTCTTGCTTGCACACACTGCTGAGTGCATAGTATTCAGTATGTCAGTGATGCACAGTGAGCACTGGGAGATGGAGCACTGATGCATGAGGATAAACCTGATGATGGTGGTCCAGGAATGGAAGAGGCCTGCAAAAGATCTGCATATGGAATCAAGCTACACTCCCTAAGAGCACTTTCCTGCACGGGTGAGGATGAGTCTTAGTAGACAACAAACAACTGGCCGACTTTGACTGCCTAACTCAAAAGCCCTCATGTAGAAAGAGTTGGTGGATCTTCCTCTCTCTGGGTCATCAAGTTTTGCTGGAGAGAAGTGTTCCTAACCCTGAGTAATACCACCACAGAAATATAGGTGATGGACTGAAGGGACTACATTCCTGGACCAAGCAGGTTGTGACACGGTACTACATATCTGTCAGCAGATGAGCAGCGTTTAGAGCTAGGTGCACTCCCCCCCCCCCCCCAAGGTGGCTGCTAGCTCATTACAGCCGAGTGACGTCTACAGGCATTTCTGCAGTTGCCTCCTACTGCTCCTCCAGGCGTCAAATATTGCCTGTTCATATTTGCATTAATAATTCCAAAACCGTGCTACACACAAGGCATCAGAATATTTTATCTTGAAGCATATATGATGGCAAACACAACTGTGCTTGATATATGACCTCTGTCATAAGTATTTGTTAAAACTGTAAGGTGATAACTTCATTTTTTAAAGGCTGAAGCCACACCCACTGGGAGTTAAAGGTACACACTCAAAAGAGCCCTACTGGAGGAAATGAGCTAGTAATGCATCTCTCACTATCCTCTTGTTTTCTACTGAACAGAAACATAAGCAAGAGCTCAAACTGTTGCTAGTTGAGGGTGAAGAGAAGGCAACTCGTGCCTACAGTGAGGGTGTTTCAGAAATGTACTTACATTCCAAAAGATGTAACCAAAATATTTGTTCTCAGCTTTCTTTGTCTTCTGATGGTACTCTGGCAAAGGGACCCTTCCACCAACCCCAGAGCAGACTCTGTCAACCATCACCATTTTCCAAAAGCAAAGGAGGCCAACAGTTTCTCCCTTCTGCATCAACAGGTAGCTGGACTGCAATTCTGTTACTTAAGACTGGTGGTTCATACTGCTCATATATCCCGGCAGTAATGACAACAGTGGTGCAAGACATCTGTCTTGACTTGGTGGCCCTAGCAGCACCAATGGCTTAATTGAGTAAGCATCAAAAAATCTGAACATTATGGAGATGAATGTCAGAATTGCGATCTGATGTTTGTGAGCAGAAGAAAACAAATGGTGTGCTCAGATGCCAAGCACTGCCTCCTACTGTCTGCACTGGTGTCATGGCATGTGTCAGCAGAGGGCATATATGCCCCTATAAATGACAGTGTCACTGAAAAATAGTCAAACTGAGAGAAAGAAGAACACCCCAATCACACCCCTACTGAGGGCAGTCTCAATATCACACCTGTAGTTTAAAGTACCATAAATTCACCAGCATGAGGTTTGTTTTTGCAGTTACAACACAGTAAAATTATAGGACTATAGTAGAGAAATGAATGAGGTAAAACTGCACGCAGGAAGGCATTTACGTTTTCTAAAGGAGTACACAGATGGTCTGGACCTCTAAAACACACTGAAAGTAAGAGGCTAAAAGGAAAAGCATGCAATCTTTTTTCTATAAAAACATACTTGTCTCTTCAAATACTATTACTGTTGAACCTTCACTGTCCTCCAACACTTGTTATTATTACATTTAATAACTGATTCAGACAGCTTTGTTACACCTGGAAACTGGATAGTACAGCAGTGTACTTGCAATGTATTGCCTACATCATGATAGTAATTAATAGCTGTCATCTATATCTAACAACAATATCACATGTGTATGTACATGATGCAGCAAACTCATTTAAAAGTGAAGTGGAAGCCCTGTCAAAGAAAAAGTTGCACACACTATTTTTTTATAAAATGGTCATTTGACTGCCTCAATTTAACCACAATTACCATTTCTCATCATGGCTGGATAATCATAGGTTCATAGGATGATACTAGGCTATCGGCCCAGAGGTCCTTATAAGCCTAGCCAAGAATTTTGCCCATGTTCCCTCAAAGTCAGCACCTGTTTCCCCTGTCCAGCAGAGACAGAGGTGCAATCCCAGGGTTATATTTTCTGTTTCCCATCCAGTCCTCCAGGTTCCTCTTAAAGAGGGCTAGAGAGGTACTCTGCTTGACATGGAGAGGGAGTCTATTCCACAGATGAGGGAGTCTTTGGGACACAAATCTATCCCACCAACAAGTTCTATTAATGTCACAGACCAGGTTGAGGCCTTGCCTGTGTGTTGCGCAAATGGAGTTTGACTTACGGATATGCAGCATCTCCATCAAGGCTGAGTCTGAGATGGCCTTGAATGCCAGACACAGGTCACCTCTGAGCAGCCTGTATGAGACTAAGTAGAGGGACAGGGCCTTTAGCCTATCTGTATAGGATAGGTGTTTGAGACCCTGGATTTTCCAGGTGAATATTCCTCCAGTTAGCATTTACATGATCATAACCATCTTATTATGTGTTTTGAGACATGGATGCCAAGAAATTCACTTTGGGAGAGAAATTCAACAGGTGAATCTTGGCATCTATGTTGAAAACACACTATAAAGAGTTATAATTGGAGAACAAATCATAATTCTTTCTACAACATGGAGCTATATCTGCTCCATGTATGCTCTAGGGACCTAAACCTTGTCACCACAATAAACAGGACATGCTGGAGGGAAAGATTCATGTCCTAGAGACTTCCCATACTCTGGAACAGGCTACCCATCTATGTCAAGCAAAGTTCTTCATTAGCACTCTTCAAGAAAAATCTTGATGAGTGGATGGGAAATAGGAAATACACCCCAGGGATCACTTCTGTGTCTCTGCTTGACAGTGGCACAGGAAAATAACTTTCTTGGGTGGGGTAAGCCAGGGAACTTTGTTGGCTAGGCTTACGTAGGCCCTTGGGCCGATAGCCTAGTACCTACCTATGAACTAGTAAAAGGAAAAAAATCACTAACTGTTTTGTCAGCTATCAAAGCCATAAATCACTTGGCGATCACTGTCAGAAACATGTAAGAGATTCTGTTATGCTAGAAAAAGTCAGGAACAGATTACTGGCACAGAAGCAGGCAGAATCCAATCTGTTTTTTATTCTGACTCTGTTGCGTGCTGATCAGTACTGGCAGATTTAATCGCCGAGTGTCATATCCGATCATAACAACTGAAGCAGGGGGTACTTCACACTTGTGAAGACTGGGTCTCACACTATACAAGATCGTAACTGATTTGTTTTTTTATGGATATTGGTGTGTAATCAATATACTCCGTGCACTACAAATGTAGTTACCGGTAAGTTCTGCTGCTCATGTGCTACTTCTTGTGTGCTGCAGACTGCAGTACAAATGTATGTTGATGTTTTTTAAGCTAAAAGAGTTTCTTAAATGTACCATAGACTAAGCTTCATGCAGTAAAACTTTAAAACATGTAGACAGCAGTGCAACATGTTATAAACTCATTCACATGTACAGTACCTCTAATCTGAACAACTAGGAGTGGAAAAAAATTAATTGTTAACTATGCTGGATTTGATGAAAAATAATTATTATTATCCCCATATAATCCTGGATCAGAGGCACAAAACAAATTGTAAGCAATCATATTTAAGTGATTAAACTTAGTACTACATTGGTATAACATAATCAGAGTGAGCCTTGCATTTTTCATGAATGGATAGATGGACTTGACCAATTTCAGTCATACCCTAGTTACAGTAAATACACAAAACAGAAAAAAAAAAACGTTCAAAGATTCTGGCCTTCTCTGCCGCTGCCTTTTACCTAGTCTAGCTCTGTATCTGTCTAGCTGTCATTAACTAGGTAGACTACCTAGTCCAAAGTCACTCTGCATCCCCTACTAGGCAGACAGGAGACCGTAAGATATAGTTAAAACTATATTTACCATAGAAGTAAGGGATATACAATATAACACCATACAATTACATTTAAGTTTACAGTTCAGACTGTGAAACTGTGAGCTTAAGATGTTTCTGGATAAGAAGGTACATGTATAATAGCTAGAAGGAAGACAAAGGACTAATACTATAGCTACAGAAAATAAGAGAAAATTCATCTGACTCAACAAGCATTTACAAAGGAGTAAACAAAACACAAAAATTGCCAACAGGCAAAGGAACAAACAAGGTAACAAAAAATAAAAAAAAAAAAAACAACCTCAAACCACGGAGTATAAGTGAGTCGCTGTCTTTATTCCATTTAAAAACAAATGACTAAGCGCTTTCGCCTTATTGTGTTAGGCCGCCTCTGATGAAGCCTAACACAATAAGGCGAAAGTGCTTAGTCGTTGTTTTTAAATGGAATAAAGACAGTGACTCATTTATACTACGTGGTTTGAGGTAGTTTTTTTTATTTTTTACCTCATTTACAAAGGGGTGTATTCACACAAACAGTTCTGTAATACTAACTAAAAAGGAAAGTGTTTAGTGGAGGTATATGGAGGAAATGGGCTCCAAACTGCACTTACAATTCTGTGGGATGTAGGGCTGATTGCAGGAAAAGGAATGATCTGCCAGACAATTCTTCAGAGGTAATTGTTTGAAAACATCAAATTCAAACACAGCGATACAAGTCTATTTGATGGTAGTGCGGTCTGGATCAAAGTTCAGTGACTGACTTTGTAATAATGTCATCAGGCCTGGGACCACATGTTCTGAACATCCAGGTCAACAGAGGTGTTAAGCTCCTGGTTCTATGGCACAAACAGAAGCCATAACTATGATCCAGACCAACCAGAGTTCTAGTACTAGCTGACAAACTAGAGGAGCTAGGCAGGGGAAGGTGGCAGTGAGAGTCTGACACCAGCTCGCCCATCTAGGGAGAAGAAGGTGGTCTGGATCACTACAATGGTGACATTTACTGGACAAAAAGGTGACTGTATGCAGAATATGGCAGAAGACAGACGCTTGGCAGTGGCAGACCACATGGGGCATATGTGGGAATGTGCACTCAACAGAGAGAAGCACTGCAGGACCACAGCTCTATGAGTACACATCAGCTGTCAAATGGAGGGGTTAGAACTCACTAAAAAAAAAGAAAAAAATGGAAGCTGCCTGGATAACAGTCTCCCATGATCAGCTCTTGCACTACAAGGACACAAAGGAGATGACTTGACTGTGGTAGGCTCAATGGTTGGCAAGCATTGGGGATAGAGAAATGTGTAGAAAAAAATGAGGGATATGTGGGGAAGAGAGAGAGACAGAGACACAGGTGCAGAGTTTTCAAATTATTACTGTTTGGTGGTAAACTGGGTCAAATGCCTGAGGAGGTGTGTAGACAGACCATGGAAGCCCAAATGTGTAAACAGGATATCCTGTGAAACACTAACTAATGCTTTTGTGTGGAAAAGCTCCACTAAAGCTTTTTCCACATATCTGGGATGTCAGGTACATGAAATCTGAGTGTATCCCATTGAAAACCTCAACAGGTGAGGTGGTGGCAAAAATTTCTGGCCAAAAGCCGTTCAGTAGTTGTCAAGGGTGGCAACCATGGCACCTGCTACAAGACATCATCTGTAATGGAAACTGCCAGGTTAAAAAGAGAACATTCTTAGTTTATGGCAGGATTGCAGTAGTGGCAGTACTGTGAGTTCTGCTCCAGGATTTGTTCTTCAGTACTTTCTACAGCTGTATATACCTATTTAAAGTTGCATTCCAGTAATTTGGTGCATTAATCTGAGGTGCCACTGCAGTAGTGGCAGTATTGTGAATTCTGCTCCAGGATTTGTGCTTCAGTACTTTGCTGCATTACAGTACCTTTCTATTTATTCTGCTACTGTTTCCCCTGTTCTGCGAGTTTGCATGACCCCCCCCCCCCACTGACAAATTAAGCTAAAAGCTTCTAAAATTCTAACTGCAGACTTAACCTCCAGCAGTGGCTTTATCTGATTAGATCCCTCTCTAAAATCTGATATATTTAACACACAGCTGCATCCACCCAGGGTTGTTCAAGACATCATCAGGGAAGGAAACAAATCTTTACTATTTTCATTCTGCCTAAATATTTTAAGTTACACTTATAGTGATCTGTATGGTGATAGTTTTTTGAACTTATCTGCTTTTTCAACACTTATTTTTTTGCATTTTTTTTTTTTAGTTTTTGTTCTGGGACTGTAGTCTTGTAGCTTCACTTGTAGTTATGTGACAATTGAGTATTACTGCAAGATTTTTAGCAATGTTTATACATTCTACTGTACTTCTATTTCCACTGCATGAATTACATTGTAAAAGGTTGCTTTTATGTATTTTGAACCCAGTCTGAACAATCTTGTAGCTTCTATCACAGTTGGGGCAGGACTGAGATTTACTGCCATATTTAAACCTCATTTAGTCATTTATTACAGTGTTACTGGTACTTTTCTGCATACTCTGGTGCCTTAGTCTGTGGTGAGATTGTGGTAGTGGCAGTATTGTGAATTCTGCTCCAGGATTTGTGCTTCTGTATTTTTATAGCTGTACATATTTGCTTAAAGTTGCATTCCAGAGCCTTTCTGTTTATCTTGCTAATGTTTTCCCCGTTCTTTTAGTCTGCCCTGCCTCCACTCAGATATTAAACTAAAAGTTTCTAAAATTCTAGCAACAGGACTAGAGCTTCGGTTGGAATTTTTTCCTAACCCTCCTACCCTTCTCTTGTTGTGGTTTTAAAAGGCTGTGTCTCTGGGTTTCACTCATTGTGGTAATCTGACTTCCAAAGTCCCTCCCTCACCTCTTACATTGTTATTGTCTGTTGTGTACCCTATTTATGTACTTTTCCACCAATTGTTTTCCATATATCCATAATACTAAGTGCCCACCCAGCAAACCAGTATTGCACTTGATTAAACCACATTTACTACAAATTGTCCCCTGCTCATTTTCCCAGCGCTCCCATCTGCTTGGCAAACTAGACACATTCTGAGGGGGTCTTGAGTTAATACTGCTACATCCTTGGCAGATAAGAGATTAGTTTATTTTTCATTTTGCTTTACACTGCAGATAACCTTTTAGAGGACTACTTCTTTAATTTTGCTTGATTTATTGATTTTGCCTTAAATCATTATAAAGGTCTCTAATAGTTGAAACTGCCTTGTCAAGGTGGTTTTAAATTTTGCTTTAGCATTACACTCGCACACAATCTTTTTTGATATTATGATATCACAAAGTTAGCAGCACCCTGTACAGACACAAATGCCCAAAAAGTAAAAAACTTCCCCTAGAACTGAATCCTGCGATTTAATTTGACTAAAACAAAGCCATTGTGTGGAGACAAGCTTAAAGCAGCTAGTCTGCACATTAAACATCACTACTATCATATCTTAGCACAATCTAACCTAGTGTAATACGAAACCCCAGAGACCACCCAAGGAGACCTCTGTATAACCCAGTCCATGACATACAGTAGCCCACCCAAATACAGATCTGGGCAACATGGATATGCAATTTTCAAATGTCTCCATAGCCAGCTTGGTAGATATGGGCATCCTAAGACAATGGAGCAATTGTCTGATGTTCACAGACAACCATTTAATCCTTGAAAAAACAAACACAGTGTGCAAGAGATGCACATACACAATTTCACTGGAGGCAAAAATCTGTCATGCAAACAAAGTTGTCAGGAACACACACTGCATCCACCACATGCAGTGTCCACAACACACATAGACCAACCTATGCTAAGGCACTAAAAGGCAATATTCCCAAACCTCAAAGATCTCCTAAGCCTATAAACAGTAATGTCTGTCCTCAGCAATTTCTTAAGCACTCACCAAAAGCAACACCAAACAGCACACATAATCCCACACCCAGTAGAGCCCTAAGAGCAAAGCCCATACAGCAAGCCAACACATTACCTAGGACTCTTGTCATAGGGGACTCCATTGTATGACACACACATGTCCCATTCACCAGACTGAACAAGGAGAAGATACTGGTTAGTTGCTTATCTTGAGCCAGGATCCACCAAGTTATGCATAAACTCAAGTCACTACAACACAGATACCAGTATGATTCTGTCATAGTCCATGTGGGCATTAATGACCTGAGACTTCCCTGGACTACATGAAGAGAGTCATTGTTAATCTCTCTGAATATGTGTCTCACGCAGGTATGTGCCTTGCATTAAGCAGAATTCTACTTTTACCACGAATGATGCCACAGCACAAACCAAGGATAACTTTAATAATTGGCTAAGTTTCTGGTGTTGTTCCATGGGGATTCAATATTTGTCAGCATGGGAAGACATGGTTAACAGACCACGTTGCTTTGCAAAGGATGGTCTGTACCTGTCTCTCCTCAGCTTCCAATATCTGCTAAAACTTTATCCTCCCCTTAGAGACTTTTTTATGCAATGCCAAGCAGACAAACCTATTATCATAGCAAATAAAACCCAAAGAAACCTAAAGGTGTTACTGCTCAATGTTTGGAGCCTAAGCAAGAAAAAACACACATTACAAGCTCTGCTCACACTGGAGAATATAGACACCTATGCCATTACTGAGACCTGGTTTAAATCCACAGAAATAATTCTGGCAGTGCAAGGCTTCTGTGCCTTCCACACATTCAGCTGCACAGACAGGGATGAAAGGTGGAGAAGTTTCAATCTATATTAGTAACAAGCATAACTGTGTGCATTTCTTTTGGCTTTTCCCGGTTAGGGGTCGCCACAGCGGAACTCCGGTCCGCTAATGATTGGCAGTAGATTTTGACGTGCTGGTTTGCCGGGCCTAACACACAACATTCAACGAAGGAACGCCCATTCACGCATGTCGCCACACAGAAGACACTCTAACTGAGAATTGAACGGGCAATGTCTAACTGTGAGGCGACAATGCTACCGCAGCACCACCACCGCAGTAGTAACAAGCATAACTAAATTGGTTAAACAGGTTGATGCCCTGTAATTTATCCAAGTACAAATCACCACAGACAAAGACTCATACTATATCTGTAGGTCACCCTCTAGGTCCCTAGAATCCCATAGCTCATACTTAGACTTACTGCAGACACTCACCATTAAACTAAATACCCTACTCATGAGAGTTTCTAACTGCCCCTCTATAGACTGGGAAACATATACTGCCTCATACTCAAAGCCACAATGATTCCTGGACTTTATTAACATAAATATCCTTGCCCAGACAGTGCACACACCCACCTGAGGTTCAAAATTACTGAACCCGGTAATCACCAATATGGGAAAGCACTGCACCCACACACAATTTCATGTCCTCACTGGTGAGGTCAGACTACAAAGCTGTCTCCTTTGAAATAAAAATCAACTTGGTAAACCCAGCAAACCCTGTAACAGCTAGGAACTATTCCAAAGCAAACCACACCCTACTAATAGTTTATCAAAACTCAGTGCCCCTCCCAACCCTGAGTTCACAATAGCCTGTGCAGAATTGTTTACAAAGACCTTACACAACCATGTTAATGGCTGTACAGATGCTGCTGTACCTACTAGAAGTATGTTCAAAACAAACTATAAAAAGAAACCACACTGGTGGAATCCTAACCTTAATAGGGTATGCAACAAACAGAAATAAAGTCATGGCTAAAATCAGGAAAAGCAGCTTCCATAATGATAGGAGCTCTCTAATTAAACTAAACAGAAAACTAAGAGGATTAATAAAGTCCAACAAGGCAAATTATGAGGTCAACATATCCTCACAGGCTCCACATATGACTTGGTTCAACAATACCCATATTTATGGGGACATGATACAATTAAGTGTTTAGAAATATGGATTAAAAAGGATTATGTTATGGCAGCTAAGGATATGTGCAAAGAAACTAAACAAAAGCTAAAATAAAAACTGAGAAACTGTAAATTTTTGCCTATGTATATGGATAACAAGACGCAAGCAGTAAAATGTTTTTAATTCCTTTAGTTTTATACACAGATCAAGCATATTCTTACCAACTAGAGGGACGTTGTAGATAGTAATTAAGAGTGGAAGGATTTCATCTGTGAAGTGAAGAGGGCAAGAGTCAAGTGGGATAAGCTGATCATCCCAATAGAACAAGGAGGTTTAGGATTACCTGATTTGAAGGGATATTTTAGAGCTACACAGTTAAGGCTCTTATACATAACACAAGCAGAAAGCTACAATTCAAATTGGAAAGGGATGATGATGAAGGGGGGAGCTGTAATTCAAGAAACAAGGAAAGAGTGGGATTTTGGAAGCAGATACTTAAGGAGAATAACAACAGTCATGCAGATTATTATATTCATAAAGTAGCAGAAAGAACACTAAGAACTAAGCCAACACAGGAATGGAGAAAGGAGATTCTGACAATAGGCATGACTGAAAACAGGGGGACAGATAATTCACAAGGGGGAGCTGGAATTTAGTGGAGGAGACTAGGAAAGGAACCAAGGTATTGAGAACAAATAATTAGAGAGGGAAAGGTAACAAAATGTGAGGAGGCCAAGAAGTTTAGATTGCAGGCTAGTGATTGCCTTCCCTATCAGGGATTGATATCAAAGTATAGACAAAGGGAAGGGAGAAATCCTAAATGAAAACTGGAAAGACCACAGAAGTACCTCACCAAGATGATTACTGGCCTCAAACATATGCCCTATGCAGCCCGACTGAAGAAACTCCAGCTGTACTCGGTTGCATACCGCTTACTCAGAGGTGATCTCTGCCTGACATACAAGGCCATGTCCAACCCAGATGTGATGGACACGCTCCACCTAAAAAAAAAAACAAATCCCCAAGAGCCACATGCTCTAGGGATCTAAATATCACCACAACAATAAATAGGACATGCTGGAGGGATAGATTCCTGTCTCAGAGACTCCCCATGCTTTGGAACAGGATTCCAATCTACATTAGGCAGAGCCCCTCACTAACACTCTTCAAGAGAAAAGTTGACGAGTGGATGGGAAACAGAAAATTTACCCCAGGGATCACTTCAATGGCTCTGCTGAACAGAGGCACAGGGAACTAATCTAAGGGGGTGGCGAAAGCCAACACTTTCTGGCTAGGCTTATAGATGCCCTTGGGCAGATACCCTAGTACTTACCTATGAACCTATGAAAGACCTGCACTAGTTGAGTCCTTAATCTAATTTAGACAAAAGCTGCTGTTAAAAAAGTGATAATCAGTATGGCATATAAAATATTGCATGATAACTACAGGAATCAATCAAAGGAGGTTAGAAAAGACTGGAAAAGAGATTAGACAATCAATTCACAAATAAATAAATAAAAAATGGGAGAACATATGAATGGCTCCCAGGAAGATTTAGGATTTTTGCCTGGACGTGTTTGCATACTTTTATACCTCAAACAAACTTTTTCCTCAGGATAGATGGCAAATGTTGGAGGTGTAATGGGGAAGAACAACGTACCTGGGAACATATATTCTCGAAGTATAACGAGTTGGCAGACTTTAAAAATTCCCTATAGAGTACTCTGTCAGAAATACTGGGTGAGCAAGTGAGTGTAACTAAAAAAAATATTTTTTAACCTGGGATACAGGATTTGAATTGCCTAGATATAGCAATGCCTTGTTAAGTTTAATTCCGGTGGCTGACAAAAAAGCAATCACAAGAAAATGGAAATCAAAGCCTAAACCAACTATACTTGAAGTAGTGAATATTGAATTAAAAGAACTGGATGTGGGATATTTAGAAAAAGATATGAGTAAATTACAGAAAAAAATGGAAACTGTGAGACCAATACATGCAGAAAAATGTTTTGAAGCACGAACGAAGTTTGAGAAGGCAGGAACTGAATAATTTATGTAATGTAGCTTTGATTATATGATCTAGAACAATATATGTGATGTATAATGTTTGCAAATGTTAACTTGTTAATATGATTTGATTACTTTTATATAAATGTAAATTTTCCTGTCATAAGTGATAATTCAATAAAGGTGTTTAAAAAATGTAGACTCACAGGCTAAAGACAACTATAAGGCCTTCTACAGCTATGTCTGAAACCTCAAAGGCAGAACACATCAGTGTGCCGAACTGGTGGCAGTAGTGCTACCTTCACTGAGCACAGCAACATAGTGAATTTTCTGGCTGACAAGCTCAGCTCAAACTTCAACCCCCCCCCCCACCCAGCTTCTGCCATGCCTCCCTCTATGAAATAATGACTATAATAACCCTCTCAAACTATTAAGGGGGAACAGGTCCACGTGATGCTTGCTAAGGCCAAAAACACATCCTCAATGGGAACCGGCAATTTTCTGAGATGCCTCTTTTAAACTATAGCCTCAAAGCAGGCTTTGTACCACAAGACTGTTGGACTGCAACAATTATCCCACTTCATAAGGTTGGACCATCAACTGACCCTAGAAACTACAGACCTATTAGCCTGACTAGTCAAATATGCAGTCATGGAATGATTTATCATGGAAATGATCAACAAACACATAGGCAGCCTTCAAACATGTGGCCAAGGTAGTACAAAAATCATTCTATATTACACAACTTATAAGTATGAGCATGGGATCCAGGTCGAAGGAAGTCATAGTGCCACTTTATTCAGCCCTTAGCAGACCCATCATTGAGTATAATGCCCCTAATCAGCATGTACCTGACCAAACATATGCAACAGCTTGAACGCCCACAAAGGTTCTTCACCAGGAGAATCCAGGGTATAAACACAATATTCTATATGGATTGGATTAATGCCTTTCTCCCTGTCCTACAGGTTACTGAGAGGAGATCTACTCCTGACATACAAGGCATCCTCAGATCCAGCTCTGATGGACCTTTTGCACATCCACAAAACAAACAGCATCAGAACCATTAGACCTGAGCATTTAAATTTTGTTTGTGACATAAATAAGATATGTTGGTGAGACAGATATGTGTCTCAGAGGATCCCGACAATCTGGAACAGGCTCCCCATCCATATGAAGCAGAGTCCATCCCATACCCTACTTAAGTGTTAACCTTGACCAATGGATGGGAAAAAGGAAATTCACCCCAGGTCTGGCCCCCATGTCTCTGATCGACACAGGCAGGCAGTAATGTTCAAAGTAACATACCCTCAAAACCTCTAGAAACTTCCTAATTAACATACTCCATCCTAATAAATGCCCATGACACACAGGAACACAATTCGGTTGGACTGCATGGCTAGGCTTATAAAGTCCCTGGTGGTTATTAGCCTAGTATATAACTACGAACCTTTGAACCTTGAAATGCTAACAGGGTGACTTAAGATCTGGCAAGTACCATGAAGCCAGGACAGCAGAAACTGAAGCAGTCACTGACGAGTACACCTGGGTGTGGGTGGAGTTTTGCAAGGCCATGGAAAATGACATTCAGACGGCCTCAATGAGCACACAGCAAACCATCCTGCAACTCATGATGGGAGGTTAGAATGTTGCTAGGGCTGTTCTCAGCAAAAGTGGAGAAACTCAGCTGGGGACCCTGCTGAGTGGTGGAAGTAACACAATGAGGAATCTGTGAATCTAATGGACATGTTTTCTTCTGAGAAGGTAGTGTCAAAAGCAGATGGTAGAAATGGATATACTTCAGCAAAATAAGTCACTAAGGTATTCAAGCAGTTTGGCTGTGGCAAAGCTGTGGGATGGATTGACATTCAATCATAAAAAACAAATGCAAAGGATAGTGTTGCGGTCTTGGGGCTAGTATGCCTTTTCACTGCTGAATCTAAGGCAGGAAAAGTACCTCTGGGACAGTAAACTGTAATAGCGGTCGTCATTTGCAACAGACAGGTGCATACCAGTACTAGGGGGATTGCATACTTTTATCTTTTCAGGAAAAGCATATGCGCAAATGTGCTCAAAAGAAAACAACATCCAGTAGCTGAGCCCCTGACTCAGGAAAAGCAATACAGATACTATCCTGGATGTGGAAGCCAGGATCAACTCTTTGTCTCTGCACAAATACCAAATGGGTCAAGGGAGTTTGCCAGTATTGTTCAGATGTACTCTGTGGACTTGGTGAAGACATATTATCTTCTCTACTTAACCGTGGAAGAAATGGAGAGCACACCCTATCACCTGAAACCCTTCCATCATAAATAGCCATAAACTTTAACAAGCACTTCATAAAATCAATTTCGGATCTACTAACATCCCTAATGCTGGACCCCCCCCCCTCAACCTATTCAGACACTAACCCCCAGACCATCAACTACTTCTAACCCTGTAATTATTAACCCCCCTACTCAACAAAATGCTATACAAATCCCATTCTCATTTTAGCCCATACCCACTGACACCATTAAGAAACTGCTACAAAAACTAAAATCCTGCTCTACCTCAGCTGACAATCTCCCACCATACTACCTCAAACTGGCTGCTAACTCAGTCGCCTACCCAATTAGTATCCTTATAAATAGGTCTTTATCTGAATTAGACGTACCTACCATATGGAAACAATCTCATATCACCCTCATCCACAAAGAGGGCAACTCTTTTGATCCATCCAATTTCCGTCCTATATCCATCTTGTTACCCATATCCAAAATTCTTGAGAGAAGTATCCATCAGCAGGTAATGCAATATCTATTGCAAAACAATCTTTTAACCAAAACCCAACATGGCTTCCGACCTAGCCACAGCATGGCTACAGCCCTATTATCTTTTACAGACACTGTGAACAAGGCCAGAGAGGCAGAATGCTATACAGCCTCAGTATTCCTAGATCTCTCCAAGACACAGTGTCTCACCCCTTACTTTTGAACACACTGTCTAACTTAGGCTTCTCACATAACACAGTAAAATGGTTTCAGAGTTACCTCAAGGATCGTAAACAAGCAGTGAAATGGTCCAATGAACTTTCACCCTTTTTCCACAACCCTACTGGAGTTCCTCAAGGCTTCATCCTAGGACTCCTACTCTTCAACATTTTCACAAACAACCTTCACACTGCCTCTCACCCTGGGACCCTCATTCAGTACACTGATGACTCCACCATAATCTGCACTGCTCAATCACCACCAAAACTACTTTCAAAAACTCAACAGTCCTTTACTGCAGTCGAATCCTGGCTAAGAAATGCCCAACCCTTTCTTAATCCAAAGAAGACAAACCTAGTACTCTTTCATCCCAAAAACACCTCCCCTGTCAATGATCATTTCAACATCCTTGCATCTGACAACACTGTCATAGAAATTGTGCAGGAAATCAAACTTCTAGGTGTTATCATTGACAATAAACTTTCATTTGAGCCCCATATACAGCAAAATATAAAGAAAACTCATCAAAAACTGGGACTCATACAGAAACGAGCATTTCTTTACTGCAGCAACCAAAACTACCCTTGCAAAAACATTTTTACTTCCCTCCTTTCTTTATGGTGCCCCTTTCTTAACTAACTTACAAACTTTTACCCTAAGCAAGATGGAACAGTGCTACAACAAAGTTTGCCACAAACTCTAATATCACGCACACCACTGTAAACCACTCATAGAATTAAACTGGCTTGATCTCCCCAACCAACTTGTCTTTATTCAGCTATCTACCTTGCACAACCTTATTTTCAAGCCTACTGCCTGCACTGCACTAGCTAATCTAGTCACACCTTGCACACCAAATCGATCCCTACGATCAGAAGACAAAAATCTCTTAGCTATCTCAAAACCCACAACAAAACCAGGTCACTCTCTGTATTCATACTCTGTCTCTATACTTTGGAATTCACTACCTCTAGCTACCAGGTCTATGCCTAGCCTAACCCATTTCAAAGCCTCTTTAAAAAATCATCTCACAAATACAAGGCTCTTTTCCTACATAAAGCCTGCCTAATGCTCAGGTCTTCCTCTTCTTCCACACTAGTCTCATCGTCCTCATCTGTCACATTTCAATCCTTCACAGACTGCAAGATCCTAAGGCTCTTCTAACTCCTCCTCTGTTTACATATATCCTTAAGCTACTGCTCAGGCTTTATTGCTTCTATTCTTCTTAACTCTCTCTCACTATCTATCTGCATCACTAACTTTCTGGATGCTATTTTCCTAACTGAAACTAACATTCTACTTTTCATGTACTATAACAGTCAATGTCACACACTGCACTACCTACGTACTATTCTTTTTGGACACTATCTACATCATGTATGGTGAAAGTGACTATTATTGTCTGTAATGTTTTAACTCTACAGAATCGTCTAGACATGTATTAATATACTGCAATATCTTGTAACATAGTTTGTTCTTTCATCTTATTTTTGTACAGTATTTCAAATGTAATTTGTATTGGATTGGATTATACTGTATTTGTATTATACTGTATGTGGAGTTTTTCTTCCTGGGCCTCTGCTGAAAATGGGTTCTGTAGACCCAGTCGGACCACCCCAGTAAACAAATGTCAAATAAATAAGTAAGTAAATAATTTTCTTTAGGCTTTTCCCAGTTAGGGGTCGCCACAGTGGATCACCAGTCTGCTAATGATTAGCAGTGGATTTTTACGGTGTCGAGTTGCCAGCCCAACACCCAACCTTCAAAGAAGGAATACCCACACATGCACACACCTACCTGCATGACTTTAACATTCACTCAACCATAGGGAGGACATGTAGACTCCGCATGGAAGGGAAAAGATCCTCTTGCTGTGAGTCGACAATGCTAACTGCTGCACCACCGCGGCCTGGGCAAATAAATAAATATTACTGTGCACCATGAAAAGGAATGTTTTATGTGATGTGCCACAATAGTACAGAGTCCCAGGCAAATGGCTGTATGCCAATAAGTCTCTGACTTTGCAGTGTGCAAGTTGTCTTCACATTCTTGGATTTACATTACCAAAATTCA
This sequence comes from Protopterus annectens, assembly GCF_019279795.1. Lineage (NCBI taxonomy): Eukaryota > Metazoa > Chordata > Ceratodontiformes > Protopteridae > Protopterus > Protopterus annectens. The sequence goes on along the minus strand of NC_056741.1, from coordinate 1,328,387,579 downwards.
GGTTGGGCATAAGACCCTGCTAAAGGTGCGCCTCTCCCCCCTTCCCATTTGAGATTTCAGTGGATAGGATATCAAGTGATAGTATCCAGTTTGTGTTAAATCTCTGTTGCCTAAATTTTTACTGACCGTGAATTGGATGGGATTAAAACACCTATAAATCAGATATCACAATTCCCTCCTAAAGAGGAGTGGGTTGCTCTCTGCAGGTGAGGAGGATCAGCTACCTCAGGTGGAGGAGATTAGGCATCCTAGAATCTGTTCAAGAGGAATTGCATTGAGGACTGGGGGGATTAATCAGCAGATGGCTTCACTGGCAGTAGTACGGCAGATGCTGTACCATACTGAGGTGCTGAAATAAGAAATGAGTCACAGAAAGAAGCTTCCCAAATTACCAGATAATGTTTCCATCCTCACATATGGTCCTGAGCTTTGGAGAGTGAACAAAATGATGAGGTTACTGATACAAACAAGAGAAACAAGTTTCCTCTGCAGGGTAGTTGGGCTCTTCACAAAAGGGCAAGTAAGCTGACAATGCAGGAGAACTGTGGAGTATAGCTACTAATCCTTTATAACGAGAGCAGTCAGCTATACTTGTATGCTGGGCAGTTACTGATACCTTCTGTCATGGCAACACCATGTAATCAAAACCCAGTGAAGTAAGATGCCATAAGAGTATGGGGAAGAACAAGAGTTAAATCATTTTGGTGAGGACCACAAAACAATAACCCTATGAACTTAATTTTGTCCACAGCTCCGTATGCGCTTTACTATAATTTGTGCAAACAACATTCTGTCGGCACGTATGCTGACAAAAATCAGAATGTCACGCACAAAATGATAAGTATATGGGATAGTCAACACACATGCAAATGCAGTAGTGCATTCGCATAAGTGTGATTGGGTCTATATTAGATGCTCGAAGTTACTGAACTTCGAATACGATATGATCGACACCATATCGTCGAAGTCCAGTAACATCGAACACCTAATAAAAACATAACAAAAAATCTAAAAATACAACTACTTGCTTTAAGAAGGAGGCAAGCCCCCCTGCACCCCCACATGAGGGGTGCGTCCCCCCACTACTTAAATATTCCAACTCCGAGACCGCACTACATTGAAGTAAATAGAAATCTCCCCTTACAGAGATTTCCGTTTACCTCTTCGATGTTTTGCGGTTTCGCTGTTTATGTGTCGATAATGTCAGATTTGACATTGTGAACGCTCGCGATTCTGATATAGACCCAGTGTGTTTGACTATATGTACGGAGATCGCGGTACAGTGGGGATTGGAAATTCATCCATACCCCCACTGTAGTGCGATCTCGGAGTTGGACTATATTAGTAGCAGAGGGTGTGGGGAGCACAGCCCCCTACAGGGGGGGTAAAGTGGAGCTTGCCCCCCTGCAAAAACGTGATAGGTATGCATTTTAAGTGAAGAAAAACAGAGAGCTCTGTCCAGGAGTTCAACATTAATATCAAAAAGTTTTTCATTTTTTTGGAGAGGTATTTTGCACATGCACAATAGTGATATTCGACATGACGGGCTGGGCCTCCTATTATATAATCGAAGACACAATCCTTCGAATGCATCTTGATCAAACCTGAAAGCATGAAACAGCAAAATAGCGAAACAGCATATAAGCAATTTCTTTCCCTGGGAAAGAAATCACTTGGCTGCCTCCGTTACTTTGCCATTTTCCTCACTGTGGTGTGATCTTGGAGTTGGCATATTTAAGTAGGGGAGTGTGGGGGCAAAGCCCCCCACTTTATGTAATGTTTTGAAGTTTTTATTTTATTTTTTTTTTTTGTGGAACAGGGATTTTTTTTCCCTGGGAAAAAGATTGCTGTTCCGAGTGTTCGGGATGGTAAGCTTGTCACTTACATGGGGTCAATAAATCAGCGTTCGCTTTTTTAAGCATTCACTGTTTTAATATAGACCCATGGGCTGGTAACGTGCCTGTAAAATGTTTTGTGTTTCGAGTTAATGACAGTAAACGGCTGTATGCAGTTTGTAAGGCAACACATGACATGGGCATACTATGCAGTGACCTTTATAGAATCCATGTTTATCCTCCAATAACAGTCCAAAGACTGAGCCAAAAAAAAAAAAACTTTTAAGCATCCTGTTGCTATTATTTCTTGAGTTTAGACGGGGTTGCCAACCGAGACTGTCTGCAGGTTTAGATATTTCGGCAGGGGGCTAATATTTGCTGCTTTCCATGAGTATGAAAATTAACCTGTGATTTACAAGAAGTTGAACATGTTATGAGTCCGGCGAATGCAAAAGAAAGAGTTTCAAGTTTAGAAAAACAGATAAAGCATTGGCTGATGGTGGCAATCACTTAGCACAAAAAGTTTTAGAAACCACTGACCACACATTACAAGTCCTGATAAACAAGGGGTGCAAGTTGTATCAGTTCTGTGTTACAGGATGCTTACTTGCATTTTTTACAAGCTTGCAGTGTTCATTTATTTCCCAGTATACATTATGTATTATTTGCAGGAAGTAGTGGTCTTAGCCTTAATTTTTGTTAAGAGGGAGGTTATTTTTGGAGAATTATAATGGTGCTCTCTGCATTTAAAATTTTAGTGGTGTTTACTTATAGGTTCATAGGTAAATACTAGGCTAGATGTCCTTGTGGACCATTTTGAACTTAGCCAATTTCCCTTTCAAAGTTGAGAAGAATCAAACTCATGTTGGGTTCATAGGTTCATAGGTAGGTACTAGGCTATCTGCCCGAGGGGATTTATAAGCCTAGCCAGAGTGTGTCACCTTTCGTTGCCCCATTGATTAATTAACTGATCCTCTGTCAAGCAGAGCCAATACAGTGAACCCAGGGGTGTTTTTTCTGTTACCCATCCACTCGTCAAGGTTTCTCTTGAAGAGTGTTAGTGAGGGGCTCTGCCTAATGTAGTTTGGAATTTTGTTCCAAAGCATGGGGAGTCTCTGTGACAGGAATCTATCCCTCTAGCATGTTCCATTTATTGTTGTGGTGAGGTTTAGCTCACTAGAGTGTGTGGCACGCAGTGACTTGGATTTCTTTAGGTGGAGCATGTCCATCAATTCTGAGTTGGACATGGCTTTGTAAGTCAGGCAGAGATCACCCTGAGTAAGAGATATGCCACTGAGTACAGCCAGAGTTTTTTCAGTCAGGCTGCATAGGACATATGTTTGAGGCCAGTAATCTTCTTGGTGAGGTACTTTTGTGGTCTCTCCAGCTGTTGGAAGTGTCTTGTGAGGTACATCCCAAATGGAGCATTGTACCCTATGATGTGTCTGATGAGTGATGAGTAGAGGGGCACTATAACTTCTTTATTTCTAGATGTGAACCCTTTAGTAATTAGATGGACCACATAGAAGAATTTCCTAACTACTTTGACAATATGATTGTCAAAGGAGAGATTACTATCTACCTGGGTCCCCAGATCTCTTATTACCTCTTCTGTATTAAGGGGGCTGCCACCTATGAGGTAATTCGTGGGTGTTTTGTTTTTCCCAAATGGGATGATTATGCATTTTTTGGCATTTAGCTTGAGGCCATGACTTTGACACCAGGTGTCCGTCTCAGTAAGGCCTTTTTGGAGGATGTTCGTGTCAGCTGGAGAGTCAATTATGGCTCCCAGTTTACAGTCATCTGCGAACTTGGTTAGCCATAGTCCTCCTGTGTTTGCCTGTACTTCTGAGAAGTATAGGCCAAACAGTAGGGGTCCCAGAATTGAGCGTTGCGGGACACCACTTGTGACTGGTTTAGAGTCGGACCTGGAGCCCGCTATTCTTACCGTTTGAGTTCTGTCTGTAAGCCAATTGGAAATCCATCTCGTGATGTAGAGGTTTATGTTCAGGCTGGTGAGATTTGCTGTAATACCCGAGTGGGGAATGGTGTTGAAAGCCTTGGCGAGGTCAAGGTAGGCTGTGTGAACAACCTTTCCCTCGTCTATGGCCTTGGTGACTGTCTCGAAGAAGTCAACCAGGTTTAGTAGGCATGATCTGCCCTTAACAAAGCCGAACTGGGTCGGGTCAAGTGTTTGGAGGTTCCCAATGTCTTCGTTAATGAGTTCCATGATGATGCACTCCATAGCCTTGCAGGTCAGGCTTATGGGGCGATAGTTACCAGGGTCAGTTGTGGCCCCTCCTTTGTGGAGTGGAATAACTGTTGCTGTGTGCCATTCTATGGGCATGTAGCCTGTGGAGAGGCTGAGGTTGAACAGCGTGTTTAGGTGGGGGGTTAGTTTGTTCTGTAGTTCGTGCAAGATGCAGCCTGGGACACCATCTAGTCCCACTGATGCTGTGTTTTTGGTTTTTGAAAGGGCTATTTTCACCTGTGCGTCTGTGATTCCCAGGACACTACACTTTTCCATCATTGTTGTGGGCCGTTTTGGGGGTGAGAGGGGGTAAAGTTTGCACTGGATCTATCTGCCAAGATGTTGGCAATATCAGTAGGTTCAGTACATTTTGTGCTATTTTGCACTAGTTCAGTGCATATCTGTGAGTTGCCACTTAGATTCTTAACATAGCTAAAGAAGGTTTTGTGGTTATCTTTTGAATCCTTGGTTATTTTTCTTTCGAAGTTAGCCTTGGATGATTTTATGAGGGACCTTAGTTTCTTACTGATACTGATCAGGGATGTCTTTAATTCTTGAGATTTGCTTTTTTTCTGAACTAGTTTCCTCCTTCTATTGTACAGCCTGTTTATGGCAGGGGTCCACCAGACTGGTTTCCTTCTCTTAGAGGAGTGAGTCTTGGTTTTGCTAGGGATGGCACGATCCATGCATCCTTGTAGTGAGATAAACACCTTAACCATTATGCCAACCCCCCCCCCCCCCCCCCCCACACACACACACACACACATATGCTGGGCAGTTACTGATACTGTAGGGTGAACTAATTTCTGTGTAGAGTTTCTAAACTAAAATAAAAACACTTTTTCTCTTCTTCCTGCTACTTTAAATGTACTTCTGCTTTCTCTAGTTCTTATACTATTTGCTTTTCCTCCCTCAAGTATTTCACACCTCTGCCAAGTTACCCGGAACTGTACACTTACTGTAAACAAATACCAGCTATACACTGAATTCTACCAAATCTCTTCCCACAGGCATCTTAGCAAAGGGAAATCCAGCAAAAATAAAAACTGTTACGGTGTATTTCCTATTTATCTTGCCAATTGAGCTCAGTGTGTTACACTTCTACTTTTCTATTTTATAACAATGTTACGGGAAGAGGAAGCTCCATGGCTGCTCTTTGCTTGACTCTTTCTTTCAAAACACTTCCATCTCCATAGGTAGACTTTTTTTTAGGATTTTATAGCTCTAGGTTATTGCATCAGCTAACAAATACCTAATCGTAGTTTCCCCCACACTCTGGGGAACTCTACCCTACCCCATTAAAGTGGAGGAACAACATATATTGGTTTACTGTCATGCAATTATTAACAATGTCCCTTTTCTCCAAGTTCTCACTTATGAACAACTTGTGCACTTATATCTTCCTCTTGAGGGGACTTTAAGCACAGACCTTGACTGATTAACTCCCAAAAAATACATACATCCCAAAGAAGTCTCTGTTCTACTTGAAAATATTTCCACTTCCTTCTGGATCTGACAACATATATCACTGTAGAGAACATCTATGTCTTCCGCTCACCCACATATATAATCTGTTTCTCACACAAAGCATCATGCCACAGATTTGGAAAACTGCTCTAATTAAACCTCTTCCAAAGCACACCAACCCAAAAGATATCTCTCATTTCCAACCAATACTCATCCTCCCAATTCTGGGCAAACTTCTAGGAAAGACAATCTACACCCAATTCTGTCTGTGTGTGTATGTATATGTGTGTGTGTGTGTGTGTGTGAGTGAGGTGTGTGTGTGTGTGTGTGTGTGTGTGTGTGTGTGTGTGTATACACACACACACACACACATATTTATATTTATATATTTATATATATATATATATATATATATATATATATATATATATATATAGATACATATATATATATATATATATACACACACACACACACACACACACACACACACACACACACACACACACACACACACACACACATATTTATATATGTATATATCCAGCACATACTTCTCAACCTGGAAACATCAAAAATCTGGACAAGGCCCATGAAAAATAGGTACAAATATGTACGCTAATTAACACATTTGCATATGAAATTAAGTAACCCCACCCACTCCAATGGAATTGTGGGACACCAACTTTAAAATGCAAACTGAAAAACAGACAACCAACATATGGCACCAGAGTCCCACTGTAGCCATTCCAATGTCCCATTACCTTGTTATTTTGCCCCATTTACCATAAACACTAATGTGTGGATGCCGCTTTAATTCTACATAGCTCTCAACCTATTAGCACAAAAAACCTGGGCAAAGCCAATAATGGGGGAATACAGAATTAAATTATCACTTCTCACCATAGCTCTCAACATCTTGGCACAAAAAACCTGGACAAAGCCATTGCCAATAATCGGGATATACAGCTGCAAAATAGGGACAAATTTCAAATACTGATCTTATAAACTTAGAAAATTGCTGAATAAAGGTTTTGTGTTACCATTTATTTTCTGAAGAATAGGAAGTCTGAAATTCAAATGGCTGTCATTATTTAGTGAATTCAATCCTTCAGTAATTTGCCATTGCCAGAAAAATCCTGAAAACTACAGATTTAATGAGGAACAGAACAAAAATATGAGGCATACATTCACAAGTGGTGGTGGTTGAGCCTGAGTACCTCTAGCCACCAGGTGTATTGAGTTGGGGGCATTTTCACACACACACACACACACACACACACACACGCACGCACGCACGCACGCACACACACACACACACACACACACACACACACACTCACACACTCACACACTCACACACTCACACACTCACACACTCACACACACTCACACACAATTCACTTTCAGAAAGAAAAATACCTGATTCCTTCAGTAAAAATAATAAATACCTGATGCATTGCACTGCAGTATTTCAAATTCCGTGCTTGGTTCCAATGTCCAGAAAGCAGGATTTCAAAGTGCATAGTCTGGCTCCAAAGCTAGCAAAAGCTTTGTTCCGGCTCCATTCCTCACAGAGTGACAAAAGCAAAGCTTCATTGCTTCATTCTGTGCTTGCATTGGTTCCAAAGCTGAAAGTTTCATTCCAAAGTGTTTCTGCGCTGAGTGGAGATGATGAAGCACTAAAGCAGATGTTTTCACACTCGATGGAGATGACGTCATCCCGCACGTGATGATGTCAGCCCCAAAGTGCGAAAAGAAAACAATTTTAAAAAATCGGGAATGAAGGGCTGCCACTCGGGAATCGTGGAACCCAATTATTTGAACCCCAGAACTCAGTAAAAACTGAGTAATGCGGTACAGTTGGGAGGTATGATCCAGCAGTACCACGTGCTCCTCTCTAAACAGCATGGATTCTGATCTAGACAAAGTGACTGGTGACATCCTGCAAAACTCTCATAGTGGTCTCCTTACAGATGCCCTATTTATATTACAGACCTGATAACAGCATTTGACCTTATTGATCAATATCTCCTCCAAAACAAACTAAATAAAATTGGTATCAGTCCAAATACCACACCCTGGTTTAAAGACTTCTTCGATGACAGACACTTCAGAGTTAAAATAAGATCCTCCAAATCAGGATCTGCACCAGTTACCAAAGGTGTACCACAAGGATCCATTCTTGCCTCTCTCCTCTTGTCCATATTCATTAACAAACTTCTTTGTGATCTCCCCCATCTCCCTTGTACCTGCTATGTTGATGACATAGTCATTTACCAATCAGATCACTCTCACAACAGCATCCAGTGCCAACTCCAGTCAAACTTACATGAGCTCCACCAATGGCTCATAAACCATAAATTATTTCTCCACCCCAAAACTGTGCTCTTCATAACTCCGCAGAAAATTCACAAAGTACCTGACTCTAATTATTTCTGACTTACACAATCATTTCAAAGAAACAGTATCCATCTTCGAATACCTAGGATTATGACTTAATCAATTTCTAAACTTCAATTTCCATGTAGACAATTAAGAACCAAAATAAACATCCTTCTCTTCTCAGTCAAAGGGATCTTCCCTTTTCTATCCCAACCAGCCAGAGCAATAATGGCAAATGAGTTCTCCTTTCTCAATTTGAATATGAACTTCCAATTTTTGCTTCTGCCTCCAAGATAAACACTGCCTCTCTCAGACTATCGCTAACAGCATCTGCCAATTCATTACTCACTTCTCTGTGACCATCACTGTGTCACCCTGGGAAGAGTTAAATGGCCACCTATTAAACAAAGATGTAACCTACTTTTAGGATTCCAACTCTATAAATTATTCAAACTCCACACATATACTCCCCTTGCAGCTATACTTCACAAAAAATTACTCATATAAGCTGAGACTCTACTCACAAACCACACCAACTCTCCTTACTCCTAAAACCAAACTCCACAACACTGCACATGCTTTCTCCTCTCATGCACCTACTATTTGGCAAACTCTCTCCATCATCCTAAAGGAAATCAACACTTTTCCCAAATACAGAATGTAACTAAAAACGTACTCCTTCATCCAAGACAAATGATCTTGCTTCAGCATAGGACATATTACCTAACATACTATCCCTACTTCAAGGCAAGACAAGACAAGCATAAACATTAAGACATCTCAAAATATCCCCCATTCTGGTCGTCTGCCCACTGTTCCCCACAGTTGGTGGAGTTCCTGCTGAAATGCCAAAGAAGCTGAAAAAAAACATGTACAAAACAGTAGTGTGACCCATACTACTGTATGGTACAGAAACCTGAGCAGTGAAAACAGAGCAGAGGTGATGAAGTGTTTGAAAAGTTCCACTGACCACCTTATTAATACCTGCTAAACCTAACCCTGTCCCCAATCCTAACTCTGTACCTTACCTTAGAGAAATCCTTTCCATAACACTACCACTATTTAGACAGATTATGTCTGAATGCATGTTGGTGGGGTTTGGGTGATCAGACTGCAAAAGGAAGCTGTTTCCTTTTGTGATCTTTTTTTTTTTTTGACTTTGTGATTTTTTTCATTATGTTGATCATAGGATCATAGGAAGTTACTAAGCTAATGGCCCAAGGGCCCTTACAAGCCTAGCCAAATTTACCCTTGTTACCACGATCAGCACCTATTACCCCTGTCCAACAGGGACACAGGAGGAACCTTCTGGGGTGAATTTACTGTTACCCATCCAATTGTCCAGACTGTGTTTGAAGAGGGCCAATGAGGTGCTCTGTATGATGTGAAGTGGAAGTCTATTCCAGATGTGCAGCATTTCCAATAAAGCAGAATCAGAAATCGTGTTATACACAAGGTACAGACTACCTCTGAGTAGTCTGTATGAAGTAGAATAAAGTGACAGTTATTTCAGCTGATCCACATAGGATAGCTGCTGAAGACCTTGAATTTTCCTTGTGAGGAACCTTTGTTGTATCTCCAGTTGCTGCAGGCGCTTTGAAAGGCACATTCCAAAAGGGGCATTGTACTCAATTATTGGACTAATGAATGACTAGTACAGGTAGGTGATAATTTCTCCTTTTCTCGAGGCAATGCCATTATTTACGAGATGAGCCATATAGAATACCCTTATTATCACTGTGGAAACATGGTGATCAAAGGCAAGGCTGCTGTCAACCTGAGTCCCCAGACCTCTCACCACTGAGTGCATACTTAGAGTACTGCCACTGATATGCTAATTTGCAGGAACATGACTCCTACCAAAAGGGATGATGATACATTTTTTACATCAACTTTGAGGCCATGACTTTGGCACTAATCATTTGTTTGTGTAAGACCTTCTTGAAGGCTGTTGACATTGTTTAGAGATTCTATGACCACACCCAGTTTGGAGTCATCAGCAAACTTTGTCAGCCACAGTCCCATGGTTTTAGCCTGTACTTCAGAGAAGCAGATTCCAAACAATAGAGGCCCAGGATTGATCCCTATGGAGCACCACTGGTTACGGGTCTGCTGTTGGAGGTGGATTCCCCTTATTTTGACTGTATGGGGTTCTATCAGTGAGCCACTTCGCAACCCACCTTACGATATAAGGGCTGATGTCTAGCTGGGAAGAGTTTGTCTATAATGTCTGAGTGAAGGATAGTGTCAAATACCTTGTCTAGGAAGGCTGTATGCATAGATTTCCCCTTGTCCAGGGCCCTGATGACTGTCTCGAAGAAGTCCACCAGGTTTAAGAGGCATGATCTCCTCTTGACAAATCCAAACTGGGTAGGATCTCGTGTTTGGAGGTTACCTACATCTTTGTTGATAAGGTCCATGATTCTTTCCATAGACTTACAGATCAGGATAGTCAGGCTAATAGGTCTATCATTCCTGGGGTCAGTAGAAACACCATCTTTGTGCAGGGGATAATGGTGGTTGTTTTCCATTCAGCTGGGACAAAGCCAGTGCTTAGACTGTGACTGGAAAGAGTACCTAATGGTGATACTAATTCTTGTTTGAGCCCGTGTAGGATGCAGCCTGGGATGTTATCCGGTCCTACTGATGCTGTGTTTTGGCCTTAGAGAGGACATTTATGACCTGCTCTTTAGAGATACAAGGCAGGGGACAGGTGGTAGGATGTCATGAGGTATGTGTAGCAGGGAGAGGGGAGTGAAGTTTTCACCAAAGCTGTCAGCTAACAGGTTAGCTATGTCCACTGGCTCAGTATATGTGTTACCATTAACTACCAGTTTGGCGCAAATCTGGGCCTTACCTTTTACGTTATGGATGTAAAAAGAACACCTTATGGATGCCCTTTGTTGAGGAAGCTAACTTGGATTCAAAGTTTGCCTTGGAGGACTTCACAAGACATCTTATTTGCTTATTTAAGCTGAGGAGGGAGTGTCTCCAGTTCACAGCCTGTTACTTCTTACTCTTAGCAGTTTCTTCCTTTTATTGTAAAACCTGTTAATGGTGGTTGTCCACCAGGCAGGTTTGCTCTTCCTTGAAGAGCTTGTTTTGGCCCTAACAAGTACTACCAGGTCAATGTAGTTATACAGATGCTTGTAGAGGGTATTGGTGTAGAGCTCGGCATACTTACCAGTTCCGTCTGAGGGGGGAGATGCAGTGAAACTATTTATACCATCCCATAAAGATTATAATCTGCTTTGGATAATGTTTTACTCTAGTTGCTGCTGGGGGGGTCAGGTGTGATAGTTACTTCAAATGAGACTGATTTGTGGTCAGATCTCACAATGATGAACTCACAGTGAGGGTGCCACAGTGGTCTCCCATATTTGTAAGCACCAGATCTAGGAAGTAGGCACCCTTAGTGGGGGTGTCAACCTGCTGGTCCAGGGCACTAGGGTAGTTAAATTCGCCCAAAACTATAGTGTTTGGATGCATCTTGATTAACTCAAGTTAATCCAAATAGGCAGAGTGGGTGTCCTAATTCATGGAGGGGGTTCTGTAGCTGGCAATGACTTGAATAGGTGTCCTACCAACAGTTAACTACACCTAAAGAATCTCTAGGGCATTATACTGTTTAACCAATATGGAGATGTATTTATCTTTGATGAATACTGATACACTGCCTCCTTTAATTTTCTTGCCTTCTGTTTGTGGTCTAAAAGTGTAGAAGGAGGTGTAACTCGGTATAGATGGGGTGCTCTCCACAGCCTTGAACCAGGTCTTCGTGATTGCACAAATGTCTGTGTTCTCCAGGGAGAGGACTGCTTCCAGTGAGTGCAGTTTCATGTTAAGACTCATAGCGTTTAGCAGCATGACCTTGAGGTTCTTTTTAGTTGGCATTTTTATGTCAGTTTTGTTCTTGTAACACTGCCTAAAAAAGGCAGTATTGTGGTGGCAAGAGCCTTAACCAGTAGCCGAAATCTGAGGGGTGACGGATGAAGGCCATCTCTGGCAAAGCATCAAGGTCTGTCGATCATGTCATCTCAGGCTGACAGATACTGGATCCCCTTAGAATGACACCAGAGATTAAGCAGATTACCGAAGTCAATCATTTTCTGTTTGTATTGAGGGATCATTCTAGGTGAAGATAAAATGCTGCTTAAGGATAGGGACAAACCTGCCCAAGACACATTGTCCAAGAGCCCAGTCATGTCTCTCTTCATGCAGTCCAGAAAGGTACATCTCAAGTCATTCACACCAACATGGACTATGACGGAGTCATAACAGTATCTGTTGTTGACAGACTTGAGTGCATGTGTGATACCGCAGATCCTGGCACTTGACAGACAGCTGACTGTGACTTTTTCCTTATCCAGCCTGGTGAGAGGGACATGTATGTGTCTCACAATGTAGTCAACAATGACAAATATGTTAGGTTTAGTATTTAGCCTTATGGGCTTGACAGGTGAGACACTGGTGCATGCGCTACTGTGTATATTGTGTTCTGCAGAGGACGTATTATGTGCAGTGTGCTTGTGCTTGCGTTTACCAGGTCTCTGGTGTTTAGGTAAGTTTCTGGCAAGGACCTCCACATTTGTAGGTATGTGTGATGTGGGTTTGGGTGGAGTAGGTATAAGAGAGCATGGATTCAAGGTTTTTAAGAAAGTTGCATCTCTCACATGTTGAGTTTGTCTGGACTAGAAGTAGAGGGCTGTCTGTGTACATGAAGCAATTGCTACACTGCCTCAGGATGCACATGTTGACCAGGCTGGCTGGAGAAGTTGTGGGAAATTGTCCAGCCATAGTGCTAGGCAAATTTATATGGTCCGAAACAGGAATATGTCAGGAAAAGGGGTCACACATATGAATAACTAGTGGGCAAGGTATGTTTGCATCTCAGAGGCTAGGCTTAGTGCTATACTAGTCAGTAGAGCAGGGCCGCAGAAAAACTCTTGAGGCTGTTATCACAATGGGGTGCTTACACAGCTTCACTAGTAATGCCTCCTTTCCCAAAAATATGCTAAAGATGAGGACTACAGTAATGGGATACAACTGTATCTAAGGGAAAAATTGTCGAATTTGCAAAATACCAGCATCCATCATGACTGCCAGAGCCTATGTGCATTTCAATTAATCAACATATACTCACGCACAAATAAATACATATATACATATATGCACACGTTTGCTATCAATATGATGAATGTGACTTGTGTGCAATTTACCTGTGCTGTAGTCGGAATGCAGAAAACCCTTTGGGAGACAGATGCAATGTCAACTCAGGAAGACCAAAGACCGGGAGAGTGAGGATCGGGAGATTTACCCTTTTTCGCACTGTAGTGTGATCTTGGAGTTGGAATATATAAGTGGCAGGAAATGTGGGGGTGCAAGGAAGAATGGGCAATTATTGCCAAGTCAAGATGTGCCATGCTGATAGACTCTTACCCAAAAAGACTGAATGTTGTAATTAAATCAAAAGGTGCTTCAACAAAGTATTAGTTTAAGGGTGTGCAAACTTATGCAACCAGCTTATTGTACGTTTTTTAAATGTTTTTCCCCATAACAGATTTGTTTGTTTTTTCAATTGAATTGTACAGGCTGTAGGTCAGATTAAAGGTGGGAAAAATTTTGAAATGATTTATTGTGGTCTCATTTTTTTATATCACAAAAATCTGGCATTTTAACAGGGGGGTGTACACTTTTTATATCTACTGTATATATGTATATGTATATGAATATATATATATATATATATATATATATATATATATATATATATATATACACACATATATATATATATATATATATATATATATATATATATATATAGGTACATTTTTTGGCTAGACTTGTATGGGCCCTAGGGCCGATAGCCTAGTACCTACATACACACACATATATATATATATATATATATATATATATATATATATATATATATAAATGGATTTATACTACATCACTGACTTTGCAAAGAGTCGAAATTCATATGTTCAAGACCATATGATCAACTTTCCAAAAACTGGAAAGTGAAAAAAAAACAACAGACATATAAGTTTCACTAGTCTCATATGCAAAGCCACAAAAAGAATTATCATGGAGATCATCAACAATGACATAGGAATCCTCCAGACACTGGATCCAATCCAGTTTGGTTTCGTAAAGGACAAGTGATGCCTATTCAACCTGCTGGACAACTTTGAAAAAGTCACTAAAGCAATGGATGAGGGCAACTTGTTCACACTGCCTACCTGGACCTAGCCAAGGCATTTGACACAAAATCCATGTCAGGTATTGTTGACAAACTCAACAGGTTAGGTATAGACCCTTACGTCACCCAGTGAAGCTAGAATTGGTGAGCCCACCTTTACAAAGAGGCCAGTTATCAGCAGGGTCCTTCAAGGATTGGTCCTTGGACCATTCCTGTTAAGTTAATAAGTACATACAGGGCTAATGGTCAATGGGGCCTTTATAAGTCTAGTCATGCAAATCAACCCAATTGTGTCCCTCTGTATGCTGACCATTTATTAGTAGGCAGAACGTTAGAGAGTTTCTAGAGGTCATGGGGGGGTAGTTTAGTTTGAACATTACTGTCTGCCTCTGTCTATCGCAGACATGAAGGCCAGACCACAGATGAATTTCCAATTTCCCATCCATTGGTCAAGGTTATGCTTAAATAGGGTTAGGGATGGACTCTGCTTCACATGGATAAGAAGCCTGTTGCAGAGCATGGGGATCCTCTGAAACACATATCTGTCTCACTAAGATGTACAAGCAAAATTTAAATCCTTGAATCTAGTGGTTCTGATGCTATTCATTTTGCAGATGTGCAAAAGGTCCATCAGAGCTGTATCCAAGGATGCCTTGTATGTCAGGTATAGATCGTCTGTCAATAACCTGTAGGTGACCAAGTATAGAGATAGGGCTTTAAGGCTATCCATACAGGACAATGTGTTTATACTCTGGATTCACATGGTAACAAACATTTGTGGGTGTGCTAACTATTGCATATGTCTGGTCAGGTACATGCTGAAGAGGGAATTATACTCAATGATGGGTCTGATAAGAGCTGAATTAAGTGGCACTATGACTTCTTTGAACCTGGATGACATCCTCTTACTTGTAAGTTGCGTGACACAGAATGATTTTCTTACTACCTTGGCCACATGTTGGTCAAAGGCCAGATTACTGATTACATATGTTCCCAGATTCCTAACTACTGAGACAACTCTTAGGGTTGTCTTATCTATGGAGTAACTAGTATGAGTAGCATTTTTTCAAAAGGCACTATCATGCATTTATTGGCAGTGAGTTTTAATCCATGAATTTGGCACCAGTTATTTGACTGTATTAGACCCACTTGTAAGATGTCTGTGTCATTGCTGGAATCTATGATAGCCCCCAGTTTGCAATCATCTGTAAAACTGGTCAGCCAAAGGTGCTTGACATTAGTCTTTACTTCGAAGATGTAGATGCTAAACAGGAGTGGTTCCAGTACAGAGCCCTGAGGTACCCTGCTGATGACTGGTCTCTTAGTGGAGGTGGTCTCCCCAGTCCTGACTTCCTGGGTCCTGCCTGTGAGGCAGCTGGCAATACAGAGAATTATGCAAGGGTTTACACCCAGTCTGGCAAGTTTGTCAGCTACACACAAGTGGAGTATTGTACTGAACACCTTAGCCATGTCCAGATAGGCAGTATGCACTGTTTTCCCCTCATCCATTCCCTTGGCGACCTTCTCAAAGACGTTGACCAGGTTTAGTATGCATAACCTTCCCCTAACAAAGCCAAACTGGGTTAGGTCCAGAGTCTGAAGATCTGATGCTTTTGTTGATCTTTTTCATCATAATTTTCTCCATGGCTTTGCACACTACACTAGCCAGTTTAATATGTCTGTAGTTTCTGGCTTTGGTTGATGGTCCACCCTGGTGAAGTAGAATAACAGCTGCAGTCCTCCATTCTCATGATACAAATTTGAGATGAAAAGTGACTCAAGTGGTCCTGATAGGTCATACTTCAAGCTATTTAGAAGGCATCCCAGGATACTGTCAGGGCCCACTGAGGCTGTGTTTTTGGCCTTACCGAGCACAGCCAGGACCTATTCTATGTTAACAGTTGTGGGGGAGGGGGTGTGAGAGGCAGCAAAGGAGTGAGGGATGAAATCTGAGCTGAATTTGTCAGCCAGCAAATTCACTATGTTGCTCTGCTCAAAGAAGGTGGTACCAGTGACCACCAGTACAGCACACTGATGTGTGCTGCCTTTGAGGTTTTGGACATAGCTGTAGAAGGCCCTGTGGATGTCTTTAGCCTGTGAGGCTACCTTGACTTCATAACTGGCCTTGTTGGACTTAATTAGTCCTCACTGGTAGTTAAATTCTCTCATGAACAGGGTATTTGGTTTAATGGTGAATGTCTCCAGTAACTCTAGGTAAGAACTATGGGATTTTAGGAACACAGAGGGTGACCTATATCGTGCTAGGATATTGTATGGGACTTTGTCTATGGTATTTCGCATGTGGATAAATTGCAGGGCATTGTCCTGTTTAACTAACCTATAGTTGTTGTTAGTAATAGATTGAGACTCATCCACCTTTTGTCCCTGTCTGTGCAGCTGATGATCTAAACGTGTGGAAGGCACTGAAGACTTGCACTGCTGGAATTTAAACCATGTCCAGGTAACGGCACAGATATCTATATTTTCAAGAGTGAGGACAGCCTGTAGGGTGTGGAGTTTCTTGTTTCAGCTCCTTGCATAGAGCAGTAACACCTTTAGGTTTCTTTGGGATTTACTTTCTGTGTCAGTCGGTTTATCAATTTGGTATTGCCTGACAAAGGCTCTAAGGGGGTGTATAATGTTTTAGCCAATATTTTGAAGACCTAGGGGAGACTAGCACAATCCTTTGCAAAGCAATGTGGTTTGATAACCATGTCCCACCATTCTGACAAATATTGAATACCACAGGAAAGACACCAGAAGCTAAATCAAATATTGAAGTCAGTCATCTTTTGTTCATACTGTGGCATCATCCTAGGTGAAGGAAGAATGCTGCTCAATGCAAGGCATACACCTGCCTGAGATGCATATTCAGAGAGATCAACAATGTCTCTCTTCATATAGTCCAGGGATGTATGTCTCAGGTCATTAACATCCACATGGACCATGACAGAATCATACCGGTCATGTGGTGTAGTGACGTCAGTGCATGGGTAACCTAGCGGATCTTGGCTCCAGATAAGCAACTAACCATATCTTCTCCTTGTTTAACATAGTGAGTGGGGCATCTGTGTGTTGTACAATGGAGTCCCCTATGACAAGGGTCCTGGGTAATGTGTTTGCTTGCCTTATGGGCTTTGCACTTGGGGTTCCACTTGGTGAAGGCATGTGTGTGTTTTTTTTGTGTTGCTTTTTAGAGATTACCAAGGATAGGTGTTGCCATTTACAGGTGCAGGAGGTCTTTGAGGTTTAGGAAAATTGCCTTTTAGTGTCACAGTATAAGTTGGTCTGTGTGTGTGGTAAACACTATGTGTGGTGAATGTGTTCTTGACTACCTTGTTTGTATGCAAGATTTTTGCCTCCAGTGAAATGGTGTATGTGCATCTCTCGCATACTGTGTTTCTTTCTTTAAAGATTAAATGGCTGTCTATGAACATGTGACAAGTGCTACAATATCTTAAGATGCCCATATCTAGTGAAGTAATGCACAAAAAAACAAAGACAAGCAAAGAATAATCCACGACCTTGAAGAAAGGAACCGGAACTCTGCTAAAGTCCACAAGGCTGTATTTTTATTTCTGAAGTATTCCAAAAGTCACAGATAAAATCACACAAGCGCTTTCGCTCAGGCAATCCTGAACTTTATCATGTGAAAACAAATTGCAGTGTGCAGTAACCTCCATTAAATAGCCTGGCAATTATACAATTAATTAATTAGTAAATCTAGTACTAAGGTGTGGTGCTTTAGAGTTGGGTGTTAAAAAAAGTTAGTCATTATATCAACTCAAAAAATGAAATGTTTGCAATAACATATGCACTTAAATAAAAATGACTAACCATAAAAAACATTTTAAAATGCCAGTTTCCTAGGTTTCAGAACATAAAAGTCTGAAGTCTGATTGGGGTTGTAGATTGTTAAAGAATATGCTTAAAGATGTGTTTAGATTGTCAGTGAATTGTTAAAATTTTTTTTTCATTATTACTTTACACTGATAAAAACATGCAATAAAATATGCGTGAGATATTTTTAATGCCCATCCATATAACATTTCATATAGAATTTGATTTATTAGTCGGAATCCTATAACCGTGGATGTTCAATAATTTAATATGCTGTGTGGGGATGCTGTGGTATGAAGGGGGTCAAGTGTGAGAGTTATAACCTAGCCCTCCTAAGCTTGAGGACCGGTTTAATGCTGATCATCCCATTCAGACCTGGTGGCTTCCCTGCATTCAGTCTCAACTGCCATAATAGTTCACGGTAGCCCAAGGTGGATTCCCAGTCACCACCCATGCCCATATCTACCAAGCTGGCTAAGGTGACATTTGGAAATTGCGTACCCATGTTGTGCAGACCTTATGTGTGCTACTACAGGTTGTGGACTGGGTTATACACAGGTCTCCTTGGATGGTCTCATTGATTTGGCAGTAGACTAGACTAGGTTAGATTCTGCTTAGATTTGACAGTAGCGTTGTTTGATGTGCAAACTACCTGTCTTAAGCTTGTCTCTGCAGAATGGCTTTGTTTAGCCACACTAAGTTACAGGTTTCAATTCTAAGGGTAGTTTTATACATAACTTTTAGTTATGTACTTACCATAACTTTAGATGTATGGGATCCATCTCGCCTACATTCTGTACTGATGGGTTCGGAGCCGATCCTCGGCTCCGACTCGGCACGCTATACTATAGAACGAAGTCTCTTACTGGCTGAGCTATCCCACATCCCAGGATGCACCACCACTGCTTCCCCAGATCTTGTTTGTCCGCACACATGCACACACACATAGACTGTTGATATAATATTGCCAGGTGTTTCAAGATGAAACAGCTGAACTCGAACCGTCCGGTCTCTTCTGATCTCCAAGGCAGGGGGAAGGAGGGTGGGTTATTAGGAATGTAGGCGAGATGGATCCCATACATCTAAAGTTATGGTAATTACATAACTAAAAGATGTAATGTGATCCTATCTCGCCTACATTCTGTACTGATGGGACAGCGTCCCTAGCACCTGATTCCTGGGTGGCTCACTGGAAAACACTCCTGAGAACTGTGGAACCGAAGGAAGCTCGCCCCCGAGATGCCACGTCCAATTTGTAATGAGAAATGAAGGTGTGAGGAGAAGACCAGGTAGCCGCAGCACAAATGTCACTAATGGCAAGCTTAGAATGAAAAGCTGCCGAAGTAGCCATAGCCCTGGTAGAATGAGCTTTCACTGTAGTTGTAAGCTGTTTATTAGAAATGATGTAAGTATGACTGATACAGTCTCTGATCCACTTGGCAATAGTGACTTTCGTGACGGCTTTGCCCAATTTATTGTCTGAAAAGGACACAAACAACTGATCTGTTTTCCGTGCTTGGTGCGTCCTATCCAAATAGAAGCGCAATTGTCTGTGAACATCCAAGGTGTGAAAGATGTATTCCGCTCTGTTTGAGTACTTTGGGAAGAAAACTGGAAGTTCCAATGACTGTTGCAGACAAAAACTAGAACAAACCTTAGGAACAAAGGATGGGTTCGGTCTGAGGGATACTCTATCCTTGTGAAAAACCAGGTATGGTGGTTTGACACATAGGGCTTGAAGTTCAGAAACTCTCCTGGCTGATGTAATTGCAACTAATAAAGCAGTCTTCCAAGAAAGAAATTTTAAGTCACAAGTTGCTGCCGGTTCAAAGGGGGAAGAGGTCAAAGCACCTAACACCACATTAAGGTCCCACGGTGGAGCGGGATGAGATATCGGGGGCCGTAGCAGCCCAGCATCTTTCATGAAGGCTTTACACAACTTGTTGCTCATCAAAGGTGGTTCTATGCTCTCATGAAAATTGGAAATAGCTGCCAATTGAACCTTGATGGTAGAGACCGAACAACCTTGATTGAACAGAGAAACTAAAAACTTCAGAACCTCTGACACCGGGATAGTTATGGGATCTAATCCCTGGAGTTGGGCCCAAATAGCAAATCTCTTCCATTTGCTGTTATACATTTTCTTAGTAGAAGTCTTGTGGGCCGAGGACAAGATATGCATGACTTCCGGGTCCAAAGCATGGTTCCTGACTATGGTCGGAAGAGGAGGAACCAAGCTGTTAACCTCAACGAGTGGAGGGACTGATGAAGCTGTCCCGACTGATGGGTCAAGAGATCCGGAACTTGGTCTAGGAACCATGGACCGTCCAGTGCATATTTCCGAAGAAAGGGAAACCAGACTTGATGAGGCCAGTATGGGGCAACTAAAATCATTTTGCTCTCCAAGCGAATCGCCTTCTGGATCACCTTGGGAAGAAGGGGAACCGGTGGAAAGGCGTATAGCAGGCCGGTGGGCCAAGCTTGGACTAGGGCGTCCTTGGGAATTTCCCCCGGAACTGGGGTGAGAGAGAAGAACTGTTGGCATTTCGTGTTGAGGGGGGTTGCGAAAAGGTCGCAACAAGGAGTTCCCCATCTTCTGAAAATCTGAGTTGCCACTCTGTCGTTTAGAGACCACTCGTGAGGGGAGAGAATAGTTCTGCTCAGTCTGTCGGCTATCACACTGGATCTCCCTGGAATGTGTGTTGCTACCAGAAAACATTTGGTTGCAATCGCCCAATCCCATACCTTCATGGCCTCTCTGCAAAGGGGGTAGGATCTGGTCCCTCCCTGCTTGTTCAGGTACCAGACTACTGACATGTTGTCGGACTGAATGGCAATCATGCCCTGGGGGAGGTAATCGTGTAGTGCTTGCAGCGATAGAAGCACCGCCCTCATTTCTAGTATGTTGATGTGGAGGAGACTCTCGTCGGAATGCCACTTGCCTTGGACTGACCTGCCCAGGTAATGTCCCCCCCACCCCATCTGGGAGGCGTCCATAGTCAATGTGGCCACTGGAGGTGGTGGAACGAAGGGTCACCCCTGATCCAGGTTGGAGGAAAGAAGCCACCAACGAAGGCCCTGTTTGCACATCTCTGTGATCAGAATGTGGTGACTGAGAGGGAGATCCTGATAGGACCACTGGACTGACAGGAGCCACTGGAGAATCCTCATATGTAACCTTGCCAAGGGGACTAGGAGAACGGTGGCCGACATGGAGCCTAACAGTTGTAGGACCATCCTGGCTGGGGCTCGGCGTTTGAGGAGCAAGGCTCGAACTTGAGACTGTAATGTTTCTATCCTCTCTGTAGGAAGATAGACCCGCATTTGCTTTGAGTCTATCTCTACTCCGATAAACCGAATGCACTGAGATGGCAGCAACACAGACTTTGTCCAATTGAAGGTGATTCCTAGGGAGTTGCCTAGAGATATAGTGGCTGCTAGGTTTTGCAAGAGTAGACGTCTGGAGGTGGCAGTTAGGAGCCAGTCGTCTAGGTATGGAAACACCTGGAATCCTAGACTTCTCAGGTGAGCAGTCACCACCGCCAAACATTTGGTGAACACCCTGGGGGCTGTGGTGAGACCAAAGGGCAGTGCACGGAACTGGAAATGACTGTTTCCCAGGCTGAAGCGCAAGTGTCTCCTGGACGCCTGATCTATCAGGATGTGATAATAGGCGTCCTTGAGATCTATGGAGCACATCCAAACACCTTTCTCCAGCAGCGGGAGAATGGATTGCAAGGTGACCATCCGGAACTTGGACTTCTTGACTGATCGATTTAGCTTGCTGAGATCCAAAATGGGCCTCAAGTCCCCGGTCTTTTTTGGCACCAAAAAGAATCTTGAGTAAGTCCCTAATCTGGTCTGGCCTGCGGGGACCGGTTGGCTGACTCCTTTTTGAAGCAGCTTTGAGATTTCGATGGCTGCAAGATCCCATTGACTGGGTGGCGGGTCCGGGATTTTTTGGGATGGAGGGGGGGGGGGGGTTGAGAAAAGGGGATGATGTAACCTCCGGCGATGATTCGGAGCACCCATCGATCCTGAGTGATACTCTCCCAGGCCTTTAGGTGCTTCGAAAAACGACCCCCGACTGGCTCCGGAGCTGCACAGTCGGGCAATCCTTCAGGGATGCTGGAAGGTTGAGGAGCCACGAAAGGACTCGCGGTCTCCAGTGTTGCGGGGGGCCTCCGCCATCTCTGAGACGGCGTCTTCCTGAAAAATTTCCCCCTCCTCTGCCTCTAGAAGGGGGATCGCCCTGCTGTGAAGAGTAAGGCTTTTGAGATTTACGGAACCACATTTTCCCCCCTCTTCTAGCCTTGGGATAAGGCCTGAAGTGAGTGGAAAACCGTGCCCCTACGGCAGTCAAAGTCTTACCCTCTTGTTCACAGCGAGTCAAGGTGTCCTTTACCTTGGGTCCAAACAGAGAGGACCCATCGAAGGGAGCGTCGGCAAAGGAAGACGTGAAGGCTTCCGCAAAATGACACAGGCAAAGCCAGGCTTGTCTCCATAGAGCAACACCTGTTCCCGACGCTCTGCTCACCCCCTCGGCTGCATATGAAATGAGCCTCATGGACAAGTTCGATAACGATGACAAAGTAGCCAGCTGAGAGCTAACCGTCTGGGCCAACTGCTAAGGTAAGTTACCAGAGAGGGTATCTGAAAGTTCTTTGACCAGATCCCTCTGAAGTCTGGTGAAGTGCGTCCGATAATTCAGAGACCTTAAAGTAAAGGTTGCTGAAGTAAGGGTGCGCTTCCCGTACCGATCCATGCTCCTGGACTCTTTATTAGGAGGATGGACAGACGTTGAAGCCTCTGCCACATCTTGTTGGGTAGCAGATGCCACCACCAGGGCATCTACAGCCACACCTTTGGAGAGAAAATCCTTTTGGGGGGGGCTGAAAGAAATTTATTGGGGCGAGCTGGCACCGGTTCCACAGAATCTGGGTGTTCCCACGCCCTTCAAGAGATCAAATCCAGAAGCTCATCGAAGGGCGGAGACACCCAGGAGGTGGAGGGCTGAGCCCCGAAGGCCTTGAGGAATACCGACTCCTCAGCGGAAGGGGGTTTGGACTGCCAGTCGCCTCATTGCTTCAGGATTTCCAAAATGTCCGCAAAGGAGACATCATCTGAGGACAACTTGGGGGACCCCTCCGCATCATCGAGGTCGGTGTCCGAGGTGAGAGACTCGTCAGGGGAGTCGACGTGCTTCCTCTTGCACTGTCTCTTCCTTGGAGGTTCCTCCGAAGACGCTTCGGAGGGACCTTCAGGAAAGAGGGAACCCCCGATGGGGGTGACCTCAGGCCCCAGGGCTCCGCTGTCTTGAGACAGTGGGACTACAAAGGAACCAGTCTCCATGCCAAAGGAAGATGCCGGTGAGACGGTGGAGGTGGCCAAAGAAGATTTGGCCAAAGCACTCCTCATGGCCCTGAAGGCGGGACCCCCAGAGTCCTGGGAAGGTCCGACCCCCGAAGCCACAACAGTAGACGGCACTCCCGCAGCCGACGCACCGAGAGGGAGGCTCGGAACCGAAAACATCGGTCCCGAAGCGTCACCCCCGGGGCCGACCGAGGAGGTCCGTGTACCAAACTCCGACCCGAAGGGCGGGGTTAGAGTAAAGGTCGGAGCCGACCCGAAAACCTCCACCGGCTCCACCAGCACCGACTCCAACAGTGCCGAGGCTGTTGGAGGAGGAACCAAGACAACAGGGTGGGCCACCGGCTCCAGAGCCGACTGGGCTGGAGCCGAAACCAACTTTTGGAAGACTGGAGACTGAAACAGCCTTTGAAGTACCCTGTCTATGTCCGAATCCGACATTCTCGAAGACCGAGAAGAGATCAAACGAGTTTGAGTCGACTTCTCCACCGGTTCCGAAGGACTGGGGGAACGGCTCCGAATAGTCTCGATAAATATCGGTGCCGAGGGAGACTCCACAACCATTGCAATTTCCCTCGGAGCCGAAGTGGACTTCGGCGCCGAAGGGGAAGAGTCTGAGTGGGCAACTCTCATCGGCTCCGAAGACAGTGGAGCCGATGAAGGTGACCCGCCTCTCGAAGCTCTAGCCGTCGGCTCTGAAGCCAGAGGAGTCGAGGCTGGAGACATCGAGGCAGACCGTTCCGCCCTCGGCTCCGAAGTCCGTGGAGCCAATGGAGAAGCCTGCCGAGATTTCTTTTTAGCCGGTTCCGACGGGCTGGTCGGAGCCGACGATTTCTTTTTCTTAGAAGGTGAAGAGGAAGAAGATAAAGCCTCCTCAAAAGAAGGGGAAATAAGCCCTTTTAAAATCAATTTGTTTTTCCTCTCTTGGAGGACCCGGGAGGAAAAAGCATGACAAACGCTGCATGACTCCTGAAGATGTTTAGGGCCTAAACAATAAACACATAAAGAGTGATCGTCCGTTATGGACATTTTGTAACTGCATTTAGAGCATTTTTTGAACCCAGATGGTCTGTGCTCTTTCGACATGTTGACACACAATCACTAACACAGAAAAAAAAACTTTAACCAAATTTTTCTTAAGAAAAAAGTGACTGAAGACAAGACCCCTCTAACAGAAAACGGGATTACTTGACCAACTAGAATACAATACCACAACAAGACTCACACTAAGTAGTTTCAATCACGCATGAGGGCAAGGCCCCTCTAACTTAAACGGGATCCTTTCCCTCAAATTAAAGACAAATTTTACCACAAAAATAACTCAATCTCAAGTCACACAACGATAGCTGTTAAAACAGCTTTTGGGTAGATTAGCCAAAAATTCCTGACAGAAATTTTTTAAGAAATAAGCACTTAGCTCAGCCAAGTCCGAGACCACGTCTTTGCTGTAAAGCGGCAAACGAGATCTGGGGAAGCAGTGGTGGTGCATCCTGGGATGTGGGATAGCTCAGCCAATAAGAGACTTCGTTCTATAGTATAGCGTGCCGAGTCGGAGCCGAGGATCGGCTCCGAACCCATCAGTACAGAATGTAGGCGAAATAGGATCACATTACATCATTTACTTTCTGTCCATTTTTGTTTGTGCAGGCCACCACTAACTTCTCAATGTAAAACCACCAAGAAAGATTGCTTGTGAGTATAATGCTACAAAAAACTTAAACTATCTTGGCAAAGCAATTTCAAGTATTAGGGACCTTTTAGAGTGATTTAAAAGCAAAATCAAGAAATAAGCAAAAATAAAGCAGTAGCATTCAACAGTGCAAAACAATAAAATAAATCTCTTATCTGCTAAGGATAGAGCAGGAGGATTAACCCCCCCCCCCCGAGTATGGCAAGGGAGCCAAGCAGATGAAAACTCTCATGAAATAATCTGGAGACAATCTGTAGAACGTTTACTCAAGTGTAATACTGGTTTGCAGTTTGGGCACTTAGTATTATGCACATATGGGAAACAATGGGTGGGAAAATACTTAGACAGTTTAGGCAACAGACAACAGCAATTAGAGAGGGAGGGAGGGACTTTGGAAGTCAGATTACCATAAGGGGCAGGAGCTGAGACATGGCTTTTTAAAACCACAAGAGAAGGACAGGAAGGTTTTTTGGGGAAAAAAAAATTTAAATTGGAGCTCTAGTCCTACGTTTAGAATTTCAGAAAATTTTAGCTTAATGCCTCAGTGGGGACTGGGGCAGACAAAGAAAATAAGTAGCAAAGTAAAAAGAAAGGCACTAAAATGCAACTTTAAGCAGGTATTTACAGCTATAAAAATACTGAAGCACAAATCCTGGAGCAGAATTCATAATACTGCCACTTCTGCAATCACAGGATATTAATAGGCTACTGACCTAAGGGTCTTAACAAGCCTAGTCGTTACACTCCAGTATAATACTAGATGACAGATATCGTCTATGCTCAAGATTTTTCTAGCAAGGACTGCCCATGTCCAGGAGAGAAGCAGGGGCAATCCTCAGCAGAAATGTATGGTTTCCCATCCAGTCGTCCAGAGTGTGCTTAAACAGGGTCATGGAGGTGCTCTGCTTGACAAGGATTGGAAGCCTATTCCAGAGGAATGGCAACTCCTGAGAGATGTATCTGTCTCTTCAGCAGGTCCTATTTATGTATCAGGCTAGACTGAAGTCTCTGGAACGGGTGACTCTAGTCCCATTTGGCTTACTGATGTGTAGCATTTTCATAAGATTTGGGTCAGAGATAGCCCTGTAAGCCAGACATGAGTTGCCTCTAAGTAGACTATACGCTACTCAGTACAGTGACAGTGACTTCATATGTCCATATAAGACATGTGCTGGAGACCCTGACTTTTCTTAGTTAGAAATCTCTGAGGTCTCTCAAGTTGCTGCAGGTGCAGGTACAGTACATACCAAAGGGAGCATTATATTTAATAATAGGCCTGATGAAGGACAATTACAGGAGCGTTATAACCTCTTTTGCTCTTGAGATGATGCCTTTGCTAATCGGGTGAGTGACGCAGAATGCCTTCCGCACCACAGCAGACACATGGTGGTCAAAGTTGAGGTCACAGTCAACTTGTGTTCCTAGGCCTCTCACTACTTAGAGTATTACTGTTTATTTTATAAACAGCAGGGACATTGTTTTTACTGAAGGGAATGATGATGCACTTTTTAGCATTTAGTTTAAGACCATGGCTTTGGCACCAATTATTAGTCTGTGTAAACCCCTTTGAAGAACGCTGATATCGTTAGGGGATTTAACGACAGCACCTAATTTGCAGAGATCCATAAACTTAGTTAGCCACAGCCCCTCTGTTTTGGCCCAGACTTCTAAAAAGTATATGTCAAAAAAGAAGGGGCCCAACACTGACCCTTGTGGGCCACACTATTGACAGGTGTGCTGGTAGAGGTAAAGTCTCCCACTTTGACTGAGTATTGTCGATCTGTGAGCCAGTCTGCAACCCACCTGACAACATAGGAGTTGATATTCAGCAGGGTTAGTTTGTCAATGATGCCCAAACGTGGGATTATGTCGAAGGCCTTGGCAAAGTCAAGATAGGCTGTATGCGCAGCTTTGCCTTCGTCCATGGCTCTGGTCACATTCTTGAAGAAGTCCACCAGGCTTAGCAGGCAGGACCTACCCTTGATAAAACCAAACTGGGAAGGATCCAGGGTTTGCAGGTCACCTATATCCTTACTTATGAGATCCATGAGGATTCGTTCCATTGCCTTACAGATGAGGCTGGTTAAACTTATGGGTCTATAGTTACCTGGGTCTGTTACCGAACTGCCCTTGAGGAGGGAGATAATCACTATTTTCCATTCAGTGGGGACAAAGCAAGTACTCAGGCTGTGGTTGAATAGGGTGCCTAGTGGAGTAGCTAGTTCTTGTTTAAGAACATCAAGCCCTATAGCAGTGCACTTTAATAAATGTCATAATGGTAACCTGTTAGGGTTGCAAGCAACAGTTTTAGATAAGGTAGAGATGAATTTATATATGAGTGAACAACAAGTAAAATGTTTACTAAGAAAAAAGGAAGCTGTAATTATTTTATTTATTTATTTATTTATTTAATTACAGTTGTTGACCGGGAGTGTCCGACTGGACGTAGGTCCATTTTCAGGGGAGGCTCGGGGAGAAAAGCTCCACAGTTAAAATAAACAAACAGTAGTTACATTGGATTACACAGCGATTAACAATTTAACATAGCAATTAATTACAAACATATTTACAGATGAAGAACATAGTACATCAGTAGACAACTAGAATCTTTATCTGCAAAGTACATAACAGACATTAACAAATGTTACAATAAGAGGTTCCTGCTGTATAATAAGTACTAGGCTTATGAGCATCTGAGCTTGCTATAATCAAGGTAGTTAGTGGGGTGGAAAGAAAGGTAGTGGTTAGATGGGGTGGGTGATATTAGACTGGGAGTTGCAAGGGCATAGCCAGCATGTTTTAGGTGCACTTTTAGTAAAGTTTTGAAGTGGGTGCATGATGGTACGGAGGTAATTGTAGGTGGGAGGGAGTTCCATAATTTGGCTATGGCGCAAGACAATAGTGCTTCACCAGCAGAGTCATTGACTTTAGTGATCTGCAAGTGATTTTTGTTGCTGGATCTTAGTGGTCTGGTGGTGCGATAGGGTTGGAGTAGATTCTGGAGGGATTTTAAAGTTTAAAACAATGAACCCTGTGGGTTTAAATCAAGAATGTTTATGGAAAAGTGTGCTGTAAAGCAGTTATGTGTGTTTTAATGGGGAACTGGTTTAATTTTTAATTGCTTAATTATGTAATTGGGTAGTTTAATATGTATAAAATGGGGGGATGTGATCAAAAGGTGAATCAAGCCGAGGCGCTAGAGAAAAAAGTTTTTTTGATTTGTTTTATTAAATATACTACAGAATTGCACCGTGACAGGTTTGGGGTTTGTGGTTCATCATATCTTCATTTATTAAGAAGTGGTTTACACAACATTAAGCACAAAGCCTGGAATGCCATCTGGTCCCATGGAGGCTGTGTTCTTAGTCTTGGAGAGAGCATTGATAACTTGCTCTTTGGAGATGCAGGGAGGAGGGTGATGTTGAAAACATATAGTTTGTGGTATGCTTGGGGGGGGGGAGAGAAAGTTTTCGCCAAACCTGTCTGCCAGAAGATTTGCAATTTCCACAGGGTCAGTGTGTATGATACCAACCACAATTAGATCAGCACACATCTGAGTCCTACCTTTTAGGTTGCGAAAATAGATGAAGAAAGCCTTATGGTTATCCTTGACTATGGTTGCTAAATTTTTCTCATAGTTGCTCCTTGAGGATTTTATGACTTGTCTTATTTGCTTGTTTAGGCCAAGGAGGGTGGTCTTCCAGTTCTGGGTTCTCACTTTTGTATTTTTAGACAGCAGCTTCTTTCGCTCATTGTATAATATATTAATACTAGACATCCACCGGGATGGTTTGTTTTTTCTTGATAATCTTGCTTTAACCTATCAGGCACGGCTGTGTTTATACATTTATGTAGATGTTAATATAGGGCATCAATGTATACCCCAGTATAGCAGTCACAGCCATCTGTGGAAACTGGAACTTGGAAATTGATTATATCATCCCTTATGAGGGTATAGATCGCTTTAGTAAAGCTTTTTTAGCCTGACTATATAAACACACAGTGGATATAAAAACTGTACATGCCCCTGTTAAAATGCCAGGTTTTTGTGATATAAAAAAATTAGACCACAATAAATCATTTCAAAACTTTTCCCACCTTTAATGTGACCTATAACCTGTACAATTCAATTGAAAAACAAACAAATCTGTTAGGGGAAACAATATAAAAATAAAAAAACGTACAATAAGCTGATTACATAAGTGTGTACACCCTTAAACTAATACTTTGTTGAAGCACCTTTCAGAAGAACCCTGAACACTTTCAACAAGTTAATTCTGTTTCCATTTTTTTTAATTCCTGTCCACTGAATTCTGACTATGTTCACAAAAAGGAATCTCCAGTGGATTCCTTCCCAGTTCATCTGATTGCACTCATCTGACACTAATGCTTTCATATCTCAGTGAGCGATCATGTGGAACCTATTATTTCCTATCATATATTCATTCATCTTCATTACTTTTTGCTCATAAGTCATGCCCAGTAATTCACCTTGAAAGTCCAGACATAATGCAAACTCCTTTCATTACCACTGACTGATATTTCCTGCACTGCTACTGATAAACTCAAATCCTCATTTGATGAAGGGCTGTGACTTCACCTTCCCATAGCTCCCAAGCTCTGCTCTTGCAGCCAGACTTCAAATTATGCTGATTTTCACACTTTCATTGGCTCAATTTTAAAGCCAATGACAGAGTGAGTTCCTTGAGCTCATCTCAGTTACATGAACCAACAGCAGATCAGCCACAAATAATTTTATCATAACTGTGACAACTTCAAAAAATGTAGTGGTAGGACAGGATATATTAAACAAATGTTTAGTGGCACAGC
The DNA here is from genome assembly GCF_019279795.1 of Protopterus annectens. Classification (NCBI taxonomy): domain Eukaryota; kingdom Metazoa; phylum Chordata; order Ceratodontiformes; family Protopteridae; genus Protopterus; species Protopterus annectens. The sequence continues at coordinate 1,328,357,703 of NC_056741.1, read as the reverse complement.
AGTGAATTTAAACAGCATACTGGTAGTATAGGATATAGTTGTCAAATGGTTACCGACAACCTAATGAATTTAAAAAGCTTGCCACTAGCACAGGATACAAAATTTAATTTGAATGCTCAAATTGTTTCTGGATAACATAAGATGAAGAAATTCAAGAATGGCATTGAAAAAATTGTCGTGTGAGCCAGCAGGATAATAAAGATTTGTAGTGACTGCAAGCAGGCTGGGATAATTGCTCTCGGAATTTTTGTATTTGCTTTCTGACAATTTCTTGCCGTTGTACAAAAAATAAAAGATTTGGATCTGACTGTTCACTGACTACCATTTTCTGACAACTTTCTCTATACTGCTGTCAAAGTATTATTTTCAGTACTTGTGATCTGCCTGCTCCTTACATACAAGAGGAATTCATTCTGCTGATACTGCTACCTTACTCCATGCTGGGCTGCTAGGAAATGCTTCCTTGTCAAGTGTATCTGTAGGTAAGGTAAGCGTACTTCTCAGCTAATATCCCTGATTTTGCCTCATACCTTCGGTTTCTTCCTCATAACTGACTCATTTGTGATTTTCAGGCAAATCACTGCAAATTGCAGTCACAAAATAAGGATGACCCCACAAGTTTCACATGTCATATCCTCCAGTAAATGCATTATATTGCAAAACTTATTCTAGCAACTTTCTAAATTTGTAAGAGTAATATTTACAATCTATCCTTGATTTTGAGTGTTTGCCCCTCATAGTTTTTTGTCTTTGTCCTGGACTCTCACGGTAAAAAGTTGAGAGTTATGCATGAGTACCTCAAGGCAGTGGGTCATTTGCATATTTTGCACATACTAAGTGGAATGGTACACCATTTACATTTTGACAGTTGTGAAGCCTGAATGAAACCATGCTTTTTAAAAAAATGCTAACCTTCAGCACAACCACCACTGTGTAATATATGGAAGTGATTTCCCAATTTGCACTTGACTGCCTGATACTTAAAAGTGATCCAGAATTACCATATTTTTAAACATGTGAAATCATGTATGCAACAGATGCTGTTAATAACCCTTGTTTGTGCAACATTTGTATTTTGCTGCAGTAAGAGAAATGTTTGCCAGTCGTGCCTAAAAGTAATGCTCATAGAGGTGCTCAGAAGAATCTTACATGGTAGATGTGGTGCACATATGGAGAGGGACATCATTTAATTAATTTAGGAACATTCTGTACATTTCTATATGCTTAACTGATGACAATCTACTTACATGAATGCAGCATATATTTTACTTACACTTTTTAAATGGTGTAGAAATCTGGCTTATAGTTAAACTGCTGGAACTTTCAGCAGGATCTAACTGTATGCTATTCTTGTGGCTTGTTGAAAGGGTCCTAATTTTAAAGGTTCTGCCTGCCTAGAAAAGCAAAATTACGAATCATGCCCTCAAACTCCAGGGTTGGGAATTTATGCCTAAGCATATTTTACATGGTATGATTTTGGACCCTATGCTATGACTTTTACTGGTCCCCTGCCATTACAGGTATGCACTACTTAATGTCTGGGATAGGTTTTATCCCCTAGAACATTAAGTGGCGTGGACATTAAGTGAATACCCTATACTTTGTTTTGTGCTTTGCTTAACATCTGTCTATATAACGGCCGATCGCATTTATGTTTGCTTAGTACAGTATGGACGTAAAGGTGGCTAGACATTGTGGGGAAAGATGCTGAGTCACACACATCTTCTAAAAACTGACAGGTTTACAGGTATGCTGTTACGTTTGTGATGAGACAGTTGTGTTCATTATTCATCAGAATTCATATACTATGCTTCTTTAGTTATGCAAACATCACAGTAGTGGCTCATTTACATACTTTTTGCTGATTCATTCCTTCACTGCAGACTCTCCTTTTTCATGCAGACTTCTTGACATGCATTCAATTACCGGACAAGGTGTGTGGCCTGCACTTTGATGTTGCAGCAGCGCGATTTATAACAAAAAAAATCCTGATTTCAAATGAAATGTTAATGGATGTTCTTTTGCTGTTACTGCTGTGCATGATGCTTTCTTCATGTATTTGTGCAGTGATTACTGATATGCAAATCCTTTTGCAAGAATATCCCTCACTAATAATACTACCAAAGTATTTCCACTTTTTAATTTTATTTTTACAAAAACTTGTAACTGTACTGTAAAATACCATACATTATGACTCACTATAAAATGTCTTCTACCTTTATTGTCTATTCCTTTATGAAAATTATATTCTGACTTGTTTATATACTACTTTATTCTGGTTTGTTTACATAGTGCATTATGTGCTTAAGTGATTGTAACTCTGTATATACTATGCATGTTTGTCATTTGTCTGATGACAGCAGTCTATTGAAAATGCTCCTGCTTTTGGGACCAGTTCAATTACTCAGTTAAATTAAAGTACAATTTTACACATTTATCTATATATCTATATTTATATATATATATATGCACTCATACATATACACACATGCGTATATGTAAATATATATGTATACAAACTTAAATATATGTATTATAAACATATACTTATATACATATATGTAATAGAGAGTGGCACAGCTGATAGTGTTGTTCCCTCACAGCAAGAGGTTCTTCAGTTCAATTCTCTGCTGAGGTGCCTTCTGTGTGGAGTCTGCATGTCCTCCCTGTGTTTCCGTGGGTCCCTTCCAGGTGTTTCGGTTTCCTCCCAAATTCCAAAGAGATGCAGTAGGAGAACTGGACATTCTAAATTGGCCATAGGAACGAGTGTGAATGTGAACCTTGGCACTACCTGATTGTCACTGCTGAAGTAACACCCTGACCCCATGTGCAAAAATGGGAAAAGGGGTTGTGGCTGGATGAATGGATATATGTATATAATATGCATACATATATAATTTGTGTGTATGCGTGTGCATGCAGTATTACTATGTAAAGACAACCATGTCAGCAGCCATTATGCATTTTAAATTGCATATTTTACTGGGTGCCATTTTCAGCAATGCTTAGATTAGTCTATACACTGATGTATGCATTTTGCAAACACTACTTAACATAAAAGAGCTGCTCAGAAGCTAAGAGTGAGGAAACATTTTTCCTAGCAAACCAAGCAGATTGACGTTTTTGATGTGTTTGTCAAGCATAGCTGACTATCTGAATCTTCTAAGGCAGAAACTATGGTATGGCTGATGGAAGGAGAAAAGACGGGAGGACTAAACTAGGCAGGAACTGAAACTCACAAAAGTCTATGAACTGTTATCTTGGCAATTTGTGGACATTTCTGGAAGCTTTTTTCAGAGAATAAATAACACATCAGTAAGAAACACATTTGTAAAAGTCACAGGAACCCATTCAATGACAAGGACTGAGAACTGTCAGACTTAGCAGTATTTCTTAGGTCTTCCATTCTAAGTGACTGGAACTGGGATCTGACAAGCTACAGCAGGGTGGCATAATATCATAAGTTGTACCCTCACTGTACATTATAGCCAAGGAAACAAAATCTCACCAGCATGTATGCTGCCCCTCTAGGGCAGTCAAGCTTACAAAAATAAAATTAGTAATGAGTACTTACCCTACTTCAGGCAGGTGTGGGTTGTGTAGAACGTCATATAAAGATAAAAAAATACATTTTTTTCCAGTTTTTGCACATACCAGTACTTTAACAAGAAATCCTAAACTAATCTTTGTACTGTTGAGTTTCTTTGGTTATTTCTATACTAACCTTTGTGATCTTTCAAGCTTCTTGTTTCGAGGGCTCCTGTTGACCCAGTTTCTGAATCAACATCATCTACTGATGGCCTTTCAGAAGTGTCTGATCGAGTGGTGTCATCCAGGTCCTGACTGACTCGCTGGCCTCGAACAGAGGACTCTGTAGATCGTGGGGATTCTGCTAAGCTCTGAGAGTTGCTAAGTGCCCCACTTGCTGTGGAGTCAACTTTCAATGAATCATCCATGGCAGCAGCATACCCTATCGCATGAGACATTTCATCCTGTCCAACAGGCACCTGAAAAAAAAATTACAAAGTTACATAAACATTACTAACAACCTCTAAAAACACCATGCAAAAAAATGTAGTTGAAAAAATAATTTCATTAAAGATTAGACACCTTACCTTGGATACAGCTGATATGATCAGAGTGCTACGTTTAGTTGGGGTCTTCTTTGCAGGCCTATTGGTGGAATCTGTCAGCTGCCTGATAGCTGTTTCTGCAACTGGATCCAAACCATTAGACAGGTGACTGTCAGCTGCAAAATGGAAGGAAAAGACACAGTATGTCATTGGCTTACTTTTATGCCCTTTGTTTTACCATTTGCCATTTTTGCAAACAGCAGACGTCTGATAAAAAAGGAATGTGGATATTAGGTCATAGTTTGGACAGTAATTTCCTTTTCCCCTTATTGAACATTCACAAATGCATTTCCTGATTTTTAAAACAAATCTTCTGAATCTACTTTCTTTCAAGTGTTACGCACAACTTCTGTACTTTGAGAGTTAATGCAAGTGTTGCACCAAAGCCACAAAAACTCTGCAGGGAGTGGAGCTGATGACAACAGAGAAGGAATGGCATCTGGGAGTGCTGACCACTCCTGGAAAGGACCTCAAGGAGCATAGTGATGATAAAGAAAGAATGGGATTTGGGAGTGCTGATCACACCGGGAATGGCCTCTGGGAAAACGGTGACAACAGAGAAGGGATGGCATCTGGGAGTGCCGATCACACCTGGAAAGGACCTCTGGTAGCAAAGTGGCAACAGAAAAGGAATGGGATCACCTCTGGGAGCAGAATGACAGAGAAGGAATGAGATCTAGGTGTGCTGATCACACCTGGAAGGAACTTCTGGGAGCTCACTAAGAAGACAGAGGTAGCAGCAAATGGAATGCTGAGGTACACTCTCATGGGAATAGATTCCAAAAACAATGAGGTAATGCTGCCACTTCACAACGGTATGGTCAAACCACACCTTGAGTTTGTTTGTTTGTGTCTTTCGGCTTTTCCCGGTTAGGGGTCGCCACAGCGGAACTCCGGTCCGCTAATGATTGGCAGTAGAGTTTTACATGCTGGCTTGCCGGGCCTAACGCACAACCTTCAACAAAGGAACGCCCGTTCACGCATGTCACCACACAGAAGACGCTCTAACTGAGAATAAAACGGGCAACGTCCACACCTTGAGTACTATGTGCTATTCTGGCAGCCATATAAAGAAAGGATCGAGAGGGACACTACTAGAAAGATCCCTGGGTTGCAAGGGGAAGCAATATCACCACAGGCTAGAGGAGCTGTAGCTCTTCTCACCCAAGATGAGAATGACAGGGGATATGATACTGGTGCACAAACATCATGCTAGGATGTGAAGGGGTTATTCTGAAACAGAAGGATGGGAGGGGGGCAGGTGATGACACAAGCAGCAGATTCTAGATACTGTATTTTTCCTGAAATTCCAAAAGAACTGTTTCGCAAAGTGAGTTAAAAGGACCATGGAAATGCACTACTAGAAATTATGGTGGAGAGAGAATCTACAGAGGCATTCAAGAGGGCATGAGAGAAGAGAAAAAAAAAAGAGCACGGGAAAGGTAGGGAGAGAGGGGAATTAGAATGCTAAGGGCAGTCTAGAAAGGAGTTGTGCCTCCTGAAGTCATTAAGCAAACTTAATGTATGTACTTCTGTGTAAAGAAGAGGTGCATTAATTCTGTCTGACAAATCATGATAACCACAGGTTTGCTGCTGCATGAATGAATGAAGTATCCATGGATCTGTTAACACTCTACATTCAAAGAAGTCATTTTAGCTCAAAGTGTACCCAGCATAAGATACTCTACCTGCTGTACAGCAGAATGAAAAGTCTGTCATATAGTTTAAAAAAAAAATCACTGCAAAGGATTCCATTTTTACAATACAGCAACACAAAGTCTTATTTCACTTTCTCTCAATACAGATTGTTTACGAGCTAATTTAAGGGTAAGAAGCGCTTGTCTGTTGTGCATGTTATTTCTGCCTTTTGGGTTTAAAGTCTGTTGGGCAGACTCCTTCCATCTCAGCTTGTTTCATTAAAACATAGGTCTGATTTTAAAAAGACATTTGGAAATAGAGTAGCTGTAGAAGCAAAAACAAAAGCTCTCCCTTTTGTTACTCTGTAATAATTGTGATCTAATCATTGTACATAAATCCCCAAAAATGCTAACATAAAAAAGCTAAGAAAGCTGCAGTAAAGTTATCTTTATGGCAGGGTTTCATGGGTAAAATCAACACAAAGTGTCAATTGTTTAAAAAATTCAAACCAACTGAAACAATTGTCAAAAAATGAACATTTCTTTTGCAAGGTACAAGCATATAAAGAAGCCTTTGCTCATGTACTCGCACAACTTAATGCTACTAACTCTGAAGTCTCTGTTAAGAACAGCAGCCTCACTTGAGTAATGTGTTTCTGCAAAATGTAGACCCTGAGTCCTTGGTCTGCTTGTTATTGTCCTGACACCTTAAGGCAGCCTACAGTAAAAGATAGTGGGAGTAGTATAGTGCAGTGGTTATGCAGCGGAAGTCTTTAGGGATACATTCAATCACACATGATGCTGATTCATCTGTTGGCATCCACCGGAGCTGAGAAATGAGATACCTCTTCTCAGGCAGAGTTAACCAGCACTTGGGGGACTATCATATCCACAGACATGGTCAACAGCATTACCAAAGCGAAACAGCTGGGCCAACGTGGGCATTGTGAAGATATATTATATTCTCAGAAATGCATTGGCCTTGATCTTATATTACCCTGACACATTTTTAAATTCCACACCCCCACCCTGACCATCAAGCTCCTCTTCTTTTAAGCATCTTTATTACATTATCACATAAGATATAGGTAAACATACAACAGAAAAGAAAACAAAACACATTAATATGTTTTTTTTACTTACAAACATTATACATCACATATCTTTCCTTTCTTTGTAAACATCATCAGTCCATTACATAAATTGCTGAATTCCTACCTTTCCTTAAATCTCACTCCTCCTCCTTCTGAACATTACTCTGCATGTATTGCTTCCACAATGTCCATTTATTTCTATGTAATTTGATCCTTCCCTTTAATAAAGGTCCCTCTTCCAGTTCTTTTATCTCTCATAATATTCAGTACTTCAAATGCAGTTGGTTTAAACTTTTGTTTCCATTTTCTAGTAATTGCTTTTTTGGCAGCCAACAGAATTAAACATAAGGCCATACTCTGTCTAGGTAATTCACATCATGCGTTCCAGCTCAAAAAATCACTTCCTTAGTTACAGCCATTTGCTCATCCAATATTTCTCACTCAGTACTCTGTAAGGAAATGTTTAAATCTGCCTGTTCATTACACTTCCAGGCATACCTCTCAACCTCATAGTGCAAAAAATCTGAACAAAGCCAATAACAATGGGGGGAACAAAGACTCAAAATAGGGACACATTTTAAATATTGTTCTTATAAATTTATAAAGTTGCAAAAATAACATGATTTGAGTTTGCATGCATTTTCTGAAGGACGTACAGTCTGAAACTCAAATTTATGTAATTATTTAACGTCTTCAATCCTCAGTGATTTGCTAGAAAACCACACATTTTATGAGGAACAGGCCAAAAATATGAAACAAAAATTGTACATTCTGCAAAATTCTGAGCAGCTGAGAGGTATGCTCCTAAAACATATCTTTCCCAGTTACTTCTTTCTTCCTCATCGTGCCTCCAACATTTGCTATCTAGCTGAGAAAAAAAATCTTTGAAGTCTTCTCAGAGTATAAAAATACCTATGTAAACAAAGAATCTAAACCCTCTGGACTTTGTTGCATACCTGGGGGGGGGGGGGGGGGGGCATACCTATGTCCTCACATTGTTCTCTTGTAAATTGCTTTTCCACCCTCTCTTTCCAATCTTTTCCAACTTTCTCTGATTGATTCTTATAGTTATCATGCAATATTTGTTTTACTTTACTAAAAATCCTTTTTTAACAACAGCTTCTGTTCTCGATTCAAATGACTCCACCAAATCAGGTCTTTCATTTAAGATTCCCCATCCTTTTCTCTTTGTCTGTTCTCTGATATCAATCCATGCTAGGGGAAGGCAGTCTCTAGCACGAAGTTTAAACATCTTCTTGGCCTCGTCACAGTCTATTACCTTTCTCTCTTTAGTTATTTGCTCCCAGTTCCTTGGTTCCTTTGCCAGGTGTGCTAAGTACATAACTTCTGTATCCTAGATCATCCATCTGTTCAATCTACTGGGACACACTTACAAGTTACCTTCCTCTCGGCTGACATCTTGACAGGATACCTTTTAGAAATGAAGTTCCAAAGTGATGTCTGGATCCGGAAATCACATCCAGTTTATAATGCTTAGCGAAGGAATGAAACATAGACCATGTTGTCACAGTACAAATTTCCTCCACCTAAGAATTTCTAAAGAAGGCCATGGAAACTGACACAGATCTAGTTGAATACACTTTTGGTTTGGTAGAGAGAGTACTGTTATTGGATAAGTAAACAATGATAATGCAGTCAGATAGCCATATAGATTGGATATCTTTTTTCCCCATCTTGTTTTAAGCAAAGGAAATGAACAACTGGTAATCTTTACTAAAAGATTTGATTCTGTGGTCTACAGACATCAAATCTGTGCTGAAAATATTCTCTTTTATTCAAGTGATTCAGAAAGAATAGTAGATAAATCAGTTGGCTCAAATTAGACTGTGAGGCTACCTGGTTTGTTCTTAAGGTGACCCTGTCATTAGTAAGGTGCAGTAGAAGACAAAACATGTAGTTCAGATATACTTCTGGCAGAGGTTATAGCAGCTAAGAAAAGAGTTTTCCAAGACAAAAATATTAAGTCCGCTAAAGAAGTTGTCTCAAAGGAGTGTTTTATTAAAGCTTCTAAGACAAAATTAAGGTCCCATGGGGGAAGTAGGGTCCTTTACAGGAAAATGTAATATAAATAGTCCCTTCAAAATAGCTTTATACAACTTATGTGAGGCCAATAATTGTTTTTGAATACCAGAATGATAACTGGAGGTGGAAGCCAACTGAATCTTTATAGGAGAACAGCTGTTGCTAGCCCCATAAAGGATTGAAAGAAAAATGCAATCAATTTGATATAGAAGTCATAAAAAAGAGCCATTTCTTGATTAATAGCCCAAATGGAAAAGTGTTTCCATTTATTTTGGTAGTTCTTCCAAGTAAATTGTCTCTGTGGTGCTGACAAAATGTGAATAACTGCTTGTGAAAAGGAAATGTCCTTGGCCACTATAGAAATTGGAGGTACTATGCGGTTAGCTTGAGAATGAAGGCCCTGGTGAGGCT